>NC_086445.1:418244681-419444681 GCF_028390025.1 Pseudophryne corroboree | reverse complement strand
TTGAAAAAGCCCCATTTGCGGGGAGAAACGCGTTGGTTGAGTGCTTACAGGTGGTTCCTGCATGACTTGGTTTCTTGAGGTTGGATTTGTGTTATTACCATCTTGCTGGTTAGTGCTGTTTTCGTCCGGCGGCCATATCAGCTTCTTCACTGTCCGCCCCTGAGCCATTTTGTGTTAAGGCCCACTGTTTGTATAAACATAATCTTTTAATTCTGTAATAAAGTGTTTTTAACTATAACACTTTTCATGAATATCCTTGGAGCTACACACAAAGAAACCGTTATGTGAGGATTTGCGTCTTGTTCTGAGTGAGTAATGGTACGCATCGTACTATATGTTTAACTTACAGTTTTTGGTGGAGTGAAAGATACCTTTATGTGCGGAGACTAGCTATATTGATTGTGAGTGGGGTACGCCATCTATCTCCTTTGAAAATTTGGTGTTTCAAGCTGCTTTGTTCATTTTCAGCATTTAAAGACGTACTACACCATAATGTGTTATTTCTGCTTTTGTTACATATCACTTTGATACGTCATATGGAGTGGGAGATTTGATCGTCCTCAGACCAAAACAGGAGGAATTATCTTGAGATTGGACTTTATTCATACATTATCATATGGACATTAAGTATCATTTCAGTTACAGTATATGAAACCACACTGAGCGCTTTTATTTGAGCTTTTTTCATTTGTCTGTTGTATCTGTATGAGGGTTAAGTGGCCTTCACTTGCTCAATAAGCTGCATAAGTGAGTTTGCGCCTTGGGTTTTTGATCATTTTGCTTTCTTAGCAAGCTCTGATTGGTTGACAGCCAGCACCAAATAAAAAATGGCCAGCCATCCTTAAAGACCTGGTGTCCCAGATGGCTGCTCGGGTCAAACGTCCCTGGAACCGGCACTGATGTAATATATATGCTGGCTCTTTGGCAGCATGGTGTGTATCAGGTGCTATTCGGCACTCGGCATAAGGCATCACACACTCCTTCTAAGCCCATCTCCAGACTTCCATTTGCTAGTTTTGCAGGAATCTGGGGGCAGGCTTAGAGGGAGTGTAAAGCCTTATGCTGAGTCCTGGGTGCCAGATGGTGCCTGATATACAAAAGGCTGCCAATCCCCAGGGGAACCAGCCAGGACATACTGTATACTAAATACATCATAACATGTATGTTTATATGTGCTAAGAGGTTCCCCCCCTGCACTATGTGGCTGGCACTGCCCCCGCTGGATATAAGTATCTTAAAAATTGCTTGGTTTTGGTCAAGACAGTCATCATATTACATTTTGTTTTTAAAGTGGAATATTTTGATTATGTGTTTGTAACGCTGTTAAACTTTCAGTAGTTTTAGGGGTCTATTCATAAAGCAGAGAAAAGCCCTGTTTTGTGGTAAACAGGGCATTTCTCTCCTTAGGGCAATTCACAGAGCAGGTTACCTGGGAGTTCCTGACTTCTCTAATGGCACCCCTGCTCCGTGCCTGAATCACATCACCATGCAAGCAAAAGAGGAGGAGGTGTATGTCTTTATGTTAAACCATCTCTTAAACCATACTTAAAGGAGGTTATGTATGAGGAGACTGGCGATAATGTGGAGTCACTATGGGTTGAAAATCTCAAGTGGGGGTATTGATGCAAAAAAACTAGTCAGCCGGATATTAGCATACATGAGGAAGAACAACTCTTGCAGCAAATCACAACGGCTGCGAGATTGGGGGACATCCTTGTGATTGGGGATTTTAATTATCCGGATATAAACTGGAGTAACGATTCATGTGCTAAAGCGAGAGGCAATAGGTTCTTAAATATGTTAAAGGATCACTACTTGGCTCAATTAGTCGAGGACCCAACTAGGGGTAAAACTACCTTGGATCTAGTAAAAACTAATAATGTGGACATTATATAAAACACTAAAGTTGGGGAGACTTTGGGTAACAGTGATCACTATATGATCACATTCGACATCAGTTTTAGGAAACATAGCTACAGGCGTTCTACCAAAACTTTTAACTTTAGGAAGGCAAATTTTAGTATGCTGAGACATGCACTAAACGACATTGAGTGGGATGTTCTGTTTAATAGCAAGAACACTTCGGAAATGTGGGATGTTTTAAAAGGGTTGCTGGATAGTAATATTCATAAATTTATTCCCATGGGCAGTAAACGCAGGAGTATTAAACTCAAACCGAAGTGGCTTAACAAGAAGGTTAAGGCAGAAATAGATAAAAAAAAAAAAGCGGGCTTTCAAAGCATTTAAATCTAATGGAAAGGAGGTATCTTTCAAGTATTACAAGGAATGTAATAAAAAATGCAAAAAAAGCAATAAGAGCAGCTAAAATGGAAAATGAAAAGCAAATCGCTATATAGAGTAAAACCAATCCTAAAAAGTTTTTTAAATACATAAACGGTAAAAGGTTAAAAAAGGAGAATATAGGTCCTTTAAAAGATGAAGTTGGAGAATTGATAAATGATGACGAAATAAAAGCAGAAATACTAACATTTTTTTCATCAGTATTCACCAGAGAAGAACTGATGGTGGGAGTACAGCATAACAATTGTGACAGTAATGATTCATGTTTAGATACTTGTTTAAGTAAAGAAGTAGTCCAGGACTAAGCAAAATTAAGATTAATAAATCACCTGGTCCTGATAGACTTCACCCGAGGGTTCTTATGGAGCTTAGTTTACAACTAGCACGACCCCTTTACTTGATTTTCAATAGTTCAATTAGATCAGGCATGGTACCGAAGGATTGGCATATAGCTGAGGTAGTGCCGTTATTTAAAAAGGGATCCAAAAATCTTCCAGGTAACTACAGACCAGTTAGTCTGAAGTCTATAGTGGGGAAAATATTGGAAGGAATTCTAAGGGACAGTATTCAGGAGTATCTACAGACCGCTAGGATTATTAGCAAGAACCATCATGGGTTTGTGAGGGACAGGTCATGACAAACTAACTTAATTAGCTTCTACGAGGAAGTGAGCAATAATCTTGATCAGGGAAAAGCAGTGGATGTGGTCTACCTAGATTTTGCAAAAGCCTTCGATACAGTGCCTCACAGGAGACTGATCATCAAATTAAAGGAGCTTGGCCTAGGAAAAACTATTTGCACATGGATAAGTAACTGGTTGGATAGCAGGGTACAGCGAGTAGTGGTCAACGGGAAGTCCTCAACCTGGTCCCCAGTAGTCAGCGGAATACCACAACGGTTGGTACTCGGGTCACTATTGATCAACATATTTATCAATGACCTAGAAATAGGCCTGGAAAGCACAGTGTCAATCTTTGCAGATGATACTAAACTGTGTAAGGTAATTAACTCGGAATTGGATGTGGAGTCCTTGCAGAATGATCTATCTAAACTTGAATTCTGGGCGTCTAAATGGAAAATGAGGTTTAATACAAACAAATGCAAGGTTATGCATTTCGGGACTAAAAACAAACTCGCAGCCTACATATTAAATGGGGAACGTCTAGGGGAAACAGAATTGGAAAAAGATTTGGAGGGTACTCATTGATAATAGGCTTAACAACCATGCACAATGTCAAAGCGCAGTAAAGAAGGCAAGTGAGGTGCTAACGTGAATAAAACGGGGAATTGAGACAAGGGACTCGGATGTAATCCTGCCGCTGTATAAAGCATTGGTACGTCCGCACCTGGAATATTGTGTTCAGTTTTGGGCACCACTGTATAAAAAAGATATCAGTGAACTCGAAAGGGTTCAAAGGCGAGCTACTAAATTGATTAAAGGCCTAGAGGGACTGGATTATGAGGAAAGGCTTACTAGGTTGAATATGTATACACTAGAAAAGAGGCGCCTAAGAGGAGATATTATTAATATCTACAAATATGTAAAGGGACATCACAAAGGGTTATCAGAGGAATTTTTTATTAAAAGAACACAGTTTAGGACACGTGGGCACTCGCTGCGGCTGAAGGAGAGAAAGTTCTGAACGCAACAAAGGAAAGGGTTCTTCACTGTTAGGGCAATAAGGATTTAGAATTTCCTTGCCAGGGAAGGTGGTAATGGCGGACTCTGTAATTGGATTTAAAAAAGGAATAGATAAATTTCTGAATGAAAATTATATCCAATGTTATAATATTTAAAATATCTACATGGTTAATCCGGGGGTAACATGAGTTATAGTAGCTAACTAGTCATAAAACATTATTCAGCGGGTATGTTGAATCATCAGAACTTAATACGGGTTGAACATGATGGCCAATTTTGCCTCTATTCAACCTCAATTACTATGTTACTATGTTACCATAATTTTGTATGGTGAGTGCGATTTATGAAGGAACAGAAAGCTCAGTTTTCTGCTTCTCCATGGAGTTCAGATTCGCCATCTCAGGATGGCGTAGTCTGAACCTGAGTGTGAAAATGGCAGGGAAACTCAATGCTTCCCTTCTTTCTACCCAGCAACCGGCGCTAGCTCTGCCCCCTGAACTTCCAGCAGCCTCTCCAGCCTCCAAGGAGGTGGTGTATGCACGGACAGGACCCGCCGGCTTCGTATAGGGGATCGTAGAAGAAGACAGCGCTGCTTGAGCCCAGGATGCCGGATCACATCGCTGGAAAGGTGAGTATACATGAATTGCTGCTTACCAAACATATATATCGCATCAAACTCATTATTCCCAGTAGGGACTGCAGTCTCACCCTATGTACCAAGATCCAAAAAGCATATCTTTTCAGAGTTTCACACCAGAGCTTAAAGCAATCTACAAGCCTTGTACCTATTGAGGCATTCTTGCAAGAGAGGGATCTGGCGAACTCTCTACCACAGCCTCCATCCTTCTCCAAAGCTTTTCGGAAAATGACGATGCCATGCTTGCACAATGTTAGAAGGTGAGGAGAAGTCTTTTGAAAATGCAAAAGACTCCTTATTTGTGTCAGCTTAAATGTTATGGGGACAGCTGTTCTCACATTTGTCACAGGAGACTTTACATGAGACTTTACAGTATCTCAAAACATTATAAACACCTTAATACATATAGAGGTACCACTGTACTGATTAAAACATAGGCCCTTTTGTAAGTAATAATAACTGATTGACAATGTTATTGTCTGCAAACTTTGGTCTAGAAGGAAGCAGAAAGAGAGACGGGGGAGTTAGAATGAGAGAGAAAGGGACTGGGAGAAAGAAGGTGGGCGATAGAAAGCCCTACCTACAGATGGAGCCACGGTAATCATGGCTACGTCTGTGCCTGGGCGTGCCCGGTGAGGTGTGCCGCTGTGAACGAATGGGGCGCGACTGTCTCGTAGTGTGTCTGTGTACCGAGGCGGTGGGATGAGGCACAGGCACGCCTAGGCACGCCGCTCGTTCTCACCTGCAATGTAGCCACGCTCAACGAGCATGGCTACATCTGTATCTAGGAGTTCACTTTTAACTTTTCCCTATCAAGGGTTAACACAATCAGTTTCACTGTTCATACATAAATCAGCATGCCGGATCACGCATGTACATTTCTTCTAAAACTGGCCTGGCGAAGTGATAAGTATAACTGGGCAGCTGGGTAACACTCACTTGCCACAGGAATATAATCTTAGTAAATCATGGTGATAAATTTTCAATTCATGCAATAAAATATAATTTATTACTGCATATCATGGCGGCTTGGTGGGCTATCCATCGATGGTACTATTGATGGATTACCTCGATGGTGTAAAACCATCTGCAATACAACCATCAATGGTTTTACCCACTGATGGTCACCCCTACATTAGTGTTAACAGAGCAGCCGGCCAATCAAAGCCCGGGATGTTGGGGCGGAGCTAAGCTCCGTGTCCTGACACGTGGAGGGAAATAAAATATTTGGTAGCTTTGTACCATCGATGGCAGGAAACCATCTGGTTCTTGCCATGGATGGTAAAAGTATTCAACATTGATCAAAAACCCTCATTTTTGGGGCTATGTATTAAAAAAAAATAAGAATTTACTTACCGATAATTCTATTTCTCATAGTCCGTAGTGGATGCTGGGACTCCGTAAGGACCATGGGGAATAGCGGCTCCGCAGGAGACTGGGCACAAAAGTAAAAGCTTGAACTAGCTGGTGTGCACTGGCTCCTCCCCCTATGACCCTCCTCCAAGCCTCAGTTAGGATACTGTGCCCGGACGAGCGTACATAATAAGGAAGGATATTGAATCCCGGGTAAGACTCATACCAGCCACACCAATCACACCGTACAACCTGTGATCTGAACCCAGTTAACAGTATGATAAACGAAGGAGCCTCTGAAAAGATGGCTCACAACAATAATAACCCGAATTTTGTAACAATAACTATATACAAGTATTGCAGACAATCCGCACTTGGGATGGGCGCCCAGCATCCACTACGGACTATGAGAAATAGAATTATCGGTAAGTAAATTCTTATTTTCTCTAACGTCCTAAGTGGATGCTGGGACTCCGTAAGGACCATGGGGATTATACCAAAGCTCCCAAACGGGCGGAAGAGTGCGGATGACTCTGCAGCACCGAATGAGAGAACTCCAGGTCCTCCTCAGCCAGGGTATCAAATTTGTAGAATTTAGCAAACGTGTTTGCCCCTGACCAAGTAGCTGCTCGGCAAAGTTGTAAAGCCGAGACCCCTCGGGCAGCCGCCCAAGATGAGCCCACCTTCCTTGTGGAATGGGCTTTTACAGATTTTGGCTGTGGCAGGCCTGCCACAGAATGTGCAAGCTGAATTGTACTACAAATCCAACGAGCAATCGTCTGCTTAGAAGCAGGAGCACCCAGCTTGTTGGGTGCATACAGGATAAACAGCGAGTCAGATTTCCTGACTCCAGCCGTCCTGGAAATATATATTTTCAGGGCCCTGACTACGTCCAGTAACTTGGAGTCCTCCAAGTCTCTAGTAGCCGCAGGCACCACAATAGGCTGGTTCACGTGAAACGCTGAAACTACCTTTGGGAGAAATTGAGGACGAGTCCTCAATTCTGCCCTATCCGTGTGAAAAATCAGGTAAGGGCTTTTATAAGATAAAGCCGCCAATTCTGAGACACGCCTGGCTGAAGCCAGGGCTAACAGCATTACCACTTTCCATGTGAGATATTTTAATTCCACAGTGGTGAGTGGTTCAAACCATTGTGATTTTAGGAACCCCAAAACCACATTGAGATCCCAAGGTGCCACCGGGGGCACAAAAGGAGGCTGTATATGCAGTACCCCTTTGACAAACGTCTGGACTTCAGGCACAGAAGCCAGTTCTTTTTGGAAGAAAATCGACTGGGCCGAAATTTGAACCTTAATGGACCCTAATTTTAGGCCCATAGACAGTCCTGTTTGCAGGAAATGTAGGAAGCGACCCAGTTGAAATTCCTCTGTAGGGGCCTCTTTGGCCTCACACCACGCAACATATTTTCGCCAAATGCGGTGATAATGTTTCGCGGTTACATCCTTCCTGGCCTTTATCAGGGTAGGGATGACTTCTTCTGGAATGCCTTTTTCCTTCAGGATCCGGCATTCAACCGCCATGCCGTCAAACGCAGCCGCGGTAAGTCTTGGAACAGACAAGGTCCCTGCTGGAGCAGGTCCTTTCTTAGAGGTAGAGGCCACGGGTCCTCCGTGAGCATCTCTTGAAGTTCCGGGTACCAAGTCCTTCTTGGCCAATCCGGAACCACGAGTATAGTTCTTACTCCTCTCCTTTTTATGATTCTCAGTACTTTTGGTATGAGAGGCAGAGGAGGGAACACATACACTGACTGGTACACCCATGGTGTTACCAGAGCGTCCACCGCTATTGCCTGAGGGTCCCTTGACCTGGCGCAATATCTGTCTAGTTTTTTGTTGAGACGGGACGCCATCATGTCCACCTTTGGTTTTTCCCAACGGTTTACCATCTCTTGGAAGACTTCTGGATGAAGTCCCCACTCCCCCGGGTGAAGGTCGTGTCTGCTGAGGAAGTCCGCTTCCCAGTTGTCCACTCCCGGAATGAACACTGCTGACAGTGCTATCACATGATTCTCCGCCCAGCGAAGAATCCTTGCAGCTTCTGCCATCGCCCTCCTGCTTCTGGTGCCGCCCTGTCTGTTTACGTGGGCGACTGACGTGATGTTGTCCGATTGGATTAATACCGCCTGACCCTGAAGCAGGGGTTTTGCTTGAGTTAGGGCATTGTAAATGGCCCTTAGTTCCAGAATGTTTATATGAAGAGATGTTTCCATGCTTGACCACAAGCCCTGGAAATTTTGTCCCTGTGTGACTGCTCCCCAGCCTCTCAGGCTGGCATCTGTGGTCACCAGGATCCAATCCTGAATGCCGAATCTGCGGCCCTCTAGTAGATGAGCACTCTGCAGCCACCACAGAAGAGACACCCTTGTCCTTGGCGACAGGGTTATCCGCTGATGCATCTGAAGATGCGATCCGGACCATTTGTCCAGAAGATCCCACTGAAACGTTCTTGCATGGAATCTTCCGAATGGAATCGCTTCGTAAGAAGCCACCATTTTTCCCAGGACCCTCGTGCACTGATGCACTGACACCTGGCCTGGTTTTAGGAGATTCCTGACTAGCTCGGATAACTCCCTGGCCTTCTCCTCTGGGAGAAACACCTTTTTCTGGACTGTGTCCAGAATCATTCCTAGGAACAGGAGACGTGTCGTTGGAATCAGCTGCGATTTTGGAATATTTAGAATCCACCCGTGCTGACGTAACACTAACTGAGATAGTGCTACTCCGACTTCTAACTGTTCCCTGGACCTTGCCCTTATCAGGAGATCGTCCAAGTAAGGGATAATTAAAACGCCTTTTCTTCGAAGAAGAATCATCATTTCGGCCATTACCTTGGTAAAGACCCGAGGTGCCGTGGACAATCCAAACGGCAGCGTCTGAAACTGATAATGACAGTTTTGTACTACAAACATGAGGTACCCTTGGTGAGAAGGGTAGATTGGGACGTGGAGATAAGCATCTTTGGTGTCCAGAGACACCATATAGTCCCCTTCTTCCAGGTTTGCTATCACTGCTCTGAGTGACTCCATCTTGAATTTGAACCTCTTTATGTAAGTGTTCAAGGATTTTAGATTTAAAATTGGTCTCACCGAGCCGTCCGGCTTCGGTACCACAAACAGCGTGGAATAATACCCCTTTCCCTGTTGTAGGAGAGGTACCTTGATTATCACCTGCTGGGAATACAGCTTGTGAATGGCTTCCAAAACTGCCTCCCTGTCGGAGGGAGACTTTGGTAGAGCAGACTTCAGGAACCGGCGAGGGGGAGACGTCTCGAATTCCAGTTTGTACCCCTGTGATACTACCTGCAGAATCCAGGGGTCCACTTGCGAGTGAGCCCACTGCGCGTTGAAATTTTTGAGACGGGCCCCCACCGTGTCCGAGTCCGCTTGTAAAGCCCCAGCGTCATGCTGAAGACTTGGCAGAAGCAGAGGAGGGCTTCTGCTCCTGTGAAGAGGCTGCCTGGTGCAGTCTTTTTCCTCTTCCTCTGCCCCGGGGCAGAAATGAGTGGCCTTTTGCCCGCCTGTACTTATGGGGACGAAAGGACTGAGTTTGAAAAGACGGTGTCTTTTTCTGCTGAGAGGTGACCTGGGGTAAAAAGGTGGACTTTCCGGCCGTTGCCGTGGCCACCAGGTCCGATAGACCGGCCCCAAATAACTCCTCCCCTTTAAACGGCAATACTTCCATATGTCGTTTGGAATCCGCATCCCCTGACCACTGTCGCGTCCATAACGCTCTTCTGGCAGAAATGGACATAGCACTCACTCTTGATGCCAGGGTGCAAATATCCCTCTGTGCATCATGCATATATAGTAATGCATCCTTCAAATGCTCTATAGTTAGTAATATACTGTCCCTATCCAGGGTATCAATATTTTCAGTCAGGGAATCCGACCACGCAACTCCAGCACTGCACATCCAGGCTGATGCGATTGCTGGTCGCAGTATAACACCAGTATGTGTGTATATACCCTTCAGGATATTTTCCAGCCTTCTATCCGCTGGTTCTTTGAGGGCGGCCGTATCAGGAGACGGTAACGCTACTTGTTTAGATAAACGTGTGAGCGCTTTATCTACTCTAGGGGGTGTTTCCCAACGCGCCCTAACCTCTGGCGGGAAAGGGTATAGTGCCAATAATTTATTAGAAATTAGCACTTTTTTATCGGGGGAAACCTACGCTTTATCACACACCTCATTTAATTCATCTGACTCAGGAAAAGCTACTGGTAGTTTTTTCACTCCCCACATAATACCCTTCTTTGTGGTACTTGTAGTGTCAGAAATGTTCAATGCCTCCTTCATTGCCGTGATCATGTAACGTGTGGCCCTACTGGACATTACGTTTGTCTCCTCACCGTCGACACTGGACTCAGTATCCGTGTCTGGGTCTGTGTCGACCCACTGAGGTAACGGGCGTTTTATCGCCCCTGACGGTGTCTGAGACGCCTGGACAGGCACTAATTGATTTGTCGGCTGTCTCATGTCGTCAACAGTTTTTTGTAAAGTGCTGACATTGTCACGTAGTTCTTTAAATACAACCATCCAGTCAGGTGTCGACTCCCTAGGGGGTGACATCACTAATACAGGCAATTGCTCTGCTTCCACTTCATTTTCCTCCTCATACATGTCGACACAATCGTACCGACACCCAGCACACACACAGGGAATGCTCTGATAGAGGACAGGACCCCACTAGCCCTTTGGGGAGACAGAGGGAGAGTTTGCCAGCACACACCAGAGCGCTATATATATCAATAGGGATAACCTTATATAAGTGTTACTCCCTTTTATAGCTGCTGTTTATAATTTAGCTGCCAATAGTGCCCCCCCTCTCTCGTTTTTACCCTGATTCTGTAGGGACTGCAGGGGAGAGTCAGGGAGCCGTCCTTCCAGCGGAACTGTGAGGGAAAATGGCGCTTGTGTGCTGAGGAGATAGGCTCCGCCCCTTCACAACGGCCTTATCTCCCGCTTTTTTCTGGAAAACTGGCAGGGGTTAAATACATCCATATAGCCCAGGAGCTATATGTGATGTATTTCTTTTGCCATCCTAAGGTATTTCTGTTTTTATTGCGTCTCAGGGTGCTCCCCCCCAGCGCCCTGCACCCTCAGTGACCGGAGTGTGAAGTGTGCTGAGAGCAATGGCGCATAGCTGCAGTGCTGTGCGCTACCTTAGTTGAAGACAGGAACGTCTTCTGCCGCCGATTTCACCGGACCTTTTCGTTCTTCTGGCTCTGTAAGGGGGCCGGCGGCGCGGCTTCGGGACCCATCCAGGCTGAACCTGTGATCGTCCCTCTGGAGCTAATGTCCAGTAGCCTAAGAAACCCAATCCACTCTGCACGCAGGTGAGTTCGTTTCTTCTCCCCTTAGTCCCACGATGCAGTGAGCCTGTTGCCAGCAGGACTCACTGAAAATAAAAAACCTAAAATAAACTTTTACTCTAAGCAGCTCAGGAGAGCCACCTAGCATGCACCCTTCTCGTTCGGGCACAAAAATCTAACTGAGGCTTGGAGGAGGGTCATAGGGGGAGGAGCCAGTGCACACCAGCTAGTTCAAGCTTTTACTTTTGTGCCCAGTCTCCTGCGGAGCCGCTATTCCCCATGGTCCTTACGGAGTCCCAGCATCCACTTAGGACGTTAGAGAAAAAGTCTTGCAGGGGTTACGGACTCCAATAGGAACTTATCCCTGTGAATACAAAATAGTAAAGTAATAGCTTACAGTATATGCCAGAGGTTCTCAAATGCGGTCCTCAAGGCACCCCAACGGTTTGGGTTTTAACATTATCCATGCTTGGCCACAGGTGACTTAAATAGCACCTTAGGCAATTTGACTGAACTATCTGTGCTAAGCCATGGATATACCTAAAACCTGGACCGTTGGTGTGACTTGGGACCACATTTGAGAACCTCCGGCTTATGCTATGCATAGGCATGTGTAGGCTATTGTGTCAGACATAGGCTAACCCACCCTACCCAACCCTGCATGCCCCATGCTCACAACTGTTCTTTACCTCTGAGTCCAGATCTGGCATTCTTACCATGCATGCATGGTCTGCAGATCCTTCTCCCAGCACTGAGGCAGTCTCCCTAAATTGATTAAAATGAGCAGGTGGTGTGACAGGGGAAAACTTATTGCCGATCTGGGCAGTGGTGGGCCCCTTAGTCCTCAGGGGCCTCGGGGCAGTCCGCCTTCTGCACCACTAGTAGTTCCGTCCTAGTAGGGGAAGAGAAAGGAGAGACAGGAGGAAAGGAGGCAAACAAAAGAGGTGGAGTAGAAGAGAAGGGGAATGGGAACAATAAAGAGGGAAAACATAGAAGAGGGGAGTGAGAGAAAGAAATACATGATAAACACCAAGGAGAATATTTTATTAATCACATTACTGTGGGTAATGATATCGCCCAGGGTTATCCTATTAGCCCTGTGGCTTATCAGGGTTGTGTCACCTGCATCAGTGCATAGGTGCTCCAGGCATGGGCTCCCCTGGCTGCTCCCATGCTCCAGCTCCTGGCAGCTCCCGTGCTCCAGCTCCTGACTGCTCTCGTGTTCCGACTCCTGACTGCTCCCGCGCTCCGGCTCCAGGCTGCTCCCGTGCTCCGGCTCCTGACTGCTTCCGCGCTCCGGCTCCTGGCTGCTCCCGTGCTCCGGCTCCTGACTGCTTCCGCGCTCCGGCTCCTGGCTGCTCCTGTGCTCCGGCTCCTATGACATTTCTCGCTCCCTCCGTCACATGACCCATGGGCAGATGTTGGGTACGTGGCTGAGTGCTGTCTCCCATGGCAGCCTCCCTGCAGTCCCCGGTTGCTGCTGTTGCAGCAGGTGTGGGGCACTGACTGGATGGGTCACCATGGTTTATCGGGGATTTTATTTCACCTGCCTCAAGCGCCAGCTTTTTGGGGCTGCAGCGGCGAAAACACACAGGTTTCACTGAACCTGTGTATGTTTGCACACAAAAAAAAACTTTTTTTATGGGAGATCTAATTGAATACCCTGTAAAGAAGTATCGGTGATACATCGGGAAAAATCACATTGTTCACTCCCTATATTTCATCGCACCTAATTGGATACTGCCCAAAGGGGATCACTAATTACATATTTATTGAGATCTGGTTGCAATATTAGCACCCAAAATCACATAGCAATCTGCAATTATACCAGCGTCATTTATTACTGAGCAACTACACGTCCCTTCGATGTGCTCAAAGTGGAAACAGGACTCCTGTGCATGAGCAGTTCCGCTGCCATGCATGCATGGTAGGTGGCGGATTAGGATGGAAAACCAGGCCAAGAAATGTATGGAAGCAGCCCTAATGAGAGCAGGGCCTGTTGCAGGGATGAGGTCTGTTGAGGGGATTCCTCCTCATAGGGCCTGATTCTGAGCTGGACGCAGTTATGGCCTTCCTTGCATCTTTTGCTGCAGTCGCATCTGTGACTTTATGCTAATAAGGCTACAATGCAATTCCCTAGTGTACATCCATGCATCCAAATATGCAAGGACTGAGGCGCCCACTTTCACAGCTCACCTCCGGCCCCCATCGCGCCCGCCGGCAGAATTCAAATGTTACTGCTGATGGGTGCAATATCAGCATTTCAGCTAACCACCCCCCAGGGTGGTGAGCTGAAATGAGCGAAAAGTGACACGTTTGGGCGCCCATGTCTTTAGTCGGGTTTAGCTGCTTTACGCTGCTAAACCCGTCTCTTATGGGCACGATCAGCACGATAATGGGGGGCTATAGAATATCGCCCCGCGATCTCCCGTCACTTTAGATGGGAGAACGGGGGCAATAAAAGATTTGAATCCCGCCCAATGTCTCAATATGTAACCACTTTCAGCAACAGTACCACACTACATTACACCTGCGTCTGATTAGGCAACCTTCTGTAACCACTCAGTAATGCCCAATACATTTCTACACTTCTTGGTGCAAGTGTCTGAATCTGTACTGCAGCTCTGTATGAACACCATTACAGTGCATCCATGCGCAGTGCAACTCAGATGCAAATGCAGATGAAAAACATTGCACAAGAAAAAAATAAAACACATTGGCCCGCACAGGAAAAAAACACATTGTACCCTAGAGAAAACCAAAAAAACAAACTGACCCCCCTAGGGGAAAAAAAGCATAATATAACTTTTGGTAGTACAATTTGTTTAAAAATTTCCATTGATATTTTAAAGTCCCAGTAAAATCAAAAGGTTTTATAATTATTGGCTGTAATATCTATATATTCATTTATTTATTAACATTTATATAGCACTAGCATATTGCACTGCACTTTTTTTTCAAAGTTTTGGTAGTACAATTTGTTTAAAAATTTCCATTGATATTTTAAAGTCCCAGTAAAATCAAAAGGTTTTATAATTATTGGCTGTAATATCTATATATTCATTTATTTATTAACATTTATATAGCACTAGCATATTGCACTGTACTTTTTTTTCAAAGTTGGGCAGGGGCGGATTGGGAACTGAAAGTGTATCTGAAATTTGTAGAACCAGAGGTACAGTATACCATGTAACCATAGTGGCAGCACCACCCCTCAATTGTCAACAAAAAAAACAGGTCCCACATGCACACTAGCCCACCGGGCTCTTCCCTGTTAGCCCTATGGTCAATCCACCCTTGTGCATGGTCGCCATTGTCAGGGAGGGCTCTAGGGGAACCCTCTCCCTGCTAAGTGTGTGATGTGTAGCCCGTAGGCCACAACGGGCTAACCCCACCTTCAGATGGTTTTAGCTGCAGGGGCCAATCTTAAACCTAGCAGCATCACATCCAATTGCGGCTGCAGGCTGGAATGGACGAATCGCAATAGGTATTGGAGATATCTGCTGCATTCCCTCTGCCATTCAGTACAGCAAGGTTATACTAAAGGCCAGTACTCACTGGCCGATGTGGGAGAGATGTGTGCTGAGCGAACCGCTCAGTACACATCTATCCCGCCGCTCAGTACAGTGCGATGTGTGCTGAGCGTGCGGGGGGGGGGGGAACGCTCATTTCACCCAGCGGGTGAAATGAGCGACCTGCTAGATTGGCCTGCATGACAGGCCAATCTAGCACCAGCGATAGCGATGCGTGTGGCTGCGCATTGCTATCGCTGGGGGGCATACACACGGAGAGATCATGCTTAATATCTAAGCAATCTAGTCAGATTGCTTAGATTTTAAACAGCGATCGCTCCGTGAGTACCCCCCTTAAGGCCGGTATTCAATTACCTTAATAATTAATCGCGTATTAACTTAATAATTAATTAAGGTAATTGCGTTGCTGGGAGCTACTCAATTAATCAGCGGTAACAGATGCTACACACAGGTGTCCTGAACCTGTGTGCCTTTGGGACAATATGTTTTTTTTTTGGGGTGACCAAACTGGATAAAAAATAAACATCAGAGTTTTTGCTCCAGATGTATCTTCGCAAGTAATTGAATACTAGCCTAATTTTTTGTGCTGTCCGAAAAGATTATTATTATTTTTTCCGGGGGGTGGGGGGGTTTATATCCGCAAACACTACTGATAAATGGGTCCCAAGTCACAACGCCACATACAATTAACCGCTATAACTACCCTCAAAAAGGAGACGTTTGCTCGGCGTCCATGCCATGGTATGAAGGGTGAAGGTGCTGTCCCCACATCGGGTAGGACTCGGATGCACACACCTAGGCTGTCCGCCAGGGGAGACGCAGACTACAGAAGGCGCAGCACTTTTTTATATTGCGGTGTCCACCAGTGACCGGAGCGATCCATAACCATAACAACTACATAGACATATTAGGATGTAGGACCCTCCTCCCCCTTACAGCGATTTATATCCTAGCTGCTGCTGCTATTAGGTGTGGGAGGGGGCAGTTCGCACACCCCGCCTCACTCCCCCTCCCCAGGCTCCCACACTCACGTCTTGCTCCAGGGCACAGGCTCATGGCAAGTTACGGATCACCCAGTCTGAGTGACTGCTACTGGTACTGCGATATCCCGGGGCGCCGATACCCACTCCCGGGGAGTCTGTGAGCTACTCCTCCTCCGGCTTATAGGGAGCGCAGGACACGACTTTCCAGCCACTTCACTGCAAGGGAGCAGCGGCAGTGCGCCCGGGGGATAATTGCCATAATGTGGATGCAGCCTGTGCAGAGAGCGGGCTACGGGGCTGCTAGCAGAGTATAACCGCCAGCTCCTGGGACTGAGACCGGCGCTGCGATGTTGGGAGATTCGCTGTTCTGTGATCGGAGGCTGTGCTATGCTGTAAGTACTGTGCTTGTACCAGCGTGCCGCTGTCAGGTGTATACCTACTGTACCCTCTATCCATGGATATACAGAGAAGTTCTGGCTGAGATAAGATGTCCCGGCACTTATTGCTACAGGGTGCCAGGCTGATGTGCATGGACTGGGCACGTGTTACTATACTGGCTGGGCTGTCTATATACATGTCCCCCTATACTATCACATATTTAGGACCATAAATGAAATGGTAGTTGTGCAGCTGTCACTTGTTTGTGCGTTGTAGTACAGTAGTTGTTTAGCCTCAGTTATATCATATCTTCAGCAGCAGACCCTCATACAGTATATAGACCACATCTGCTGTCCCTGCCTATATATTAGCATATACTCAGCTGCAGGATCTATGCACAGTATGTATGTACACCCATATAAACTACATCTGCTGTGCCAGGCTGTATCTATTCTCAGTATATTCCCAGCAGCAGTATGTATACTGTAGACCACATCTACTGTGCCTGGCTGTATCTATTCTCAGTGTATCCCCAGCAGGATGTATGTATACTGTAGACCACATCTGGGCCAGGCTGTATCTGTTCTCAGTGTATTCCCAGCAGTATGTATACTGTAGACCACATCTGTGCCAGGCTGTATCTATTCTCAGTGTATCCCCAGCAGGATATATGTATACTGTAGACCACATCTGGGCCAGGCTGTATCTATTCTCAGTGTATCCCCAGCAGGATGTATGTATACTGTAGACCACATCTGGGCCAGGCTGTATCTATTCTCAGTGTATCCCCAGCAGGATGTATGTATACTGTAGACCACATCTGGGCCAGGCTGTATCTATTCTCAGTGTATCCCCAGCAGGATGTATGTATACTGTAGACCACATCTGGGCCAGGCTGTATCTATTCTCAGTGTATCCCCAGCAGGATGTATGTATACTGTAGACCACATCTGGGCCAGGCTGTATCTATTCTCAGTGTATCCCCAGCAGGATGTATGTATACTGTAGACCACATCTGGGCCAGGCTGTATCTGTTCTCAGTGTATCCCCAGCAGGATGTATGTATACTGTAGACCACATCTGGGCCATGCTGTATCTATTCTCAGTGTATCCCCAGCAGGATGTATGTATACTGTAGACCACATCTCCTGTGCCTGGCTGTATCTATTCTCAGTATCCCCAGCAGGATTTATGTATACTGTAGCCCACAGTTGCTGTGCCTGGCTGTATCTATTCTCAGTGTATCACCACCAGCAGCATCAGCAGGATGTATGTATACTGTAGCCCACATCTCCTGTGCCTGGCTGTATCTATTCTCAGTATATCCACAGCAGGATGTATGTATACTGTAGCCCACATCTCCTGTGCCTGGCTGTATCTATTCTCAGTATATCCCCAGATGGATTTATGTATACTGTAGACCACAGTTGCTGTGCCTGGCTGTATCTATTCTCAGTGTATCACCAGCAGGGGTCTGGGACTCCAGGTCGACACACCTTATGTCGACACCAGAAATAGGTTGACACGGACAAAAGGTCGACATGAAAAGGTCGACATGATATTTTTTTTACTGTTTTTGGTGTCGTTTTCTTCGTAAAGTGACGGGGAACCCCAATTAGTGCTCCGTGTCCCCTCACATGGCTCGCTTTGCTCGCCATGCTTTGGGTAACGTGCCTCGCTCCGCTACCGCTGCACTCGGCACAAGTTACCGTTTCCAATTGTAGTCCACGTGGATCGTAAAGTATGAAAAAAGAAAAGAAAAACAGATGTGAAAAACTCATGTCGACCTTTTTCCATGTCGACCGTGTTCATGTCGATTGTTTGTCGGTGTCGACCTGGAGTCCGGATACCCACCAGCAGCATCAGCAGGATGTAAAGTATGTATACTGTAGACCACTTCTGCTGTGCCAGGCTGTTTCTATTCTCAGTATATCCCCAGCAGGATGTATGTATACTGTAGACCACAGTTGCTGTGCCAGGCTGTATCTATTCTCAGTATATCCACAGCAGCATCAGTAGAATGTATGTATACTGTAGCCCACATCTGCTGTGCCTGGCTGTATCTATTCTCAGTATATCCACAGCAGCATCAGCAGAATGTATGTATACTGTAGCCCACATCTGCTGTGCCTATAGGCGGCTGGCTCATTGTGCAATAGTTCTAGCCACTGATTTATGGCATTATCTCTTGTGGGGGATGTACAGTGGGGTGAGTCGGGGGTTTTATTTGTTCAGAGTTAAGTGGATGTGCAGAACAGATCTTCTACTGGCCATCAGCTGAAACTGAAGTATTACTGAGATTGTGAAATACTTCATATTGGGTACTCAGCTGAAAGCCAGTTGTTTGTAGAACATCTGTATTGAGTAATGTTTAAGTAAAAGTTCAAACCTTCCATGACATAATCGGACATCTGGATGTTTAACTTCTCTATAATGTATTCTGCAAATGACCATAAGAAATTCCATCTGTTCTTTTCTCCTACTTTGGATCAGTTATTTTACTGAGCCATTGAATATGTTGGCACTTTGCAAATATTCATTTGGCAGTGCCCATACATGTAAAACTCACTAAAATACGGAACAATATAATTTTGCATAAAACAATTTATTCCTATGGACAGATTTGTATCATAGTGATATACTAAATAATCACACCTCATTTTGATCCGTTTTGCTTATGCATACTGAATTTTGTGAAATGTATACTGTACATGTGTTGCCCTAATTGCAAAATTTGTGTTACATTTGCTTATCTGAAGCTGTTTTGGGGTTTTTGCATAGGCTACTGTTCCTGTTGTGTGTTTTCAGTAACATGAAAAAAGTGTCTTTGTTGCTATATTGTGACGTTACATAATCTGCCCAGGGTTTAGCGAACCACTTCCTCCTTTTACAATGCATACGTTAAAGTAATTTCCTTTTCTATAGACATGAGACAAGTAAAATGTCTGCCACAAAACTATTTGTTAAATGCTGACGTGAAGTAACTTTTTTTTTTTTTTGTATTGTTACAGTTTTCTTGCAGATTAAAGTACATATATAGCTACGTAATATTTATATTTTGGTGCATTGTGCTTTCATGTGTTTTTTTTTTTTTTTGTGTGCTTTCTTCTGCGGTTTTGTTTAGAATGTAGCAAATTCATTTTATATCAGTTGGTTAATCATCTCCTCCAAGGACGTATTTAGGTTAGCTACTGTTACTACAATTGGCAAGTACAGCTTTACACGGTAGTAATTGGTGCGTGCACTTCCACATACCTAGAAAGAGAATTCTTTCTACCTCAAGAAGAATTTTTCAACAAGAGGATGTAAACATGTCCTCTAGGCACGTGTTATCTTCTTTGCAAATATAGTTACGTTTATCATGCCGTTGGCTTGTAAGTATTGTTATTCTCTTACGTTTATTTTGTTGACTTTCCTAACATATACATGAATTTATTTTTGGGATTAGACCTAATACTTTTCAAAAGTTTATGAAAATATCATCATGTTTGTATCTGCAAACTTATATGCCAAAAGCACTATTTGAGACCACAAATTACATTGTACAACAAATATTACTGTGTAAGCTACATTAAATTGGGCCAAACCAAAAAGAGATGGGGAATGTGAATGCTAAGGGAGATATTTATGAGGAGGAGAATAATTTAAAACGGGGGTAAAAGGTGTTTGAGAGTTCCAAACTGTGACTGTGAAATTCTCAAATATTGTTATTTTAATTAACCCCTATATTTGTGTCCTATTATGCACATTACTTAATACAGAGTTCAGTATGCTTGTAGGCAGGTGCTAGGTTAACTCTGATTATCACCCATAATTATGTTGAAAAATAAAAAACAGCAAATATTGCATCTGATTAAAATAATTGTTCTCCCATTTCTAAGAGATGCAATATGTAACATATATTCTGACATTTGTATGTTATTCATGGCAACTTGGTTGGCACTATTCCATTTGATAATTATTTTTACATTATCACACTGAATTGTATGGGAGCTACCATTCATATTCATAACGTAATGATTCCAGGATTCAAGGCTAGCTGTGGAGAATAACCTGTTACTGTATGCCTTATTATATAAACAAAAGTGACCTGATCCTTTTCCAGTGTTACATTGCACAGATTTGTTTACACCTAATAGGTAACTGTAGAGATCCTAGGGGGTAATTCAGAGTTCATCGTAGTAGCAAATGTGTTAGCAGATGGGCAAAACCATGTGCACTGGGGGAGGGGGGGGGGGGTATAACATTTGCAGAGAGAGTTAGATTTGGGTGGGTTATTTTGTTTCTGTGCAGGGTAAATACTGGCTGCTTTATTTTTACACTGCAATTTAGATTTCAGTTTGAAACACCCCACCCAAATCTAACTCTCTCTGCACATGGTTTTGCCCATCTGCTAACACATTTGCTGCTACAATCAGGTCTGAATTAGGCCCCTGGTACACAAAGCTCAGTGCCGATGGACCAGATCCTATTGGTCATACCCTATATAAAACTACCTCTGCTATATGTAATTATAACGTCAAAGTAGTAATACACCATAATACGTTAGTAATGCCGCTTTCACTTTCCTCTGAACAGAGTGACTCATAGGTAAATGTACAACTTCTCATAAGTATGTACCATAATCATAATATTAAATATGTATTGTTGTTAGCTGTGTTATAACCTAAAGGCATAGTGTGCCATACTTGGGGAAGAGGAACGCTATTGTAATTATTGTAAAGCCATATTTGTTATTATTCAATATTGCAAAGCATAAACGGTTTTCAGTATTGATACACAAATGTAATTCTTTATGCCAATGTTTAAGATGTTGTTTTAAATACTAAGGGGGTATTCAATTAAACCTGAAATTTTTTTGGGGCGCAGAAAAGTGCTTTTCGCAGTTTATTTCTTCAGTCTGTTCAATTAGCCCCCTTTTTTTCTCCCGAAAAATGTAACATTTTCAGGGCAGGATCTATTGTACTAAAGGGAAAATGCGGACAAAACCCAGAAAACTGCTGTTTTCGGACCTTGGCTACATTTCCCATATGCACTAAGCACTGGAATGCGATGCATTCTGGGACTTCGATGCTGTGGGGTTACCTTATAGAAGCCTCTGGGCTTCTTTCCGCATTTTACCCAGAGAGGGATCCTATCGGATCTTCCCAGCACCCCCTGCAGTCGCCTCATCACTGTGAGCATGCACAGTGGGATTCCCGGGGCCGAAACCGCCTGAGGCAGTAGAAACAAAATCCTGATAAGTGCTAGCCTGGCAAGTATATTAGCCATGGTAAATGACTGTGGCAAATTGAATACCGCCCTTTGTTTACAAACATTGAATATAGTGTAATAAGCGTAAATAATATGCATTACATCCAATGTGTCGGTATGATTTTTTTCGGCTTGTAGATTATAATTATCAATACAAATCTGGGGTGTGGATTATCTTTCTCATCACATATTTGGGGTATTTATCAGAGCATAAAGAGAGTTAAAGTGAAGAGAAATAAAGCACTAACTAAAGCTCCTGTCGTTTTTCAAACACAGCATGTAACATGGGTATCCGGACTCTAGTAGCTCGACACACATTAGGTGGACACCTATTGGTCGACACAGGAAATAGGTTGACACTGCCATTAGGTCGACATGAGTTTTTCACATTTTTTTTCCATACTTCACGTGGACTACAATTGGGAATAGTAACCTGTGGCGAGCGAATCATGGCGAGCGAATGCTATGCACTAATTGGAGCTGTTTGTGCTGTGTTTGACCTACTCAGACCTAATGTAAGAGGCTGGGAAATTTGTGGGTGACGGAGGTTTGAGATGGTATCAACTGATTTGTTGGTTTGATACAAAATTGTTAGTCTACGAATTTCATCCTAGCATAAAAAAAAAAGAAAAGAAAAAGTTAACCTGGTTCCTTTAGCTTTGTGATAGATGTATGCTCGTGTCTGTACAAAAAGATACATGTTCACGCGTAAAAGCTTGCAGTGTTTCCCTTATTCTTCTGTACCCGTTACACATACCAGGATGGGAGAGACATAGTACCTGTAATGTGGATAGTACGAGAGCATTATCTCTTTCCAGTAGAAATATTATTAGAGCAAACATTGAGCCCTGCAACTGAAGAGTAAAACTGCAATCGCCTCACCCAGCAAACAGACAGCGGCTTTCTCTGTTTATTTTAGTTTTGTGGAAACATGCAAAAAATGATCGGCATTATTTGGGATACGTGACTGAGTTATGGGTGGCACACTGCTGATATATTATTTTACCTTTTACTTACAACTCCTTTTAATCATGAAAATATAAGCCCACTGTTTACCTGGAATTCTTGTGTAATATCAGGTCATATAAAGGGGATGGTACCGGGATGCCAGCAGTCAGAATACCGCCAGTGGCTCCCGATGAGCAGGATCCCAACACCTGTTAGGTAAGTACTGTAACCCAAACCTCCCCTTCTTAGTGCCGGCATTGTGATCCATGTCAGGATCCTAGCGTCGGCCTTCTAACCAGTGTTGGGATTCCGCATGTAAAGCATATCTGTATATATAATTATATCTTTATGTAAAATCAGAAGCATTTTTTTTTTTTTGCAATTAAAATCTGATCCTTATTGCAATACATGGTGCAAAGCTACTAGATTTCATACCATTGTGGTCTCTTATCATGCACAATTTAATGGAATTTAGACTAAGCTCCAATGGGACAGGGATTGATGCAACTGAGCATCTCCAAGAAGGCTGCCTAATGGGCCAGGCCTGGCCAACCTGTGGCTCTCCAGATGTTGTGAAACTACACATCCCAGCATGCCCTGCCACAGTTTTAGCCTTCCCTAATAGCAAAACTGTAGCAAAGCATGATGGGACTTGTAGTTTTACAACAGCTGGAGAGCCACAGGTTGGCCAGGCCTGCATTAGGCTATATGTCGCCTAGGTGCCCGACGGCGATACGGGCGACCCGGGAGCGGGGGAGTGACGGGGGGGGGGGGGGGAGTGAAGTTCCTAAGCTCTCCCCCGTCACCCGGCCCCATAGCTATGCATGCTAATATGGACGAGTTCTCGTTCATTAATGAACAAGAATGTTCATATCGTTCAGTGAAATCGTCTAATGTGTAGGGCCTATAACTCTGCGGATATGTAATTTGTTTGGAGTCCTACTGGGAAAAGCGCCATATATGTACTATACATGTATGGCGCAACACTATTTTATATATAAAATAGTGTAATAGTGCACTGAGGTCATGTTTTTGTTTCCTACTGTGGCCTTAACTTGTGTGGAGTTTGTATATTCTCCCCGTGCTTGCCTGGGTTTCCCCTGGGTGTTCCGGTTTCCTCCCACAATCCAAAAATATACTCACAGGCTAATTGGCGCCTAACAAAAGTAACCCTAGGGTGAATGTGTGTGCGTGTACATGTTGTAGGGAACATAGAGTGTAAGCTCCACTGGGACAGGGACTGATGTGAATGCCCAATTCTCTGTAAAATGCTGCAGAATATTACCTCTTTTCCACTAGCTCCTTAAAACATGGGTAAATGTGTGGGGGCGCGCATTTACCCTTTTTTTTCCCTAGTGGAAAAGGGTCGCCCTGCAAATTCCCGGATCAATGATCCGGGAATCCTACCCAGGTAGCTAGCCGGGTTGAACACGTGTTCAACCCGGCTAGCTGTCTAGTGTGAACGGGAGCCGCGTCGAGGCGACACGGCTCTCGTTCAGTGTATGGGAGGGCGGCGCTGGGAGATCATGTGATCTCCCAGCGCCACCCCTGCCGCGTCACAAGCAGCGTCACCAACCCGGCAATATGCCGGGTTGGGGAGCGCTGTCTGTAAGGGGGCTGTAGCACGGGTCGCAGCCGGGTCAGGCGACACGGCTGCAACCTGTGCTACTAGTGGAAAAGGGGTGTATGTGTGTGCTGTATGAATAACTGGTAATAAATGTGTATGTGTGTGCGTGTGTGTATGTGTGTATATATATATATGTGTGTGTGTGTGTGTGTGTGTGTGTGTGTGTGTGTGTGTCTTTGGATTTGGATACATACAGCATTATTAAATTAATCAGAATGGAGATTGTTACTATAAAGAGGGATTCTAGACAATCCATGTCCTTTGAAAGACCTGGTTGACTTGAGAGCGCTACACACTGGTCAATACCAGTGAAAGATATGAACGAGATGCCGTTCATGTCTTTCAGTGTGTAGGCACCAGCGATGAACGATGCGCTGCCCTGTGCTCGTTCATTGCTGGTGCCGGCTCGTTTAAACATGCAGGCCAATATGGACAATCTCGTCCATATTAGCATGCATTGCTATGGAGCCGGGTGACTGAGGGAGTGAAGAAACTTCACTCCCCCCTTCGCCGCCGGGTCGCCCGTCTACTTCTATGCAGACTGAGCCCACCAGCAAAGCTTACAAACTTTATCTTACCCTGAATATACATTAAAGTCAGTGAAACCATGACTACTTTGTTTATATCCTTTAAATTCGCACGGACTGTAACTTAGAATATTAAAAGGATAATTAAGAAAGGCAAGTAGGCATGTCCTTATGTCCTTTCCACTGTCTCTGTGCATTTCCTAACATGCCTGCTAGAGAAGATAGCATAGCTTTAACATCTACAGTGATAAGAGAATGAAGAAGTGATTGATTGTTCACATACCAACTCATAAGCATGTTTAGGTGAAATGTATTTCTTCAAACAAAACAATTGCTGCAAAGTGTTTGTTGGTAATAGTTTTACAGTTGCATTGAGGCTGTCGGTAAGCTGCTATACTATGAGTCAAGGATGTCTGTATTGAAATCTAAGAGCAGGTAAAAGTCAATAATGGCACATTCAGAGAAGCATCCACGCAGAGCTGGGAAAGTAAAAGTGAGAAGCAAGGTTACAGGAAATTCATGGCTTCTGGTTCATGGGAATGAAAAAAAAAAAAGTGATGAAAAATGCAGTGAGTGGGTTCTGAGTACATGAAACAAAAGACAAGATATAAAGAAAACATATAAAGGAAAATGTGACTATAAAATCGCTGCAGCATCTTATAAAAGATGAATTCACTTTTGTGCTATTTCATTTCTCTCCGTTTCCTAACAAGTTTACTCCCACAACAAACCTTCAAAATGCCATTGTTTTAGAGCCTCTGTTGTCATTCCAGGCGAGGGGCCATGTTGTAATCACACTAGAGATATAAGAGAACAGATTTACGACAACATTGTAAAAAAAAAAAAAAAAAAAAATATATATATATATATATATATATATATAATATATATATATATATATATATATATACACACACACACACACACACACACACACACACACACACACACACACACACACACACACACACGCAGTATGAATTACAAACGGTCGGGATGCCGGCCGTCAGTATACAGACAACGGCATCCCGGCAGCGGGGTGAACACTAGGAAAATCCCCGGCCTTCTTCCCTCCCGCTAAATGGTGGTGACACGCCTCCGTTTTCCAATCAGAGCCCATTGCGCTCCCCCTGCCCCATAAACGGCATCATACTATCAATCAATGACAGTCTGATGCTGGCCTGCTTCCTGTGTTGCAGGATACGTTTGCACACATGCAGAGCAGATCCTGCGTGTGCGCAACGTACCAAACATCAGTACATTGTGCCAGTGTCCTCGGGTGCAACTGCACCTGAACGACACCCTCTATCTGGTCATCTCCCCTATTTTGCTCGTTATGTACTTTTTGGAAAATTTAGCAAACCTTCTATAGAGAGGACAAGTGGAGAAGGTGCCCATAGTAACCAATCGGATTATAGCTATCATTTATCTAGTACATTCTATATACAAATGATAGCTAGAATCTGATTGGTTGCTGTGTTCAACACCCCTCTTGATAAATTTCCCCTTTAGAACTTAACAGCAGATAAGAACTACTTGGCCTAAGTATATATTTGGATTGTGGGAAGAAACCGGAGTATCCAGAGAAAACCCTTTTTTTTTTCTTCTCATTCATTTCTTTTTTTTTGTTTGCTGATTTTTTTTTATTTTTTTTAAATAATCATTTAAACAAAAAGAAGAAAAAACAACCCTACCTCTTGCATCTCTCATTGTGATGTGAAGGAGAGGTTTACAGAGAAATGACAACGAAGATACTGTAATCGCAGTAAGATGAGTATGGCTACATCTGTAGCTTAAGTTGGCTTCATTTATATGGCAGGTTTCACATTGAGGTTATACCATAGCTTGCTAAATAGCGATGCTTGTAGTGTGCTTTTATCTGTTCAAAGTATTACTGGAAATCAATTTCCAATTTGGAGTCTGTGTTTACAGTTTGCAATTTCCTAGACTTTGGTCTAGTTTAGTATTTTGCCCCATATAAAAGAATAAAAAAACTTAACATAATCCCATTTCTATTCTTCCCCTAAACTGTCACCCAAAGCATGTACCTAGTTTGCCTATATAGTACAGTATGTATACTTGTGGCCCAAGTGAGCTATGAGTTCTTTATAAGGGTGACAGATGAGCCATATTGCTGTTATCTATTTTATGTGTTATTACAGAGTTAATGATCCCCAACTCCCTCTCCTCAGAAATGTATGTTACACTTAAATAAGGAGTACTGAACAATCTGGAAATGGAGAGCAAAAAAATTGATTTATTGGATAAATTCTATAGATTCCCAGTGCAGTCCTTTAGAACGGAGTATTATTTAGCTAAGGTTTTAGCTAATCTCAGATTATAGAGATCAGTGGTCAGGGGTTAAATGGGACAAGTTGCCATATAAGTATCCAGGACTTATTTTGACATTACCAGTTGCATAGATAACACAGTAAAGATTACAGGTGTTTTAGATAATCCCTTGCTGGTCTCTATATGGATTTGATATGTGGGCTTTATTTTAGACTGTTTCATTGGCTGTTATGACCATTGAGGGTTGCTGTGTGGTAGGATTATAGATGCATTAACAAGCTGCTGTCTGCTAGCCTTTTAAAAGAATTACTGAAACGCTGCAATGCAAAATATTGACAATTGTGGACTGGATAGTTAGAAACTGATGCATATACTGACTTCTCAAATATAACTGTGGGATATCTTTTTGTCTATTTCTTCTTTCTCGTACTATATAAGTTTACATAATTTTTTTTTTTTTTTTGGGGAAGCACCTGGCTAAAACATGACAAAGATGTAAATACTTAACTACAAAATGTTTATTTCTTGATGTTTCCTTTGACCGAAGTATTTAGTGAATCTAATACAGTTTATGAAAATGTTTAATTTGTTCCATTATCCAAAAAGAGAACATATATAATGTAATGAGTTTGTTGTGTTTTAGCCAATCTGTAAAATTAGTAAAGCCGTTATTCACAATAAACACTGAAGCCCCTATTTACTAAGCCTTAAGACCCATACACACTGGGCGATTTTGGGCTGAAAGCAGATCACTTTTGGTATGTTGAGCAGCTTTCAGCTCAAAGCCGCCCAGTGTGTATGCCCAAACGATGAGCTGTGAGCGCTGATGCGTGCCCCTGATTCAACGCTGGTGGTCGCTGTTCATCTACTGGTATTACCAGTAGATGAACGGCGGGGTGAGCGGCTTTCCATAGCGTCCTGCTATGGAAAGCCGTTCACCCCCGCTGACATCGCTGGGCAGGGGGGAAAAGCGCCCAGTGTGTATGCACTGAGCGCTTTTCAGCCCAGCAATGTCAGCGATCATCGCTGTGCATACATGCTGGGCAAAAACGCCCTGTGTGTATGGACCTTAAGATGGAGGTAAAGTGGACGGAGATAAAGTACCAGCCAGCCAGCTGCTAACTGTCATTTTTCACAACCAGTCTGTGACATGGCAGTTAGGAGCTGATTGGCTGATACTTTATCTCCGGCCACTGTACCTCCATCCATGGCTTAGTAAATAGACCCCATATTCATTAATCCATATAAATGTAAATTATGTTCTCACTAGTCTAGATACAAATGGATGCCTGTGTATGCACTGACTGACATGACCCACCATGTTTTTAGGACATTTCTGAAGCACCTTGATTATAGAACAACATATTTAACTTCGTAGGCAGCAATTGTTGTGGTGGTTGTTGTTTTTTTTTTTTTATTACACATAGGTACAGTCAATGAAAAATGTGAAATGAGTGCACAAGGAAGTAAGGCCGATCAGCGTCACCAATGATCAGTGATCCAATAGGGAATCTGCAAAATTCAACATTTTAAAATTTGCTGACTTACTGACTTTTTTGGTCAGTATCGGCAAGTCATGTTGGATTTCCCCTATCCCCTGAGTAAAATAAAATTAACGTAATGAATTTCATGTTTAGTTACTGTTCTTCCCTTATCATGCGTATATTGTACCTAAAATTGTTTACAATAGTGACATTCATTTATAGATCCAATGATCTCCAACGGTGTCTAGCATGAACTATTTTAGTCTGGTTATTACACTTAAAGCTTAAAACTCCCCACTCACCTCCTATTGTACATCTCAGGATGTGTACACACTAGAGTGTCATATCGTATCGGCGGTACACACCAGGACGATGTAATGAAAGATGGAACTATCCTTCATTCCGTTCTTCATTACACTGCACCAGGCAACATGAGCTATCTTCCGATTGGCAATGCAGTACTACTGACCAGAGGATATCGCATGTGACCCGCAGAAATATACACTGCTCAATATACACAATATATCGTTCCAATTTGATTGGAAACCACATATCATGATATCAGCCAGGTGTGTACCCACCCTCATACTTACCCCAGTTTAAAAAAGCCCCCCAAAAATAGAAAATCCATGTAGACGAAATTCCTTGTTTTATCATGCACAAAATGTTCTTGTGTTTTTAGTAAGAAAAAATCTTATACACTGCTCAAAAAAATAAAGGGAACACTTAAACAACACAATGTAACTCCAAGTCAATCACACTTCTGTGAAATCAAACTGTCCACTTAGGAAGCAACACTGATTGACAATCAATTTCACATGCTGATGTGCAAATGGAATAGACAACAGGTGGAAATTATAGGCAATTAGCAAGACACCCCCAATAAAGGAGTTGTTCTACAGGTGGTGACCACAGACCACTTCTCAGCTCCTATGCTTTCTGGCTGATGTTTTGGTCACTTTTGAAAGCTGGCAGTGCTTTCACTCTAGTGGTAGCATGAGACGGAGTCTACAACCCACACAAGTGGCTCAGGTAGTGCAGCTCATCCAGGATGGCACATCAATGCGAGCTGTGGCAAGAAGGTTTGCTGTGTCTGTCAGCGTAGTGTCCAGAGCATGGAGGTGCTACCAGGAGACAGGCCAGTACATCAGGAGACATGGAGGAGACCGTAGGAGGGCAACAACCCAGCAGCAGGACCGCTACCTCCGCCTTTGTGCAAGGAGGAACAGGAGGAGCACTGCCAGAGCCCTGCAAAATGACCTCCAGCAAGCCACAAATGTGCATGTGTCTACTCAAACGATCAGAAACAGACTCCATGAGGGTGGTATGAGGGCCCGATGTCCACAGGTGGGGGTTGTGCTTACAGCCCAACACGATGCAGGACGTTTGGCATTTGCCAGAGAACACCAAGATTGGCAAATTCGCCACTGGCGCCCTGTGCTCTTCACAGATGAAAGCAGATTCTCACTGAGCACATGTGACAGTCTGGAGACACCAAGGAGAACGTCCTGCTGCCTGCAACATCCTCCAGCATGACCAGTTTGGCAGTGGGTCAGTAATGGTGTGGGGTGGCATTTCTTTGGGGGGCCGCACAGCCCTCCATGTGCTCACCAGAGGTAGCCTGACTGCCATTAGGTACCGAGATGAGATCCTCAGACCCCTTGTGAGACCATATGCTGGTGCGGTTGGCCCTGGGTTCCTCCTAATGTAAGACAATGCTAGACCTCATGTGGCTGGAGTGTGTCAGCAGTTCCTGCAAGACGAAGGCATTGATGCTATGGACTGGCCCGCCCGTTCCCAGGCCACACACACTACTGAGCCTCATTTTGACTTGTTCTAAGGGCATTACATCAAAGTTGGATCAGCCTGTAGTGTGTTTTTCCACTTTAATTTTGAGTGTGACTCCAAATCCAGACCTCCATGGGTTAATAAATGTGATTTCCATTGATCATTTTTGTGTGATTTTGTTGTCAGCACATTCAGCTATGTAAAGAACAAAGTATTTAATAAGAATATTTCATTCATTCAGATCTAGGATGTGTTAACCCACTTAAAAAGATGAGCTGTCTGTAATTTCCATCATAGGTGCACTTCAACTGTGAGAGACAGAATCTGAAAAAAATAAACAGGAAATCACATTGTATTATTTTTAATCAATTTTCTTGTATATTGTTGTGGAAAATAAATATTTGGACACCTACCAAGCAGCAAGATTTCTGGCTCTCACAGACCTGTTACTTCTTATTTAAGAAGCTCTTCTATCCTCCACTCGTTACCTGTATTAATGGCACCTGTTTGAACTGGTTATCTCTATAAAAGACACCTGTCCACACCCTCAAACAGTCAGACTGCTACCTCTCCACCATGGCCAAGACCAGAGAGCTGTCTAAGGACACCAGGGACAAAATTGTAGAGCTGCACAAGGCTGGGATGAGCTACTCGACAATAGGCAAGCAGCTTGGTGAGAAGAGATCAACTGTTGGCGCAATTATTAAAAAATGGAAGAAATACAAGATCACTGACAATCTCCCTCGACCTGGGGCTCCATGCAAGATCTCACCTCGTGGGGTATCAATAATCTTGAGGATGGTGAGGAATCAGCCCAGAACTACACGGGGGGACCTGGGCAATGACCTCAAGAGAGCTGGGACCACAGTCACAAAGGATACCATTAGTAACACACTACGTCGTCATGGATTGAAATCCTGCAGCACCCGAAAGGTCCCCCTGCTTAAGTCAGCACATGTCCAGGACCATCTAAAGTTTGCCAGTGACCATCTGGAGGATTGGGAGAATGTAATGTGGTCAGATGAGAGCAAAATCGAACTGTTTGGTATAAACTCCACTCGCCATGTTTGGAGGGAGGAGAATGATGAATGGCATCCCAAGAACACCATACCCACTGTGAAGCATGGGGGTGGAAACATAATGCTTTGGGGCTGCTTTGCAGCAAAGGGGACAGGACGACTGATCCGTATTAAGGAGAGGATGAATGGGGCCATGTATTGTGAGATTTTGGGCAAAAACCTCCTTCCCTCAGTAAGAGCATTGAAGATGGAACGTGGCTGGGTCTTCCAGCATGACAATGACCCCAAACACACTGCCCGGGCAACTAAGGAGTGGCTCCGTAAGAAGTATTTCAAGGTCCTGGAGTGGCCTAGCCAGTCTCCAGACCTCAACCCAATAGAAAATCTGTGGTGGGAGTTGAAAGTCCGTGTTGCCCGGCGACAGCCCCAAAACATGACAGATCTAGAGACGATCTGCATGGAACAGTGGGCCAAAATACCTGCTACAGTGTATGCAAACCTGGTCAAGAACTACAGGAAACGTTTGACCTCTGTAATTGCCAACTGAGGTTATTTTAAAAAGTATTGAGTTGAACTTTTTGATTGTCCAAATATTTTTTTTTCCGCAAGAATATACAAATAAATTGTTTAAAAATCATACAATGTGGTTTCCTGTTTTTATTTTTTTTTTATTTTTTTCAGATTCTGTCTCTCACAGTTGAAGTGTACCTATGATGGAAATTACAGACCTCTCTCATTTTTTTTAAGTGGGTCAACTTGCACAATCGGTGGATGTCCAAATACTCTTTTGCCCCACTGTATATATTATACAAGAAGCATAATTGCCGACATTTTAAACCATTTGCAAGGATGTTTGCTGCTGACACTTGTCATGGCAGAACATCATGTACGTAGGAAGCTGTGTAGGTTTTCCTTCCTACACTCCATTCCATAAAAGAACATGTTTAGTAAACCTTACAACGGTATAGAACCCAGAAGTACAAAATAATGGCAACTACGTGTAACATACACTGTAATAGGATTTATAGTGTGCAATTGGTTTTGGATCGGACAAGAATGTAAAATCTGTATCTGTTCCAAAAATTATGGATAAATGAGTACTATGATGTAGCAATGTACGAACGTACAGCGAGGGTGTTTGTACAGTTTTTTTTTGTCTTTTTTTTGTCTATTTTTTTGTGCTTCCTTCTCACTATTTCCTCACATCAATTCCCAAAGTTTGCACACGGCTTTAACTTTAGATATGTTTGTATCAATATCTTTATTGTAATATATGTAACATCATTGCCAGTTTTTACAGTCAAATATCTAAGTTTTCATGATAAATGCATGTCTCCAGGAGAGTGCCTGTTAAGTCTCTACCGTCCCTCTCTCAGTGAATGCACCACCTGTAGCTTTCCAGACCAGCAAAAAGTGTGTGTTTTTGGAGCCAAATGATACAGAAGGTATTTATTTAACGATCCCTGGTTCAGTCACTGTTTTGAAAAAGGTCACAGACAGTGGCCAAAACGTTGTCTGTACAGTAAATGCCATTCTGCATCATTAAATTTATTTTGTACATATGGCTCACTCATGAACTGGGTACAGTTTATCTTTCAAAATATATTCTTTAGAACACTAAGTATTTCTTTATGAATGTTCATATGTTTATACTGTGTTTTAGAAAAAAAAATTAAACTTTATGGTCTCTTCACTACATTTATATTAATTATTGGAAAATTACCTCCAGAAGGCATAGCAACTTTTTAATCATATTTTTGCTGATTTGCTGATTTTGTTTTTTAAACTCTGCAAAATTGTATATCTTAATGGATTGTTATTGAAGTGGGAATGTCCTATGACATTTCTTTAAATCCCTATACAAAAAATTTGTATGTTCAGTCCCAGAAGGTTCGCTTAGACAACCAATTATACAGAAACTACTCACCACTGTCTCACACTCCCTTCCTAATAGAATAGGTGTCTGTAGATCCCAATATTATTTTATTTACTTACCCTTTTGCATTTCATTCTCAAATAAGCTTTTTGAACCTGTCCAAGCAAACCCTTAACAGTTACTAGTGTTGAAGAGTATTTTCTTTATCTTGCAGCTTACATGGCATGTAAAAATATGTAGACCTAATCTGTCATGCTAGGATGTTGAGGATTTAAAAGATAACTACACCTATCAGCTATAACATTAATACCAACTATCTAATATTGTGTAGGTCCCCTTTGTGCCGCCTGTACTCAACAAGATCTCTAAAGGTGCTCTGTGGTATCTGGCATCAAGATGTTAGCTGCAGTACCTTTAAGTCCTTTAAGTTGTGAGGTGGGGCCTCCATGGCACAGACTTGTTTATCCAGCACATCCCACATATGGAACTTGGAGGTCAAGACAACACCTTGAACTCTTTGTCATGTTCCTCAAACCATTCCTGAACAATTTGTGCAGTGTGGCAGGATGCATTATCCTGTTGCCAATTGAGAATACCATTGTCACGGGTGTAGTACTGGTGACCGGCGGTCTCCTGACCGCCGGTCACCTTACCGACGCCGGGATCCCGGCAGCATACCGATGCCAGGATCCCGGCGGGGAGGGGCGAATGCAGCAAGCCCCTTGCGGGCTCGCCACGCTGCGGGCTCGGTGGCGACCTGCGGTCGCCACGGGTTCTTTTCCCACTCTATGGGTGTCGTGGACACCCACGAGTGGAAATGGTCCCTGTTGGTCGGCATGCCGACCATCGGGCTAGTGAGCCGTCGGGCTCGTGGAGGAGGTCATGTGACTGTCGGTCAGCTGACCGGCGGTCACATGAATACCACCCATTGTCACGAAGGGTCTGTACTTGGTCTGCAACACTGTTTAGGCATAAATGAATGACCCAAGGTTCCCGGCAGAATATTGGCAAGAGCATTGATCACACTTCCTCCGTCGCCTCACCAGCTTCCCATAGTGTATCATGGTGTCATCTCTTGCCCAGGTAAACCACGCACATGGCGCTCCACATGATATAAAAAAAAATAAGAATTTACTCACCGGTAATTCTATTTCTCGTAGTCCGTAGTGGATGCTGGGAACTCCGTAAGGACCATAGGGAATAGCGGGCTCCGAAGGAGGCTGGGCACTCTAGAAAGATTTATGACTACCTGGTGTGCACTGGCTCCTCCCACTATGACCCTCCTCCAAGCCTCAGTTAGGACACCGTGCCCGGACGAGCAGACATAATAAGGAAGGATTTAGAATCCCGGGTAAGACTCTTACCAGCCACACCAATCACACCGTACAACTCGTGATACTATATCCAGTTTGACAGTATGAAAACAACTGAGCCTCTCAACAGATGGCTCAACAATAACCCTTTAGTTAACAATAACTATTTACAAGTATTGCAGACAATCCGCACTTGGGATGGGCGCCCAGCATCCACTACGGACTACGAGAAATAGAATTACCGGTGAGTAAATTCTTATTTTCTCTGACGTCCTAGTGGATGCTGGGAACTCCGTAAGGACCATGGGGATTATACCAAAGCTCCCAAACGGGCGGGAGAGTGCGGATGACTCTGCAGCACCGAATGAGAGAACTCCAGGTCCTCCTCAGCCAGGGTATCAAATTTGTAGAATTTTGCAAACGTGTTTGCCCCTGACCAAGTAGCTGCTCGGCAAAGTTGTAAAGCCGAGACCCCTCGGGCAGCCGCCCAAGATGAGCCCACCTTCCTTGTGGAATGGGCATTCACAGATTTTGGCTGTGGCAGGCCTGCCACAGAATGTGCAAGCTGAATTGTACTACAAATCCAGCGAGCAATAGACTGCTTAGAAGCAGGAGCACCCAGCTTGTTGGGTGCATACAGGATAAACAGCGAGTCAGATTTTCTGACTCCAGCCGTCCTGGAAACATATATTTTCCGGGTCCTGACAACGTCTAGCAACTTGGAGTCCTCCAAATCCTTAGTAGCCGCAGGCACCACAATAGGCTGGTTCAGGTGAAACGCTGACACCACCTTAGGGAGAAATTGGGGACGAGTCCTCAATTCTGCCCTATCCATATGGAAAATCAGATAAGGGCTTTTACATGATAAAGCCGCCAATTCTGACACTCGCCTGGCTGAAGCCAAGGCCAATAACATGACCACTTTCCACGTGAGATATTTCAGATCCACGGTTTTTAGTGGCTCAAACCAATGTGATTTTAAGAAGCTCAACATCACGTTGAGATCCCAAGGTGCCACAGGAGGCACAAATGGGGGCTGAATATGCAGCACTCCTTTCACAAATGTCTGAACTTCAGGTACTGAAGCTAGTTCTTTTTGAAAGAAAATCGACAGAGCCGAGATCTGTACTTTAATGGAGCCTAGTTTTAGGCCCATATTCACTCCTGCTTGCAGGAAATGCAGAAATCGACCTAGTTGAAATTCCTCTGTTGGGGCCTTTTTGGCCTCGCACCATGCAACATATTTCCGCCATATGCGGTGATAATGCTTTGCCGTAACATCTTTCCTGGCCTTAATAAGCGTAGGAATGACTTCTTCCGGAATACCCTTTTCCTTTAGGATCCGGTGTTCAACCGCCATGCCGTCAAACGCAGCCGCGGTAAGTCTTGGAACAGACAGGGCCCCTGCTGTAGCAGGTCCTGTCTGAGCGGTAGAGGCCACGGGTCCTCTGAGAGCATCTCTTGAAGTTCCGGGTACCACGCTCGTCTTGGCCTATCCGGAACCACGAGAATGGTGTTTACTCCTCTCTTTCTTATTATTCTCAATACCTTTGGTATGAGAGGCAGAGGAGGGAACACATAAACCGACTGGTACACCCACGGTGTCACTAGAGCGTCCACAGCTACCGCCTGAGGGTCCCTTGACCTGGCGCAATATCTTTTTAACTTTTTGTTGAGGCGGGACGCCATCATGTCCATCTGTGGTTTTTCCCAACGGTTTACCAGCATCTGAAAGACTTCTGGATGAAGTCCCCACTCTCCCGGGTGGAGGTCGTGTCTGCTGAGGAAGTCTGCTTCCCAGTTGTCCACTCCCGGAATGAACACTGCTGACAGTGCTAGTACATGATTCTCCGCCCATCGGAGAATTCTTGTGGCTTCTGCCATCGCCATCCTGCTTCTTGTGCCGCCCTGTCGATTTACATGGGCGACTGCCGTGATGTTGTCTGACTGGATCAGCACCGGCTGGTGTAGAAGCAGGGATTTTGCTTGACTTAGGGTATTGTAGATGGCCCTTAGTTCCAGAATATTTATGTGAAGGGAAGTCTCCTGACTCGACCATAGTCCTTGGAAGTTTCTTCCCTGTGTGACTGCCCCCCAGCCTCGAAGGCTGGCATCCGTGGTCACCAGGACCCAGTCCTGTATGCCGAATCTGCGGCCCTCTAGAAGATGGGCACTCTGCAGCCACCACAGTAGAGACACCCTGGTTCTTGGAGACAGGGTTATCAAGCGATGCATCTGAAGATGCGATCCGGACCACTGGTCCAACAGGTCCCACTGAAAGATTCTGGCATGGAACCTGCCGAAGGGAATTGCTTCGTAAGAAGCCACCATCTTTCCCAGGACCCGCGTGCAGCGATGCACTGATACCTGTTTTGGTTTCAGGAGGTCTCTGACTAGAGATGACAACTCCCTGGCTTTCTCCTCCGGGAGAAACACTTTCTTCTGGACTGTATCCAGAATCATACCCAGGAACAGTAGCCGTGTCGTCGGAACCAGCTGTGACTTTGGGATATTCAGAATCCAGCCGTGCTGGTGCAGCACCTCCTGAGATAGTGCTACTCCCACCAACAACTGTTCCTTGGACCTCGCTTTTATTAGGAGATCGTCCAAGTACGGGATAATTAAAACACCCTTTCTTCGAAGGAGTATCATTATTTCCGCCATAACCTTGGTAAATACCCTCGGTGCCGTGGACAGTCCAAACGGCAGCGTCTGGAATTGGTAATGGCAATCCTGTACCACAAATCTGAGGTACTCCTGGTGAGGATGGTAAATGGGGACATGCAAGTAAGCATCCTTGATGTCCAGGGATACCATGTAATCCCCCTCGTCCAGGCTTGCAATAACCGCCCTGAGCGATTCCATCTTGAACTTGAATTTCTTTATGTACGTGTTCAAGGATTTCAAATTTAGAATGGGTCTCACCGAACCGTCCGGTTTCGGTACCACAAATAGTGTGGAATAATAACCCCGGCCTTGTTGAAGTAGGGGTACCTTGATTATCACCTGCTGGGAATACAGCTTGTGAATTGCCGCTAGCACCGCCTCCCTGTCTGAGGGAGCAATCGGCAAGGCAGATTTTAGGAACCGGTGGGGTGGGGACGCCTCGAATTCCAGCTTGTACCCCTGAGATACTATTTGCAGGATCCAGGGATCCACCTGTGAGCGAACCCACTGATCGCTGAAATTTTTGAGGCGACCCCCCACCGTACCAGGCTCCGCCTGTGGAGCTCCACCGTCATGCGGCGGACTTGGAAGAAGAAGCGGGGGAGGACTTTTGCTCCTGGGAACCTGCTGTTTGTTGCAGCCTTTTTCCCCTACCTCTGCCTCTGGACAGAAAGGACCCGCCTTTTCCACGCCTGTTTTTCTGGGTCCGAAAGGACTGAACCTGATAAAACGGCGCCTTCTTAGGCTGTGAGGGGGGACATGGGGTAAAAATGCTGACTTCCCAGACGTTGCTGTGGAAACTAGGTCCGAGAGACCATCCCCAAATAATTCCTCACCCTTATATGGTAACACTTCCATGTGCTTTTTTGAATCTGCATCTCCTGTCCACTGGCGAGTCCATAAGCCTCTCCTAGCAGAAATGGACAATGCACTTAGTTTAGATGCCAGTCGGCAGATTTCCCTTTGTGCATCTCTCATATATAAGACTGAGTCTTTTATATGGTCTATGGTTAACAGGATCGTGTCTCTGTCTAATGTGTCAATATTTTCTGACAGTTTATCTGACCACGCAGCGGCAGCACTGCACATCCAAGCTGACGCAATAGCTGGCCTAAGTATAATGCCTGTGTGTGTATATACAGACTTCAGGATCGCCTCCTGCTTTCTATCAGCAGGTTCCTTGAGGGCGGGCGTATCCGGATACGGTAGTGCCACCTTTTTAGACAAACGTGTGAGCGCTTTATCCACCCTAGGAGGTGTTTCCCAACGTGACCTATCCTCTGGCGGGAAAGGGAACGCCATTAGTACCTTCTTAGGAATTACCAATTTTTTATCAGGGAAAGCCCACGCTTCTTCACACACTTCATTTAATTCATCTGATGGGGGAAAAACTACGGGTAGTTTTTTCTCCCCAAACATAATACCCTTTTTAGTGGTACCTGTATTTATATCAGAAATGTGTAACACCTCTTTCATTGCCTCAATCATGCAGTGAATGGCCTTAGTGGGCTTCAGGTTAGACTCATCGTCGTCGACAGGTGTCAGTATCAGTGTCGACATCTGGGTCTGCTTGAGGTAGCGGGCGTTTTAGAGCCCCTGACGACCCATGCGACGCCTGGGCAGGCACGAGCTGAGAAGTCGGCTGTCCCACATTTGGCATGTCGTCGATTTTCTTATATAAGGAGTCTATACGTGCACTCATTACTTTCCATAAGCCCATCCACTCAGGTGTCTGCCCCGCAGGGGGTGACATCCCTTCTAAAGGCATCTGCTCCGCCTCCACATCATTATCCTCATCAAACATGTCGACACAGCCGTACCGACACACCGCGCACACAAGGAATGCTCCGAATGAGGACAGGACCCACAAAAGCCCTTTGGGGGGACAGAGTGCGAGTATGCCAGCACACACCAGAGCGCTATATAATGCAGGGACTAACTGAGTTATGTCCCCTATAGCTGCTTTTTATATTATATATATATATATATATATATATATATATATATATTGCGCCTAAATTTAGTGCCCCCCCTCTCTGTTTTTACCCTGTTCTGAAGTGTAGACTGCAGGGGAGAGCCAGGGAGCTTCCTTCCAGCGGATCTGTGAAGGAGAAATGGCGCCAGTGTGTCTGAGGGAGATAGCTCCGCCCCTTTTCCACGGCCTATTCTCCCGCTTTTTCCTGGATTCTGGCAGGGGTATTTACCACATATATAGCCTCTGGGGCTATATATTGTGGTATTTTTGCCAGCCAAGGTGTTTTTTATTGCTGCTCTGGGCGCCCCCCCCAAGCGCCCTGCACCCTCAGTGACCGGAGTGTGAAGTGTGCATGAGGAGCAATGGCGCACAGCTGCAGTGCTGTGCGCTACCTTGGTGAAGACTGATGTCTTCTGCCGCCGTTTTTCCGGACCTCTTCTTGCTTCTGGCTCTGTAAGGGGGACGGCGGCGCGGCTCCGGGACCGAACACCAAGGACTGGGCCTGCGGTCGATCCCTCTGGAGCTAATGGTGTCCAGTAGCCTAAGAAGCCCAATCCGGCTGCAAGCAGGCGAGTTCGCTTCTTCTCCCCTTAGTCCCTCGCTGCAGTGAGCCTGTTGCCAGCAGGTCTCACTGAAAATAAAAAACCTAAACTATACTTTCTTTCTAAGGGCTCAGGAGAGCCCCTAGTGTGCATCCAACCTCGGCCGGGCACGAAATCTAACTGAGGCTTGGAGGAGGGTCATAGTGGGAGGAGCCAGTGCACACCAGGTAGTTATAAATCTTTCTAGAGTGCCCAGCCTCCTTCGGAGCCCGCTATTCCCCATGGTCCTTACGGAGTTCCCAGCATCCACTAGGACGTCAGAGAAAAGTGATTCATCAGACCAGGCCACCTTCTTCCAATGCTTCATTGTCCAGGTCTCACACTCGCATGCCCATTGTAGGTGCTTTCTTGTTCTCCTGTGGGATTGGACATCAATGAGTCTTGGGTGCCCACGACGCTGTCACCGGTTCACTGGTTGTTCTTCCCTGGACTGTCGTCTACATAAAGGTAAGTCACTCACATGTTACAGTTAAGTTTTAGGGGCATATGTATTATATACATTTTGGGGAAATTCCCTGAAGGCTAAGTGGATACTTGCATTATGTAAGTATACCATTAATATATATCCGATTCCAATCACAATAGTGATGGCGTTAGCAATTGTAGTCAATGGGCTAAATATTGCATAATTTACCGGGAGAGGCATCCTCCGGATTCCCCCCCCAACCCCTCAATAATAGTCACATGTACATGCACAGCCTAATGACTGCATTCCAGTAGGTCCGTAACATAAAGTAAACTGATAACTAATGCAACCGTTTAATATATTGCAGGGACGAGCTCCTATTGGAGAGCCTGTCCCTGGATGTGTTTTTTTTTTTTTTAAATACTTCTGGGCAGAATTTTTATATATGGATATATATCCACCAAAATGAATTATATCTTAGCCCCCCCCACCCAACCTCAAAATCTTCTGGCGCATCTGTGCTTAATAAATCCCAGCCTTTGACATGTGCCATTGTAATCAATGTTGGCTGATCGGTGTATATCGTGTATAAACACCGTTTTCTACATAACATAGTAGTGTTTTTAGAGGCTAATCTGAATAAGATATCACTAACTTACTACACAAAAAACACACTTATGCAGATTGACGTTTTTTTGTACAGTGCTACAGAGTATGGGGTAATTCAGCAGCAGCAAATTTGTTAGCAGTTGGGCAAAACCATGTGCACTGCAGGGGAGGCAGATATAACATGTGCAGAGACAGTTAGATTTGGGTGGGTTATTTTGTTTCTGTGCAGGGTAAATACTGGCTGCTTTATTTTTACACTGCAATTTAGATTTCAGTTTGAATACAACCCACCCAAATCTAACTCTCTCTGCACATGTTGTATCAGCCCCCCCTCCCCTGCCGTGCACATGGTTTTGCCCAACTGCTAACAAATTTGCGGCTGCGATCAACTCTGAATTAGGCCCTAAGTTGTTTTACAAATATAGGGGTTAATTGAATTGCCCATGATAATTTACCACAGGCTACTTGATCCCCTGAGTTTATGCAGTTAGCCCCGAAATCAGCCCGATGTTGGCACTTACTGGGTATTTTTTTGGGACCTGGTAAGGTCCAGAAAAACCCCCCAGATAAGTGCCCGGTTTTGACGATTGTCTCTGCGAAAACACACAGGTCTGTGAACTTGTCAGGGATCCTATGGGGTATATGCAATTGCCGGCGAATCGCGGCAATTTTTCGCCCGTTTTTTAATTCGACACAATTCGACCGTCGAATTCCGGCAAGTGGGTGCCGGAATTCAACATATTCAATAAAAAACGGATTCGACAGTCCCGCTGTCGAAAAACGGCCGTTTTGACGGATTTTGATTAGACTTGTAAAAATGTAAAAAAAACGGGAAAAACCCTGAAAAAAAATTGCGTGGGGTCCCCCCTCCTAAGCATAACCAGCCTCGGGCTCTTCGAGCCGGTCCTGGTTCTAAAAATCCGGGGGAAAAACTGACGGGATCCCCCGTATTTTTAAAACCAGCACCGGGCTCTGCGCCTGGTGCAAAAAATACGGGGGACAAAAAGCGTAGGGGTCCCCCGTATTTTTTACACCAGCATCGGGCTCCACTAGCTGGACAGATAATGCCACAGCCGGGGGTAACTTTTATACAGCGCCCTGCGGCCGTGGCATTAAATATCCAACTAGTCACCCCTGGCCGGGGTACCCTGGGGGAATGGGGACCCCTTCAATCAAGGGGTCCCCCCCCATCCACCCAAGGGCCAGGGGTGAAGCCCGAGGCTGTGTCCCCCCCCCCCCCCCCCCCCAAGGGCTGCTGATGGGGGGCTGATAGCCTTGAGTAAAATGATAGAATATTGTTTTTTTCCAGAAGAACTACAAGTCCCAGCAAGCCTCCCCCGCAAGCTGGTACTTGGAGAACCACAAGTACCAGCATGCGGGTGGAAAAACGGGCCCGCTGGTACCTGTAGTTCTACTGGATAAAAAATACCCAAATAAAAACAGGAGACACACAGCGTGAAAGTAAGTTTATTTCATACATGCCGACACATACATACTTACCTATGTTGACCCGCCGACTGCCACGCCCCCCTCGTCACTGAAGAATCCGGGGTACCTGTGAATAAAATTATACTCACCTGATCCAGTGTCCGGATCTTTTTAAATAATCCTCGTACTTGGCAAAACAACAAAACGGCAACCCGGACCAAACGGACTGAAAGGGGTCCCATGTTTACACATGGGACCCCTTTCCACGAATGCCGGGACCCCACGTGACTCCTGTCACAGAGGGTCCCTTCAGCCAATCAGCGAGCGCAACGTCGTGGCACTCTGCTGATTGGCTATGCGCGTCTGAGCTGTCAGACAGCGCATCGCAAAGCCTTACCATTATATTCAATGGTGGGAACTTTGCGGTCAGCGGTGAGGTCACCCCGCGGTAACCCCACCGCTGACCGCAAAGTTCCCACCATTGAAACTAATGGAGGGAGCTGTGCGATGCGCTGTCTGCCAGCAGACGCGCATACAGCCAATCGGGAGAGTGCCACGAAGTGGCGCTTCCTGATTGGCTGAAGAGACCTTTCTGTGACAGCAGTCACGGGGGGGTCTCTGCATTCGGGGAAAGGGGTCCCATGTGTAAACATGGGACCCCTTTTAGTCCGCCTGGTCCGGGTGTTCGTTTTTTTTTTTTTTTTGCCAAGTACGTGGATTATAATAAAAGACCACAGGACACTGGATCAGGTGAGTATAATTTTATTTTCAGGTACACCGTGGATTCTACTTGGACAAATGGACAGAGGTCGGCGTGTGAACATAGGTAAGTATGTGTGTGTCGACATGTGTGAAATAAAGTTTTACTCTCACGGTGTGCGTGTCCTGTTTTTATTTGGGTATTTTTTTTCCAGTAGAACTACAGGTACCAGCGGGCCCGTTTTTCTCCCACATGCTGGTACTTGTGGTTCTCCAAGTACCAGCTTGCGGGGGAGGCTTGCTGGGACTTGTAGTACTACTGGAAAAAACAATATTCTTTCAATTTTCAAAAGGCTATCAGCCCCCCATCCGCAGCCCTTGGATGGGGGGGGACAGCCTCGGGCTCCACCCCTGGCCCTTGGGTGGCTGGAGGGGGGGGGGACCCTTTGATTGAAGGGGTCCCCACTCCTCCAGGGTACCCCGGCCAGGGGTGACTAGTTGCGTATTTAATGCCACGGCCGCAGGGCGCTGTATAAAAGTGACCCCCGGCTGTGGCATTATCTACCCGGCTAGTGGAGCCCGATTCTGGTGTAAAAAATATGGGGGACCCCTACGCTTTTTGTCCCCCGTATTTTTTGCACCAGGCGCAGAGCCCGGTGCTGGTTTTAAAAATATGGGGGATCCCATGTCAGTTTTTCCCCCGGATTTTTAGAACCAGGACCGGCTCGAAGAGCCCGAGGCTGGTTATGCTTAGGAGGGGGGACCCCACGCATTTTTTTTCAGATTTTTACCATTCCATTTAAAAAATAAATAAAATAATAATAATATTTTTAAAAATATATAAATAATACTTGTGCCTCCCAAATAGACAAACCAAGTACCTAATCCCTTCTAATATAAATAGATATGCTATTAGCAATAAAAAAACACACAAAAAAAACATGTTTTTTAAAATTTTTATTAGATTCCGCCAGCAAAGTGTGGCGGATTGAAAATGACGAATTTACTGTCTAAAAGCACTGTTGTCGAATTTACAATCTTCAATTGAATATACTTTTGTCGAATTGCCGCATTTGTACCATTGCAGAAATGTCGAATTTGACAAATGTCGAATTTCAAAAAGTCGAATTTTGAAAGTCCGTTTTTTTGACGAAAAGTACTGAATTGCATTGTCGAATTTTTTTTTTTGGCGAAAATGTACCGTTTTTCGACATTTTCGGGAATTCGACCGCAATTGCATATACCCCATTGTTTTCGCCCAAAAACAGGTAATTTTTCAGGCAGTAAAAATGTGCTGTAATTGCATTGCCCCCCAAAAAATTGTGGTAAAGTTCCATGTTCCGCCTGAAAACTTACCGCGGGCTATTGAATTTGCCCTATAGAATGCCTGTAGTCTCAATCTCCTGTGATACTTCTTGTGAGATGTCTGCTGAGCATGGGGAAAAAGAAATCTAATTTTCTACAGAAAAATAAGTGACACAATGGTAGACTTCCTGGTTTATTTTCTAACAATGAAATGTTTATTTTTAGCTGTCTGCGAATAAGGATTTGCATATTTTCACTAATTAGCCGTTTTTATTGTATTTAAATAAATATGTGCTTGAATTATGTGTCAGTAGTTTATGTATAAACTGATCGAAAGTAATTCAACTGATTTAATTAAAATGACAGAGCAGGTTTTCCTTAACAAAGCCTCTGCTCTATTAATACTAATTAGTGTTTTTGCAACATGTCCCCTCTGTATAGAACGAGTGAGCCAGATGGGGGTCTGCAGACCAACCAAAGATAACACTTGTTCCAAATATGTACAAACATCAGAGCGGTTGTAGCCTATTTGCCAGTACCTTAGTTTACAAGTTACAGTATTACCCAGGGACAAGCTCTATGGTAATCAGCCTATAGTTTGACCATAGCAAAGGCTGTTTTAATTCCAATGGTGTTACTGTGCTATATAATTCAGACACACATTAACACTTTGTGGAGCTTCATGATATCAAATGATAGACCCTGTGTCACTTAGGAGGCCAGCAAACGTGTGATAACTGCCCGAACATGGTCTTTTGCTTTTAAGAATTTCTTCGTTGGCAGCTTCAATTCTACATTTGTCCAATCTTGTTCTAATGTCTCATTTGATCCATAGTACACCATGTATCAAGGGCCTGTGCTGTGCTACCGGGATGTAGTCAGGTGACCGGCGATGGGAATAGCCCTGGGCCCCCTGCCTGCATCCTGGCGGCCGGGATCCCAGCGTCTGTGTGTTGACCGCTGGGATCCCATCCACCGGTCACCCGACCCCAACCCCAACCTGTGCTACTGATTGGTAGGCATTTATTGTAAATAACATGCAATTCACATAATCCTTCATTTGTGATGTTTCTTTGGCAGTTCTATGTTTTCTTAGTCCTCTGGTTAAGTGCCGCCTGCTCTTTTTCCTTGCTCATAAATGATAAAGCTTTGATAAAACAGAAATCTATATGCAGGTGCCACTGTATGGCCATGAACTTGCTTCTGGAGGTCAGTAAACTCATGTAAAGCTTGATAATTTGTGAGAATGGTATAGAGCCTGCACATGGCGATAATGTGATATGCAACTTTCATCCAACCTTTTCCTTCTTATTTATGACCCCTAAGATGTAGGTGTCCTTGCACTACCACTTAAGTCCTTTCCACACTTTAACGGGTTGGTTGGTGTTATTTATGTTTTTTTTTTATTACTTCCTTGAATTTATTTTTTACTCCTGTATCCAGTAATAGCAACCACTCTATGCTGAGTGTGGCATTGAATCCGGATACGCTGCTGTGTTTCAACTATGGTGAGGTGAAGGAGACGGCCTCCTTGTGTCCCATTGCTCCATCCAGCATTTGTACAATTTAATTTAATGATCGCAGCCATATCCCAACAAAAGATTGGAGTAATAACTTTGTTTATACATGCTGTTTCTCCGTAAAGCCTCTAGAGTGATGACAGCATCATTTTGTTCTGGAAAGTTTGAAGTGATTTAACACAATGAAATACGGTACTTCTTTCCATTGCAGGAATGGTGATAGGATAGATCCATGGAATAGTCTCCAAGCAGAATTAAAAAATCTAAGTGACTGTTTTGACTTTTAACTTGGGGTTCTCATATGAGATCGCTATAAAATCTACCCAGAACTTCCTGTTCCAAAATGATCCAAAATGAAAATATAAAATGTATATAAAGTATTTCAATAGGTCCTGTTTGTTTGGGTTCATTTAAGTTTAGTTAATGATTTGGGGAGTTAAATAAAAAAAAAAAAAGCAAACTCATTTGAGAAAACCTAGTCCTTTTGAGTCTAAAGGGCCCCATACACTTACGCGACATGTCCGTCTGACATGCCGCAGGCGATCACCCCTGGGAGCCTCCCGGGGGGCAGGATCACCCAAGATACATTGTATGCTGTCCTTTTGCATACAATGTATCTTGGGCGATCCCAGCCTTGCCTGCGGGGTCGGACATGATTGAATGTGCAGCACATTCAATCTGGAGGATCCAATCCGATGCTCACGGGAACACGCATCGGATCGGTATCACCTCAAAAATGCCCGATTTCACCCGATATATCGGGCCGGATGCCCGAAATTGGATGAAATCGGGCATTATTGTCCTAGTGTATGGGGCCCTTTATAGTAACTAAAAAATGTATGTCCTTCAAAACCCGCATAATACCAATGAATTAAAGTCTACAGCCAAATAGACCAATCTATTGGTTTGAGCACGGTCTAGGGGGCTGGTGAAGCATAGGGTGCCCTATTATGTGGCTGAAAATGAATGATAGTATGATATATTTGTGATTCCGTGTTGACGCAGTTCTCCCCATGTGATCTATAAAACCACTAACTTGGCAATGCTTTTTGTTTTAGATAAATTGTGTGTCTTTGCTAATGTTCACAACTTTGGTTTAGCAAAAATTCTCATAAGTACTGCCTGGGTTTTTGTTTAGGATAAAAAAAACAAAAAAATAAGATAATCAATTACTTAGTTTCCTGTTCTTCCTAAACAGAACCACTCTTTTTCTCTTCATTATAAAAATGTACGTCTCCATTTCTACAAATATCATTCTAACCATATTCGTCATCATACTTTATAAAGCAGCACAGGACTCCACAGCGTCTATATAATAACAAAATATCTTACATAGAAGTGGAACAAGGACACAAGATTGATAGGAAAAGTGCATACATGAAACAGAGGGTGTCTACTTACGAGAGTTTGCAATTTGATGAAGATGTATTAAATGATTCCTTCGATTTTTTTCTGTTTCAAATTTCTATTGGATTTTAGTAAGTACCATAAAAAGTATATTTTATAAATAAAAACAATATTTGCTTTTGACAAATATCTACACCCTTTTTGGTAAGTTTGTTTCCCCACCCTATAAATACTTTCTGAAAACAATAAAAAAAACTTTAAAAAACTCAATAAGAAAAGAGACTATTCATTGATAACAAGCAATAAATTGCCATTCAGATGATATAATAATCAATTGGGATTGTAAAATCACTGTTAGTTGTGCTTGGGGACCTTGAGTTCCACAACAGCGCACAGGTTATGATGCAATATGCCAATATTTGTGGTGAAGAAGTTTGCACCAACGTATTAATATTTTGTAAGATTGTTTAAATTAAAGTTCTTAAGGAGATGCATTTTTAGGGCTGTCCCTTTCTTAGGCAGATTTAAGACAAATGACTTATGGTCTAATTCAGACATGGACGCAGCTGCGTGGTCGCTCGCAGCGGGCGGGTCCATCTGGTCTGCGCACGAGCACTGACCGCAGTGCGCATGCGCGACCTTACACATTGCGCTCGTATCCAGGAAGGATGCGGCCGCAGTGTCATTGACAGGGCGTACTGAACGGAGTCGTGTTGGGACCATTTTTGGGAGTGGCTGCGTGACATCACACAAAGCCGCTCCCAAAAAATGGCCGCTGACTGCCTGGCAGCATAGCCAGGGGTCAACCTTAGATATTTTGCATTCGCAATTAGATTGCGGACGCATCAGGAGGCGGCCTCACACATGTTGGGCGACTTTGCCCTGTGCTGGGTACCACCCAGTATGTGCAGAGATGAACGCAGATCTAGCTGCCCCCTTATATCCCCCTTAATCTTGGGTCAGCTCTGTGCAGGTAGACATGTTTTTATGTGGTATATTTTAAATGTAGTTACTTTTCTGTCTTCCAGCTGCCGCATTTTTAGGTGCACTTTGCCCCGGGTAAAGAAAATAAAACCATTGAAAAAAGCATCAATCTTAAATGTGACATGTAATAAAAGCAATCCTGATGTTCCCTCACTCTGATCTCCTACTGTTCATTTATTATTATTATTATTATTATTATTATTATTATTATCCTTTATTTCTATGGTGCCACAAGTGATCCGCAGCACCCAGTTACAGATTAGCCATAAAGGAGGCTAAAGTAAACCATTTTTTAGAGTAAAGTTGTATGTAATGTTAGCAGCACTGAGGTCCTGGGTTCGATTCCCACCATGGAACTGTGTGGAGTTTGTATATTCTCCCCATACATGCATGGGTTTCCTCCAGGTACTCCAGTTTCCTCCCACAATCCAAAAATGTACCGATATGTTAATTGGCTCCCAGCAAATAATGAACTGTAGTGTGTGTGTGTGTGTCATATTCTATGTAAGTGTGAACAGGGGGGATAATGGGTATAGTTGATGGAAGTAGAGTGAAGTGGTCAATACGGTAATGCTTTATTAGAGTGATTAAAATGTTGGATAATGAAGGTACTAATTCATATTAATAAAATGAATTGATGATGAAGGTAGTAATTAATACTTAGAAAGAGAGGCTAGTCATGTTGAATGGGGTTAAGATGATGCCCTATGTTAATGATTTCTGAGGCTGGTTCATTAGTGATGAGAGGATGATTTGTATAGCAGTCACAAACATACTCTTTATTTTATGTCAGTCTCAAAACTGCTATTTCTATTTGCGGTGGTTTCAAAATTCTCTGTTTTGTATGGCGGTGACAAAAAGGGGATTTGTATTGTAGGCAGTCACAAAAATTCTCCATTGCAATCTCTATTGTCACTGTGATGCTGTTTTTTTTTTTTACTGTATGGCAGTCACTCTTATTTTATAGTGATGGCTGGGTTTATACTGCTTCTGCTGGTGCATGTGATTGGGGGTATTAATGTCATGGGTAATTATGGAAGTCTGTTGGATTCAAATAATTTATTTAAATTTTGGAACACCTTGGTGCATATTTTTCCATATTTGCTCCCTCTCAAGAGCAGAGAGAAAGATTGCACAGGCGTATGATAGATGATTTAGCTAGGTGCACAGGAGCGGTTTGTCCATGAGGTCCATTTTTCACCTCTATTCAGAAATGTACGCATCTCTGCAATCAGGCAACCGCTATCCATCCATACACTTGGTTTCATTATCTGTGCATACTTGCACAAGCCTTATCTGTCTAAAAAACTCCTGCATAGCTCACAATTCCGCACCTAATGCCCTCAATGTATGTAGCCTGTGTGAAGATGCCGCATTGCTACCCAGTTAGCCCCTTAAGTCGCATGTGAAGGTGTGAGTTGCCTATGACTTAACATCACTTGTAGTTTGGTATGTCTGACTCTAAAACATGTGCGGTGCAGAAAAAAATGCAAGATACATCCGTAAAACCTACTTGTGTTCTCTGCATCAGCTCCTCAATGTTTTTACATTGACTAAAGAGTAGTCAGGTTGTATTTGTAGTGTGTTGTTTGTTTTCAGTGGCAAAAGACTCCAATGTTCCGCTGAGCCCTGCATGGTTCTTGAGTATCTCTCTGATCTTTTTATCCTGTTATGTAGTATACATTGACCATAAATTACTATTATTTCCTGCAGGCTCATTTGAGATTAAATTAATTGATTTATTTGTGTCACTCATAGATTTTACTTTAACTCGCTAGGAATTTTCAATACCGATCTGCCACCATCATTAAATGATGTGTTCACTTGGTCATATATCTTTGATTTTTTGTATTGTTTTGTATCTCTGCTTTCTATCTAATTAACATTAGTCGCTTGTTTTTCTTAGGCACTATCTTGTTCATTTAAAAGTCGTGGCTCTAAACTGTTTCACTTTTTCTCGTGCCAAATTCAACAAAAAAAGAAAGATGAAAGGCATGGTGAACCAAATTGACTGGCTAAAGATAAATAAAACATTGTTCACTGTTTTGATTTAATCATTTATCTGAAACCTTCCGCTCGCCATCTGTGAGAAGGGCAGCGGAGATTTCCATGACTTCCTTTATAACACCACAATATGTCACGTCTGGGCCATGTGTTTTTAGTTTGTTGTGTCTTCATATTTAAGATTAAATTCGTCTTAGTATGTATGGGAGCCTTTGGTGATGGGGGTTATTCTGTGTGTGTGTGTATATTAACAGTGGCACCGAGAGAGGGGGGGGGGTACAAATTATCTGGGCCCAGGTCTGATGGAGGGGCCCAGTAGGGGCCCAGGTCCCCACCCCCTTTCTTACCTGGAAGCATTAGCTGCAGCTTTTCTTCTCAGCCCAGTACACGCTGCTGTATGCTGGGCTGTAGTGTTGCCAGGGAAGTGCTTAAAATAATTTTTTTCTGTTTTTTTTTTCTAAGGGTGCCTCGTGTGATTAGGCCATGCCCCTGAAAAGGACCTGGGCCCAGCCAAGCTCGCTACTGCCCTAGCTGGGAGGCATGCCATGCTCCTGTGAGTGGGTGCTTCTCATGTGCTAGACAAGCCCCCAAAGAGGTGTGGGCATGCCCCAGAATACTGTGGTCACACCCCCTCCAGGGGGAAGGCACTGGGGCCCAGGAAGTTGTTGTACAGGGGCCCAGGATTTCTCTTGGCATTCCTGATTATTAGTACACGTACACTACAGGTCAATAGTTTTAGACCAGCACAATTCTACCAGTTCTTATTGAATTTACACAGTTTAATGTCTCAATGTACTCTGAGGTTAAAGCATAGAATAAATAAACAATTAAAGATAACGAATAAATCATAGATACATTTTGGTTTAAAAAATGTATTCCAAATTTTTGGCTCATCACAATATTGGAGTACAGTATTTTGCGGATATGACCACCAAACAAACTTGTGGCATTCATTCTTCAATTAAATCAAGTATAGTTGTGGAATTCCTTTCCAACATTATTGCTGAAGTTCCCTTTGCCCTTGTAGGTTGCTTTGATTTCACCCTTCTGTCCACTTCATCCCCAGAGAACTTGATGGAGGTTTAAGCATGGAGACGGTGTTGGCCATTCCACGATTAGAAACCTTCTTACTTGTTGTTTTCCTTTAACCACTTGCCGGGCATGGTTGCATCATTTTCAACCACACCAGGCAGTGGGCTATCTGATCTGGTCGCAGACGATATGACCAGTCAGATACACAAGTGGCCGGCTGCCGGAAAATAATCTGTGGTAGTCCTTTTTGTGTAGAGTTCCGTAGGGCCGGATTCGAATAGAAAACCAGCACAGGAAATTTCTGGATAGAGTCCTGATGAAGGCGAGGTCTGTGGAGGGGGTGGAGGCTGTCGAGTAGGGTGGGATCCCGCCTCATAGGGCCTGATTCTGAGTTGGCTGTAGATATTACCTTCCTTGGGTGACATTATGCTAATGCTGCTACAGAGCCCTTCCCTTGTGTACATTCATGTGTCCTAATATGAGACGCCCACTATCTGTGTCTACAGATTCTGTAATCATGCTGTGTGTATCTACAGATGCCACCATCAGTCACACCATTGACACTTGCAGCAGCCCTATGCTAGGTGCAGCTCGTCTGAGTATGGCCTCCAATGTGAGCAATTCTGAGTCTCTGTATGCAACCGCTTTTAGCACCACGTCCATGTTACTCTATTGTCACTCCAATATCACAGCCATACTATGCTACATCTGCATCTGATGAGCCAACTCCCTGTAACCTCCCTCCACATTTCTAATACACTTCTTTGTGCGTGCATCTGAGTATTTACTGTATGAACACCACCAGGATGCATGTGAGGTGCAACTCAAATTAACACATTGCAAGCTGAAATGCAGGCACCAGCAGCCATTGTGCCCGAATGGAGCAACAATTGAATTGCATCTAGGGGCTGCCTGGCGCATGCCACAATTGAATCTCGTCTAAGTGTATGACTTATATTGTTTTCTCCAAAACAAAAAATTTAATTTTTTTTCCATATGGGATTAATATGAGCTCAGAAGCACTCCCAGTGTACAATTTTCAAGGAACTCCATGCCCACTCTTCCTGAATCCCAACCCCCGCATACCAATACCCCCCGCCTTCCCCCACACCACCCCTGGGAAAAATCACCACCTATATACTGTAAATACTGTACCTGTGCTTCCCTTAAAAAAAAAAAATAAATCCACTAATACTAATGCAGAAAATAGATGAAGGACCTCACAAAGCATCATGTATGCTGCAGGCATTATTACTGCTTAATCACCTACATGACTTTTTAAAATAATTTATTATAATCCATTATAAATATTAGAACTTCATTTTGTTTTGCATCATCGTCTTGACTAATGAATTCAAGCATGCAGCTAATGACAAATGTCGCCAATATAGATAATAGAACCAAAAGCCCTTCTGGAGATGCTAGAATATTCAGCATTTACCAGTCTGGCATCACACACAATCTTACTCTTCTAGAAAAAAGAGAAGGGTACAATCTTTTCACTAATACTTCTTATGTTATCTGTGGTATGAGGAAACAAAAAAGTTTCTAAAGAAACATAATCTGTTTGCATAGGGTACTGTGTATGGCATTGATAACTGAACTGAATAGTAAACTGGTTGTCTGGGTGCCTATACAGTACTGTGGGCTGTGTTTAATGACCCTTTTAAGAGCTGTAACTGATTGTGCTCCAAGTGGCACTAAAAACAAATTCCACATGTTTTGTTGTTGTCTCTCTTCTGTTCACATAGTACTCCAAAATACAGTGATGCTAACCACTCACAAATCTACTTCTTCCTCTCATACAACTAGTAACAATGTTTTCACCAGAAGTTCCTGGTTCCTAATAAAATACTTTTTGTTTTTTTTATAATCTAAATTTAAGATACTTGTAGGCTTTGTTACATGTCTGTTATTGTTTATTTGAATCCTCTCCCTCAAAGTATTTTAATTAAACAGTGCCTATTAACTTCTTTTTTTTTTTAAGGTAAAAAAAATATTAAAAATTGCAGAAAAAAACTTTGAAAATCAGATGTTGTCTGACCCTATGTATAGACAATTGTATTTTAAAGTTTACGCATTGCCTAAAGCTAGTCCTTCAATGAGTCTTTGATAATTTAGTGGAAATTGCACCTTTTACCAGACAGGTTGGAATGGGCGACTCAAACTGGTTTACCTTATTTGAGACCTAAAAAAAGGTATGGCAGTGTTTCCCATACAGGTGACTTAATTAGTACCTCACTCATTTCACAGATCTGTGCCCCACCATAGATAGCCTTTAAACTTTTAACTATTTGGGTGCCTTGAGGATCAGGTTTGAGAACCATAATGCAGGCTTATGAATTGCAGCTATCATTGTTTCGTGGACATTTACCAATGGAACTGATCACAGTGGTCGTAACCATATTGTGTAATACAGGATGTTGAGTGAAAAAAATAATAAAGTAATTGCACTTAATGTTGACCTTTTAAACAATTGTCATTCGTATTAGGGAATGTTCTTTTTCTATTCAGATTCACAGTTAGCTATTTCTTTACGATAAGTGCTTCAGGAGATTAAAAGGAAATTATTCTTATTATTATTCTTCTTAAATTATTATTATACTTTTCCTGATGGCTGCTGGTTTATGGCTTTTTTTAGTTTTTTTTTTTGAATGTATTTGATCTTCATGAGTAACAGAAGTAAATGCTATTGTAAAACGTTATTGCCTGCTATAAGTAATGAAGAAAAAGCATTAGAATATTTTTTGTTATTTGACATTACATAGTTGATCAGTGGTCTGGGATTTCCAAATAAATCCATTTTAGTTCCGTGATGTGATACCCTTTTCAGACAGAAATCCTGGCAATATCCCGCCATTTCAGTGCCGCGTTGTTCTGCAGGTCTCTGACCAACCCCCCCCCCCGGCACACAGGGAAGTAAATTTGTACCCGGTAATTAGCGGATCAAAATGGGTATTTCACCTGTGTGAAAGGGTCTACCCAGGTAGAAATTCCCGGGTCTCCAACCCTGGTAAATTCCTTGATCGAAATCCTGGGAATGTAAACCTGGGTAGACCCTTTCACACACAAAAAAGACCCGTGTTTTTTGGAAAATTGCCAGTTAGAATATACACTTTCTAATCAGATTTTGTATATGCAAACTATTTTTCAAAACTTGAGGTGAACTAGTTAATGTTACTGAGCAACTTTCCTGTAAAATGACATAAATATTCGAGACAACACCTGAGCAAACCTGCAGTACAAAGTGTCAATTTGGCTTGTTCAGACTATAAAGGATTTTTTTTTTCTTTTCTTGTTAGAGATTAACAAGTATGGATAAAATAGCTGAACATTATGATAATATGTGTGTTCTGGAATTATAACACCCACATAAATCACAGGGGCAAGTAGGCTGCTGCATGAATCATACATTCAGCGAGTATTGTTCTAAGATTTCCAAAGTGGGCAGTATTGTGACTTAGTGTTTTCTCACTTGCCTCTTGAGAGATTGGAAGCCTGTTTCTTTGTAATGTTAACCCATGCATACAGCATAGGCGAGATCATAGGGAAATAATGGGCGTAATCTCTCTTCTAGATTACAATTACTGTAGGTGTAAGGGATATGTACCATAGATGTGTTTAGATGGCTGCCAACATCATTTTGGACATCGGATGTAGAGTGGCTACAAAATACTCTAGTGCAGGCCTGGCCAACCTGTGGCTCTCCAGATGTTGTGAAACTACACATCCCAGCATGCCCTGACACAGTTATAGCATTCCTCAATAGCAAAACTGTGGCAAAGCATGATGGGACTTGTAGTTTTACAACAGCTGGAGAGCCACAGGTTGGCCAGGCCTGCTCTAGTGCTTTGCTTTGTCCTTTCATTGCATTTTCTCATTCATTAGGTATACACTGATATGACAAAGTACTTTACTATTAGAAGTGCGACTAGGACAATGCATGCAAGACCGTATAAGGCCTCCGCTGCGTGCCAGCATTTTTTGGTGTGCATTGATCAAATAGTATTTTTACACATAATAGATGTTTCCTACACTCCTCCTGATTTTCACAGAACAGTCCTGATTTTCCAGATATAAACAGGGACTTGTATACCAGACTGGGTTTGTGACATCCCTCCTGATAAAGAAACGGAAAGAGTCTAGAAAATTCTAGTTGAATACTGCAGCTGCCCAAGTTTCGGAGATTTGTCCCCAAACATATCTATATTTTCAAACATTGACTAACTGCTCAATAAAATCCCTATTTGTTCTGCCCCTGATGCTGGCTTACTAATATCACTTTTATTTTGGGTGATATAAGTTGCTATTAATTGAAGAGATGTCGTTAACTGTACAAAAGTATGATAAGAATTTAATCAAGGTGAGATATGAGACATGATGGCGACTGTATTGCCCCATGGTTATCCTAGACCGTACTGTGCATGACATGTTTAGATGCTCCAGGAGGTCTCTGGAAGCTATTTTAAAATATTGTAAACTATGGAAAATGGCAGGTTAGAGGATCTGCAGGGAGCAACTGAAATGTTTACCCCACTACCAATCCTATCTGGGCTTGATTAGAACTACCTTGCTCAACATATACAACCCCCTCACTGTGATCTAAAAATATCAGCTGCTAAATGTAAAATGTATAATTTTCTCTGAAAGAATATAATATATTCTACCTAGTGACGAATACTATAAATTAAAAATCATTAAGCAATGTCATTTATATTTGACATTAATATTTTACATTTAAAAAATGAGTTTGTAATCTTTCTGTACATTGCTATATAGTAGTATTCCCACATAGGTTTATTTCTTTAAGTAACACGTATCTTTTTAAGCATTCATCTGATGGTCATTGTTTTAAGGTATCATCCTACAAATCACCTTTTCAATATCTTCCACATGTGCCATTTGTGGTGGCAGGTAACAGAGAAAATCTGCACAATTATCAATTATAAATATTCTGAAAACTCAAATCATATATAAAAAAAGGTGATTACCAAGCTGCTTCTTCTGTAATGCCACAGTGATTAAAGTTAAAAATATAAAGAAAAAAATAAGTATGGTTTATCAAACAATCTTTCACTGCATGTCTTTTTTTAAAAGTAACATTTTAAGATCACAAGATATCCAGTTTTATGTCAAATGTAGATATTGTTTATTATAGATGTTTAGTGACTATTTAACACTTTATATTACACTTCATACTTGCATATTGGGGGTCATTCCGAGTTGTTCGCTTGTTGCCGATTTTCGCTATACTGCGATTAGTCGCTTACTGCGCATGCGTAAGGTTCGCAGAGCGCATGCGCTTAGTTATTTTACACAAAAGTTAGGTATTTTACTCATGGCATAACGAAGCATTTTCATCGCTGTGCTGATCGTAGTGTGATTGACAGGAAGTGGGTGTTTCTGGGCGGAAACTGGCCATTTTATGGGAGTGTGCGGAAAAACGCAGGCGTTCGAGTTGCAAAACGCAGGAGTGGCTGGAGAAACGGGGGAGTGGTTGGGCAAATTCTGGGTGTGTTTGTGACGTCAAACCAGGAACGAAAAGGACTGAGCTGGTCGCAATGGCTGAGTAAGTCAGAGCTACTCAGAAACTGCTAAGAAATTTCTATTCGCAATTCTGCTAATCTTTCGTTCGCACTTCTGCTAAGCTAAGATACACTCCCAGAGGGCGGCGGCCTAGCGTGTGCAATGCTGCTAAAATCTGATAGCGAGCGAACAACTCGGAATCACCCCCATTATGCCGGTATGGGAGAGTAGACCAACCTCCCAGGTGCCGTAAACTACAAGTTGAGTATCCCTTATCCAAAATGCTTGGGACCAGAAGTATTTTGGATATCGGATTTTTCCGTATTTTGGAATAATTGCATACCATAATGAGATATCATGGCGATGGGACCCAAGTCTAAGCACAGAATGCATTTATGTTTCATATACACCTTATACACACAGCCTGAAGGTAAATTTAGCCAATATATTTAAAAACCTTGTGCATTAAACAAAGTGTGTCTACATTCACAGAATTCATTTATGTTTCATATACACCTTATACACACAGCCTGAAGGTCATTTAATACAATATTTGTAATAATTTTGTGTATTAGACAAAGTTTGTGTACATTGAGCCATCAGAAAACAAAGGTTTCACTATTTCACTCTCACTAAAAAAATTCCGTATTTCGGAATATTCCGTATTTCGGAATATTTGGATAGGGGATACTCAGCCTGTACTATGGAATTTCTGATTACTCTTGTCTCCTAGCTCCTCCCCCACTGCATGATATTTGTGTTGACAGCCCCCTCCCCTCATCTACTTGGACATACCTTCCAAGGATCTCACTGAGGGCTGGCATACAGTGTCAGCACGTATGCTGCACCTCCATCTGCAATTTTACACACACACACACACACACACACACACACACACACACACACACACACACACACGGTAGCCATTTTATGACTACATTTATTTGAATGAGAATACAGTTTTGCTGATCATTAGCAAACCCTCCAACATTTTACACACGAAACCCGGTACAAATTAGCAAAGGGGGCGTGGCCACAGGTAAAGGGGCGTGGTCACGCCACCTTTCCTATACTATAAATGTTAATTTGAAGAGTCAAAAATTGGTACAAAGCCCTTTTTGGCAGGTACAGACCATAAAAAAAGGTACTGTACCGGCCAAAAAGGTACAGTTGGAGGGTATGCACTAGAGCCCTATGCTATTACATTATATTGTGTACACTCAGTGATGTCACTATTTTCTAGTACATTTACAGACTTTCATTTTCATGAAAAATTTCAGTAAAAAATTGCAGCCTACACCATGTAGAGTGCCATTATTATAAATCACTTTACTGTTTATAAATTCTCGGTATTGTAATTATTATGTCTATAACAGTATGATGCTGCTTTAGTTTTCCGTGCGTAAACAAATATGATTCTCTAGAACTGCATACAGCTGTAGTTCATTATAACAGATGAAGACTCATTTTATTTTGCAAAGCTGTATAATTTCTCTGGGAAACTTGACATCCCCTATGATCAGATAGTGAGAATGTGTGTGTTTTTTTTTTAAACACTACATTACTTTGCAGGAATGTAAGGATGAACAGAGCAGATGCAATCTTTCACCTGACAATCCTGTTTTGCAGGAAAAAGTAAATTGAATAAGGCCTAGATCTAAAATTCAAATATATCCAATTAACATTTGTGAACCTAGAATAGACCTATTAATAAGTAGTTCCACGGTTGTTTTCTGGACCCCACTGGTGGTACCAGTATTAGTAAACATGCCAGTTTAAGCACAGAATGTAATGTTTTATTGACTACTTTGGTATTCATTTTTAATAAAACCAAAGCACACTTCTCTTCTTTTCATATCTTCTCTCTGATACCCCTTTCACATCGCACAAATAACCCGGTATCGACACGGCATATTGCCATGTCGACACGGGTCAGTGTGCGATGTGAAAGCACTTTCCAAGAATTAGCGGGTCGTCTGACCCGGTAATTCAACCCGGTATAAAAGAAGGATTATACCCGGGTTGAATACCGGGTCAGGTGCAGTGTGAATGGGAGCCGCGTCGATGCGACACGGTTCCCATTCACAGCATAGGTAGAGGCGGCGCAGGAGATGAGCTCATCTTCCAGCGCCGCCTCCACCCCCGCCCCTGCTGCTGCTGCGCCCCCCCGCTGCTATGGCAACCGACCCAGTATATTGCCGGGTCGGAAAGCCAGCAAAGGAGCGCAAATGCCGGATCCCACCCGGTAAGGACACGTTTCTTTTACCGGGTGGGATCCGGCATTTGCGATCTGAATGCGGTTTTGAGAGATATGGAGAACAGGCATGTTAAAAGGTGCTGGTATCACATGGTGTAGGCACTCCCTTCATTTACTGGACGAGGCAATGTGGATTATAACGTGTCTACACTTCCTTGCACGTGTTTTGTTCACTAGATTGGACACGGGTTTCAGAAGCGATTTGTGTCATCAGGGCATGTCACCACCCAGCTTCCTTTCTAGAGAGCTACCTGCTTTGTCAGGCGTCTGAGAGGTCTCCCTCTAGATTATGGTAAAACTAGTAAATTGCAGATGTGATTTGTCCGAAAAGGTTAAATTGCAAATATGTAAACAAAGTTGTATCAATAAAGCTTTTTGCTTTAGTGTTTTTTTTCTCTGACGTCCTAGTGGATGCTGGGGACTCCGTAAGGACCATGGGGAATAGACGGCTCCGCAGGAGACTGGGCACACTAAAAGAAAGATTTGGTACTACCTGGTGTGCACTGGCTCCTCCCTCTATGCCCCTCCTCCAGACCTCAGTTAGATTTCTGTGCCCGGCCGAGCTGGATGCACACTAGGGGCTCTCCTGAGCTCCTAGAAAGAAAGTATATATTAGGTTTTTTATTTTACAGTGAGACCTGCTGGCAACAGGCTCACTGCAACGAGGGACTAAGGGGAGAAGAAGCGAACCTACCTGCTTGCAGCTAGCTTGGGCTTCTTAGGCTACTGGACACCATTAGCTCCAGAGGGATCGACCGCAGGACCCGTCCTTGGTGTTCGTTCCCGGAGCCGCGCCGCCGTCCCCCTTACAGAGCCAGAAGCAAGAAGATGGTCCGGAAAATCGGCGGCAGAAGACTTCAGTCTTCACCAAGGTAGCGCACAGCACTGCAGCTGTGCGCCATTGCTCCTCATACACACTTCACACTCCGGTCACTGAGGGTGCAGGGTGCTGGGGGGGGGCGCCCTGAGCAGCAATAATATCACCTTGGCTGGCAAAATAACCACAATATATAGCCCCAGAGGCTATATATGTGGTAATTACCCCTGCCAGAATACAGAAAAAAGCGGGAGAAAAGTCAGCCGAAAAAGGGGCGGAGCCATCTCCCTCAGCACACTGGCGCCATTTCTCCCTCACAGTTCCGCTGGAAGGAAGCTCCCTGACTCTCCCCTGCAGTCTACACTACAGAAAAGGGTAAAAAAGAGAGGGGGGCACAGATTTGAGGCGCAGTAAATATTATAGCAGCTATAGGGGACATAATTCAGTTAGTCCCTGCATTATATAGCGCTCTGGTGTGTGCTGGCATACTCTCTCTCTGTCTCCCCAAAGGGCTTTTGTGGGGTCCTGTCTCCTTTAAGAGCATTCCCTGTGTGTGTGTGCGGTGTGTCGGTACGGCTGTGTCGACATGTTTGATGAGGAGACTTATGTGGAGGCGGAGCAGATGCCTATAAATGTGATGTCACCCCCTGCGGGGCAGACACCTGAGTGGATGGACTTATGGAAGGAATTACGTGCAAGTGTCGACTCCTTACATAAAAAAATTGACGACATGCCAAATGCGGGACAGCCGGCTTCTCAGCTCGTGCCTGCCCAGGCAATTCAAAGGCCATCAGGGGCTCTAAAACGCCCACTACCTTAGATGGCAGACACAGATGTCGACACGGATACTGATACCAGTGTCGACGACGACGAGTCAAATTTAATGTCCACTAGGGCCATTCGTGGCATGATTGAGGCAATGAAAGAGGTTTTTACACCTTTCTGATATAAACCCAGGTACCTCAAAAAAGGGTATTATGTTTGGGGAGAAAAAACTACCAATAGTTTTTCCCCCATCTGAAGACTTAAATGAAGTGTGTGAAGAAGCGTGGGCTTTCCCTGATAAGAAATTGGTGATTTCAAAAAAATTACTAATGGCGTTCCCTTTCTCGCCAGAGGATAGGTCACGTTGGGAAACTCCCCCTAGGGTGGATAAAGCGCTCACACATTTGTCTAAAAAGGTGGCACTACCGTCTCCGGATACGGCCGCCCTAAAGGAACCTGCTGATAGAAAGCAGGAGGCTATCCTAAAGTCTATATATACACACACTGGTGTTATACTGAGACCAGCTATTGCTTCAGCGTGGATGTGCAGTGCTGCTGCTGCTTGGTCAGATTCTCTGTCAGAAAATATTGACACCCTGGACAGGGACACTATATTGCTAACCGTAGAGCATATAAAAGACTCAGTCTTGTACATGAGAGATGCACAGAGGGAGATCTGCCGGCTGGCATCTAGAATAAGTGCATTGTCCATTTCTGCTAGGAGAGGTTTATGGACTCGGCAGTGGACAGGGGATGCAGATTCTAAAAGGCACATAGAAGTTTTGCCTTATAAGGGTGAGGAGTTATTCGGGGATGGTCTCTCAGACCTTGTTTCCACAGCAACAGCTGGGAAGTCAGCATTTTTACCCCATGTCCCCTCACAGCCTAAGAAAGCGCCGTACTATCAGGTGCAGTCCTTTCGACCCCAGAAAAACAGGCGGGGAAAAGGCGGGTCCTTTCTGTCTAGAGGCAGAGGAAGGGGAAAAAAGCTGCACCACGCAGCAGGTTCCCAGGAACAAAAGTCCTCCCCCGCTTCTTCCAAATCCGCCGCATGACGGTGGGGCTCCACAGGCGGAGCCAGGTACGGTGGGGGGCCGCCTCAAAAATTTCAGCGATCAGTGGGTTCGCTCACGGGTGGATCCCTGGATCCTTCAAGTAGTATCTCAGGGGTACAAGCTGGAATTCGAGGCGAATCCCCCCCGCCGTTTCCTCAAATCGGCCTTACCGACAATTCCCTCGAGCAGGGAGGCTGTACTAGAGGCAATTCACAAGCTGTATTCCCAGCAGGTGATAGTCAAAGTACCCCTACTTCAACAAGGACGGGGTTACTATTCCACACTGTTTGTGGTACCGAAACCGGACGGTTCGGTTAGACCCATTTTAAATTTGAAATCCTTGAACACATACATAAAAAAATCAAAGTTCAAGATGGAATCGCTCAGGGCGGTTATTGCAAGCCTGGACGAGGGGGATTACATGGTATCCCTGGACATCAAGGATGCTTACCTGCATGTCCCAATTTACCTTCCTCACCAGGAGTACCTCAGATTTGTGGTACAGGATTGCCATTACCAATTCCAGACACTACCGTTTGGACTGTCCACGGCACCGAGGGTGTTTACCAAGGTAATGGCAGAAATGATGATACTCCTTCGAAAAAAGGGAGTTTTAATTATCCCGTACTTGGACGATCTCCTAATAAAGGCGAGGTCCAGGGAGCAGTTACTGGTCGGAGTAGCACTATCTCGGGAAGTGCTACAACAGCATGGCTGGATTCTAAACATTCCAAAGTCACAACTGGTTCCTTCCACACGCTTACTGTTCCTGGGGATGATTCTGGACACAGAACAGAAAAAAGTGTTTCTCCCGCAGGAGAAAGCCAAGGAGCTGTCATCTCTAGTCAGAGACCGCCTAAAACCAAAACGGGTATCGGTGCATCACTGCACACGAGTCCTGGGAAAAATGGTGGCTTCGTACGAAGCAATTACATTCGGCAGTTTCCATGCAAGGACCTTCCAGTGGGACCTCTTGGACAAGTGGTCGGGATCGCATCTTCAGATGCTTCAACTGATAACCCTGTCTCCAAAGACCAGGGTGTCTCTACTGTGGTGGCTGCAGAGTGCTCATCTTCTAGTGGGCCGCAGATTCGGCATACAGGACTGGGTCCTGGTGACCACGGATGCCAGCCTTCGGGGCTGGGGCGCAGTCACACAGGGAAGAAATTTCCAGGGACTTTGGTCAAGTCAGGAGTCGTCCCTACACATAAACATTCTGGAACTGAGGGCCATTTACAATGCCCTAAGTCAGGCAAGGCCCCTGCTTCAAAACCAGCCGATTCTGATTCAATCAGACAACATCACGGCAGTCGCCCATGTAAACCGACAGGGCGGCACAAGAAGCAGGGTGGCCATGGCAGAAGCCACAAGGATTCTCCGATGGGCGGAAAATCACGTACTAGCACTGTCAGCAGTGTTCATTCCGGGAGTGGACAACTGGGAAGCAGACTTCCTCAGCAGACACGACCTACACCCGGGAGAGTGGGGACTTCATCCAGAAGTCTTCCTACTGTTGGTAAACCGCTGGGAAAGGCCACAGGTGGACATGATGGCGTCCCGCCTCAACAAGAAGCTAAAGAGATATTGCGCCAGGTCAAGGGACCCTCAGGCGATAGCTGTGGACGCTCTAGTGACACCGTGGGTGTACCAGTCGGTCTATGTGTTCCCTCATCTGCCCCTCATACCAAAGGTACTGAGAATAATAAGAAGGCGAGGAGTAAGAACGATACTCGTGGTTCCGGATTGGCCAAGAAGAGCTTGGTACCCGGAACTTCAAGAAATGTTATCAGAGGACCCATGGCCTCTACCGCTCAGACAGGATCTGCTACAGCAGGGGCCCTTTCTGTTCCAAGACTTACCGCGGCTGCGTTTGACGGCATGGCGGTTGAATTTTGGATCCTAAAGGAAAAGGGCATTCCGGAGGAAGTCATTCCTACGCTGATAAAAGCCAGGAAAGAAGTAACCGCAAACCATTATCACCGCATTTGGCTAAAGTATGTTGCGTGGTGTGAGGCCAGGAAGGCCCCTACAGAGGAATTTCAGCTGGGTCGTTTTCTGCACTTCCTACAGTCAGGAGTGACTATGGGCCTAAAATTGGGTTCCATTAAGGTCCAGATTTCGGCTCTGTCGATTTTCTTCCAGAAAGAACTGGCTTCACTGCCTGAAGTTCAGACTTTTGTAAAGGGAGTGCTTCATATTCAGGCCCCTTTTGTGCCTCCTGTGGCACCTTGGGATCTCAATGTGGTGTTGAGTTTCCTAAAATCACATTGGTTTGAACCACTTAAAACCGTAGATCTCAAATATCTCACGTGGAAAGTGGTCATGTTATTGGCCTTGGCTTCGGCCAGGCATGTGTCAGAATTGGCGGCTTTGTCATGTAAAAGCCCTTATCTGATTTTCCATATGGATAGGGCAGAATTGAGGACTCGTCCCCAGTTTCTCCCTAAGGTGGTATCAGCTTTTCACTTGAACCAACCTATTGTGGTGCCTGCGGCTACTAGGGACTTGGAGGATTCCAAGTTACTGGACGTAGTCAGGGCCTTGAAAATTTATGTTTCCAGGACGGCTGGAGTCAGGAAGACTGACTCGCTTTTTATCCTGTATGCACCCAACAAAATAGGTGCTCCTGCTTCTAAGCAGACTATTGCTCGCTGGATTTGTAGCAAAATTCAGCTGGCGCATTCTGCGGCTGGATTGCCGCATCCTAAATCAGTGAAAGCCCATTCCACGAGGAAGGTGGGCTCATCTTGGGCGGCTGCCCGAGGGGTCTCGGCTTTACAACTTTGCCGAGCTGCTACTTGGTCAGGGGCAAACACGTTTGCTAAATTCTACAAATTTGATACCCTGGCTGAGGAGGACCTTGAGTTCTCTCATTCGGTGCTGCAGAGTCATCCGCACTCTCCCACCCGTTTGGGAGCTTTGGTATAATCCCCATGGTCCTTACGGAGTCCCCAGCATCCACTAGGACGTCAGAGAAAATAAGAATTTACTCACCGGTATTTCTATTTCTCGTAGTCCGTAGTGGATGCTGGGCGCCCATCCCAAGTGCGGATTGTCTGCAATACTTGTATATAGTTATTGCCTAACTAAAGGGTTATTGTTGAGCCATCTGTTGAGAGGCTCAGTTGTATTTCATACTGTTAACTGGGTTAAATATCACGAGTTATACGGTGTGATTGGTGTGGCTGGTATGAGTCTTACCCGGGATTCAAAATCCTTCCTTATTGTGTCAGCTCTTCCGGGCACAGTATCCTAACTGAGGTCTGGAGGAGGGGCATAGAGGGAGGAGCCAGTGCACACCAGGTAGTACCAAATCTTTCTTTTAGTGTGCCCAGTCTCCTGCGGAGCCGTCTATTCCCCATGGTCCTTACGGAGTCCCCAGCATCCACTACGGACTACGAGAAATAGAATTACCGGTGAGTAAATTCTTATTTTTTGTTTTGTTTTTTGCTCCTTCATTTATATGACATATACCAGTTATACTTTTGTACCATGTTCCCCTATATATCATGATGTTGCATTTTTCATATGTCTGTATAAAATCAAATAGATACAACTTGGTATAAATGCTTTGTAGACCTGCATTACATTTAGTGTTAATGCTGCTGCAAAGAAGAGAGATATGTAAACACTCATTTAATGTAACATTTTTCAAATACCACACGTTTTCAACTTGTGCATTAAAGTTGTTATAACTTTGCTTACTTTGTTTTTACATAGTGTGAGCTATGGTTTAATATTTTCCTAATTGATTAAGGTTTGTGGAAACCATGATTGATGTTTTGATAAACTATGGTATGCACAGTGCATCATACTTGATACTGTACAGAATGCTTTATATTTTTATATCCCATTGTGCTTTTTAAGGTAAAAAAAAAAAAGCGTAATACACTATATTCCTTTAATATAACACTGCAGAAGTTTTTGCTGCTTTTTACCTGCATTGGGACACGCATTGGGGGTAAATTTACTAAAGGTTTTAAAAATTGGGGATGTTGCTTATAGCAACCAATCAGATTCTGCCATTTTCTAGGATGCCATAGAGAAATGATAGTCAGAATCTGATCGGTTGCTATTGGCAACATCACCTCTTTAGTAAATGTACCCCTTTTTTAAAACATGCTCAAAACATCTATAATGCAGATACTTGAGGTGAAAAGCTTTCGGTACAGTATGGGGAAATCGGTTGAACCACTGAAGGTTAGAAAGCATGTGACTTGGAGAAGAAAAGTGAGACTCTGCTTTAATAAGTGCAAAGTAATGATTGGCTCTCATCACTAGTGATAACAGGTAGCTCTGCAGTTTTATTGTTGGGCACTTTGTGGATAATTCATGACCACACAGAGTAAAAGGGTTGGACCAGGCTAGCACAGCTTATACAGTATGTGTATCTGTTACAGTATGTGCAGTGCAAGTTACATGGTATGTATGGGATATGATGGAAAGCATGTGTACATATGTGAGAAAGAAACATATATATGTCAGTATGGCCATTTCTAGCTCTGCGTAATACCTTACACTGGCTCATTTCTTCTTTTACGCTTATCCATGTGAGGAAAGATTTGTTTTATAAAAAATATAAAATACTAAAATAATTACAGTAGGAATCTGATAAATCAAGCAGATGAAATAACACTAGTGGTCAGCTTCCTATAGTTAGGGGTATATTCAATAAGAGTCGGATTCATTCTGACTTGCATTTGTTGGAATGGATCCGACAACCCCTATTCAATAGAGTGGCCAAATCCGGCTTTCGGATTTGAGCCTAATCCGACTGTCTGATTTGGCCGGTGTCCGTGCGGCTGTCAGCAACTCCCATGTGTGTGAGAACACAGGGAGCTGCTGGAGGCGCACATCACAGCTGCCCAGTACCGCGCTGCAGGGAGAGAGGTGTCTGGCCAGGGCATGACCGCCAGGGTACCTCTCATCCCCGTTCTCCATAGCCCGTCGCACCGCTCCCCCTCTCCTCAACTCAAACCGACTTTTTTTAAAGTCGGATTGAGATTGTCGAAAAGGGGGCCAAAACCTGTCGGATTTGGCCCAGTTTCCGACAGAAGCACGCGGCTCGGCAGCTATTCCGCCAATCCACGTGATTTCCGACAAATCGTGAATTCCTGACTTGTCAGAAAAAAACTGCACTTTTTGAATAGGTTGGAACCCCTTCTGATTGAAATGTGTCGAAAGCTACTGTCTTTCAGACGAGACGGCAGCTTCCGACAGCTATTGAATACACCCTTTAGTCTTCCTGACTCAGCAGGTTATGTTTGATAGGTGAATAGCTATAAAAATATTTGTAGCAGGTACAGTATATATGTGGATATAGTTCTTGAACCCCCCTCTTTCCAATAAGGGTGTCACTTAGTTTGATGAGGCCAACATTGGGGAGATACTCCTGCATCCATGGTCTCTGTAATTATTCTGTAGTGCAGGGCTTATTCTTTAGTGAAAGCACTTTCCATCCACTGTTCAAAATTAGCATTACCTTGAATCTGTGGATGTCATCATGAGGGAGATAAAATAGTGTAGTGCCAAAGGGGTCTTATTGACATTGTAGCGCCACCCTGGCATGACAGTGCCATTAAGCCCCACATGCTTCCATTGACAGTGACTGTTAGGGGGGACATTTAGATAAGTTTCCCTCCCAATTTGAACCCCTGCCGCAAGTCATAGAAACATAGAATTTGACAGCAGAACCACCTGGCCCATCTAGTCTGCTCTAAATACATGTGTTAATTTTACGGGGAGACAATTACCCTAACAGTGTATTTTTGGTTTGTATGAGGAAACCAGGGTACCAGAGGAAACCTATGCAAGTACAGGGAGAATATACAAACTCCGTGGCAAACAAACCCATGACCTCAGTGCTGTGAGGCAGTAATGCTAACCATTACACCATCTGTATGTCTTATTTGTACTAAGCACTGAAGGAGTTAGTCTGGTGGTTAGAACGGGATGTATTTATGTGACCGGCAGTCTGGAGACCGCCAGTCACATTACCTTTCCCTACATCCCGCCCCCTCACTATCCCGACTGTCGGCAGGCTGACCAACAGGGACTATTCCCACTCGTGGGTGTCCACGACACCCATAGAGTGGGAATAGTACCCGTGTCGCCACCGAGCCCACAGCGTGTTGAGCGCAGCGAGCCCGCAAGGGGCTAGTTGCACTTGCCCCGCCCGCATTCCACTGCTGGGATGCCGGCATCGGTATGCTGATTGCCGGTCATGCAATACACACCCGGTTAGAAGAACTGTAATGTGAAAGGGCTGAGTGTCAGAGCTGTATTATGGAGGACCTAATTCTGGGGAGGAGGGGGTGCAGAGTTGGTTAACAGGCTTGCCAGGTCTAAAATTAGTAGCATAGTCACAATTCACAAGATCTAGTGAGAGCGGGTTACTAGTAGATAGAATTGGTCTGAAAGTCTCTTTAATATTTACTATCACATAATATTAGGGTTCCTCATATGTCCAATGGTCCCCAACAATATTGCTCCAATGCTGCATCCACTGATGCATGCAGGGTATATGAGAAGCCGGCTGTGGGCATCTCATCACAAAAGCATGCATCTGCAGCGACCGAAGACGCAGCACTGACCCTACTTGCGCCCACCTCTAAATAAGGCCCTTAAGTAATTGCCACATTATTGTTGCATGCTGGTTACTCCCACATGCAGCTGTTTGGTGGCACCCACATTGAATTTTACATTTTGGCCACACCTACCACATGAGGTCACTTTGGGAATGTATAGTGGCCCTGTAAAACATTCTAAATCTGCCCCTGCACATCCTCACTTACTCATCATAACTTTAGCTGTATCATTTTAATATTAATCCTGCAGCCGCAGGAAGAAGTAGCTGTACAGTTTAAGATCTTTAGAAAACCAGTCTACACTGTTATTCCCCACATGTCATGCTACAGTTTATGAATGTCACTGCATGTCTTTTTAACACGGATTTTCAGGGGTCAAGGAGTAGTGACTATGAAAGCAATAAACTGATAAGCAACCTCTATGTAGCATACATTATTGTTCTGTCCTCTGATTTCATGTGCTGTGTTTACATAATATTCTGGCCTTTACATTCAGACGAACATTTGTGCATTATATAATAGTGCCTCTACATTTTTTCTAGAGACTTTCTTTTATATCTTATTTTTAATTTCTACGGAAAAAAGTTTATACTGTTGAATTTACTGTATTTTGGATATAAAACGATATACCTGCCCCGGTTTTACATGCAGATCTGTGAGTATGAGACTAGAGTTTGTATTACTATAATAAAAAGGCACCGAACACTGAGGTGATGGCTCTACAATATACAAAAGGCATATGGTTTTTCATATAATATAAAATGAAAACATAACTACATCACCATTCGTTAATTATGGTGTAAACTAGTATTTGTGTTTGGGGTCAAGTATCTGTATATTGAGTTCTTTTGTTCCCATTGTATTATATTATATTGCACTGTTGTCCCTTGGAGACGAGTAGTAATGTAATACAGATAGTGTAAACCTTAATACATATCCTGGTTTTCTTTTGTTGATAGATTCGCTATTGTTAAATTATTTTATGCAATATCAGCAAGTACTCCATGTACTAATATACTTTTATGTATCTGCATCAGTATCACATTGGGGGTCATTCCGAGTTGATCGCTCGCTGCCGTTTTTCGTAGCACAGCGATCAGGTCACTACTGCGCATGCGTATGCACTGCAATGCGCAGGCGCGTCGTACGTGTACTAAGCAGATCGGAGTTGGGCGATGGATTTAACGAAGAATCCATTCGCACAGCCGATCACAAGGAAATTGACAGGAAGAGGGAATTTGTGGGTGTCAACTGACTGTTTTATGGGAGTGTTTGGAAAAACGCAGGCGTGTCCAAGCGTTTGCAGGGCGGGTTTCTGACGTCAATTCCGGGCCCAAAAAGATTGAAGTGATCGCAAGGGCTGAGTAAGTCCAGACCTACTCAGAAACTGCAAAAAACTTTTTCGTCCCGCTCAGCTGCACAAACAATTGCACACTTGTAAAGCAAAAATACACTCCCCTATAGGCGGCGACTATCTAATCGCTGCTCTGCAAAAAATAGCCAGCGGGCGATCAACTCGGAATGAGGACCATTTTGCTTTGCAAGTGTGTGAACACTTGTGCAAAACTATTGGCAAAACTATGTTGCCCTGCAGTTGGGGCAGATATAACATGTGCAGAGAGATTTAGATTTGGGTGGGTTATATTGTTTTTGTGCAGGGTAAATACTGGCTGCTTTGTTTTTACACTGCCATTTAGATTTCAGTTTGAACACACCACACCCAAATCTAACTCTCTCTGCACATGTTATATCTGCCCCCCTGCTGTGCAACATGGTTTTGCCCAACTGCTAACAAATTTGTTGCTGCAATCAACTCTGAATTACCCCCATTCCTGTGTGTGGTTTTGTCAAGATGCTCTACTGCAGTACTTAAGCTTCCTTACTAAACAGCTTGTCCTTTCATGTCCTCTGGCATATCGGGAATATCAGCTACTGATTTGCTGCTTATAGACCAATGTGTGGCAAAAAGGGGAAGGAAGATTACTTATGTACTGTTTATTGAATTGTGACTGGAATGGAAGATGTTTATTTATGCACATTCTCTGGTATGCAGTAAACTGGAGATAAATTCCAGGTATTCGGAGGTATACTTGGCCAATAAAAATTGATTCTGATTCTGAAAGGAATACTTTAACATTCCACAATTGGAATACAGATGTTTTACCGGCAGACGGGATGCTGGCTATTAGTATACCAACAGCGGAATCCCGGCAGTGAGTCCCCTCACCACGCTTCGGGCCCGGTCGCTCGCTTTGCCCGCCACAGGTTATATACCCAACTTGGTTAGTGGCGTGGATCCACCAACCGAGTGGGAATAAACTGCGATGGTCGGTATTCCAGCCGTCGGCATTTCACCAGCAGTCTATATTCCGACGTCAGTCTCCTGATCGCTGGGATCCTGGCAGCCGGTATTTTAACGGCATCCCCCACAATTTACTGGTCCTTAATAACCTTCTTTTTTTTAAATGTACATTACATAGAATTTGTTATTGATGTCCTGTAGAAAGCCCTGTTTTAACTTCACATATCAAAAGAAAACCAAAAACAATGCTGTCAAAAAGAACTGCTTTACAATAATGATTTGTTATAGTGTTTTCTATAAAATCGTGAATGAGACAATGGGATAAATATGCAATTTTTTGTCATTTAGTGGATTTTATGTGTGTAGGGGGATTCATAATGTGTCTTAACTTGTACAGAGTGTAAAAACATAACAAATTATTTCCAAGAAACATTGCAGTTATTTCACGCTGAAGAGATACAAAGTAAATATATAACTCCATAGGGAACACTTAACAATCAATTCATGTAGCTACAATCAATTCAAATAGCCATTTTGTGAGTTTTTAAGAATCATGTGAATCTGTTGTATTATTAAGCAGGTTAAATCTGTCTTATGTAATGTTTCTGCCAGGCATTGATAAACCTCCAGCGAAGGCTTAAAAACAACCAATGTATTCCTTGTTTTTGTTCGCTCCCCCCTTTCCCGGAACCAGAGGTCATTAAATGTATCACAGGAGGAACATTTTTGCATCTGAAAATGTTTAGATTATTTTTATGTTTTTGGAGGGGTAGTGTTATAGTTAGATGCAAGTGTTTACTGCATAGAATTTGTTGCATGCACATGTGGTACCAGAGTTTAGAGTTGTTCTAAGAGTCAGGTCAGGGACATCACATTCAGTAGGGGTGTAGTATGGTATGCCGGCGGCCGGGCTACCGGCGCAAATGAGCTGGGCTCGCCACGCTGCAGGCACGGTTGCGCGACGCGCGCCACACTATTTTATTCTCCCTCCCGGGGGGTCGTGGACCCCTACGAGGAAGAAAAAGTGTTGGTATGTCAACTGTCGGGATTCCGGCGCCGGTATACTGTGTGCCGGGATACCGACAGTCGTCATACTGAAGACCACCCTTCAGTAGAGTAAGTAGACGCAAGCTAACCACACCACCCTGAGGTGAGCATATAATCACAAGCATCGCTAGTGGAATTTGGTGGGGAGGGGACCACACCCTGGTTTCACCCTTCCAGTGGATGACCCCACCATACAGGCTCCTCCTAAGTGACAGGGAACCGGGCGCTGCACTGTGACATTACCGTACAGCACCCAGCTCCTGTTACTGAGGAGGAGCCGGCAGTTCAGGCAAAGGCTCCAGGGACAGCACTGCATCTGATGGACATGCCCCCGTTTGGCGTCTCCCAATGAGGCCATGCCCCCTTTCCCACCAGGTCACGTCCAAAAGTTATATAAACACAGGGTTCCAGCAAGGTCACGCCTCTTCCCGCTAGGCCACACACCCTTGTGGGAATGTGCAGCTACGGCTATTTACCGCATCAGGTGTCACTGACCCCAGTGCCGCCACTGTATATAATTAGGGTTATAATGATTTCTGGAATGTTTGTTTTGTACACATACCTGTGCAACTACACAATTTAGTTATTTCTACTCTCACCTTGCATATACTGTAGAAACTTGTGCACATAGGTATGTGGGTGCAAAAATACATGTGATTCCCTCAATCCCTTTATAGTATTTGTTTTTGTGTTGTTGTGTGTGCATTAAAATATTGTCTATCATCAATTCCAAGAAGTCCGCTCTCCTTGTTTTATGTTGAAGCATGTTGATAGCACTATGGTGTGATCATTACAATAAATGTAAACACTTTGGTCCTGATGCAGAGTTGGACGGAAATCTGCATCACATGTGGCTAGCCCGATAGTGATCGAACTCATATTGGAAGATGACCGCTAGTGACTGTGTGGAGGCAACTTCTGTTCACACCAACAGTGCTCACATGCTGTCTGGAAAGTAATAATTAGGTTGAAGTCCAGTTTGGTCACCCATGTATGTGCAGCCTATGTGTTGACACCATCACCAAGAAGCAATGTAAAGCCCTTACATGTAAATTATTTATTATAATAGAGTTTATAGACTATACATTTTTCATATATACCATAGTTTAAGTATATTATATGTATGTTTCTATTAGATTATTTATTATTATAACAATAATAATAATAATAATAATAATAATAATAATTCTTTATTTTTATGGTAGTACGGATGGTGTAATGGTTAGCATTACTTCCTCACAGCACTAAGGTCATGGGTTTGATTGCCAGCATGGCCCTAATTGTGCGGAGTTTGTATTTTCTCCCCATGCTTGGTTAATCCAGTTACATCCCACAATCCAAAAATATACTGCCTGCAGACTGTCAGCGCATTGATTGGAGTGTGACAGCTGCCGGTAACCTGCTCCACCTCTGGCGCACACTGCTCTACTCTCCCATGTGTTGTGACTACTCACGTCATGTGCACAGCACAGATTTAGGGGGAAATGCAATTAGCTCATTTTTTTCACCTAGGTAAAAAAAACTGAGCTTTTCACTATTTTTAGGGTGAATGGGGATTCGCCCGATGCAATCGCAGCGCCGTTTTTTGGCCTAGGCAAAAATGCGGCAGGCGCAGGAAACATGTAGATCAGCGAATCCATGTGCTTTCCGTCGAAACACGGGACATTTTCGACGATTTTTAGGTATTTTTCGCCAATTCGTTTTCACTTTAAAAAAAGGTGAAAAGGTATTGCCGAAAATGCCTTCAAAATGGACAAAAACCTCCCATAATTGAATACTTAGGGGGGCGAATTCATTAGTTCCGAAACGATCAGAGCTAATTGCATGGCCCCCAGAGACAAAAGTCGAAAGTAGATGCTGAGTGTACTGCCGTCCCAACAGCATACAAGATCCATGGTAAGTTGTTTTATGTATTTAACATGGTCATCGCTCATCGGCTGCGGGAGAGGTTGGGGGAAATCTTTTGGGATGCAGCGGACAGTCACCAACATTCACCTGCCACTAGAATGTAATGTGTTGAGATCAATTATACAGTTGTCCCCTAGTCCTGACAGCATTATAGTACACTGGACAACCCCTATAACCCCTTACAGCACACTGATCCATTCCTTTATATATTTATATTCCCTCATAGCATACTGAGTCATTCCTCTACAACCACCTAATTGCACATTATAACCCCTTAAGGGGGGTACTCACGGAGCGATATTCTAAGCAATCTGACTAGATTGCTTAGAATATAAGCCTGATCGCTCCGTGTGTAGCCCTTACAGCGATAGCGATGCGCAGTCCCACGCATCGCTATCGCTGCTGCTAGATTGGCCTGCCGTGCAGGCCAATCTAGCGGGTCGCTCACTTCACCCGCTGGGTGAAGTGAGCGGCCCCCCCGTCTCCCCCCCGGTCGCTCAGCACAGATCGCGCTGTGCTGAGCGGCAAGAGAGAGGTGTGCGGAGTGGTTCGCTCAGCACACATCTCTCCCCGCATCGGCCCGTCTATATGGGCCTTTACAGTAGGCTAATCTATTCCCCTACAACCCCTAATAGCACAGTCACTGATTGACCTATCCTCAGTCACTGCAAGCTTGCTGGACACAGAGTAGCTAATTTGCTGCAGCTGTAGTAGAGGTCAGTAATAGTGCATCTGCTAGGTGATGATCGGACGCTACAGACTGCAGATATGTAAACTTCTTGCTCCATTACCCACATACTTATTACAGGACCTCACATGGGGCGTGAATGTGTGGCTTCATTCTCCACCTGCTATATATATTATCCTCATCTACAATAACCAGAATAGAACACCAGCAGTGGGTGTTTTATGAAGTGGGGCCCCAAATCAGTATCTTGCTTAGGGCCCACTGAGGCCTAATTACGCCTCTGGGTGCAAACTGCTGAGTATCCTACATTCTTTTTTCTGTCTACAAAAGTGTAGGCGATGAGATCAAGAAAAGATCACTTATGTGGCAGAAATCATCTTACAGATTTCCTTTCCCTAGGTTTCTACATTCCTGAGAAACAGTGGGAGTATTATAGCTTTGGAAAAACAATGTACAGAATCAGTTTGCATACGTTATGGTGCTATGTACGTTTTCAGCTGAAAAATCCATGTTATCCAAACTCCTAATGCTCCAGCTTGCAATGGAAGAATCTGGAAATATTATTATGATATTACATATTACTTCTAGGCTTAATGAGTATTGTGAAGTTTCAAGTTGTTCTGATCAATGTGGGGGTGGTTATGTCAAAGAAAGAACACAGGGGATATTTAGTCATAGTTTAGTTTAGTGTCAGAAACCTCCCGGCCCTGTATACCCGCACTCTAGCCGGACACGCAGGGGCTAAGGTTTTTTGATGAGGAGGGATTTCATTTGGGTGCCGAGGTGTTTTGATTGGTCTTTAGTTAGTTAAGGGTGTTTTTTTGTGTTGTTACTGTTTTGGTTGAAGCTGAGGGTCTTTCTTTTTATCTGGACAGATGATCTCCCACCGTCCCTAGTGGGTTACAATGTTTCGGTGTGAATGTTTTTGAGTTATGTTTTCGGTGGCCAGTTTCAGAATGACTGCTGGCTGTCTTACGGTAGTTTTTGTTTGTTTTTCTTGGTGGTTAGTTCAGGTCACGGAGGAGGTTAGGCGTGGATACCAGTTTCGATCAAGGGCCGCCACCAGTCCAGGTGGGCCCTTTGCCTTCTCTGTGGATGGACTGCATGTGCATAGTGTATGTATGTATGTATGTATGTATGTATGTATGTATGTATGTATGTATATATAATATTACACGTGTATATCTGTTAGGTTCCTGGTGCTCAGAACAAGGGAGATGTTATGAAGCGAGTCCAGAGCACCAGGACATAATGCTGGGAAAGGGGAATGGAAAGGGAATAGCCCCATGCGCCCTATCTCCGTTCTCTCGCCCGTGCTGTCAGTACACTCTTGCGAGACTATGGTTGCTTGAGCCCATGGCAGCCGCGTTTGAAGGGCGGATTACGTCTGCCCAACTTCGATGCCCCCTCAGGTCTTAATGAGAGACAAAGAGTGAACCGAGACAGGGTGATAACAAGGGGCCCTCTGACTAAACAACAAGGCCAGGGGCTACTAACAAACCTAAAACCAAAGTATGTGCGGCTTGCCGCCAAAGGAAAAGAACAACAAAGGAAATGCTGACCACACGCCGACACAATACTTTTGTGTACCGGCGGTGACAGCATAAGCAGAACCCTCTGCAAAACACCAGTGACAGAAATAAAAAGGGAATACAGCGGCCTAGGCCGACGGACGCGGCAGTGCCGCTACTCACGGAACTGGTACGAATACTGGCAAACGGAAAGGAACTCCCAATGCTGCTGACACAGACTCTCAGAACTGGAGGACAGGCAGAATCCCAAACGACAGACCGGTGGACACCAAGAAGCCAGAAACTTGACCAGGCACAGGCAAAGGCACTGGACCTCAGGACAGGAACGCCTCACGGCAGGACACGGGATTCGACACAGGGACTGACACAGGAATCGACACAGGAAGCTCAGGAACTAGCAGGAACCAAGCTCAGAACTCAAGCAGACTGGAAACCCAGAAATATCACCAGCGTCTGTGAATAGCACTGAGCCAGCATATAACAGAGAGGCCTAATTAATAATCTCATGCAGCTGTCCTGTTGCATGACTCCAAACTGACAAGATGCAATTAGCAGCCAGGTGAGGCTGAACACATGGGAACAAGCTGCAATTACACAGACTCACCAGCGGCAGCTACCAAGAGTACTCTTAAACAGAGCAACGGGAAATCCTGGCCTGCAAAACAACTTATAAACATAAAATAGGAATGAACCACTACCTGTGGTTCATAACAGTATCCCCTCCTTAAGGGTGAGTTCTGAGCACCCCATGACACCCACGGGGAACATGAACAGAAGAATAACATAAAATACCTAACTGACATGCAAAACAGGAATGAGCCACAGCCGTGGCTCATAACAATATCTAACATTCTCTCAATACCTCTCTATCTATAGGTATATTTCAATTATTTAATATGACTTAATTACATGTTTACAGCAGAATTGCCAGAATGTTGACATTTGGGATGTCATTGTGTTCAGGATGATGACATTTAACATGTCAACACCTGAAATTAGGGTTAATCATAGGCTGCGATTAGGTTTGGCTGAAATATTATTGTTGACATTGTGATTGTTGACATTCAGAATGTTAATGTCCGTATTCCTTGTCGACATTATGTTGTCAACATTATTAATGAATGATGACATTTCACAACACACTTGGTTACATCAGGCTAGGTCTTCTCCAGTCTTCAAGCAGCACATTGTGAGGATTAAATGCTCTGATTCTGTTTGACGTTATTATTTTTATATTGGGGATTCTTGTTATAGAGGTTATGAGGACCACTTTATCTCTCCCAGTTGTACCTATGACAACAGATACCAGATTCATGTTTATGAAAAGAAAATTACTTGTGTTGAGTTGGTAATCAGATATATGGCCTCAGATGTTTTAACTACAATTACAGCAGGCTAAAATAATTTGAGCAATTATGTAATATCTTCATAATCCATGGAGGTACTCGTGTAATACTGGAGACCTTAGAGCAGGGGTTCTCAAACTCGGTCCTCAGGACCCCACACAGTGCATGTTTTGCAGGTAACCCAGCAAGTGCACAGGTGTATTAATTACTCACTGACCCATTTTAAAAGGTCCACAGTTGGAGCTAATTATTTCACTTGTGATTTTGTGAGGAGACCTGCAAAACATGCACCGTGTGGGGTCCTGAGGACCGAGTTTGAGAACCTGTGCCTTAGAGGGTCACATTTGACTCTTGCGCTTACAGTGTAACAGTCCTGGAATGGTCAACAATGCTCCTATATATCGTGAAAACAAATCCATGATTTGAACATATAGTTTTACATTTAGATAATAAAAAAAAAAATACTATTGTAAAATTCATATTCACAGCAGGTAAGTGGTATGTGAATGAAACTGCTTGAAGCCACATACCATATTTGTCTTTAATTGGACATAAATCTCTGTCATATGTTAATGTATCCACTAAGGTTAGTTTCACTATCTCCTTAATTAAAGAGAACAATGTGGGTTTTTCTCTTTACAGACAGAAGCTTCAAAGTTAGGTCTGCTCTCAGTTAAGGTTTAGGTAAACATTCAAACATATTAGTTGCCCTCCCTTTCCTGACTTTCTCAGACAGTTTATACCAGATTATCAGAGACTGTGAGCTGCTGTGGAATTTGGCCTGTCCCACTCATTCTCCCCAAATCATCAATAATTGGTACTTGACAGCAAAACGCAACAACTCAAAACTAAACAAAAAGATTTCTATACTGTCTACAGGGCCAGTAGCTTTCTAGATTGACTTTTTCATGTTGTAATGAATATGACAAACTCGTTACCAGCCCATCAAAATGATGGAACACCATAACCGTAATGTCAGTGCCGGAAACTGTGCGCGACCGCACAAAACATAAATAGAACTGCTACATCGGTTACTATTTATGAGCTGCTGGCGCCCAAAACACTTTTATTCCCCCCAGAGAGGTGAGGAGCAGCGTTAGCCTTTTATTATATAAGATGTACTAAGTATGTTGTGCTAGTAAATTAATATCCTTAGTCTCTAGATAATACATAGTGCTAGTAAATTAATATCCGTAGGGGTCTATTTACTAAGCCTTGGATGGAGATAAAGTCGCTGGAGATAAAGTACCAGCCAATCGGCTCCTAACTGCCATGTCACAGGTTGTGTTTGAAAAATGACAGTTAGGAGCCGATTGGCTGGTACTTTATCTCCAGCGACTTTATCTCCATCCAAGGCTTAGTAAATGGACCCTTTAGGGGCAGATGTATTAAGCCTGGAGAAGTGATAAAGCAGTGATAAGTTCAAGGTGATAGCGCGCCAGCCAATCAGCTCCAATATGTAAATCAACAGGAGCTGATTGGCTGGTACGTTATCACCTTGCACTTATCACGGCTTTATTACTTCTCCAGGCTTAATACATCTACACCTTAGTCTCTAGATAATACATACACTCCAACATCTTTAAAGTAGAAACCGGTACAAATCTAAAAAAGGGGGCATGGTCATGTGTAATGTGGGTGTGGCCACGCAGTACTGCCACAGGAGTCAATAGGACAAAGGAGATGCTGAAAATCAGTACAAAGCCCTTTTTGGCTGGTACAGACCATAAAAAAAATTGTACTATACCAGCCAAAAAGGTACAGTTGGAGGGTATGATATTTACAGCGCCAATGTGGCACCAAGATTATCTTTCATACTGAGTGGTAAACCGCATACGGACAGGATTAGATTTTTATTCCTGGATTTTGCTCATTGGGCTGCTGGCCTGGAAGCTGCCAATTTTTTATTTCAGTTATTTTTTCATTTTGTTTTTCCTTTTTTTCATTTTCCACACTTGAGGGGTTGAAAGTGTGAAAAGTTAAAAAATAAAGAAATAAAAAAGATTTCAGGATGCTCTTCCTTCTCAAGGAACTAGCCACCTACTTCCTTGTACCACGGATCAGCCTAAATGAGGTCACTTTTATACTTTACTTCAGGTCAACCTTATATTTCCAGTTTGCTCCTGCATCTGGTGTCCGTACCTTCTACGTTTGCCATCCCTCCTCATCACTAGTGCACTATGCTGTACAAATTATTGTAAATCTTCCCACAAATATTAAATACTCCAAGTTAATGCAAATCACTGCAAACTATTTTAGTTTTCCTGAATCAATGTAAAAATTGTCCAAATTAATATGAAATTCATAATATAAAAGGTCAAGTATCGTGAAGAAAACATATACTTTAATGCACTGGTGCAAGTAGGAAAAATTTCTTAGTGGTACTGTGTGCGTGTGCTGCAAGCAAGGCGGTTGGGCTCCAAAAGGACCCCTAACCGCGGGCCGCGAAAGGATGTAGTAGGAGCTGCGAGTTTTACACCCCTGGTCTTTACAATCAGTGGTTAGCCTGTATTATTGATTCTCTCCCAGTTTGAGAGAAAATTATGTTGTTACTTTCAATAATATGGACTATATACCCCCCCACCCCCTCCCCACACACACACACACACACACACACACACACACACACACACACACACACACACACACACACACACATACAAACATATTAACACGGTTTCTCTTATTACACTTTAATTTCATTGATTGTGTTACCTACTAGCAGAGAGATTGGCAAGCATAAAACAACTATGTTTATTGGACATTATTATTGTTTTTGTTATCTTTTGTAAACACTGCTGTCTGCTTTCCCTGTAGAAGTGGGTACACACTAGGCGATGTGCTCGGACCGCCGGATGGCGGGCATACATACTGTGCGATATCGCTAGTGGTATCGCACTGTGACGTCACCTTGCGGCCAGTTCGTCATTTACAGCGTACACACTAGTTGATATAGTAAACAATGTCGAGCAGGAAGGGTCAAAATGATCAACGTCGTTTACGTTATCGACTAATGTGTACGGGCCTTAACTCTTTCAAAACTGCCTTCTTTATGGCTTGTATTGCAATATTGAAATCCGTATTCACATTAATTTACTTCTACTTTTTATATCTGTTTCACAGCTAAGAGTCTACTACGTGTTAAGTTTGTGTCAATTCTAATCGTAAATTGCAATAAAGCGGCCTTATGAGTGAACACACATTTTCTCTTCCACTCCCAAATTTCATGGTTGTATCTTGCTCAGGAATGTAGAGGGCATGCAAAATGGTGTCTCCCTCCACCACCACCTTGCTGAGCTGCATTGTAAATAGAGAACATGCCATTTTATACTGTTGATATAGAAGCATGTTGCATACCATCAACTAAAAGACATTCTGCTGGATCACTGTTTTCACAGCAAGCGAACCAGGAACATTTGCAAGGGGCCAAGTGGGAGGGGGTCTTCACAGTGGAATTCATGGTATTATTGGCTAGCCATGCTCATTAGACAGGAAATTATAATTACTAATATCATGTTTAGGTAGTAGGTACTGTACATTTTAACGTCCTCTGTCTTCCTAGCTGTTGTTCAACTACAACTCTTAATGCTGCTTAATTTACCACATTATTACTCTTCAGTTTCTAGGAAACACAGACAACACATACAGTATATTAAATAAAAGTTCTAAGATGTTGTTTACAAGTAAATCTTATTTAATTTAGCAATTTGTTCAATGCTAAATATATGTATTTAGTATTTTATGGAGTTTGCTGCCATTTTGAGTATCTTTTACATAGCCAACCAGTTATTTAAGTTTTAGTCATTGTTCCATATGTACTGGGGAAATCATCTCTGGTAACTGATAATCATTTGCACTGTAGTTTAAGAAAGCTAGAAACTTTTACTCAAAGAGTATAATGTAATCTTGCTGGAATATCTTCTTTCTTAAGCATTGCAAATCACCCTATCACTGTCTCCACCCGCAGGATGATAAGAATTGCCTAATAGCCACTCATTAGGCTCTTGCAGGCTAAACAAAAAACTTCCGCTTTATATCCTAATTCACCAGGAATTCTTACAACAAAAGCAATAGGACAACACTAATATAATATCAATACTAAACAAATTCAAACAATGAAGTTAGCACCCCAACACTGTGGGGGGTGGGGATGGAGGTACACACAGCTCTAATCAAAGGGTAATTTATCAAAGTTGTTGCACAAATGAAACCTACTTGTTTAGAACAAAGAACAGACCTCACCTCGTATGGCAGGGCTGGAAGGTCCTGTACAGAACCATGCTTTCTCCTAACTTCAACAAGTTCCAATCCTCAGAAAGCAAGTCATACTACTGCTAATTAATAAAGCAGAAACTGGTATAAGATCTACTAAAAGCTTATTCTACAACAACCACACAACCTCTTCAGTCTTAGCACCCGCTGATCAATGCACTCAAACACCAAAATAAATGATGGCATGTTTTGCTAGGTATCATACCAAATTGTGCAATGTACAGAAAACCTCCTGCCAATACCCCCACAAATGCTGTTCAGATCAGGCTGACTATTTAGCCATGGGAGTTACTCAAGGTTGAATATTCTATAAAGTAATCTAAAGTGCGGGGCCTGGCAATCTGTATTTACAACCCAGCTATTCCCCACCTTACAACACTAGCATAGGACAGGTTATCCATTCTGTCTCTCCTCCTTTGCACCCATATATACTCTGATATCCTCTCAGCTGCCTTGGATTCTCACCAAAATGGGATGGAATAACGTACTGTACATACAGTATCTCCGATGGGCAATAGAAGCAATATTTGCAAATATCTGTTACACGAACTACAGATTATACCATCATCTTTTTTTACTCCGTGTCCTATATGCTAATTGATAGGATCAATTGGTGGTTACAGTTCATTTGGATTCAGAACATAATTAGTTTACTACTGTATATAAGGGCTATACAGCAAGCAGGGTATTAAGCAGACATTTCCTCTACATTGGTCTCCTGTCAAAAGAATTGCACCTCTTTCAGCTGGTAAAAAGGCAGCTTCCAGGCTATTAACCAACCAGCCCCGTTCCAGCCACATAACACCCATTCTTTACTCCCTCAACTGGCTGCTTGTAAGATGGCGAATTGTTTTCAAGCTTGGTTCTACATGACCAGGGTCCAAGGTACCTGAAGCAGCTTCTGATTCCTTACTGCCCTGCTTGCTTACTGTGATCTGTAGATGAAGGTCTTTTAGTAGTACGTAAAATCTCCCTGAATTCATCTGGGGATCAAGCTTTTAGCTTTGCGTCTCTATGGAATCCGCTTCTCTGCAGCTGGAGAGGCCTTCACACTAGAGTCCTTTAGAAATACACCCAAGACTTATCTGTTTACTCACGCACTTCACTAATGTCAGTTGTTAAGCTTGTTTTGTATTTTGTGTTGTAAAGGCAAATTTAAAGCACTTTGAGTCCTAAAAGGCGAAAAGTGCTATATAAATATTATTAGATTTTTTTATTATTACACTTTTAGCAAATGGAATAAGATCAAGGGTTTCCTTTATCCCCTATGTTACTTTCTTTATACTATACTTAGCACAATCCTGGTCAACTATTAAGCTCCAATCCAGGTACTGTGGGGGAGATGTATCAATCCTTCTAAAGGACATTTGGAGAAGTTGACCATAAGAACCAATCCGCTTGTAATTATCATTTTATATAATGTATTTGATCAGTGATTTGTAGAAGTTAAATGTTCACTATGGGCAACTACACCACTTGTTACTCTTTAGAAGGGTTGATATATCTCCCTCTACACTATGTAGACTTAAGTAATTGAACCCCCCATGCAAGCTAAATGGTGTGCTCCTGCAGCAAACATGTGTTCGTGAAGGTATAACACGGGAAGAGGGGCAATGGTTAGTTCATTTGCAAATGAAATGGATTGCCAGAAGGAGCTAACCAAGTTTGATAAGGGGATCATCTTAGGCTGCATGATGTCCTGTTTCCAGGGCCACGCTGGACTGATAGACAGAATATTCTATAACCCAGATGGATTGGCAAGCTCAGAGTCCAGATTGTAACCCCATTGAGAACCTCTGGGACTAATTGAAGTGGCAGGTGCATTCTAGACCGACTCGACCTCGAATTGGTCACTGTACTTAAGGTAGAATGGCAAAACATACCGCCTGCTGTTGTCCAGGAATTTGTGGAAAGTGTGCCAAGAAGGGTGTCTGCAGTAATCTCTGCACATGGTGGACATACAAAGTAGTGATGTCAATAAAATCTCATTGATCTATCTGCTGTCAGTGTCCAATCCCTTTTATCTACATTGTGTATGTGTCTTAAATTGGAGACAAGTATGCCAGATCTCTCTATTTGAGGTCCACACTTTTTTCCCTAACATCATTTTCCTACCCTAACCTTATCAGTGTGATATCAACAATCTTTAATGTCTGGTTTAAAGATACACCAGGGTCTGCATCTTAAACCAATGGGGTAAGGGTTTCCAAACTTCAAATTTTAAAGAAAGCAGTCACATACTAAATATTAGAGAATAACTCTCACTTCATCATTGTAAGCACTATACAAAGTAAAGTTTAGTCCTTTTGTTTGCCGTACTAATGAAATAAATGTTTATCCAATTTTTGTATTAGAAAACTAAAGGGGTCCATACATATTGCCTGTTCCCATGGCCGGACTGGCCATCTGGTACTTCTGGCACATGCCAGAAAGGGCCGCTCCGGTCACTCATAGAGCCGGGAAGGCCGCGGGCAGCCCAGCCTCCGGCTCTCTGATTCCATGGAAATGGGGGCGTGCCGCGAGTCCACGCCCACAGACTCGCGGTGTGCCCCTGGCCCCAGCAACCATCGCCACGTGCACCCCCCGTGATGTGCGCATGCCCCTTCATGAATTCCAGGGCCGAATTAAGGCCCCAGTCTGTCGCTGCCTGGTCCCCATTCTACTGGGGCTGAGGGATCAGAGAAATCCAACACTTTGGAAGATCACAGTTTTCTAATTCTGACCTGAAAATGGTCATAATCAGCAAGTTTGGGATTGTTAACATGTTGAATTCCAATCCCTGGCTGGGGAATTGCCCAAATACTGGTTAGATGTATGGGCCCCTTTAGTTCTCTGATCCAAAAATTGGGTAAATATGCATTAGTATGGCAAAAAGAAGACTAGTTTGCTTTGTATGGTGCTTGTGGGAAATCTCATAACACTAGTAAAATTATTTTCCTGCCTTGTTTACCCTACCTGTTTTACTTCCTACCCATCTCAATAAGACGTCAATGTTGTATTTTGAAAATAATGAATTTTGTGTAGGAGCATATTTAGCTAAATGGTAAACATTTTCACCTGGTCAAAACTTTGGTGCATTACGTATTTATTGCTGAAAGATAAACACTGCAAGCTTTTACATGGTGCAAAAAAATTAATGGGCAGCTTTATTTATTTAACTTTATTTTTTTTTACACTGTACTTTAGAGATGACCAATAATGTACCCCTACCAAAATCTAAAACAAATCTAAAACATGTAAATTTTGCTTTCTTTTTTCTGCAGCAGAAAATGCACTTTCTCTGTGGATTTGTGAGGTCCTATAAGGGCAGACTAGCCTCACAGAATAAATAAAGAAGCCATGAATATACAGATCAGTCACTTGGATTAAGGAAATCTTCCAAGCTTCATAAATATCTCGACTCGCACAACATCATCTGTTAAACAGACTGTGTTTGTGCGGAACCTGAAATCCCTGTAATATCCACATACACTTCTACAGATCTACAAAAACAATATCAACCCACTGTTTGCCCAAAAACTCTATACCCCAGAATTTCGTCTCGTAGAATTTTGAGGGAAAAATTAATTCATTACGTTTTGGAATAAGGCTGTAACATAACAAAATGTGGAAAAGTGAAGCGCTGTGAATACTTTACGGATGCACTGTATTGTGAATGTCTTCAGTGAAAGGAACATGGGCCTTCATATTTTAAAAGGTACGGCAATACATTATAAGACAGTAGAGCAACTTAAACATGCATGTGACAGACATAAGGATATCCTTACAAAGAAATAAGGATCAAATAAGGTTTCAGGTAAAAATATGGTAAAAAAGGGGCAGACTAGATAACATAGAAACATAGAATTGACGACAGATAAGAACCACTTGGCCGATCTAGTCTGCCCTTTTTTTAACCATATTTTTATCTCAAAACTTATTTGATCCTTATTTCTTTGTAAGGATATCCTTGTGTCTATCCCATGCATGTTTAAATTGCTCTATTGTCTTAGCCTCTAACACCTGTGATGGGAGGCTATTCCACTTGTCCACTACCCTTTCTGTGAAGTAATTTTTCCTCAGATTTCCCCTGAACCTCCCCCCTCCAGTTCCAGTGCTTGTCCTCATGTCCTATTGCTTGTCCTCATGTCCTATTGTTTCCCTCCTGGACTTTGAAAGTTTCTATCATGTCCCCCTTTTCCCTTCTCTGCTCCAAACTATACATATAGATGGGCCAAGTGGTTCTTATCTGCCGTCAAATTCTTTGTTTCTATGTTACATGTTATGTGGGCACCATGATAAATCTGTGCATTGTTTCTCAAACAATTATAAGTTATATGGGTGTTATATAAAAGATCTACAGTGTCTAGGTAGACAGTCATTAGGTCGACTCCATATGGTCTGCATGCATTAGGTTGACGGGGAAAAAAGTTTGACTGGGCCAACAGGTAGAAGGGTGGGTAAGGTTGACATAGTCAAAACTTCGACATGACAATGGGCGACACAAGTTTTTTTTTTTGTTATTATGTTTTGGGTGTTGTTTTGTATGTTTCATCATGTGTGACCACAATCAGTGGAAGTGTGTGACCTCGTGGCCTCGCTTTAGCTCGCCACACTTTGGGCAAGTTGGTTCTACTCCACTACCGCTGCACTCACCACAGGTTTACTATTCCCAATCGTAGTCCACGTGGATAGTAAATCAAGCAAACAATGGGAAAACCCTTAATCCCCCCCCCCAAAAAAAAAATATCTACAACTTGTCAGCCATTGTCATGTCATCCTATTAAACCTGTCAACTTAGTGCATGTCAACCTATTGACTGTCGACCTATCATCCAGATACCAAATTATATGCATATAGTTACATACAAAAGTCTGTTCATCCTTGGATAAATTGTGAGTTTAAAATGTCACATTCACTGTTTTATTGTTTCCTTTTAATTTGGTAAGTAAATAGTAACCATACATTTCCCCCCTCCATTTGTACAGCATGCAGGGTTTTGTTTTGCTACCAGCTAGCCACAGTAGCTTGTTGGTTTTATTTACTTATTATAAAACAATTTAGACTCTGCTTTCTTTATTGTCTGTGTTCCAGACACCAATTATCCCTTTAAATTTGAATATAAGTCAAGTGGTCATGTAAGTTGCTGGTTAACTATGCAGGCATCCAGGGGGGATCATCTTAAAACTCTGAATAGAATTTATTGGTTTGTTTTGCTCGCTAACAGTGTGACCTAATGATAGGCGTCATCTGTAGCATCCAGAAACAGCATTTTTCCTTTTGTAGTATAGGCAACTGAATGCAGTAATGTGTAGTATAATGTGTCCCTAGGTTTGTAACCCCCGCTGTAGGATATATGCTATTAATGAGACTGCTTACTACTTCCTGCAGCATTGTTTAGAAAGAAAGGGAGTTCACACAAATAGTCACGTACCATAGCCACCCTATCAAGTCTGTGATGCAAAAAGTGACATTATAACCAGTAAAATTTACTTTTTTCTAGTTTATTTTTAAATGTATTATTGTAAAATATATGTTAATCTGTAACTAGAACGCTGTTCAGAGACTGATGCATATATTTCCTGTTAGCGCATCACGCATATACCTCCCAACATTGGGCCTAATTCAGATCTGATCACAGCAGCAAATGTGTTAGCTAATGGGAAAAACCATGTGCACTGCAGGAGGGCAGATATAACATGTGCAGAGAGAGTTAGATTTGGGTGGGTTACCTTGTGTGCAGGGTAAATACTGGCTGCTTTTTTTTACACTGCAATTTAGATTCAGTTTGAACACACCCCACCCAAATCTAACTCTCTCTGCACATGTTATATCTGCCCCCCCTGCAGTGCACATGGTTTTGCCCACTGGCTAACAAATATGCTGCTGCGATCAGATCTAAATTAGTCCCATTGTTGGATCGCGGATAGGATCAGGGGCATGACCATGTCGTGAGGAGTGTCTGCATCACTAAGTGGATTGGGCCAAGTCACAGGGGACATGCTGAGGCTGCTGAGTCTTCCCTCCTTAGGGATGGCAATTGCAAGATGGACATCAAATAATGGCTGTGTTGCCGCCATCAGAACTTGCTGTACATTGGCATGCAGCCATCATGAGGAAACCGGTGAATGGCTTAACCATCAATGGCTAAACTGTGAGCATGGGCAGTAGAAGCTTTGCGCATGCACAAATGTTTTCTGCAGACATTTTCTTCATCAATTGCAGTAATAAGTGATTCTCTATTGCTGTAAAAAGCGTTGGGGAAAAAAATCATACATATACATGATCATCGGTGCACTAATAAGTAGGCCCCTAAGTTCATTGTTCCTAACTGCTTTTTGCGTTGTAACTAAAAATATCAGAGAAGGCAAACAGCAAATATTTTTCTCTGACGTCCTAGTGGATGCTGGGGACTCCGTCAGGACCATGGGGAATAGCGGCTCCGCAGGAGACAGGGCACAAAAGTAAAAGCTTTAGGATCAGGTGGTGTGCACTGGCTCCTCCCCCTATGACCCTCCTCCAAGCCTCAGTTAGATTTTTGTGCCCGGCCGAGAAGGGTGCAATCTAGGTGGCTCTCCTAAAGAGCTGCTTAGAGTAAAAGTTTTGTTAGGTTTTTTATTTTCAGTGAGTCCTGCTGGCAACAGGCTCACTGCATCGAGGGACTTAGGGGAGAGAAGTGAACTCACCTGCGTGCAGGATGGATTGGCTTCTTAGGCTACTGGACACCATTAGCTCCAGAGGGAGTCGGAACACAGGTCTCACCCTGGGGTTCGTCCCGGAGCCGCGCCGCCGACCCCCTTGCAGATGCCGAAAAGTGAAGAGGTCCAGAAACCGGCGGCAGAAGACTTTTCAGTCTTCATAAGGTAGCGCACAGCACTGCAGCTGTGCGCCATTGTTGTCAGCACACTTCATAGCAGCGGTCACTGAGGGTGCAGGGCGCTGGGGGGGGCGCCCTGGGCAGCAATGATAGTACCTTATTCTGGCTAAAAATACATCACATATAGCCCCTGGGGGCTATATGGATGTATTTAACCCCTGCCAGGTCTCAGAAAAACGGGAGAAGAAGCCCGCCGAAAAGGGGGCGGGGCCTATTCTCCTCAGCACACAGCGCCATTTTCCCTCACAGAAATGCTGGTGGGAAGGCTCCCAGGCTCTCCCCTGCACTGCACTACAGAAACAGGGTTAAAACAGAGAGGGGGGGCACTTATTTGGCGATATGACTATATATATTAAAATGCTATAAGGGAAAAACACTTATATAAAGGTTGTCCCTGTATAATTATAGCGTTTTTGGTGTGTGCTGGCAAACTCTCCCTCTGTCTCCCCAAAGGGCTAGTGGGGTCCTGTCCTCTATCAGAGCATTCCCTGTGTGTGTGCTGTGTGTCGGTACGTGTGTGTCGACATGTATGAGGACGATGTTGGTGAGGAGGCGGAGCAATTGCCTGTAATGGTGATGTCACTCTCTAGGGAGTCGACACCGGAATGGATGGCTTATTTAAGGAATTACGTGATAATGTCAACACGCTGCAAGGTCGGTTGACGACATGAGACGGCCGGCAAACCAATTAGTACCTGTCCAGGCGTCTCAAACACCGTCAGGGGCGTTAAAACGTCCTTTTACCTCAGTCGGTCGACACAGACACAGACACGGACACTGACTCCAGTGTCGACGGTGAAGAAACAAACGTATTTTCCTTTAGGGCCACACGTTACTTGTTAAGGGCAATGAAGGAGGTGTTACATATTTCTGATACTACAAGTACCACAAAAAAGGGTATTATGTGGAGTGTGAAAAAACTACCTGTAGTTTTTCCTGAATCAGATAAATTAAATGAAGTGTGTGATGATGCGTGGGTTTCCCCCGATAGAAAATTATTGGCGGTATACCCTTTCCCGCCAGAAGTTAGGGCGCGTTGGGAAACACCCCTTAGGGTGGATAAGGCGCTCACACGCTTATCAAAACAAGTGGCGGTACCGTCTCCAGATAGGGCCGCCCTCAAGGAGCCAGCTGATAGGAGGCTGGAAAATATCCTAAAAAGTATATACACACATACTGGTGTTATACTGCGACCAGCGATCGCCTCAGCCTGGATGTGCAGCGCTGGGGTGGCTTGGTCGGATTCCCTGACTGAAAATATTGATACCCTTGACAGGGACAGTATTTTATTGACTATAGAGCATTTAAAGGATGCATTTCTATATATGCGAGATGCACAGAGGGATATTTGCACTCTGGCATCAAGAGTAAGTGCGATGTCCATATCTGCCAGAAGTTGTTTATGGACACGACAGTGGTCAGGTGATGCAGATTCCAAACGGCACATGGAAGTATTGCCGTATAAAGGAGAAAAAGACAACGTCTTTTCAGCCTCAGTCCTTTCGTCCCCATAAGGGCAAGCGGGCAAAAGGCCAGTCATATCTGCCATGGGATAGAGGAAAGGGAAGAAGACTGCAGCAGAGGCAGCCCATTCCCAGAAACAGAAGCCCTCCACCGCTTCTGCCAAGTCCTCAGCATGACGCTGGGGCCGTACAAGCGGACTCAGGTGCGGTGGGGGGGGTCGTCTCAAGAGTTTCAGCACGCAGTGGGCTCACTCGCAAGTGGACCCCTGGATCCTACAAGTAGTATCCCAGGGGTACAGATTGGAAATTCGAGACGTCTCCCCCTCGCAGGTTCCTGAAGTCTGCTTTACCAACGTCTCCCTCCGACAGGGAGGCAGTAGTGGAAACAATTCACAAGCTGTATTCCCAGCAGGTGATAATCAAAGTACCCCTCCTACAACAAGGAAAGGGGTATTATTCCACACTATATTGTGGTACTGAAGCCAGACGGCTCGGTGAGACCTATTCTAAATCTGAAATAGTTGAACACTTACATACAAAGGTTCAAATCAAGATGGAGTCACTCAGAGCAGTGATAGCGAACCAGGAAGAAGGGGACTATATGGTGTCCCGGGACATCAGGGATGCTTACCTCCATGTCCCAATTTGCCCTTCTCACCAAGGGTACCTCAGGTTCGTGGTACAGAACTGTCACTATCAGTTTCAGACGCTGCCGGTTGGATTGTCCACGGCACCCCGGGTCCTTACCAAGGTAATGGCCGAAATGATGATTCTTCTTCAAAGAAAATGGACGATCTCCTGATAGGGGTAAGGTCCAGAGAACAGTTGGAGGTCGGAGTAGCACTATCTCAAGTAGTTCTACGACAGCACGGGTGGATTCTAAATATTCCAAAACCGCAGCTGTTTTCGACGACACGTCTGCTGTTCCTAGGGATGATTCTGGACACAGTCCAGAAAAAGGTGTTTCTCCCGGAGAAGAAAGCAAGGGAGTTATCCGAGCTAGTCAGGAACCTCCTAAAACCAGGAAAAGTGTCAGTGCATCATTGCACAAGGGTCCTGGGAAAAATGGTGGCTTCTTACGAAGCGATTCCATTCGGTAGATTTCACGCAAGAACTTTTCAGTGGGATCTGCTGGAAAAATGGTCCGGATCGCATCTTCAGATGCATCAGCGGATAACCCTGTCTCCAAGGACAAGGGTGTTTCTTCTGCGGTGGCTGCAGAGTGCTCATCTACTAAAGGGCCGCAGACTCGGCATTCAGGACTGGGTCCTGGTGACCACGGATGCCAGCCTGAGAGGCTGGGGAGCAGTCACACAGGGAAAAAATTTCCAGGGAGTGTGATCAAGTCTGGAGACTTCTCTCCACATAAATATACTGGAGCTAAGGGCAATTTACAATGTTCTAAGCTTAGCAAGACCTCTGCTTCAGGGTCAGCTGGTATTGATCCAGTGGGACAACATCACGGCAGTCGCCCACGTAAACAGACAGGGCGGCACAAGAAGCAGGAGGGCAATGGCAGAAACTGCAAGGATTCTTCGCTGGGCGAAAAATCATGTGATAGCACTGTCAGCAGTGTTCATTCCGGGAGTGGACAACTGGGAAGCAGACTTCCTCAGCAGGCACGACCTCCACCCGGGAGAGTGGGGACTTCATCGGGAAGTATTCCACATGATTGTGAACCGTTGGGAAAGACCAAAGGTGGACATGATGGCGTCCCGCCTGAACAAAAAACTGGACAGGTATTGCGCCAGGTCAAGAGACCCTCAAGCAATATCTGTGGACGTTCTGGTAACACCGTGGGTGTACCAGTTGGTGTTTGTGTTCCCTCCTCTGCTTCTCATAACCAAGGTACTGAGAATTATAAGACGTAGAGGAGTAAGAACTATACTCGTGGCTCCGGATTGGCCAAGAAGGACGTGGCACCCGGAACTTCAAGAAATGCTCACAGAGGACTCATGGCCTCTGCCGCTAAGAAGGGACTTGCTTCAGCAAGTACCAGGTCTGTTCCAAGACTTACCGCGGCTGCGTTTGACGGCATGGCGTCTTCCGCACTCTCCCGCCCGTTTGGGAGCTTTGGTATAATCCCCATGGTCCTGACGGAGTCCCCAGCATCCACTAGGACGTCAGAGAAAATAAGATTTTACTTACCGATAAATCTATTTCTCGTAGTCCGTAGTGGATGCTGGGCGCCCATCCCAAGTGCGGATTGTCTGCAATACTTGTACATAGTTATTGTTACAAAAATCGGGTTATTATTGTTGTGAGCCATCTTTTCAGAGGCTCCGCTGTTATCATGCTGTTAACTGGGTTCAGATCACAGGTTGTACAGTGTGATTGGTGTGGCTGGTATGAGTCTTACCCGGGATTCAAAATCCTTCCTTATTGTGTACGCTCGTCCGGGCACAGTATCCTAACTGAGGCTTGGAGGAGGGTCATAGGGGGAGGAGCCAGTGCACACCACCTGATCCTAAAGCTTTTACTTTTGTGCCCTGTCTCCTGCGGAGCCGCTATTCCCCATGGTCCTGACGGAGTCCCCAGCATCCACTACGGACTACGAGAAATAGATTTATCGGTAAGTAAAATCTTATTTTTTGTTAGATAATAGTCCTGTTTTTCTTATTCACCAGAGCTAACAAATGTTAGTCATGAGACATAAATATTTTGCTAGTACATTTTTTCATTTTCATCTTATAATTCTTTTTTATGCCGTTTGAAATTGTTTCTCTGTTCTTGTAAGATTTTTTATATTTTTCTTTGCAGACAGCCAAGTAGCACAAAAACAAAATGACTGTGTTCAACAGGGTGTTTCTATCTTGCAGTTTTTGTCAAATAAAGATAATCACACCCTTAAGGGGGGTACTCACGGGAGAGATGTGTGCTGAGCGATCTTAACACAGACCGCTCAGCACACATCTCTCACCCCGCTCAGCACAGCACGATGTGCTGAGCGAGGGGGAAAGCCGACGGGGGGCCGCTCACTTCACACAACGGTGAAGTGAGCGACCCGCTAGATTGAGCCTGCATGCAGCTCAATCTAGCATCGGCGATAGCGATGCGCGGGGCCGCGCATCACTATCGCTGGAGGGCATACACACGGCAGATCCGTGCTTAAAATCTAAGCAATCTAGCAAGATTGCTTAGATTTTAAGTACGGATCTCTCCGTGTGTACCCCCCTTTAGACAGCTGAGAATTTTACATAGAATATCACACAAAACATAAGTGGATTTGAAATTAAAAATAGAAATGACTATAAAGCATAACTGAAAATCTACATAAAATTCCATAAGCAGTGGGCTCTAAGCTATTATGGCATCACCTCACATTAGGAAAGATGTATCGAACCTTGGAGAGAGATAATTTGGAGAAAGATGGATCTATGTACTAAGTTTTTGAGAAGGAGAGAACGCGGTTGGTTGGTACTTTATCTCCAGTCAGCTCCTAAATGCCATGTTACAGGCTAGGTTTGAAAAATAACAGCTAGGAGCCAGCTGGCTGGCTGGTACTTTATCTCTGTCAACTAAAATGCATCCTGTAAAATGACCAATGTTAATTGCTTGGTACTTTATCTCTCTTACTTTATCTCTTCAAGGTTTAAAACATCTCCACTGTGTGATGCCACCATGTTTTAATTACTAGCCGTCTCCCCGGAACTCAAGTTCAGTAAATATTGCACTGGGTCAGTGGATTGTTTTGAGGAGCTGGGTAGGATTCAAAGTCCAAAAACAGACTAACATATATGAACTTAGTGCGTATGTTTTTGTAAAAGAGTTTTGTGTGTATAAGACCCAAGGGGACAGAGGCTGATGTGATGATTAATATTCTCTGTAAAGTATTGTGCAATATGGTGATGCAACAAATAAATAATACGGGACACATCCAGTCATGTGTCAGCCCTGTTCTCCAGAAACACCCGGTTACAGAGTTTGGAGTGTTTCGTTGATAATCACATGACTGTTTTTTTTCAAGCGTGAGTGATCCCTATAATCAATATTTATGAGTTATCATTTTCCTTCCAATAATCAGTACTTTCATTCTGATCAACAGACCTCATTATGCTACGTGTGCCTCTTTGGACTCAGGAAAAGATGGTCCTGTTTGTATATGTTTTTGTGGAAGTAAAAATAAAAAATATGGTAGTCATTTTAGAACCTAACAAATTTAAATGAAGGGTGAATTTATTTTTACTCTACCCACCAATAAAAGGTGTAGTCCTAGTCCTTTCCTAGTCAATGACTGCATTATTGTAGAACATTATACGTACAGTATAGCTGCTTTACCAGATAATGTTTCTCACATGTTTCTATTTCTGCTGAATGTTATCTTAGTATGTGTGTGAGTATACAATATGTACTTGTATGATAAATTGAGGCTTTCCTTCCTTAACCATGGTGACAGTACAGGCGATTTGTTGCATATGGTGTAGCAATACTTCATCTGAAAGGCATTTCCTTTTCCGTGTATGCCTACTTAATTGATACATTTTTAGCTGGAAATTATTTATATTCACCTTTTAAACGGAATGCTCAGTATGTTTTAGAGGTGACATGTATTGGTAGGAAAGCTGTTTCAGCATTGAAAGACCTAAATAATGTTTGTATATAGTTTTATTGTGGAGCCTGAATCCTTACAGTGCTACTCTGTACACTCTCTGCAGCATTCCACTCATCACTGTGTCTATTGAATATCTAGTCTGTTTTATATGGCCTTATAATTTATGATGCTTGTAGGACTTTACATTTGACTAGTCAACCCGATAAGGTTCACGTCATCTTATAAATGAAATAGAAATAAAATAAGGAATGGCCACATGAGATGCATGCATGAATAGAATATGGGCAGTTTTATTAGAGTATATAGAGCTGCAACATTTTAGAACATAGTAGGCATCTATTATGCAAAAATGTATCAATGTAATTATTATAAACAGGCCCTGCTGGGAGATCTTGCAATCTAAGCTAGAAAATGAAAATATATTAGCTAAACAGCACATATACAATACAAATGCTTTTATTTTTAGAACCTGCATGTGATAGCTTTCACCATTGTACAGTAGTAACATCTAATGGGCCCTACACATTTACCGATTACAATGGAAGATATGAACGATCTCATTCATTAATGAACGAACGAGGTATCGTTCATATCTTTCAATGTGTATGCACCGACGATGAACGATGCGCGGCCCTGCGCTTGTTCATCGTTGTTGCCGGCTTGTTTATGCCTGCAAGCCAATATGGACAATATCGTCCATATTAGCATGCAGGGCTATGGGGCCGGATGACAGGGGGAGTGAAGAAACTCCTCTGCGTCCAATCGGCCAGTGTGTAGGGTCCTTAAGGCTAGTTTGTGGTTCCGAACACTGCAACATCTGTGCATCATCACGTGCACTATCGACACTTCCACCAGCCTACGGTAGACACAGTGTCTCCTTCTGAAATTCCTCTAAACATGGCCTCTGTGGCTGTGGATCTGTGTTTGGGAACACAGCCGCATTCCCTGACGCACCCATGAGACTCCCATAACATGTTTATGAGAGTGTCTTTTTTTTATTGTAACCTCTGGCCACCTCTCAGTCACCACCAATAAATACCCTGGTTTCCTGCCGCCAGTTCTAATGCCATTGACTCTGTACACAACAGCAGCCTCTATGCACAGTCAGGGGAACACATGCGTGCCTTGGGGAATTCAGGACACATGTACTGACTCAAAAACATCAGCACTATGACCACATCTGAGTCAGGCCCAATATGGCTTTCTCAGGTGTAAGTGCATCTTTCTCCAGGTCTGAATTTGGGGTGGTCTTCAGTATGCCGAATGTCGGGATCCCAGTGCACAGTATACCGGCGCCGGGATCCCGACACCTGGCATACCGACAGCTATTCTCCCTCGTGGGGGTCCACGACCACCCTGGAGGGAGAATAAATAGCGTGGCGCGCCACCGTGCCCGCAAGGGGCTACTTTGGGCTCGCCACACTGTCGGTATTCCGGCGGTCGGGCTCCCGGCGCCGGTATGCTGGTCGCCGGGAGCCCGGCCGCCGGCATACCATACTACACCCCTGAATTTGTGCGCAATTGTGTGTACATGCCCTCACAGTACTCTGCTTATCCCTGCTCCTCCAATCCATATACAAGCAGGCGCTAATGGCAGAATCACCCAACTCTCCATGGGTACTTATATGGGTGCCCACTGTTCTGGGCATGTGCAGAGGAAAATCAGTGTTGGTTTGGTTTGTCGGCTCTCAATTGTTGGGCCTTTTATGTTGTGTATTTTCCTACTGATATTTTATCAACATTGTTGTAAATTTACTTAAGGTGGAGTTTTTATTGGCACTGGTGATGTTGCCCATAGCAACCAACCAATCAGATTCTATATATTAGCTTCCAGAAACCGCTAGATAAATGTTAAGTAGAATCTGATTGGTTGCTATGGGTCAACTATGGGAACTATAAGAAATGTTCCATCTATACACTGCATTGGTCACCTAAAAGGGTTATTGTGATAACAACATTATCTAATTAACAATATGGTGAAAACATTAGACGCTGTGCGGATGATGCAGAATTCATAGCAAAGTAGGTGCACATCATTAAAGTGTACACATTTGATTCGGTGCCATGCTAATTGAATACCCCCTCACCACCCTCCCCCACACTGTCAACTCAACGGTTTTGTCCTGTTGCTGAATCTTCATGAGTTATATCATGGATATTATATATACTGACTGTACAGAGTAATATTGTAGATCTTCCTAATAACAGTCACAATATATGATTAAAATTGTACATCTCATCTGCCGATGAGAAGCCCATTTTAACTCTTATTTTATTACTTTAATTGTATTTAGTTAATGTGGATTTATCTATAAATATAAAAGTATATTTGCATAAACTCTTTTTTTGTGATTGTAACCTTGTAATTACTTTATTGAAAGTCTCCATACCATGATTCTTGATAAATGTGCTCAGATTACAGTTGTGGGCTTCAGATACATTTAATGTGGTAAAAGATTATTGCAGTAATTGGAACCATTTTCTCTTCCAAGAATATTCCTCGTGGAGATTCAGTCTGCCTATTGCTACATCTCCCCATGGAGCTCACTTTTGTACATCATACCTTGCAGTGCATGAGTCATTTTATATGGAATTAAGCATAGAAATGAAAACTCTTACTTTTAAAAAGCATGTAGGAGGCATCTATTCATATACTAATCAGAACAAAGTCCTTTTTGGCACAGGTTCCACCAACTGAAGATTCAGTAGCAATTCTTTAAAACTAGTAGTTTATTAAATAATCAACACAGCTCAGTAATTCAATATAGGAGAATATCAAATTCATCATACATAGAATCTGCATATACTTGTATACTATTCATATGCTGTTTGTTATACTGATAGATTGGTATTCTGCAGCTATGTAGGCTAACCCATACCTCAACAATCAATCGGCACAATTCTGCAAAATTGTTATGCACACCAGTGCCTGCAGGAATGTACTGGTGTCTGAACAGAGAGGGATGCAAAACAAATGAACTCACAGACAGACTGGGAAATATGACATAACGTACACAGAAGGTGATAGGGTAACAAAACCAACACAGAGTGAACAGAGAAGCCCAGAGGCTAAGAAACTGGGTGTCTCCCTAGTATTAGAAATGCTCAGATGGAAAAAGCAAGATGTTGTGTTTTAATACGTAGAGAACCCGAAATACTGTTGCTAAGGGCAACAGCAAAACCCTAAAGGGTTACCAACGGGTGTGGCAGTAAACTCCTTGGTCAGAGATGGAATAATAGACACAAGGAGAGTCTCCACAATCCTAATTCTCACTTGCAGGGCCCAGGTTCAGCTTACTGCCACTAAACTGACACATGGACGCCCTGCACAGTGAGAGAGGATTAAGCAGGTAGGTCTGAAAGTACAGCCACAAACCTGCTGGGTTCACAGAATAGCAAAAGAACCTCAGCAGGCTAAACGACTGACTCCAGTCTTACTGCTAGGTCTGGATTGGCAGAGTGTAGTACCAAATCCCCAGGCCTATTTGCAGTAAGCAACAACAAATACAAAGCTACACAGTACTGGCTAACTTTCAGGAACTGACTAACCAACAAAGATTCAGCAGCATCTGCTTAACCTGAGAAGAGGCCTTATAAAGCAGGTGCTGTCCACGCCCCCCTCAGACCTCACAGACTGTGAGCACAAAAACCAGCACCGGATCCCCTGCCTGTAACCACTGCACAGCAAAAGACCCGAACCGGAGTATCAGCTGCGCTCAGGTTACTCCGCTAGCACTTGTCTCCCGGTTGCCATGACGACGTGGCAGCACAGGGCAGGAGACCCTAACAGTACCCCCCCTCTGACGAGGGGTCAAAGAACCCCTACCACCGGGTTTATCGGGGAACTGCGAGAAGAAAGAGCGTATCAGTCTGGGGGCATGAAGATCACAACTGCGCACCCACGACCGCTCCTCCGGGCCATACCCCTTCCAGTGCACCAAAAATGACAGCCGACCCCGAACCATCTTGGAGTCAAGAATCCTTTCAACAACAAACTCCCTCTGGCCACGTATCAGAAGAGGGGAAGGTCTTCCTCTGGAAGAAGGATTACTAATCGCCCGTTTTAAAAGGGAACAATGAAATGTTTTATTGATACCCAAAGAACGGGGCAGATCTAACTGAAATGCCACCGGATTGATAACCCTGGTGATCTTATAAGGGCCGATGAACCGGGGGCCTAACTTATGAGAAGGCTGTCTCAACTTCAAATTCTTGGTAGACAACCAGACGAAGTCTCCTAATTTGAAGCTGCAGGGTCTTTTCCGCTTATCAAAAACCCTTTTGGTCACTAATGACACAGACACAAGGGCTTTCTTCACTTTCCTCCAAATACCTCTAAGGACCGAAACGACAGAGGAACCACCAGGCGTGGAGTCCAGGGGGTCAAAAGAATTGGCCTTAGGATGATGCCCATACACACAAAGGAAGGGAGAGGTCCCTGTAGCAGAGTGAGCCGCGTTGTTATAGGCAAACTCCGCCATTGACAGATGAGCAACCCAGTCAGTCTGACACTTGGAGACATAACACCTGAGGAACTGCTCCAAGGACTGGTTCATCCTTTCAGTCTGCCCATTAGACTGCGGATGGTAGCCTGACGACAAGCTGACAGAAATCTGGAGATCGGAACAAAATGCCCTCCAGAATTTGGCCACAAACTGGGATCCGCGGTCAGAGACCACATCAAGTGGCAACCCGTGGAGACGCACAACATGCAGCATAAATAATTCAGACAGGCGTCTGGCCGATGGCAGCCCAACCAGTGGAACGAAGTGCGCCATCTTCGAAAACCTGTCAACGACAACCCAGATGGCTGTCATCCCCGAGGATTTGGGCAAGTCCACCACAAAATCCATTGAAATGTGGGTCCATGGCTTAGATGGAATAGAGAGTGGATGTTATGGGCCAACAGGAACCCCTCTAGGAGTCTTATTTCGGGCACAGATGTCACATGCCCGAACCCACTGATCCACATCCTTAGCCACCGAGGGCCACCACACCGCCCAAGATAGCAACTCCCGAGTTCTGGCAATACCCGGGTGACCTGCCGACTTCTTGGCATGGAATTCCAGGAACACTCGCTGTCTTAACCTAGGAGGCACAAACAAAAGACCTACCGGAAGGTCTGGAGGAGCCTGCTCCTGTGCTCTAAGGACTAATGACAAGAGGTCCTGGGTAATGCCCATTTTAATACATGATGGGGACACAATGGGCAATGGCTCCTCGGTAGTCTCCTGGATTGGAGCAAAACTCTGCGAGAGCGCATCAGCCTTGATGTTTTTTGACCCAGGGCGATATGTTATCAAAAAATTAAAGCGAGCAAAAAACAAAGCCTATCGTGCCTGCCTGGCATTGAGACGCTTCGCTGACTCTAAATATGCCAAATTCTTATGGTCGGTGAGAATTGAGACCACAAACTTAGCCCCCTCAAGCCAGTGTCTCCACTTCTCGAGTGCATCCTTAATAGCCAACAATTCCCGGTTACCCACGTCATAATTCATCTCGGCAGGCGAAAATTTACGGGAAAAGTAAGCACAGGGATGAAGGCGATTATCAGACACTCCCATCTGAGAGAGCACTGCCCCAATACCCATCTCAGAGGCATCCACCTCCACCACAAAAGGACGCTCTGGATCTGGGTGTCGCAGCACCTTGGCCGAGACAAATGCCCTTTTGAGACGGGCAAAAGCCGCTTTGGCCTCACGAGACCAGTGAGCAACATCCGCCCCTTTCTTAGTGAGTGCCACCAAGGGCGCCACTATAGACTAAAATCCAGCGATAAATCGTCTATAAAAATTTGCAAAGCCCAGGAAACGCTGAAGCCCCTTCAAACTAGTGGGCTGCACCCAATCCAGGACTGCCTGTACCTTGGAACCCTCCATTTGGAAACCTTCTGGGGAGATAATATATCCTAGAAATGCGATTTGCTGAACTTCAAATTCGCACTTCTCCAGCTTCACCCCAAGCCGGTGGTCTCTGAGTTTCTGGAGGACTAAGCGTACATGCTTCCGATGTTCCTCCAGGGAATGGGAGAAGATTAGGATGTCATCTAAGTATACAACTAAGAATCTATCCAAATATTCCCTGAGCACATCGTTCATGAAATCCTGGAAGACTGCCGGGGCATTACAGAGCCCAAAAGGCATCACCAAACATTCATAATGCCCTGAGTGGGTATTAAAGGCAGTCTTCCATTCATCCCCCTCTCTTATTCGGATTAGATTGTACGCACCGCGTAGGTCAATCTTAGAAAAAATGGTGGCAGTACGAAGCTGGTCAAACAAGACCGAAATGAGAGGCAGTGGGTATGAGTTTTTAATCGTGATACGGTTCAATTCCCTGAAGTCGATGCAGGGTCGCAATGAACCGTCCTTTTTACCCACGAAGAAGAACCCCGACCCAACTGGAGACTGTGAAGGTCTGATAAATCCTTTAGCCAAGTTCTCCTGAATGTACTCTGCCATAGCCTGAGTCTCAGGACGTGACAGGGAGTACAACCTGCTCTTGGGAAGCTTAGCATTTGGCAACAAATCAATGGCACAGTCATAGGGGCGATGGGGAGGTAGTACCTCTGCAACTTTTTTGGAGAACACGTCCGCAAAATCTGCATAACACCCTGGCAATCCTGGCAAACTTAGCTGCGAGAGCCTGACTGGAAGGCTCAAGCAACTCCTGAAACAATCAGTACCCCAACTAAGAATCTCCCCAGAGACCCAGTCAAATTGAGGATTGTGGGCCCTTAACCAGGGTAACCCCAACACCAATGGGGCAAAAGTACAGACAGTCACATAAAAGGACAATTTTTCAGAGTGTGTGGCTCCAATAAGCAAAGAAATCTGGCTAGTGCAAGAGGTAATTTTACCCTGGGATAATGGTTCCCCGTTTAACCCACAAATCTCAATTTCCGACGCCAAGGGTACTAAGGGAACAGAGTGTTTCAGGGCGAATTGGCGGTCCATAAAAACCCCGTCGGCCCCACTGTCCACAAAGGCCTCAGTCTTGACAGTTTGACCGAGGATCTTCAGGGTCACCGGAATGATAAAAGTCTTCTTGGGAAATTCTGACTTCTGGCCTGACAGGATATTTCCCATCACCCTCAGGCCCTGAAGTTTTCCGGCTTTTCTGGGCATGATACTACCACATGACCCTTATTCCCACAGTACAAACACAACCCCTGCTGTCTCCTCCGCGTCTTCTCACGCGAGGAGAGGCGGGTAGCCCCAATCTGCATAGGCTCCTCGGAAAATTCCTCAGAGTCTGAGGTTCCCTTGGGAAAGAAGGAAACCTCGGTCTCCCTTTCAAGCCTACGCTCTCTCAGCCGTCTATCCACCCGGATGGATAACTGCATGAGCTGATCCAAGCTATCAGGCAAGGGATATTGTACCAGTTGGTCTTTTATCTGGTTAGAAAGACCTCTTCGGTACTGGTGTCTCAGGGCTGGGTCATTCCACTGGGTATCATGGGCCAACCTCCGAAACTCCGTACAGTAAACCTCAACTGGCCTTCGCCCTTGCTTAAGGATCGAAATCTGAGCCTCGGCTGAGGCCGTCTTGTCAGGGTCATCATACAACATGCCCAGTGCCGTAAAAAAAGCATCAACACTTTTAAGCGACGGACAGTCAGGCTGCAACCCATATGCCCAGACCTGTGGGTCTCCTTGTAGCAAGGAAATCACTATGCCCACCCACTGAATCTCTGACCCAGAAGACTGAGGCCTAAGCTGGAAATATAACTTGCAGCTCTCCTTGAAACAAAAGAACTGCGAGCGATCTCCAGAAAAACGATCCGGAAGATTTACTTTCGGCTCCTTAACCCCTGAAGGTGCTGCTGCTGCGGGAGCTCCGCCAGCGGCCTGGGAGGTGTGCATTTTAATGGACAAATCATTAAATTGACGAGTCAGGACCTGCACCTGATCGACCACCTGTTGCAACGTATTTTGAGGGGTATGCTCCGTATTCCCACAAAATTTCAACAGGAGTATTGGGCTGCTGAATATGTTATGCACACCAGTGCCTGCAGGAATGTACTGGTGTTTGAACTGTTATGCACACCAGTGCCCAGGACTGTACTGGTGTCTGAACAGAGAGGGATGCAAAACAAATGAACTCACAGACAGACTGGGAAATATGACATAACGTACACAGAAGGTGATAGGGTAACAAAACCAACACAGAGTGAACAGAGAAGCCCAGAGGCTAAGAAACTGGGTGTCTCCCTAGTATTAGAAATGCTCAGATGGAAAAAGCAAGATGTTGTGTTTTAATACGTAGAGAACCCGAAATGCTGTTGCTAAGGGCAACAGCAAAACCCTAAAGGGTTACCAACGGGTGTGGCAGTAAACTCCTTGGTCAGAGATGGAATAATAGACACAAGGAGAGTCTCCACAATCCTAATTCTCACTTGCAGGGCCCAGGTTCAGCTTACTGCCACTAAACTGACACATGGACGCCCTGCACAGTGAGAGAGGATTAAGCAGGTAGGTCTGAAAGTACAGCCACAAACCTGCTGGGTTCACAGAATAGCAAAAGAACCTCAGCAGGCTAAACGACTGACTCCAGTCTTACTGCTAGGTCTGGATTGGCAGAGTGTAGTACCAAATCCCCAGGCCTATTTGCAGTAAGCAACAACAAATACAAAGCTACACAGTACTGGCTAACTTTCAGGAACTGACTAACCAACAAAGATTCAGCAGCATCTGCTTAACCTGAGAAGAGGCCTTATAAAGCAGGTGCTGTCCACGCCCCCCTCAGACCTCACAGACTGTGAGCACAAAAACCAGCACCGGATCCCCTGCCTGTAACCACTGCACAGCAAAAGACCCGAACCGGAGTATCAGCTGCGCTCAGGTTACTCCGCTAGCACTTGTCTCCCGGTTGCCATGACGACGTGGCAGCACAGGGCAGGAGACCCTAACAAAAATCCACCATGTTGGAAATCCTCGATTTCGCCCATTCCGACCCAAAACTAATCAGAATCGATGAGTCTGGGATTTGTAACATGTTGTATTCTGGTGATCGTCAGAGTTCGTCGGTCAGTGAATCGGGGTGGCAATCAGTGAATTGGGGAATTGCCTGATTGATGTATTGTCCGCTTTAGCCTTTACTGATTAATCTAACCTGCCAGACCCATGTGTGGCTTCTTGGGCCCTCTTCCCCAGCAATGGGGGTATGTGTGCAGCCTGGAGAAATATTGACAATGCAAAATGATAAGCAAGCTTTGCTATTGGTCCACACAGTAACCACCTTCCTGCTCTGCACTGGGCGGATATGTCCAAATCCACTGCATAATGTTTGTGTAATCTGCTTCCTATATCAGGGGCTCAAAGTGATGGCAGATTGTATTATTATTACCATACACCGTTGTCTGAATAGTAATATATCTGCTTCTGCTGCTGGCCCTCAACAACCCCTCACACGTACTCAACATCATCTCTGTCATAATGATAAATCTCAAACTAGGCAGTGTACTGTATATACTGAAAACAAAGAAAATACTATGATAACGGAAATTATTTTCCATGATCTCAAAGGTCTCTTGTTTAAGAGTGTGTTTTAAAGTTGTAAGCAGTTTGCTATAAAGCACATTTTAGTAACTTAGAATGTTTTATTATTGGTCCAAGTCAATGACTTGGAATATGGGACAGTCTGTCACAGAAATGTGTCAGTTTGTCGTAAACATTTCTGTTCTGATATTCAAGCAAAAGTGAAGACATCGGGCTTTATTCAGCTTCAGTTGCAAATTCGCAAATCGTCCGATTATTATGCGCGAAGGCCAGAATGCTTTTGCAATGCACTTGCAGGCCCAGCAAAGTGTGATCGCGTAGCGATTGCCACGAAGAGATCGTTTGTGGGAAGTGGTTAGTAAAATGCAGACGTGTCATGGCCATTTTCAGGGCATGCATCTGACGCCAGCTGCGAATACATGGTGCCGCTGCAGTGTAGCTGCGTATATATTCTGCGTATGCACGAGTCAACCTGAATTGTCAATGGTTCTCAATTTCTGCGTATGCAACGCTGTAAATGCATACGCAAATTTGTGAATTCATTGTTGGGCGCCTTTTTCCTTTCTGGGCGGCTCTTCACATGCGTTATTTAGCAGATTCAGGATTGAGAAAATTGCTAATTTCTGTCTCAATAGCAATCCAAGCTGAATAAGGCCCATCATGGGACCTATAAAATTATTCTTTTGTTGTTTCCACTGCTATGTGGTGGGCTGCAAAAAATAACTGAGGCCTACTATGTTTAATGGTGGTCATTCCGAGTTGTTCGCTCGCTAGCAGTTTTTTGCAGCCGTGCAAACGCTATGCCGCCTCCCACTGGGAGTGTATTTTAGCTTAGCAGAAGTGCGAACGAAAGGATCGCAGAGCGGCGGCAAAGTTTTTTTTGTGCAGTTCTAGAGTAGCTCAATACCTATGCAAATTAATTCTTAGGTTTCTGTGCAGGGTACACTACATGACTATATAGCTCAATACCTACTCAGCGCTTGCGATCACTTCAGACTGTTCAGTTCCTGTTTTGACGTCACGAACATGCCCTGCGTTCGCCCAGCCACGCCTGCGTTTTTCCTGGCATGCCTGCATTTTTCTGAACACTCCCTGGAACCGGTCAGTTGACACCTAGAAACGCACACTTCATGTCAATCACTCTGCGGCCAGCAGTGCGACTGAAATGCTTTGCTAGACCTTGTGTGAAACTACATAGTTCGTTGCTATAGTATGACATGCGTGCGCATTGCGACGCATGCGCAGAAGTGACGTTTTTTTGCCTGATCGCTGCACAGCGTACGAATGCAGCTAGCGATCAACTCGGAATGACCCCCAATGTCAATTGCTGAGCTACAAGATTCATTTCTGACCTGTGGTGCGATGTTGCTGGATGGCCAATAATGTGCTGTTCACTATCTTACATAAACTTGTATGTAAGCAAACTCTTTTTTTCTGTAGATAATACACATATAGTGCAGAGTTGTAGAGTTCATTTTTAAGGATATTATTATTAGGCAACTTTCTATGGAAATTTATTTACTTAACTGTGTACTAGATTTCTGACAGCTGAAGACAGACAATTGATTTTCCTTGGTGGAGACAAAGTGATGGGTAAAACAGATGTCTCCATCTTGTGTACACATTAGAATGGCAGTCAGATTTAGTCAGAGAGTTAGATTTGGGTGGGTTATTTTGTTTCTGTGCAGGGCAAATACTGGCTGCTTTATTTTTACACTGCAATTTAGATTGCAGATTGAACACACCACACCCAAATCTAACTCTCTCTGCACATGTTAAATCTGCCTTCCCTGCAGTGCACATGGTTTTGCCCAACTGCTAAAAAAATTCCTGCTGCGATCAACTTGGAATTACCCCCAATGTGTGCAAACATGCGAATTGACAACCGCTGGGATATCTATAGAGATGCTCAGTGGAGCTTTAGTAGCTGCCCGCTACTGCATACATATTCACAGCATCGTCGTAGATCTGGAAAACATGGACTTCTTGAGTAAGTCTATATATATATATATATATATATATATATATATATTTAGATGAACACTTTCGGTGTTTATTTTGCAGAGCAGGTCACCACATAGCATGTTGGTTCCATACAGACGGTATTACAGGCAGTAGCATACAGGTACTCACAGCGTAGCAGACTCTTGATAGGCTCCAGTGGTCCCTAGTCTAACCCACATAACCCGGCCTATTACTCGGGTAGCTATTCCACCATCGAGAGCAAGGTGACTCTGTCCTGGAAACTCTTATATCAGAAAATCCCAGGTGCTGCTGATCACACACCTGGGATTCTGCTACTGCTTCCAAAACCTGGTCTGGATCCTCCACATTACTTTCACATGGAAAACTTCTATCTCTGCCACAATATATAATAATTATTATTATTATTATTATTATTCAACAAAAATGAGGCGGCATTTAGAGTCTTTTAAACAAATTTTACCGTTATCAGTGTGTCAACGTTTCCGGGACCACTTCCCCATCTTCAGGACAAAGTGCAAGTTCAAACAACATAGAATAAATAGCCAATCTTATCCCCCTTAAGATTGGCTCACGGCAGCCATCTTAGATTTAAAAAATTACACTAACGGCGCCATTTTTTAAATTGAAACCGCTATGCTCCGCTCTGCTGCCGAACTCTGCAAAAATGACAGGCAGGGACTGGATCCTCTTGGATCCAGGCCTGCCACCTTGCCAACCGGGTCCTGCCACCGCTAATGCCGCACATCCCGCTGCCCAACAAATGATGAGAGCGGATCCATCACTGGACAGCTGTATCCAGTGACAGATCCGCTGTCCAATCACATCTGCGTGATTGACAAGGGCGTGCTGTCATGTGCAGTGATAGCACACCCCTGACACTGAGGCACTTATACAAGTGCCGCTTCTCAGGCTATTTCAAATGGGCTTTTCATTCCAATGTCCTGGCTCTGGGTGCCTCCCAAACCTATTTTTAATGTAGTATTGGTTATTATAATACAAAGCAGATACATATGACACAGAATATGTGTCATAAGTATCTTCTTTGTATTGTTTCCACCACTAATGACAGGGGAGGCACTGCCTCCCCTGACTGCACGTCCCTGCAGGCTTACAAGGCCCCCTTTGGAGTTTTCCTACACACACACGCACATGTACTCACAGTGTTTGCAAAATACGCGCTATAGCGCATTTTTACGCGCTACAAGCAGGGAGGGACTCTGTTTTGAAAAATGCATGGGTCCCGCAGGACGCGTTCTCTCACTGACCTGTGCGCCTCAGCCAATACAATTCCTCAGTGCCTGTCTCTTCATCCAGTCGCCACCGGCAGCGCCTCCCCATCCAGTCACAGTGTCTCCTTATTGAAGCCCGTCTGAGACATCTCTCCCTCCTCCCTGCCCACCAGCGTGCTGCCAGGAGCTATACTACTTGTTGCTGGTGGGAGGTCGGTTCTCTGCCTCCGACCTCCTGAACCTACTGGCAGCGGGTAACATCGCTATAACTAAAGGTACGGCAGGGCTGGGAAACTGTTCTGGTAATGTCATTTGTGAGCAACGCGCCCCATCACCCAATGCATGTATTGCAGATAACAGCTTCACCGTCTTCTAGGCGTTTCTCTGGCTGCATGCGGCTGTACTCCATGGGGGACAAAGTTAAACTTGTAAGAAACTAAAGGAGTCGGAAGGGGGGAAGGCGTAATTCGGCTAATGATGGAAAGGGTGGGGGATGGGGCAGTGCCCATTATTTACTCTGCTCATACCACCACACTGCCCAACATAACCACGCCCAATACCCCCACAATGGACAACATATACCCACACGGTGCACAGCATTTGTACACCACCACCACAGTGTCCATAATACCCTCCATACCCACCCAGTGCTCATTATACACCCACAGTGCCCAGCATATGTACAGCCCCACATTGCCCATAACACCCTTCATACCCATACAGTGCTTATTATACACCCTTCATGTCCACACAGTGCCCAGCATATGTACCCCACAATGCCCATAACAGCCTCCATACCCACACATAATGCTCATTATACACCCCTCCTCTCTCCATACACAGTGCCAAGCATATATCCAATCCCATATCCACACATAGTGCTCAGCATACACACACATCTCAGGGATCGCACTATAGCGGGAGGGCATCAACAAGGATAAGGAGGAGCTGATCTTAAAAGGTAATCGGGGAGCGGGTATCCTGGGTACTAATGCCTCCGTACCCCTAACACTGCCTACAGTACTACCTACCCTTACCCCCTCCCCACCCACATCACTACCCACAGTATTGCATGCCCCCCACTCCCTCTTTTCCCCCAGTACTGTCCAAACTTCTATGTACCCTCTCCATACCCCCAGCAATGCCTGCCCCTAACCCCGCATAATATGTGATGGGACCCAGAAGTAGTGGAGTAGGACCCAGATATTGTAAAGTGAGGGGTCCCTGGGACCCACAATATTTTTCGCTCAGCACAATCACTGTGCTCATACATGTCATATTTATTAACCTGTCTGTAAAATATCCAAAATAATGCAATACAATTTATAAAACAGCACAGTTGTAATGGGCCCAAACACAGAGTTGCATGCGCAGAAGTGTTACATGCAGCAAATGGCGATTTCAGCACTTCTGCGGGGCTAGCTGAATTAGCCCCAAATTGCCCTGTTTCAATGGTTAGACTACAAATGAACATGTCGAGGAAGCTATAGAAAAGTACACTATTAGTTTATAAAATATGTAAAGTTTAACTGGTCCCTTTTTTGTAGCTATAGCTTTACTTGTGGAAATGTAGTGGTGTTCCTTGATTATTTCTATCGCTTATGCTATCTTAAACATATACCGTTTGCCAGTGGGTTGACAATCAGTCGTGAATTATATGTCTTGAAAGGAAGCAGAGTGTGATCAGTGTTACTAATAAAGACATTTGTTATTTAATTTTGCTTTACGTACAATACTTTCATTAGAAAGAATGGTCTATATAACCATCCCCGATAATCTTTTGTTAATTCAAACACAAACATTTCACTGTGTTCTTCCAAATGTTCTGAGGTGCGTATAACAAGTTGTTTATGTGTCAAATTATTTAGAATTGTTTAGAATTGATTCTCTCTGTTCTTTTAGCTATTGTGTTTCTGTATCCAAGTATACTGAAGTGTAATGGAATGCGTGTAGTAACTCCACTGAGAACATGGCCCGCCTTTGCAAAACCAGGAAAGTGTCAGAATAAGTTATAGAAAGGAACGTTTTTAGAAGCCGCACCGTTAAATTTGTACATGGCATATGGTCTACATATGAGGGCAGGAATCATAATACAGTATACAACACAGCTATAATTATAGTTTCCCTATTCAAGCTGTCTGCAACTGTAACTAATAGGCAAAATGCCACCAGATTTGTAAGTATACTTTCCAAGCTGTCTGATTAAGGGGAGCAAATTTCCCTAGATCCCTCCTCTCTCAGGCCCCTCCCTAATCACAGTTGTGGTACAGAGACAGAACTGCATGATGTAGAAGAGAAGGGAGGGGGGTGGAGGTAGCTGAGCAGGGGTGGAGCTACACAGCACTTTACCAGCAGCAACAGAACACAGGAGGGGGAGGAGCTGCAGCAGGCCCAATTACCTGGTGGTAGACTATCCGTATCAAGCAGCCAGCCTATACGGTAAGCGGTACTCAGGGAAGGGGAACTGTCTATATACAGTTAGTGTGTGACTATGTATGTGTATATGTGACTATATGTAGTGTATAAGTGTGTGACTATGGGGTCTATTCAGCATAAAATAATTTATACAAAAGCAGTTGCAAATTAAGTGTAAATGCTATTCATTAATAAGGCAACATAGGAGATATCATGGATATCTCCTGATTACCTTTCACACCTGATCTGGCCCACTGCTTACATACATTAATAAAGGGCCCTAAATTCATCAGCTCTGAAAATACATCATTTTTTGACATTGACTGTATGAACATTCGCCATCTCCCGATGGTGTTTTGTTCTCAGACTCCGCTCCTTACCTATTTGAAGGAGTACCGGTTACTAAGAGGGGTCAATCCACCACTGCCCGGCTCCTTCCCCTGGAGATCGCGAATGCGTGGTAGCACTGCTGAGGTCAGACTCAGCAGTGAAAAGATTCACGGGGACAGGTGATTTTCACATCATCTCTCTCCACGCCGGAGCAAAGATTAATTGCGTCAGCACTCCATGGTGCGATAATTAGCATAATGATTAGCCCAGAGGAGGATTTACTACTAGGCAACCAAAGCAGCTGCTTAGAGCCCACCAACAAGGCTGTATAAAAGGCACTTCTGGCAGATCACGAGCTTCACCGAAATTGTCTGAGAGCTGGGCTGGCTGAATTCTCCCAGCAGGCTGTCAGTGATTAGACACCTGTTGGGTGCCGGCTCCAGCGCAAGCCCGTGGCTCAAGTCCTGCAATACTGTGCGTGTGACCAGGGCCGGATTAAGCCTTGGAGGGACCGCGGGCACTTAAGACAAGGGAGCACCCGGGGAAACGGGGGTATATTAGATGCATACCTCCCAACATGACCCATTCCAGGAGGGACAAAATGCTTTACCTGGACTTCCTTCTTAATAAATGATTGGCGTCACCTGTGTTGAATTATTTAATTGCTAAGATAGGTACAGTATTTCCACACAGAAGAGGAGGAGAAGCTGGGATCCCTGGGTCACTTATACCTCTCTTCCCCCTCCCATCCCTACTCTGCTCGGGAAGCTTTGTCTGTATCTCCTGAAACCTGATACTTCTTTGTTTCTGTCGGCACTGCATTCTGGCTACCTGGTTCTGATGCTGCACAAGAGTGAGAGCTAGTGATGTCAGTGTGCACCAGCAGGGGGGTCCCCTGACAGAGGGGAATCCGGGGTACAGTTTCCCATCACCCCACCCTTAATCTGGCTATGCGTGTGACCCATCGTGACACACGTGTGTATGATGTCAGATGCTTAGAGAGATTAGCCGGGATGTGCACATTGTACTTTATTACAGATTTTTTTTTATTTTATATAACATCCACCTACTTAATTCCAATCAGACGAGAGTGGGGGCTGGGGGGTGGACAGTGTTATTTTAAGTAGTGTCTAACACCCGCCTGCTACAATCATGGCTAGGGAGGAGGCACACTGGTGATATACTGTATCAATATGCTATAATACTACAGTGTATGAGGGATGCCTGCTGCAATCAGTGGGGCACTCTTATATAATCAGTACAGTCACACTGACTGAGAGGTGTAATAATGGGTATGATAAGGGATGGGGGACCTACTAGGCTGCTGCAATCGGTAACATGGGGAGAGGCACTCGTATATAATGCAGTCAACACTAATGTAATTGGGTGTAATAATAAGTATTATAAGATATGGATATGGGTGTCTGCATTATTTATCAGTGCCCCCCCATCCCTTATAATATCTATTATTGCACCCCATAAGTGACTATATTTACTATATATCAGTGCCTTTAATGAGACTCCATTATAGGAGGTCTTACAATTAAGGGGGTAATTCAGACCTGATATCGTAGTAGCTGGGCAAAACCATGTGCACTGCAGGGAAGGCAGATGTAACATGTGCAGAGAGAGTTAGATTTGTGTGGGTTATTTTGTTTCTGTGCAGAGTAAATACTGGCTGCTTTATTTTTACACTTCAATTTAGAGTTCAGTTTGAACACACCCCACCCAAATCTAACTCTCTCTGCACATGTTATATCTGCCCGCCCTGCAGTGCACATGGTTTTGCTCAACTGCTAACAAATTTGCTGCTACGATCAGGTCTGATTTACCCCCTAAGTTAACGAACTCCCACAATGCAGTGGCGGATTTATCACTATGCAACAAAAGCAGCCGCAAGGGCCTGGTGGGTCCCAGGGGGCTCGCCGAAAGATCATGGAGTCGCGAGGGCATTTCTGATTTCCACCGAAAATGTCAGAGTGCTGGACTGGCTGAACACTCCTGGCAGGCTGTCAGTGACTAGATAGCTGCCAGTTGCTTGCACCTGCCAGTGCGCAGTGCCTACAATGTGATTTTAAGGGCAGCATTACTGCCTCGCAACACTCAGCTTATGAGTTAAATTCCCATCATGTCCCTAACTGGGTGGAGTTTGAATATTCTCCCTGTTCTTGCATGAGTTTCCTCTGGGTACTCCAGTTTCCTCCCACAATCCAAAAATGTACTGATAGGTTAATTGGTTCCCAACAATATTAACCCAAGCGTGAATGTGTACATGTGGTAGGGAATATAGACTGTAAGCTCCACTGGGGCAGGGACTGATGTGAATGGCTAAATGTTCTCTGTAAAGCGCTGCTGAATATGTGTGTGCTATATAAATATCTGGTAATAAATAATAAATACACTAGTACAACTACCTGCTATAATCGGCGGGGGCAGGTTGGGGAGCATACACTGACTGGGGGAGGCGTAATGAGCAGATACCTGACTGCTATAATTGGTGGGGGGCACTTTGAGGATTGTTTGAGGAAGGCGGGCCCCAGGTCAGTGTATTGCATAGGGCCCCATGAGGTCTAAATCCACCTTTGGATTAGCCCCTATGTATGTGTGGGTGTGACTCTACTGTATGTTTGTGCATATATGGGTGACTAGAAACAATACTGCATACCCTCCAACATTTTACACATAAAAATCAGTACAAATTAGAAAAGGGGCGTGCTCATGGGTAAAGGGGGCCTGGCAATGCCTCTTTGTCTATACTTTCAATGGAAAAATGGAGAGTCAAAAATCGGTACAGACCATAGAAAAAAGGTACTGTACCTGCCAAAAAGGTACAGTTGGAGGGTATGGTACTGTGCAGAGGTTTTAGGGGTCTATTTACTAAGCCTTGGATAGAGAAAAAGTCGCTGGAGATAAAGTACCAGCCAATCGGCTCCTAACTGCCATGCCACAGGCTGTGTTTGAAAAATGTCAGTTAGGAGCCGATTGGCTGGTACTTTATCTCCAGCGACTTTATCTTCATCCAAGGCTTAGTAAATAGACCCCTTAGGCAGGTGTGGAAAAATTGCTGAGTTAAGAACACTTTCAAAAATAGAAGTGTTAATAGTTTTTTTTTTTTTTTCAAAGAACAAAATGCAAAGTGAATGAACAGAACTGAAATCTAAATCAAATCAATATTTCAATATCTAAATATCACCTTTTGCCTTCAAAACAGCATCCATTCTTCTAGGTACATTTGCTCACAGTTTTTGAAGGAACTTGGCAGGGATGTCTCAAACATCTTGTAGAACTAACCACAGATCTTCTGTGGATGTAGGCTTGGTCAAATCCTACTGCCTCTTCATGTAATTCCAGACAGACTCGATGATAATGAGATCAGGGCTCTGTGGAGGTCATATCATCACTTCCAGTACTCCTTGTTCTTCTTTAACCACTTGCCTGGCATGGTTGCATCAGATGTGACCATGCCTGCAAGTGCTTTATCTGACCTAGTCGCACAGGATGCGACCAGTCGGGTACACTGTGTTAGCAGCGGCAGGGAAGAGAAACTTCCCTCCGCTGCTGCTGGCACCCTGCTTCTGCCCCCTGCACCCTCCCCCTGTGTCTGCCGTGCTGCCGATCATTGCTGATCGGTCAGCATGGCAGGATCCCCCCTCCAGCGGCTGCAGACAGAAGCAGCCGCTGACAGTAGCAGCCGCTGGTAAGGGTAAAACAACCCCCCCCCCAGATCTTCCCTGTGTACCTGGCAGCTCTCCGGGAGCTAAACATTTTTTTTAACTAAAATAATTTTGGATAGGGTTAAATTCATGTTTTTCACCTAATTCACCCATAAACCCCCCCGACAATTTCGGAGCGCTTTTTGGGGAAATAAATTGTCAGTTAAGTGGTTAAGCTGAAGATGGTTCTTAATTACATAAACTATGTTTGGGGTCGTAGTTTTACTGCAGAATAAATTTGGAGCCAATCAAATGCCTCCCTTTGATTTTACCAGCTATAACAATGAGGTTTATTGTCCCTTCATCTCATCCCCCCAAAATGGACATGCCTATGTGCCGTTTAGTAAGATATGTTATTTACTGATCTAGCTTTGTTTCTGTGCCATCTTTATCTTTACTCAAGCACATAACTGGAGCTCCTTGGTTGTTTTTTTTTTATGGAAAATTAGTAAAGAAAATTACTTGAATTCAGCTAAGTAAAGACGTCAAATGAGTTAGTGGTAAAAAATACTCCTTGATTTCCGGTGTAAAACAATATTGTTATCAATTTTTTTTATTTTGAGTATATTTTTTATTGATGCTTATTAATTGTAAAAATTCCTGCAAGTACGTTCCACATTTCAACAGATTGAGGCATAATACAGTTTCTTCATAGAGCACCCATCAACTGTATTTAAACAACATGGTGCATGGGAATATGGCAGAGATATCCATTTTTACAAGTAATTTATTTACTTGCATTGTTTAACTGACACTGATACTCTTGAATTGTTCAAACTCCTTTTTGTGTTACTTTCCCTGCAGCTCTTGGCTCTGTACAGGGGGCGTGATTCAGACCTCATCGTAGATGTGCTAAATTCAGCACATCTACGATCAGCTTCCCTGACATGCGGGGGGATGCCCGGCACAGGGCTAGTCCGCCCCACATGTCAGGCCCTACTCCATCACGCAAGTACAAAGGCATCGCACAGCGGTGATACTTTTTTACTTGAAGAGTCGCGCAGCTCCTGCGCTCTGGCATGGAGCTACTCGTCGCTGCCCGGGTCGCAGTGGCTGTGTGTGATGTTGCGCAGCCCGCCCGCCAAACGGCTAAACGGCGCCCAAACGCTGCCGGCACACCCAGCGACCGCCTCTGCCTGTCAATCAGGCAGAGGCGATCGCTGGCCTACGACAGCCGTCGGCTGTCTGGCATGCGCCGGCGCATGCACAGTACAGATCAGATCACTGCTGTGCGACCACGCACAGCACCAATCAGGTCTGAATCAGCCCCAGGGTTCCTATACTAGATGATGTATTGTGCTGTACTCGCCTGGAAGAAAAAATGAGACAGTGACATTTAGAGGCAAGTGAGATTAATATTTGTACAGGCTACCCTTCTACAATTACGACTACAGTTTGAAAAGGTACAAATCCTGGAATTAGTTAATATTTAAATATTGTTGTAAAATAAAAATATATTTCTCTGACGTCCTAGTGGATGCTGGGAACTCCGTAAGGACCATGGGGAATAGACGGGCTCCGCAGGAGACTGGGCACTCTAAAAGAAAGATTAGGTACTATCTGGTGTGCACTGGCTCCTCCCACTATGACCCTCCTCCAGACCTCAGTTAGATTTCTGTGCCTGGCCGAGCTGGATGCACACTAGGGGCTCTCCTGAGCTCCTAGAAAGAAAGTTTATTTTAGGTTTTTTATTTTACAGTGAGACCTGCTGGCAACAGGCTCACTGCATCGAGGGACTAAGGGGAGAAGAAGCGAACCTACCTGCTTGCAGCTAGCTTGGGCTTCTTAGGCTACTGGACACCATTAGCTCCAGAGGGATCGACCGCATGGAACTGGCCTTGGTGTTCGTTCCCGGAGCCGCGCCGCCGTCCCCCTTACAGAGCCAGAAGCAAGAAGAGGTCCGGAAAATCGGCGGCAGAAGACATCAGTCTTCACCAAGGTAGCGCACAGCACTGCAGCTGTGCGCCATTGCTCCTCATGCACACTTCACACTCCGGTCACTGAGGGTGCAGGGCGCTGGGGGGGGGCGCCCTGAGCAGCAATAAAAACACCTTGGCTGGCAAATATATCACAATATATAGCCCCAGAGGCTATATATGTGATAAATACCCCTGCCAGAATCCATAAAAAAGCGGGAGAAAAGTCCGCGAAAAAGGGGCGAAGCTATCTCCCTCAGCACACTGGCGCCATTTTCTCTTCACAGTGCAGCTGGAAGACAGCTCCCCAGGCTCTCCCCTGTAGTTTGCAGGCTCAAAGGGTTAAAAAGAGAGGGGGGCACAAAATTTAGGCGCAATATTGTATATACAAGCAGCTATTGGGAAAAATTCACTCAATATAGTGTTAATCCCAAAATTATATAGCGCTCTGGTGTGTGCTGGCATACTCTCTCTCTCTGTCTCCCCAAAGGGCTGTGTGGGGTCCTGTCCTCAGTCAGAGCATTCCCTGTGTGTGTGCGGTGAGTCGGTACGGCTGTGACGACACGTTTGTTGAGGAGGCTTATGTGATGGCAGAGCAGATGCCGATACCAGAGTGGAAGGATAGGTGGAAGGTATAAACCGACAGTGTCAACTCCTTACATAAAAGGCTGGATGATGTCACAGCTATGGGACAGCCGGCTTCTCAGCCCGCACCTGCCCAGGCGTCTCAAAGGCCATCAGGGGCTCAAAAACGCCCGCTCCCTCAGATGGCAGACACTGATGTTGACACGGAGTCTGACTCCAGTGTCGACGATGTTGAGACATATACACAATCCACTAGGAACATCCGTTGCATGATCCCGGCAATAAAAAATGTGTTACACATTTCTGACATTAACCCAAGTACCACTAAAAAAGGGTTTTATGTTTGGGGAGAAAAAGCAGGCAGTGTTTTGTTCCCCCATCAAATGAGTGAATGAAGTGTGAAAAAGCGTGGGTTCCCCCGATAAGAAACTGGTAATTTCTAAAAAGTTACTGATGGCGTACCCTTTCCCGCCAGAGGATAAGTTATGCTGGGAGATATCCCCCAGGGTGGATAAGGCGCTCACACGTTTGTCAAAAAAGGTGGCACTGCCGTCTTAGGATACGGCCACTTTGAAGGTACCTGCTGATAAAAAGCAGGAGGCTATCCTGAAGTCTGTATTTACACACTCAGGTACTAGACTGAGACCTGCAGATAGTGCTGCTGCAGCGTGGTCTGTAACCCTGTCAAACAGGGATACTATTTTGCGAACATAAGACGTCGTCTTATATATGAGGGATGCACAGAGGGATATTTTGCCGGCTGGCATCCAGAATTAATGCAATGTCCATTCTGTCAGGAGGGTATTAGAGACCCGACACTGGACAGGTGATGCTGACTTTAAAAGGCACATAGAGCCTTATAAGGGTGAGGAATTGTTTGGGGATGGTCTCTGGAACCTCGTATCCACAGCAACAGCTGGGAAGAAAAACTTATACCTCAGGTTTCCTCACAGCCTAAGAAAGCACTGTATTATCAGGTACAGTCCTTTCGGCTTCAGAAAAGCAAGCGGGTCAAAGGCGCTTCCTTTCTGCACAGAGACGAGGGAAGAGGGAAAAAGCTGCATCAGTCAGCCAGTTCCCAGAATCAAAATTCTTCCCCTGCTTCCTCTGAGTCCACCGCATGACGCGGGGGCTCCACAGGCGTAGCCAGGTACGGTGGGGGGCCGCCTCAAAAATTTCAGCGATCAGTGGGCTCGCTCACAGGTGGATCCCTGGATCCTTCAAGTAGTATCTCAGGGGTACAAGCTGGAATTCGAGGCGTCTCCCCCCCGCCGTTTCCTCAAATCTGCCTTGCCGACAACTCCCTCAGGCAGGGAGGCTGTGCTAGAGGCAATTCACAAGCTGTATTCCCAGCAGGTGATAGTCAAGGTGCCCCTACTTCAACAAGGACGGGGTTACTATTCCACACTGTTTGTGGTACCGAAACCGGACGGTTCGGTGAGACCCATTTTAAATTTGAAATCCTTGAACACATACATAAAAAAATTCAAGTTCAAGATGGAATCGCTCAGGGCGGTTATTGCAAGCCTGGAGGAGGGGGATCACATGGTATCCCTGGACATCAAGGATGCTTACCTACATGTCCCCATTTACCATCCTCACCAGGAGTACCTCAGATTTGTTGTACAGGATTGCCATTACCAATTCCAAACACTGCCGTTTGGACTGTCCACGGCACCGAGGGTCTTTACCAAGGTAATGGCAGAAATGATGATACTCCTTCGAAAAAAGGGAGTTTTACTTATCCCGTACTTGGACGATCTCCTTATAAAGGCGAGGTCCAAGGAGCAGTTGTTGGTCGGAGTAGCACTATCTCGGGACATGCTACAACAGCACGGATGGATTCTATACATTCCAAAGTCACAGCTGGTTCCTACCACACGCCTACTGTTCCTGGGGATGGTTCTGGACACAGAACAGAAAAAAGTGTTTCTCCCGCAGGAGAAAGCCAAGGAGCTGTCATCTCTAGTCAGAGACCTCCTGAAACCAAAACAGGTATCGGTGCATCACTGCACACGAGTCCTGGGAAAAATGGTAGCTTCGTACGAAGCAAAATTCCATTCGGCAGGTTCCATGCAAGAACCTTTCAGTGGGACCTCTTGGACAAGTGGTCGGGATCGCATCTTCAGATGCATCGGCTGATAACCCTGTCTCCAAGGACCAGGGTATCTCTACTGTGGTGGCTGCAGAGTGCTCATCTTCAAGAGGGCCGCAGATTCGGCATACAGGACTGGGTCCTGGTAACCACGGATGCCAGCCTTCGAGGCTGGGGGGCAGTCACACAGGGAAGAAATTTCCAAGGACTTTGGTCAAGTCAGGAGTCGTCCCTACACATAAATATTCTGGAACTGAGGGCCATTTACAATGCCCTAAGTCTGGCAAGGCCTCTGCTTCATAACCAGCCGGTACTGATCCAATCAGACAACATCACGGCAGTCGCCCATGTAAACCGACAGGGCGGCACAAGAAGCAGGATGGCGATGGCAGAAGCCACAAGGATTCTCCGATGGGGACGGAAAATCACGTCTTAGCACTGTGAGCAGTGTTCATTCCGGGAGTGGACAACTGGGAAGCAGACTTCCTCAGCAGACACGACCTACACCCGGGAGAGTGGGGACTTCATCCAGAAGTCTTCCAACTGTTGGTAAACCGTTGGGAAAGGCCACAGGTGGACATGATGGCGTCCCACCTAAACAAAAAACTAGATATTGCGCCAGGTCAAGGGACCCTCAGGCAATAGCTGTGGACGCTCTAGTGACACCGTGGGTGTACCAGTCGGTTTATGTATTCCCTCCTCTGCCTCTCATACCAAAGGTACTGAGAATAATAAGAAAACGAGGAGTAAGAACGATACTCGTGGTTCCGGATGGGCCAAGAAGAGCTTGGTACCCAGAACTTCAAGAAATTATATCAGAGGACCCATGGCCTCTACCGCTCAGACAGGATCTGCTACAGCAGGGGCCCTGTCTGTTCCAAGACTTACCGTGGCTGCATTTGACGGCATGGCGGTTGAATTCCGGATCCTAAAGGAAAAGGGCATTCTGGAGGAAGTCATTCCTACGCTGATAAAAGCCAGGAAAGAAGTAACCGCAAACCATTATCACCGTATTTGGCGAAAATATGTTGCGTGGTGTGAGGACAGGAAGGCCCCAACAGGAATTTCAGCTGGGTCGTTTTCTGCACTTCCTACAGTCAGGGGTGACTATGGGCCTAAAATTGGGTTCCATTAAGGTCCAGATTTCGGCTCTGTCGATTTTCTTCCAGAAAGAACTGGCTTCACTGCCTGGAGTTCAGACATTTGTAAAGGGAGTGCTGCATATTCAGCCCCCTTTTGTGCCTCCTGTGGCACCTTGGGATCTCAACGTGGTGTTGAGTTTCTTAAAATCACATTGGTTTGAGCAACTTAAAACTGTGGATTTGAAATATCTCACGTGGAAAGTGGTCATGTTATTGGCCTTGGCTTCGGCCAGGCGTGTGTCAGAATTGGCGGCTTTGTCATGTAAAAGCCCTTATCTGATTTTCCATATGGATAGGGCAGAATTGAGGACTCGTCCCCAGTTTCTCCCTAAGGTGGTATCAGCTTTTCACTTGAACCAACCTATTGTAGTGCCTGCGGCTACTAGGGACTTGGAAGATTCCAAGTTACTGGACGTAGTCAAGGCCTTAAAAATTTATATTTCCAGGACGGCTGGAGTCAGGAAAACTGACTCGCTTTTTATCCTGTAGGCACCCAACAAAATAGGTGCTCCTGCTTCTAAGCAGACTATTGCTCGCTGAATTTGTAGCACAATTCAGCTGGAGCATTCTGCGGCTGGATTGCCGCATCCTTAATCAGTAAAAGCCCATTCCACGAGGAAAGTGGGCTCATCTTGGGCGGCTACCCGAGGGGTCTCGGCTTTACAATTTTGCCGAGCTGCAACTTGGTCAGGGGCAAACACGTTTGCTAAATTCTACAAAATTGATACCCTGGCTGAGGAGGACCTTGAGTTCTCTCATTCGGTGCTGCAGAGTCATCCGCACTCTCCCGCCCGTTTGGGAGCTTTGGTATAATCCCCATGGTCCTTACGGAGTTCCTAGCATCCACTAGGACGTCAGAGAAAATATGATTTTACTCACCGGTAAATCTATTTCTCGTAGTCCGTAGTGGATGCTGGGCGCCCATCCCAAGTGCGGATTGTCTGCAATACTTGTATGTAGTTATTGCCTAACTAAGGGTTATTGTTGAGCCATCTGTTGAGAGGCTCAGTTATATTTCATACTGTTAACTGGGTGTAGTATCACGAGTTATACGGTGTGATTGGTGTGGCTGGTATGAGTCTTACCCGGGATTCAAAATCCTTCCTTATTGTGTCAGCTCTTCCGGGCACAGTATCCTAACTGAGGTCTGGAGGAGGGTCATAGTGGGAGGAGCCAGTGCACACCAGATAGTACCTAATCTTTCTTTTAGAGTGCCCAGTCTCCTGCGGAGCCCGTCTATTCCCCATGGTCCTTACGGAGTTCCCAGCATCCATTACGGACTACGAGAAATAGATTTACCGGTGAGTAAAATCATATTATAGTTCATGTGCCACACACAAATCACATTCCGAATGGTAAGACAGCCGCTGCGTCCTTGTACGCAGTGGCTGTACGAAATAATGTTAATGCTGGCAGTGTATGCAGTGGCTGTACGAAATAATGTTAATGCTGGCAGTGTATGCAGTGGCTGTACGAAATAATGTTAATGCTGGCAGTGTATGCAGTGGCTGTACGAAATAATGGTAATGCTGGCAGTGTATGCAGTGGCTGTACCAAATAATGTTAATGCTGGCAGTGTATGCAGTGGCTGTATGAAATAATGTTAATGCTGGCAGTGTACGCAGTGGCTTTACGAAGTGATGTTAATGCTGGCAGTGTACGCAGTGGCTGTATGAAATGATGTAAATGCTGGCAGTGTACGCAGTGGCTGTATGAAATGATGTAAATGCTGGCAGTGTATGCAGTGGCTGTACAAAATAATGTTAATGCTGGTAGTGTATGCAGTGGCTGTACGAAGTGATGTTAATGCTGCCAGTGTATGCAGTGGATGTATGAAGTGATGTTAATGCTGGCAGTGTATGCAGTGGATGTATGAAGTGATGTTAATGCTGCCAGTGTATGCAGTGGTTGGATGGAATTATTATGTTAATGCTTCAGGAGGCATCTTAAAGAAAGAGACACCCACTGCAGGCTTCCCTGATCTGCTACTGCGTCCTGAAGATGCAGCATCGGATCACTATTGAGCAGCCACCGGCCAGACACTGACCTCAGCACACCCAGAAAATGGGGCAGACCTGCTACCATTTTCTAAAACTGACACCCTCCCTGCTCCAAAATGGCATTGTGGCTACCCCAATACTGTGACCGGAGCCACAGCACCTGCGTACTGTGGCTCCAATGTTTGCCCAGTCCTCCCACCAACTGAAAGAATAACAGAAAATGCACCTGACTCTGAATCAGACCCGATACTAGTTTTTCTGGCAGTATTTAGGCTTGAGGTCTATCTGGCTGATTATCTGGAAGGTTTAATGACTATTCCAATACCAAAAGCTTATTGTATTACCACTTAAATTCATGTTGCTGCTGCAATAAAAGGTTTACATTCTTCTAAAATCTCTTTGATAGTTACATTTTACATGTACTTGGCATATCTATGTATGTGGCGTACCTCTCCGAAGTTCTCCATCAGCACTGCAGTAGGAGCACATCACTGGGAAACATAGGGGCTGATTTATCAAGACACGCTGATCTGCTGAATTTGAGTGATTTCAGCACATCAACGCATGTCCGAGGTCTTCAACTGCGTTCTCTTAAGAATGTTTTAAGGTTGCGGTCCGGGCAATGAAGGCGTGTCTGGACTATTTGAGGGGTGGGCCGCGAAGGCTGTGTGATGTCACACGCAGCCACTGCTACCCAAAAGATGGCTGCCCGCCAACTGCCTTTGCAGCTAGGGTGTGTAAGCAGGATGCAACCCTAAACATGCGAGAGGATCGCTGTCTTGTGATGCGCTCTCATGTTTCGGGGGGGCAGGACCCAGAATGTTCCCAGAGACCAGCGCCTGCCAGAGTCTACTGTACCACAGAGAGCCCACACAGTCTATTCACGAAGTGTGGAGAAGTGAGCCAGTGGAGAAGTTGCCCATGGCAACCAATCAGCTGCTCTGTATAATTTTATAGTATGCAATTTATAAATGTTACTTCAATGCAGATTGGTTGCCCTGGGCATCTTCTCTACTGGCTCACTTCTACACTTTTTACTGCTTCATGAATAGACCCCAGAGTATGCACATGGGCACACTTTTCTCTTAAAACACCCTTGATGCATGTGCAATAAGTATGCATTTTCACTCGATAGTTTAATTCACTTTGTGATGCGCTAAGTGCTAGGAAGTCATATTTTTCCAAAAGTTTGGTGAATATTCATTTCCTTCGTTGCATTTAATGTAAGCTGTTGACAAGTGTTTCCTTGGTGTAAAATACTATGCTGTTTTTAGTAGTCTGTTACTTTTTTTGCAACACATACAAATGTATCCTCATACATCTAGCCTCAATGCGCGTTACGCCTAAAACATATTTTTAACAAACAAAAAGCAAAAAAGATAGACGCTAGCAAATTTTCAAGCAGCCTGGTGTGTCATGAGGGACTGTTTGGCACAACTGCAGCAAAGATGTTTGAGGAACCATCTGTAGTTAAGTTGAAAAAAAATGTTTTTATATGCCAGGGAGGTAAAATGTTGTTACCTGTGTCCTATAAACTACTTTAAAATTGGCTTCCTACAATTCAAACCAATAACTAGTGTACCAATCAGTAAAAATGTGTCAGGGGGAAAGTTTTTGCTTTCTTTGAAAACCTGGAAAACATCCTACCACACTGCATCTTTTTTCTGTTTATGGTCACTCTTGCACAAGCAGTTGTGGTAACAGCTATGCACTGAATATTGAACCAGACATTGTTTAGACATATGGTTTTGTTTTCTAGATTATTTTTATAACCTACAGCTGCACTGCTTCATTCCTGTGATACAGAAATTCTGCAAAGATTTGCATTATGGCAGTCAGAGAATGTACACAGATGTGTGAGACAAAATTAGATTACACATATTAGGCCTTATACCCATTGGTGTTAATTACTCATGAATTAAACCATCAATGTATTTTGTTAGCATTTAAATAGCTGAACTCCAGGAGTGGATGAGTGCTAGTTGGCTGCGACTGAACCGAGATAAAACAGAGGTCCTTATGATAGGACCGCAACATCAAAGGACAAGACTGCATCATAGACAACCAACTGGATTCAGAATTACAAACCACTGATTGTGTGCGGAATCTTGCCGTTGTCCTGGATGGCGGCTTGACACTTAAACATCAGATATCAGCCACAATCAAATCCTCATTCTTTCACCTGAGGAACATAGCCAGAATCAAGCACTTATTTCCTTCAGATGATATGCCAAAAGTCATCCATGCTTTTGTATCATCTCGATTACACTACTGTAATGCCCTCTACCTTGGTCTCCCAGCAAAAGAATTGCACCGCTTACAGCTGGTGCAAAACACAGCTGCCAGGCTGTTAACCGACCAGCCCCGTTCTAGCCACATAACACCCATCCTCTACTCCCTTCACTGGCTGCCTGTAAGATGGCGAATCATCTTCAAGATTGGCTTACTGAGTTTCAAAGCACTACATGACCAGGGCCCAAGGTATCTGAAGCAGCTCCTGACCCCATACCGGCCCACTCGATTACTGCGATCTGTAGATGAAGGACTTTTAGCAGTACCTAGAATCTCCCGTAATTCATCTGGTAGTCGAGCTTTTAGTCATGCGGCTCCGACACTATGGAACTCACTTCCCCGCACAGTGCGAGAGGCCCCAACTATAGAATCCTTCAAAAGTAGACTCAAGACTTTCCTTTTTACTCAAGCATTCCCATAATTGTCCCTTTAGTATCTTCATACTTCTGTATTTTATGAAAAGCTGTTCTGTACTTCATTATTTTCTGTACTATATTATGTTATATATCTGTTAAGCTCCTTGAGTCCTATTGGAGAAAGAGCGCTATATAAATAAAATTATTATTATTATTATTATTATTATTAAATGAGGATAACCTGTGATGTAATGTAGTATAATGCAATTTGCATTCTTCAGTTTGCCATGCAAGTTTTGTTGCCTAAAATCAATTGAATTTACTTCTTTAATGGGAACAAATATTTATTTCCATTCCATTTTCTTAATAAATGTTTGGTAATAGTAATGAAAAATTTTTTTTCGCTGTAATTATCTGTTTGTTTGTTTTTACAATCATTTTTTTGCCTATACATCCTAACATGGACGCATGCAGAATTGTAACCAAATAGTAGTGATTATCTCCAGAACACCGTGACCTATTAATAATCAATGGAGACATTCCTCAGACTTTGAGGTCTTCTGCTGCCTCAGCCCTCCCTCGCTTAGCGGTTTACGTTTACCTCTGAATCAAACCCTTTCTCTTGTGTGTGATTTCAGGTAGCAGAGAAGGTAGACTGAAAGGGGCATATCCAATTACTCACGGTGTTAGCCCCAGGCTAAATGCCCGGAGCTATTCAATTGGATATTCACCTAAATTCTAATGAAAAAGAGATTGTGGTGAATATATTCTGTGTAAATAGTTACATAGGCTCTTTACGGGATTCTGGTAGTCATGTGACTGATGCTGGAATCCCGACACCACTCAGGAGACCAGCACCAGATCGCAAAGAGCCGACATCCCAAAGGTGAGTATCATGGGGGGCAGGGTTAGGGTTATGGCCTGGGGAGGGGGAGAGTTAGGCACTAGGGGGAGTTAGGTTTAGGCACTGGGGGGGTTTAGCCCTAGCCGCTACCCCTCAGAAGGTTAGCCGCAGTCAACACCCTCGGAGGGTTGGCCCTAGCTACCACTCCCCCCTCCCCGAGGGTTAGGGGACAGGAGGGGGAATACCTACCCCCCTGATGTTGAGATCTTCAGTGTCTGGATGCTGTGGTCAGTCATGTGACCCCCGGCATCTCGACCGGATATTTTCCTCTGTTTTTGCCATATCACAGTAACTACAGTTCAGCCAGACTGCCACACATGATGTGTAAGGGCAATACACGAAGTGGGTAAATACAGATGGACGGTTTATGTCTAAACAGAATATGCTCATATTCCAATAATTCAGGTTCCTAGCTCTTGATTTTACATATTATAATCTAATATAGGATTAGACAACCTCCAACAGTTATGTAACTACAAGTCCCAGCAGCCACTAAGGAGGTTAAACAGATATAGAGCCAGAGGTTGCCTACTTCTGGTCCAGTGCTTGAGAGTTTCTTTCTATTTGTCATACTCAGTATCTAGTGACATTTTTTGAATATTTTCTAGTGAAGTATATTTATCAGACTGTCCTGAATGCTCCTGCATGTTTATATAAAGATGTTTGCATGTACTGTGTATTAGCACTTGTGATTGTATATGTGCACTGCACACCACAATAACTGGAGATATTTCATCTCTGCCATAGTATTTTCAAAGCAAGCTAGAACATTAAGCCACTATCAACAATGACTCATTCTAGTTTCCTATCTACGGTCAGAGGAAAACCAAAAACAATCTCAGGTGTCTTTATAATATGATACACCTAATGCTGGCCATACACCAGGATGACCAGCATCCGATCCGATTCCAAGCACGATTTCCCATCCATTCCCCCGGCAGCTCTGGACACACTATTTGGGGCTTTGGGCACACGACGGGTCGTTAAACGATCGATGGTGTGCCTCACAAAAAAAATATAAATAAATAAAATTTCTCTATCGTCCTAGTGGATGCTGGGGTTCCTGAAAAGACCATGGGGAATAGCGGCTCCGCAGGAGACAGGGCACAAAAAGTAAAGCTTTTCCAGATCAGGTGGTGTGCACTGGCTCCTCCCCCTATGACCCTCCTCCAGACTCCAGTTAGATTTTTGTGCCCGGCCGAGAAGGGTGCAATCTAGGTGGCTCTCCTAAAGAGCTGCTTAGAAAAAGTTTAGCTTAGGTTTTTTATTTTACAGTGAGTCCTGCTGGCAACAGGATCACTGCAACGAGGGACTGAGGGGAGAAGAAGTGAACTCACCTGCGTGCAGGATGGATTGGCTTCTTGGCTACTGGACATCAGCTCCAGAGGGACGATCACAGGTACAGCCTGGATGGTCACCGGAGCCGCGCCGCCGGCCCCCTTGCAGATGCTGAAGTCAGAAGAGGTCCAGAATCGGCGGCTGAAGACTCCTGCAGTCTTCTAAAGGTAGCGCACAGCACTGCAGCTGTGCGCCATTTTCCTCTCAGCACACTTCACACGCAGTCACTGAGGGTGCAGGGCGCTGGGGGGGGGGGGCGCCCTGGGAGGCAAATGTAACCTATATAAAGGCTAAAAATACCTCACATATAGCCCCCAGAGGCTATATGGAGATATTTAACCCCTGCCTGGATTCACTAAATAGCGGGAGACGAGCCCGCCGGAAAAGGGGCGGGGCCTATCTCCTCAGCACACGGCGCCATTTCCTCTCACAGCTCCGCTGGTCAGGACGGCTCCCAGGTCTCTCCCCTGCACTGCACTACAGAAACAGGGTAAAACAGAGAGGGGGGGCAAATTTATGGCGATATTTTGATATATATAAAGCAGCTATAAGGGAGCACTTATTATAAGGCTATCCCTGTTATATATAGCGCTTTTGGTGTGTGCTGGCAAACTCTCCCTCTGTCTCCCCAAAGGGCTAGTGGGTCCTGTCTTCGTTAGGAGCATTCCCTGTGTGTCTGCTGTGTGTCGGTACGTGTGTGTCGACATGTATGAGGACGATATTGGTGTGGAGGCGGAGCAATTGCCAAATATGAGGATGTCACCCCCTAGGGAGTCGACACCAGAATGGATGCCTTTATTTATGGAACTACGGGATAGTGTCAACACGCTAAAGCAGTCGTTTGACGACATGAGACGGCCGGACAATCAATTAGTGCCTGTCCAGGCGACTCAAACACCGTCAGGGGCTGTGAAACGCCCTTTGCCTCAGTCGGTCGACACAGACCCAGACACAGGCACTGACTCCAGTGGTGACGGTGACGAATCAACCGTATTTTCCAGTAGGGCCACACGTTATATGATTTTGGCAATGAAGGAGGCGTTACATTTAGCTGATACTACAGGTACCACTAAACAGGGTATTATGTGGGGTGTGAAAAAACTACCTATAGTTTTTCCTGAATCAGAAGAATTAAATGACGTGTGTAATGAAGCGTGGGTTGCCCCTGATAAAAAGCTGATAATTTCAAAGAAATTATTGGCATTATACCCTTTCCCGCCAGAGGTTAGGGAGCGCTGGGAAACACCTCCTAGGGTGGACAAGGCGCTAACACGCTTATCTAAACAAGTGGCGTTACCCTCGCCTGAGACGGCCGCACTTAAAGATCCATCAGATAGGAGGATGGAAAATATCCAAAAAAGTATATACACACATGCAGGTGTTATACTACGACCAGCTATAGCGACTGCCTGGATGTGCAGTGCTGGGGTAGTTTGGTCAGAGTCCCTGATTGAAAATATTGATACCCTGGACAGGGAAAATATTTTACTGTCGTTAGAACAAATAAAGGATGCATTTCTTTATATGCGTGATGCACAGAGGGATATCTGCACACTGGCATCACGGGTAAGTGCTATGTCCATTTCGGCCAGAAGAGCTTTATGGACGCGACAGTGGACAGGCGATGCGGATTCAAAATGACATATGGAAGTTTTGCCGTATAAAGGGGAGGAGTTATTTGGAGTCGGTCTATCAGATTTGGTGGCCACGGCTACAGCCGGGAAATCCACCTTTCTACCTCAAGTCACTCCCCAACAGAAAAAGGCACCGACTTTTCAACCGCAGCCCTTTCGTTCCTTTAAAAATAAGAGAGCAAAGGGCTATTCATATCTGCCACGAGGCAGAGGTCGAGGGAAGAGACAGCAACAGGCAGCTCCTTCCCAGGAACAGAAGCCTTCCCCGGCTTCTACAAAAGCCTCAGCATGACGCTGGGGCTTCTCAAGCGGACTCGGGGACGGTGGGTGGTCGTCTCAAAAATTACAGCGCGCAGTGGGCTCACTCGCAGGTAGATCCCTGGATCCTGCAGATAATATCTCAGGGGTACAGGTTGGAATTAGAGACAGATCCACCTCGCCGTTTCCTGAAGTCTGCTTTACCAACGTCCCCCTCCGAAAGGGAGACGGTTTTGGAAGCCATTCACAAGCTGTACTCTCAGCAGGTGATAGTCAAGGTACCTCTTCTACAACAAGGGAAGGGGTATTATTCCACTCTTTTTGTGGTACCGAAGCCGGATGGCTCGGTAAGGCCTATTCTAAATCTGAAGTCCTTGAACCTGTACATAAAGAAGTTCAAGTTCAAGATGGAGTCACTCAGAGCAGTGATAGCGAACCTGGAAGAGGGGGACTTTATGGTATCCTTGGACATCAAGGATGCGTATCTCCACGTTCCAATTTACCCCTCACACCAGGGGTACCTCAGGTTCGTTGTACAAAACTGTCACTATCAGTTTCAGACGCTGCCGTTCGGATTGTCCACGGCACCTCGGGTCTTTACAAAGGTAATGGCCGAGATGATGATTCTTCTTCGAAGAAAAGGCATATTACTTATCCCATACTTGGACGATCTCCTAATAAGGGCAAGGTCCAGAGAACAGCTAGAGATGGGATTAGCACTGTCGCAAGAAGTGCTAAAACAGCACGGGTGGATTCTGAATATTCCAAAATCCCAGTTAATGCCGACAACTCGTCTGCTGTTCCTAGGGATGATTCTGGACACGGTTCAGAAAAAGGTTTTTCTCCCGGAGGAAAAAGCCAAGGAGTTATCCGAGCTTGTCAGGAACCTCCTAAAACCAGGAAAGGTGTCTGTACATCAATGCACAAGAGTCCTGGGAAAAATGGTGGCTTCTTACGAAGCAATTCCATTCGGCAGATTCCACGCAAGAATTTTCCAAAGGGATCTGTTGGACAAATGGTCAGGGTTGCATCTTCAGATGCACCTGCGGATAACCCTGTCTCCAAGGACAAGGGTGTCTCTTCTGTGGTGGTTGCAGAGTGCTCATCTATTGGAGGGCCGCAGATTCGGCATACAGGATTGGATCCTGGTGACCACGGACGCCAGCCTGAGAGGCTGGGGAGCAGTCACACAAGGAAGAAACTTCCAGGGAGTATGGACGAGCCTGGAAACGTCTCTTCACATAAACATTCTGGAACTAAGAGCAATATACAATGCTCTAAGCCAGGCAGAACCTCTGCTTCAGGGAAAACCGGTGTTGATCCAGTCGGACAACATCACGGCAGTCGCCCATGTGAACAGACAGGGCGGCACAAGAAGCAGGAGTGCAATGGCAGAAGCTGCAAGGATTCTTCGCTGGGCAGAGAATCATGTGATAGCACTGTCAGCAGTGTTCATCCCGGGAGTGGACAACTGGGAAGCAGACTTCCTCAGCAGACACGATCTTCACCCGGGAGAGTGGGGACTTCATCCAGAAGTCTTCCACTTGCTGGTAACCCGTTGGGAAAGACCAATGGTGGACATGATGGCGTCTCGCCTCAACAAAAAACTGGACAGGTATTGCGCCAGGTCAAGAGATCCGCAGGCAATAGCTGTGGACGCGCTGGTAACGCCTTGGGTGTACCAGTCGGTGTATGTGTTTCCTCCTCTGCCTCTCATACCAAAAGTATTGAGAATTATACGGCAAAGAGGCGTAAGGACGATACTAGTGGTTCCGGATTGGCCAAGAAGGACTTGGTACCCGGAACTTCAAGAGATGATCACGGAAGATCCGTGGCCTCTACCTCTAAGGAGGGACTTGCTTCAGCAGGGTCCCTGTCTGTTTCAAGACTTACCGCGGCTGCGTTTGACGGCATGGCGGTTGAACGCCGGATCCTAAAGGAAAAAGGCATGCCGGAAGAAGTCATTCCTACTTTGATTAAAGCAAGGAAGGAAGTAACCGTGCAACATTATCACCGAATTTGGCGAAAATATGTTGCGTGGTGCGAAGATCGGAGTGCTCCGACGGAGGAATTTCAACTGGGTCGATTCCTACATTTCCTGCAATCAGGATTGTCTATGGGTCTCAAATTGGGATCTATTAAGGTTCAAATTTCGGCCCTGTCGATTTTCTTTCAAAAAGAATTGGCTTCAGTCCCTGAAGTCCAGACCTTTGTTAAGGGAGTGCTACATATACAGCCTCCTGTGGTGCCTCCAGTGGCACCGTGGGATCTCAATGTGGGTTTGGACTTTCTAAAATCTCATTGGTTTGAACCACTAAAGAAGGTGGATTTGAAATATCTCACATGGAAAGTGACCATGCTTCTAGCCCTGGCTTCGGCCAGGAGAGTGTCAGAACTGGCAGCTTTATCTTACAAAAGCCCATATCTGATTTTCCATTCGGACAGGGCAGAACTGCGGACTCGTCCGCATTTTCTCCCTAAGGTGGTGTCAGCATTTCATCTGAACCAGCCTATTGTAGTGCCTGCGGCTACAAGTGACTTGGAGGACTCCAAGTTACTGGACGTTGTCAGAGCATTAAAAATATATATTGCAAGGACAGCTGGAGTCAGAAAATCTGACTCGTTGTTTATATTGTATGCACCCAACAAGATGGGTGCTCCTGCGTCTAAGCAGACGATTGCTCGTTGGATCTGTAGCACAATCCAACTTGCACATTCTGTGGCAGGCCTGCCACAGCCTAAATCTGTAAAGGCCCACTCCACAAGGAAGGTGGGCTCATCTTGGGCGGCTGCCCGAGGGGTCTCGGCATTACAACTTTGCCGAGCAGCTACGTGGTCAGGGGAGAACACGTTTGTAAAATTTTACAAATTTGATACTCTGGCTAAGGAGGACCTGGAGTTCTCTCATTCGGTGCTGCAGAGTCATCCGCACTCTCCCGCCCGTTTGGGAGCTTTGGTATAATCCCCATGGTCTTTTCAGGAACCCCAGCATCCACTAGGACGATAGAGAAAATAAGATTTTACTTACCGATAAATCTATTTCTCGGAGTCCGTAGTGGATGCTGGGCGCCCATCCCAAGTGCGGATTATCTGCAATAATTGTACATAGTTATTGTTAACTAATTCGGGTTATTGTTGAAGGAAGCCATCTTTCAGAGGCTCCGCTGTTATCATACTGTTAACTGGGTTTAGATCACAGGTTGTACGGTGTGATTGGTGTGGCTGGTATGAGTCTTACCCGGGATTCAAAATCCTCCCTTATTGTGTACGCTCGTCCGGGCACAGTACCTAACTGGAGTCTGGAGGAGGGTCATAGGGGGAGGAGCCAGTGCACACCACCTGATCTGGAAAAGCTTTACTTTTTGTGCCCTGTCTCCTGCGGAGCCGCTATTCCCCATGGTCTTTTCAGGAACCCCAGCATCCACTACGGACTCCGAGAAATAGATTTATCGGTAAGTAAAATCTTATTATCCAGCGAAATGACACTCATAATCGTACAATGCATCATATGATCATCAAACATGGGGGGCCATTCAGACCCGATCACACGCTAGCTTTTTTTGCAGCGGTGCGATCAGGTCTGAACTGCGCATGCGTATGCTCCGCAATGCATTGGCGCATCTGCTGCCGGCGACAGGAATCGCAAGAAGATTGACAGGAGGAGGCCGTTTGTGGCTGTCAACTGACCATTTTTAAGGTGTGACCGGGCGAACGCAGGCGTGTCCAGTCGTTTCAAGGGAGGGTTCCTGACGTCTGCTCCAAGCAGGTTCGTCGCAGCGGCTGAGTAAGTCCTGAGCTGTGCAGAGTTGTGCAGCTCTCTGCACAAGCGATCGCACCCCTGCACAATGTTTACCCCCTACCCCTGTAGGCGGCACCTACCTGATCGCAGCACTGCAAAAAAAACGCCTGCGCGCGAGCAGGTCTGAATCACCCCCATGGTACGCTGTGCATATGATAATGACTGATAATATGGGCTGCACGTATGATCATTTGATAAGATGTGTTAAACGCGGGGCCGAGGATCGCATCGTAATTGGGCATAAAAGGTGCACGATATGCACATAATGCGTCAATCAATGTGTTAATATCGTGTATTCGTACACGATATTGTCTTTATGTATGGCCAGCATTTATCTTAAATCAAAGCTCATGCATAATACTGCACAATCGTAGGCCTGACCCTCTTCCTGTACCCAACACAGGAAGCGGTTAAGATACCACACCCTCCAACAGTTAACACATGAAAACCGGTACAAATTAAGAAAGGGGGCCTGACCACGTGTAAAATGGACATGGCCACGCCCCCTCTTCGTATATTTTCAATGTTAATGTGGATAGTAAAAAATCGGTACAGAGCCCTTTTTGGCAGGTACAGTACATAAAAAAGGTACAATTGGAGGGTATGAGATGCAGCCACACAGGATCCTGGCGATCAAAGTTCCAACGCCGTAATCCTGCACAGCGGTACAATGCCAACGTCGGAATACCGGGCTAGGTAGGTGATTCTCCCTCTATGGGTGTCCACGACACCCATAGAGGGAGAATATAACCCGTAGCAAGCGCAGTGAGACACCATGCCCGCAGCGTGGTGAGCACAGCGAACCCGCAAGGGGCTTACTAGTGCTCGCCCCACAGCAGGCATACTGGTGGCCAAGGTGCCACTGACTGTATACTGACAGCTGGCATCCCGGCCATCTGTAATTCATACCGTACCACCCAGCACGCCACCTTGCCCTCCTTCCTAGTTATTGGAAGGCCCATATCTATGGCAGGGTGTGATTTTTGTGTCTATTTCGTGAATAAAGTGACATTTAGATTATGCAGCATTATTTCTCTCTCAATTATACGTGTTTTAAATTTAATCACCTTCCTACCTGGGAGAAGCTGTGTCTGAAATGAATATATTGCTTTTATTCTAGAGACGTGCACAGGGATGTGTGTGCAGTGAATATCACCAAGGTCCATGAAAAGTACATTTAACTCTTCATTGACGAATTTCTATTGAACTGGCAGAGTGGAGATAACAGATATATTGGGGACTATTCAGCTATTCAGGTGTATTGTAGTTCTATATAGAGTCAGTTGTTTTGGGTGACAGCTCTGAGGCTGTACTTATGCTTTCTGCTCACACCCTCCTGTGTGTACTCTGTCTTGTATATAACCTTAACCATTTCTTTTTTATTTTAACACCAATAAAAAATGTTCCTCCTTTCCTGAACTCTTGATTTGTGGGTTGGGCTTTGTCTGTGAAATTGCATTACTAAATGTGGCAATAGGCAGGGCCTGCTTTAACAATTTAAAATGTTTTTCTACTTCCACCAATTAAAAACAAAACAAATATACCTGATGACATGAGATCATTAAATTTATGTGGGTTTAACTGTAGTGGGGGGGATTTTAGGTTTTCCATGAGTGTCTCAGGGCTAGTAAAGCTACAGAACGTTCAGTTTACAGAAGGTGATTTGTTGGTATATTATATCTCTCTCTCTACTCTCCAAGATTTGATAAATCTCCCCTATTTATGAAGTTGAGCTAATCCCTTAATATCTACATCTCACATTTCCTAGAGCCAAACCGTGGAGATATCACTGATGTCTCCTGTAATACAGGTTGAGTATCCCATATTTCCAAATATTCTGAAATACGGAATATTCCGAAATACAGAATTTTTTTGAGTGAGGCTGAGATAGTGAAACCTTTGTTTTCTGATGGCTCCATGTACACAAACTTTGTTTAAAACTCAAAGTTATAAAAAATATTGTATTAAATGACCTTCAGACTGTGGTAGTCATTCCGAGTTGTTTGCTAGCTGCGTTCATTCGCTGTGCAGCGATGAGGCTAAAAAACGCCACTTCTGTGCATGCGTATGCTGCGCAATACTATTACAATGAACGATGTAGTTTTACACAGGGTCTAGCGATGCTTTTCAGTCGCACAGGCAGCCGCAGAGTGACAGGAAGAGGGCATTTCTGGATGTCAACTGACAGTTTTCAGGGAGTGTTCGGAAAAACGCAGGCGTACCAGGAAAAATGCAGGTGTGGCTGGGCGAACACAGGGCGTGTTTGTGACGTCAAATCAGGAACTGAATGGTCTGAAGTGATCGCAAGCGCTCAATAGATTTGAAGCTACTCTGAAACTGCACAAAGTAGACGCTCTGCGATCCCTTCGTTCGCACTTCTGCTAAGCTAAAATACACTCCCAGTGGGCGGCGGCATAGCGTTTGCATGGCTACTAAAAACTGCTAGTGAGCGATCAACTCGTAATGACCACCTGTGTGTATAAGGTGTATATCAAACATAAATAAATTGTGTATATGTACACAAACTTTGTTTAATGCACAAAGTTATAAAAAAATATTGGCTTAAATGACCTACAGGCTGTGTGTATAAGGTGTATATAAAACATAAATACATTCTGTGCTTAGACTTGGGTTCCATCGCCATGATATCTCATTATGGTATGCAATTATTCCAAAATACAGAAAAATCCGATATCCAAAATGGTCCCAAGCATTTTGGATAAGGGATACTCAACCTGTATCTCTGCTTACTGTTTAGACCTCTATTGGGATGGCAGTTTGAGTCAATGTAACAAATACAATTTTGATAGTTGTATCCCGCAATGGGCCCCAGGACACTTGCCAGTCTAATCATCCTGTAGTTATGCCACTGCTGGCGACTGTTCTGCCGGATGCTACTCAAGTAGAAGCATCATTGTGTCTTTTCAGCAGATATTTTAGACAGATGAGTTTAATGGATTGAAAGCTTGTAATGGTGTGCATGCAAGAATCCGCATTTTGATTGGGACTTCCAAACGGAAGTAAAATCGAGAATAAATTTGCATCAAAAGTCTGATTGTGCAAATGTGTACCCACCTTAAGAAGGCATGCTTACTTTTCTGAAAATAAGTGTAGCATTTAAAAGTTGACATTTTTTTATATTCGATTCTACCCCTGATAACCTATAATGGTAATATAAACTAATATAAACTAAGAGTGAGGTTGAATTCACAGTAGAAAGTAAAATATTTCATTTTTCCATATAAGGGTTTTGATTTGTGCAGTGAGTACAGTCCGTTCAGGCACCAGCTCACACAGAATGAGAAGTTCTCCAGAGAAGATAAATATATCCGGGTAATACCAATGATTTGCACGCTGAAGAATTACAGAATACGTTAATCATTTATACAGTTCTCTTATCATGATTCTGAATGCATTTGGATAAATTGAGATGGTGGAATGTAAAACTTCACTGTTTACTTTAAGGCACCAGGAACATGTTCTCTAGTTGAATGCTAAGTATTTTCAGTACAAATATAGCAGAGAAGGCTGTAAAAAAAACTCTATCTTCATATCCGCTTAACAGGGAACTCCTTTACTCATGGGTTAGACAAGCTGCAAAAACTGTTTTCATAGACTGGGCAGTAATGGTTCCTCTAAAATACATTGTTGCATGAAGACAAACACATGTTCAGCAAATCTCCTGCTAACATTTGAAGAGACAATGGGCCTAATTCAAGGTTGATTGCAAAACAAAATTTTCCTCTAATGGGCAAAACCATGTGTAGTGCAGGTGGGGCAGATATAACATGTGCAGAGAGAGTTAGATTTGGGTGGGGTGTGTTCAAACTGAAATCTAAATTGCAGTGTAAGAATAAAGCAGCCAGTATTTACCCTGAACAGAAACAATATAACCAACCCAAATCTAATAGGCCCTACACACTGGGCGATATCACTCAAAGATATGAACGAGATACCGTTCATATCTTTGAGTGTGGAGGCACCAGCAATGAACGATTACGCGGCCCCACGCTCGTTCATTGCTGGTGCCCCGTCGGCTGTGTATGCAGGCAGTAGCGGATCTTGCCATGGGCAAGCAGGACTTTTGCCCGGGGCGCCGCCTTCCGGAGGGCGCTGGCGCCATCCGGAGGGCGCCGCACCGTGGCAAGATCCGCCACTGCTGCCCGCTGTGTCCCCCGTCCGCCTCTGCTGCCCGCTGCCCGCTGTGTCCCCGCCTCCTGTGAAGGGAACTAGATGCTACGCGTCTAGTTTCCCTTCGTGGAGTGTACCTTTGCTGAGCGGTGCGCGATGACGTCATCGCGCACCGCACAGCAAAAGGTCCTCTCCATGAAGGGAAGCTAGACGCTACGCGTGGAGAGGACCGCACAGCAAAAGGTCCTCTCCATGAAGGGAAGCTAGACGCTACGCGTCTAGTTTCCCTTCGTGGAGAGGACCTTTTGCTGTGCGGTGCGCGATGACGTCATCGCGCACCGCTCAGCAGTCAAGCGGCGCTAGTAATGTACAGGGGGCGTAACTGACCACGCCCCCTGTATTAGGCCACGCCCCGTTTCCTGCCCGGGGCGCAGAGCGGGCTTGAACCGTCCTGTATGCAGGCCAATATGGATGATCTCGTCCATATTTGCCTGCACTTCTATGGAGCCGTGTGATGGGGGGGGGGGGGAGGGTGAAGTAACTTCACTGCCCCCCCGCCGCCGGGTCGCCTGTCAGCCGTATCCGCCATCGGGCAGCTCGGCGGCGGATCTTTAAATGTGTAGGGCCCTTAACTCTCTATCTGCACATGTTATGTGTGCCCCACCTGCAGTGCACATGGTTTTGCAATCAAGTGAATTAGGCCCAATATCAACAAAGTTAGGTGAAAATAGCTGTTGCTAGTTATGTCGCAGTTCCAGTGAGAGGGGATAAACATAAGTATACTGATACTGCTTTTGTTTTTTTTAAGCAAATGGCTAATAAGAGTAGTTGATACATAAAATGCAGTTGCTGCATAGTTGCATGTCAGTCACATGTTGTATATTGCCAGAATTTAATTCCCAGACTTTGCAACCCTATATGTTGATGCATTCTGTGTACAGGTGACAGCTACAGTATATGGGTGCACTGGGTGGTTGAGCACCCCCAATATATGCATTGCTACCAGTGATGTATGGTGAGGTCAATGGCTGGGGAGGAACTGGCTAGTATCAGAGCCAGATTTACACACACACACATATATGAATTTGTAGGTTATAAATATCTTGTGTATTATTCTAACCATTTTTATTTTAAAAACTCTGAAGTATGACAGGTGATGCTCTGTCTACCCTGACCGCACGTCCCTGCTTGCCACTATCCATAAGTATGCAAGGCGTTTTTCCGTCATATAGGGGGTAGGGGAGGAAGGAGGGACCTAACATCATAACCTTCATTCACTTTACACAAATGCATTCCAGGATTGCTCTACTACTGAAATTCTGTCCTATTGTGATAATCTGGACTAAGTTATAGGGATCATCCACATTTGAACCGTATCTGTTACTTTTTGAAGTCACCATACTTTCCTCACATATATTCCTCCACCAACTGGGACCACTACCCTTTTCCAATCTTTAAATCTCTGTCATGCACTGCAAGTAGGGACAGATCGCAGACGTGACTGCTGGCAGGGCCCTGGTGCCAGTGAAGAAATCTGGGCAGGAGATGCCTACTGTTGCTCAATATGTTTCAAGTCAATGCAATTCCCATTAGACACAAATCACAGCACATTTTAATCAGGAGCCAAATCTACTACATACAACTGCGTGATCTGTTGATATTGCCAATGCAGAGATCACTTGTGAATTAGTAATGATGGCAGGAGTGCAAAATTGGAAATCGGCCTACATCGTATCCTATAGACTGTTATGTGTAAGCTAAGAGCCTAATTCAGCATGGGTTGTAGATGTGTGAAAAGTCTGACACCAACAACCTTTTACTCTGACGTGGGGGGATGCCCAGCACAGGCAAGCCCACACTGCATGCCGTATCCTGCCTCCCCCACAAACATACAAGCGATGGCTACCCACCATGTTTAGGCTCGCAGCTGCTGCGTATGACGTCACGCAACCGCCATGGCCCACCCCAGAACCGCTTCAAATACTGCTGCAACGCCCCCTCCCGCCCTGCAATCGCGCAGAGGCATTCGCACGTGTAAGATGCTGTCGTATCTCACTGTGTGCACACACGCAGTGTGGCTTCTGCTCATGCGCACTCCAGAGAGCTTCAGCATGCGAATGCAGTCGTAGCAGCGTACCATGCTGAATTAGGCCCTAAATATGGGAATTTAACAAAGTCTGATTTTGATGTCATCGTCCCCCCTCCCCCTCCCTATGGCAATATTATTAAACAATATAAAAAATAAGGAATGTTTGATTTTGCTGTATTCAATTTATCTTTAGTTTGTAAATCTCATGAAGATCGCCATCTCCCATCTAAAAATATATTTACAGTGATGTCCAGGAAAGACAATCACCTGCCATCCATATCTGTGTGAACGATTCCATTAATACTTGCTTCTCTGGGGACTGAATTTCCAGAAGAGCAGACCACGCCATCAGATCCCACATTGTTTTTCTTGTGAAGTGGGGAATGGGGCCATTCATTTCTCATCATGAGACACTTTGGCTGCATGACAATGTGTTTTGCGCAGTTGCACAGCAGTAGGCAAGGGTTAATAATGCAAAGGGTATATGCACACAAATACATTTATATTGTACATACATATTATATATAGAGTTGTCCATTAAGCCACTCCTTTGATATCTTGGCTGTGTGCTTAGGGTCGTTGTCCTGCTGAAAGATGAACCGTCGCCCCAGTCTGAGGTCAAGAGCGCTCTGGAGCAGGTTTTCATCCAGGATGTCTCTGTACATTGCTGCATTCATCTTTCCTTCTATCCTGACTAGTCTCCCAGTTCCTGCCGCTGAAAAACATCCCTACAGCATGATGCTGTCACCACCATGCTTCACTATAGGGATGGTATTGGCCTGGTGATGAGCGGTGCCTGGTTACCTCCAAAAAGGACGCCTGGCATTCACGCCAAAGAGTTCAATCTTTGTCTCATCAGACCAGAGAATTTTGTTTCTCAGCATCTGAGAGTCCTTCGGTTGAATTTTGGCAAACTCCAGGCGGGCTGCCATGTGCTTTGTACTAAGGAGTGGCTTCCGTCTGGCCACTCTACCATACAGTCCTGATTGGTGGATTGCTGCAGAGATGGTTGTCCTTCTGGAAGGTTCTCCTCTCTCCACAGAGGAATGCTGTAGCTCTGACAGAGTGACCATCGGCTTCTTAGTCACCTCCCTGACTAGGGCCCTTCTCCCCTGATCGCTCAGTTTAGATGGTCGGACAGCTCTAGGAAGAGTCCTGGTGGTTCTGAACTTCTTCCATTTACGGATGATTGAGGCCACATTGCTCATTGAGACCTTCAAAGCAGCAGATATTTTTCTATACCCTTCCCCAGATTTGTGCCTGGAGACAATCCTGTCTCGGAGGTCTACAGACAATTCCTTTGACTTCATGCTTGATTTGTGCTCAGACATGCACTGTCAAGTGATGTACCTTATATAGACAGGTGTGTGCCTTTTCTAAATCATGTCAAATCACCTGAATTTACCACAGGTGGACTCCAGTTATGCTGTAAGAGCCCCTCAAGGATGATCAGTGAAAACAGGATGCACATGAGCTCAATTTTGAGCGTCATGGCAAAGGCTGTGAATACTTATGTACATGTGATTTCTTAGTTTTTTTATTTTTAATAAATGTGTAGAAATCGCAAAAAAAACTTTTCACGTTGTCATTTTGGGGTATTGTGTGTAGAATTTTGAGGGAAAAAATGAATTAATTCCATTTTGGAATGAGGCTGTAACGTAACAAAATGTTGAAAAAGTGAAGCGCTGTGAATACTTTCCGGATGCACTGTATATATACTTTATTTTATTTTTTTACTACCTCAATCGTTGACCTATTTCCATGGTCTGTTTGGTGAGGCAGATGCTTCATGCTGTCATGTAGAAAAATCCTGCACAAGTTCAAGTTAATGTTTTCCAAATGCAATAAAAAAAAAGAGATATATTAAAATTAATGAAGCCCTCAGGCAGAATTAAATTACTGTACAATTATTAACACAATTACATGCTTTAATGTCATTTGTCTTTTTACTATAAATAAGATCAATTGGTTTAATTCCTTACATTTCTTTACTGACATTTAGGCTGCATTCTTCTAAAGCAGATAGTGAAATATTGCCAGTAAATTTTGAATCTTAATTTTCAGTATTGGAAACCTTTTTAGTAGAGATGGAAGCTATCAGAATGCAGTGACGTGCGGTGAGGTCATTGGCTGGGGAGGAACTGAGATATATATGTATACATTCCTATATATATATATATATATATATATATAGCACCTCCCTGTCCCTGCAGCCCAAGTGATCTGGGGGTGAGCTGCCCAGTCACTTCCCACCCAGTACCCCCCCCCCCCCCCCCCCTTCTGACCTGGGTGGTCCTGGGCTCCAGGTCCGGGAGAGTGATGTTACTGCATGGGAGGGCAGATGAGAAGGGAGAGATAAGAGCGTTGGCCGCCGCCACAGGCTCTCTATCTCTGGGGATCCCGCTGGCTCCACATCAGTAACGCTGGGTCTCGCTGGCTCCGGGGCTGCCGCTGCTGTAGTGACAGCTCCAGGGCTGCCATCAGAAATTGTGGGGCCCGGGACTGACAAAATAGGGAGGGCCCCACATGACGTGTCAATTTTTTTGGGGGGCTGTTTTGGACTCCATTCTCCGAAACGGACATGGTTTGCAATTCCAGAACAGCCAAATGCATTCAACTGCAATACATCAAGGATTTCTCACATCCACAAAGGCACAGGAAAGCCGCTGAGGCTACCATAACTGACAGACTTCAGCCAGCACTTTGTGTTGAATTGAATTTCCCACTAAAAACACTAAACTACTGAGCACAAAGCAAGAAAGATCTTCTCAGGGTGTTACAGCTACTGTAATAGGGCCTAATTCAGACCTGATCGTAGATGTGCTAAATCATGTCTAAGATCAGTCACACAGACATGCGGGGGGACACCCAGCAAGGGCTAGTCCGCCCCACATGTCATGCCCGACCCCGACGCACAAGTACAAAAGCATCGCACAGCAGCGATGCTTTTGTACTTTAGGAGTAGCTCTCTGCCAGCGCAGCTCCTGTGTGCTGGCAGGAGCTACTCATTGCTGTGAGGGTCGCAGCGGCTACGTGTGACGTCACGCAGCCGCCGCGCCCCCCCTTCCCCAATGGTCCGGGCACGCCTGTGTTGTACGGACCATGCCACCTAAATGGCGGACAAACGCCGTCGGGCGTCCAGTGACCGCCTCTGACCTGTCAATCAGGCAGAGGCAATCGCAGGGCTGAGACAGCCGTTGGCTGTCTGGCATGCGCCGGCGCACTGTGGCGCCGGCGCATGCGTAGTTCAGACCTGATCGGCTGCTGTGGAAAACGCACAGCAGCGATCAGGTCTGAATTAGGCCCATATAGTCTGCAGCAATGCAGGTGCAGAGGTACTTTTTGGACCAAGCTAGATCCAATTCAATTCCTTGACATACTGTAGATGCACATGGCGTACACTGGCATCACAAGGCGTTTGCGATGCAATGTCTGCAGAACAGTCCACAGAATTAAATCCACCTCTAAAAAAATGAAGTGTCTACAGAACACAGTGTGCCACTTTGCTGGCCAATGTTAACTTTCAAAAGCATGCTGTTGTAATAAATCACATATTTTAAGTATTTCATGAAGATTCCAGCGTGTACATGTATGGTTCCCATATAGCATGTACAAATCCCCCCCAACACCCCACCAGCGGTACATAGAAATATAGTTATAATAAACATAATGATAATATACAGTATAATGATAATAATAGATAGGAATAAAATGAAATTGCGTAGGTAACTGACACTCCTTTTGTTAAAGGGGAAGAAATATCAAGTATGCACCCTGCGTCCTCTCCTGTTTATAACATCAGCAGCGTCCGCATCGCCGGCTCCGTGGCCGCTCTCGGAGGTTTCCATCATGTACTGCAGCTCCTCACTCCTATGGCGGCGCGCTGCTCCTCTTTCTTCAGTGGCGCTGTGTGACGTTATGACGTCACACGTGCCAATTAATAAACTTTATTGTGCAGGTGCAGCGCCAGCAAGCAGTGGCAGTGGCCGGTGGGTTGAAGGGACACTCCATTCTGTTTGCTGCACGGGCGGGTATGCAGAGGACTGGCCAGGGGCTCCTTTCATTTGATATAAGTTGAGGCAATAGCAGGCGGTAGGAGCGGTCCAGAGTGTTCGGGGCGGGCCCGAGACTGCTGTACCCGTAATCCCCCCATCATGGTGGGCCTGGACACCACGCCGCGTGATTGGACCAGCGGATCCAGCACTTGATCCGCTGTCCAATCACATCTGCCTCGCTGACAGGGGCGGGTTTCCCTTGTCAACGAGGCACTTGCATAAGTGCCGCTTTCCCCTCTGTTTTTAATGGCCTTTTTCAGCCCAGCGCTTTGGGCCACCCCCACCCCCCACTTTAACCTGTCCCTACTGTAAACGGGAGGCACTGCTATCAGTGCCTCCCAAACTACTTTTAATCACTGAAATGGATAGGATAATATAAAGAAATTACTTATGACACAGAATATGTGTCATAAGTATTTTCTTTATATTATTTTAATCATTATGACAGGGGAGGCACTGCCTCCCCTGCCACCCCTGACTGCACGTCCCTGTCAGAATGACCGGCTGGTATGTGCCAAGATAACATGTCATCTGGGAGTATTCCACTGGTCTTGTCTGAATCAGACTAAAAATGATTAAAATTCTCTGTTTTTTTTCTTTTTTTTATACCTCACATCCTATTATTCTTCCCGATACGGCCACCATAAAGATCTGTTTAAAAAACTGACTATTACAGGAAGTTTTACGTTACTCCTAGATGATCCTACTACAATCAAACTCAAATAAACCAGACTTCGTAAACTAAACAATCCCCTGTATTTCAGTAACATACAGATGTGTCCTCATACAGTGTGGTTTCAGTCCTGTCAAACAGCCCCTGTCGGTGCATCAGGTCCCCGGAGACTCGACCACACTGGCTGACTTTCTTGCTCAAAATATGCGTTATTTGCTTAAATGAAACAACTGTAAATGCCAAAACTATTTTAGTAGATTGCTCTGATTAATATGATGTGTGATATTTGTTCTTCTGTGTGCGAGTCTGAATCTGTATAAGAAGTGCTGCGATGCAGCGGGTGTGACTTTTTCTCACGCCAAGTTTTGTTATGCGTCATCTGCGACTTCGGACATATTTATAACTAAGGGGGTAATTCTGAGTTGATCGCAGCAGGAATTTTTTTTAGCAGTTGGGCAAAACCATGTGCACTGCAGGGGAGGCAGATATAACATGTGCAGAGAGAGTTAGATTTGGGTGTGGTGAGTTAAATCTGCAATCTAAATTGCAGTGTAAAAGTAAAGCAGCCAGTATTTACCCTGCACAGAAACAAAATAACCCACCCAAATCTCTCTCTGCACATGTTATTTCTGCCTCCCCTGCAGTGCACATGGTTTTGCCCAACTGCTAAAAAAAATTCCTGCTGCGATCAACTTGGAATTACCCCCTAAATCCTGTGTGCCTAATGTCGCAGCCCAGTGTCTATAGTACTCTTTTAGTGGTGTTTTGCTGCATCTGCGATGCAAATAATACGCAATATTTAATGAAAAAAGAGTGTATGCTGCACCTCTCGGAGCGACTCTGTTGCGCCGTGGTTCCTTGCACTGTATGATGTATTTATACTAGGTACATGCAGACACATCTATAGCATTTCCGAAAAGCCAAGCTTATCCAACACGAGAATGCATTAAGAACACAACAGTAGAACATTATTAAATGGAATTTAATACGACAATGGTAAACGTATGCAAGGAGAATAATAATAGTCCTATAGTATTAAAATATAATTTTTGTTCTTAAAAATAGAAATTAAATAGAAAACAACATTGTTTGTGTAATTCTGGTTTCAGTGAGCGTGGAAAGTTTGGACAGAGCTTCAACAACCTGTTCATCGCCTTAATGAATGAATTAAAAAAAACTATGAATTAAGAGCAATACTATGTTGATGCATTTGCTCACTGTATAGATATAGAATGCACTTGGAGGGAGCACAGTTTTTATCCTTTGAAGCCCCCATTTGAGGCTTGTACTGCAACCCTTATATGGACATGCTGATTTTATCTTGTGTTAGAGATATTAAGTTTAACTGAATCTAACACCCCTTGTGGGGAATGGGACACAAACGCAGCAGGACGCCTGGATAGGCTAGGAGGACGGGATTTTCAGCAAACTGAAATTAACTTTTACTTTGCTTGCACACAGAGGAGCTGATGCAGAGTTGCAAGAGAGTCAGTGTCATGAGCAAATCTTGCATTTCTTCACCCTGCGCATCCTCCGTAGCAGACAACATCCATCTATAGGCAATTCAGGGTCACATATGCTCTTGCAGCCGAACCAGAAAAAATGGGTGGTATCAGGCCATTCATACACAGGATAAATTTAGGGAAGGCGTGTTGAATTGCATGCTATGCAGTTGTGCATGAGCAAGGATCGGGCTGCTGCAAGTGGGCACTGATACTGGTGGCGACAAGAAAACAAGCATATGAATATGAGTAGTGCAGTCGCATATCATGCATAGCAATGACTAGCTGCATTTTCTGCTGTGTACACAATTATGGCTAACATGCGTACAACTCCGATTCGTTCCCTAAATGCGTCATTTCGCCCATATGCAGAGTTGTACGCAGCTCGGCACTTAACCGGTCCTGTCCTTAGTGCAGAAGTTACATCTGAAAACAAACATATGTACACTTGTGACCATCTTGGCATACTGTGGGGGTTATTCTGAGTCATTAGCTGCGTGGGAGTGGCTTTGCAGCCATTCTCTCACCGGGAACTGCAGTTAAAGCTTCCCCACCCTGCCGGATAGCCCTGCACATGCTGGATTCCTTGCGAACACCACAATTACCACACAACACATGCTTGACCCCCAACAACACCCGCTGGACCTCCATCAGACTCCACTGGATTCCCTGCAAAATGTATTCTAAAACCCCCAAAAATCCAAAGTGACCCTGGTCCCGAGCATTTCAGATATAGGAGACTTGACTTTTCATATTTTTTTTTAAAACATCCCCTCTTCTCTTCCCCTTTGCCTAGCAGAAATTAGGGAGGCAATCAATTTGCCGGCTGTCGGGATCCCTGTGGTCAGGATACAGACGCCGGAATACTGACATCCGGAATACCGGCTCACAGGGACTATTCCCACTCGTGGGGGAGTGCAGCGAGCCACTGAGCCTGCAGCATGGCCATCCCGAGGTTGGGATGCTGACCTCTGGGCTCCCGACCGCCGTCATTACAGGCCCAACCCACATTACAGCCCAAACAGGTCAATATCAAAAAGTGTGCAGTGCGGATGGCTCAGCATCTGGTCTATAGATGTACTGTATGTGATATTAAGTTCCTATGTCATTTTTCTAAATTATAGTGTGCAGATGACTGTTAAGGTGCATTCACACAGTGAGGTATTGACTAAGTGCCGATTTTGACTTTGCGATTTCCCTTGAACTCCTCGGAGCCCAGAACCACTGATTTTGACTATCTTTACTTGTGATTTTGACACTGCAATTTAACAAAGTGCCAATTTTGACTATACTAGAAACTAGATTGTACACAATATAGTCAAAATTGCCTTGCCTACACAGTCTAATTTTTCTTATGATACCGACCCCACGGGAGCGCACATCGGTATCACAAGCTGTTTACACACGGTGGGATATGTGCTAACTTTTCTTACGATTTTGACTATATAGGGGTATATTCAATAACTGTCGGATGCTGCTGTCTTGTCGGAAAGACGGCAGCTTCCGACAGTTTTAGGTCGGAAGGGGTTCCGACCTATTTATTAGGGCCCCATTTATTCCGACAAGTCGGGAAACCCGACTTGTCGGAATGCATGCTGATCGGTGGCTTCAGCCGCGATCAGCGTACATTGTCGGAAGCGGGGCCAAACCCGACAGGTTTTAGCCCCTTTTCCGACAAACTCAATCCGACTTGAAAACAAGTCAGATTGAGGTGAGGATATGGGGAGCGGTGCGGCGGGCTACGGGGATCGGGGATGAGAGGTACCTTGACGGCCGTCCCCGGCCAGGCACTTCTCTCCCTGCAGCGCTTCCCCCCGCTGCCGCAGACATCACCGGCCGCCGCTGGAAGCTCCCACCGCCGCACGCAGCTCCCCTGCTCCCCCCGCAGCCATCCAGCTCCCCCCGCTGCCAACAGCAGCCCAGCTCCCCCTGCCGCTGCTGTCAGCGCACGCGGCCGCCGCTGACAGCAGCAGCAGGACAGGACCCCGGGTACGGCCAAATCTGACAGTCGGATTTGGCCGTCCATTGAATAGGGGTTGTCAGCTCCATTCCGACAACTGCATGTCGGAATGGACCCGACTCTTATTGAATATACCCCATAGTCAACATTGTAAGGAAACATCGCACAGTGTGTATGCACCTTAAGATCCTGAATTATTGCCATGGGTAACACCAACCGTTACATCACCAGCTGCCATAAATGTCACAATATGTATAGCGTAAAAAGACTCTAGTCACTTAAACTTAACCAATGTGCATATGTTTATTTCTTATTTTGCAGTGATGTACAGTGTCATCTATGCCCATGCATATTCTGATTGCCTGCAGTTTAATAGCCACTAGATCCAAATGTAAAATCAGCTCTCGATGTGTCCATAAGAAACAGAAGTTTAGATAATTTAAGCAAGATAATATTTATTTATTAACATTCTGCTGCTACTGTAAATTGTTTCATTGTGGGGTAATTTTTCTCATTATCCAATTCAGTGGTCAGTAACAGAGGAGGGGCAGTCTCTATGTGGGCCCCCCTCCCGCCCGCATACTACTGAGCATAGTGCCAGAGTCTACTATGCATGTGTGTGAATTCAATAATGCACAGGCCTTTGGGAAAATTTTGCCGCACGTTTTTCTCAGTGATTTCCGTGGCACCGAGGGAGATATATAATAAATGGCTGTAGGGCACCCCTGGACCTAAGGGCCGTGTGAACAGTACACCCTGCAGCCATTATTGATATGCCCCTTACCCAATGATGTACTGTAAGTTCTTAATTAAAGGATACACATTATGGGGTATTTTCAATAAGTGTCGGAAGCTGCCGTCTTGTCGGAAAGACGGCAGCTTCCGACAGATTTAGGTTGGAAGGGGTTCCGACCTATTCAATATGGGGACGATTTTTTTCCGACAAGCCGTGAATTCCCGACTTGTCAGAATACACGCGGATTGGCAGCTTCAGCCGCCGAACCGCGTGTATTATCGGAAGCGCAGCAGGTTTAGACCCGTTTCCGACAGTGGCAGTGTCGGAACGGGCCAAACCTGTCGGGTTTGGCTGCGGCACTTCCTTTCTGTCGGAAAGGATCCAACAGGTATTGAATATCCAGTGCATCTGGAAAGTATTCACAGCGCTTCACTGTTTCCACATTTTGTTCTGTTACAGCCTTATTTCAAAACGGAATAAAATTAATTTTCCCCCTCAAAATTCTACACACAATATCCCATAATAATAATGTGAAAAAAGTGTTTTTGAGGTTTTTGCTAAATTATTAAAAATAAAAAAACTAAGACATCACATGTACATAAGTATTCACAGCCTTTCTCAATACTTTGTTGATGCACCTTTGGAAGCAATAACATGTGCTAGGTCAACAGATCAAAAGGTCGACATGAGTTTTTCCCTTTTCTTTCTTTCTTTCTTTGAACTTTTTCATACTTAACGATCCACGTGGACTACAATTGGAACGGTAATCTGTGCCAAGCGAAGCAAGGCACCTTGCCCATGTGATGGGACATGGTGCACTAATTCGGCTTCCCGGTCACTGTATGCAGAAAACGACACCACAAAACACAAAAAAACTCATGTCGACCTTTTGACCTGTCGACCTAGCACATGTCGACCTAGAAACCCTGTCGACCTTCCAACCGTCGACCTAAAGTGGTTGACCTAAACATTGTCGACCTAGACAGTGTCGATCTTCAGACAGGATCCTGTCTCTGAGGCCTACAGACAATTCCTTTGACTTCATGCTTGGTTTGTGCTCAGACATGCACTGTTAAGTGTGGGACCTTACATAGGCCCTCATTCCGAGTTTTTAGCTCGCTAGCTGCTTTTAGCAGCAGTGTAAACGCTAAGGCGCCACCCTCTGGAAGTGTGTCTTAGCTTAGCAGAAGTGTGAACGAAAGGATCGCAGCGCTGCTACAAAAAAAGATTGTGCAGTTTCAGAGTAGCTCGAGACCTTGCGATCACTGCAGACTGTTTAGTTCCTGTTTTGACTTCACAAACACGCCCTGCGTTCGGCCAACCACTCCCCCATTTCTCCAGCCACTCCTGCGTTTTTATCTGGCACGCCTGCGTTTTTCAGCACACTCCCTGAAAACGCTCAGTTACCACCCAGAAACACCCACTTCCTGTCAATCACACAACGATCAGCAGTGCGACTGAAAAGCGTCGCTAGACCTTGTGTGAAACTACGTCGGCTTTTGTGAAAGTACGACGCGCGTGCGTACCATGCGCATGCACATACATGCCGATTTTTTGCCTGATCGCTGCGCTGCGAACAACTGCAGCTAGCGAACAACTCGGAATGACCCCCATAGACAGGTGTGCCTTTCCAAATCATGTCCAATCACCTGAATTTACCACAGGTGTACTCCAATTAAGCTGTAGGATGATCAGTCGAAACAGGATGCACCTGAGCTCAATTTTGAGCTTCATGGCAAAGGCTGTGAATACTTATGTACATGTGATTTCTTAGTTTTTTTATTTTTAATACATTTGCAGAAATCTCAAAACTTTTTTCACATTGTCATTATGGGGTATTGTGTGTAGAATTTTGAGGTAAAAATTTAATTTATTCCAGATTGGAATAAGGCTGTAACATAAAATGTGGAATAAGTGAAGCGCTGTGAATACTTTCTGGATGCACCTTTCCCCTTTGTCTGATATATATATTTTTTGTTCCTCTTTTATTTATTTTTGGGATGTATGACACTTAGGTCCGAATACAATAAGCCGCAAATGAGGTTGTGCTGCTTTTTAATGCTGGAAAAATCTGTACTTTTTTGCTATTCAACTAAATATTCATAATCCGATTAATTTGGGTTTCATTGGGAGAAATTGTAGCTTTTAGTTCGCAGACCAGGTGAAAACTACTAAGAAGCCCTTATTTTAATGTATACATAGGGGTATATTCAACAACTGTCGGAAGTTGCAGTCTTGTTGGAAAGACGCCAGCTTCCCACAGTTTTAGGTCGGTAGGGGTTCCGACCTATTGATTACGGACCCATTTTTTCCGGGAAACCCGACTTGTCGGAATGCACGCTGATCGGCGGCTTCAGCCATGATCAGCATGCATTGTCGGAGGCATGGCCAAACCCGACAGGCTTCCGACAATCTCAATCCGACTTTAAAAAAAGTCGGATTGAGATGAGGGAGCTGAGAACAGGAGACGGGGGGAGCAGCAGGGAGAGCAGGAACCCAGCAGCAGCATCCACCCGGCTCCAGCAAGCGAGGTCCCGCTTGCTGGAGCCGGGTGGACGCTGCCATGAGCCTCCAGTTACGCTGCTGCAGCCGCTGCTCCTCCTCTCCTCCCCCCGTCCGCTACGTCTCCTCCGCTGCTCTCCCCGCAGCTCCCCCCACTGCCGGAGACATCTCTCCCCCCCCCCCCCCCCCTGCGCCACTGAAAGCTCCCCCTGATGCCGCTGTCAGCGCACCAGGACACCATGAACGGACAAATCCGACAGTCAGATTTGGCCGCTCTTTGAATAGGGGTTGTCGGGTCCATTCCGACAACTGCATGTCGGAATGGACCCAACTCTTATTGAATATACCCCAATACATAACACAGTACCTTGGGTACACCCCTCCAATGAATGGTAATGAGATGTTTAAATGAAATAACGCAAAAAAGACCAGTTATTTTCTGTGTCATGTCATCTAAAAAGCAAAAACAATGATATGGGGACATTGCATGGGGTGGTCTTCAGTATACCGGCGCCGGAATCCCGACAGCCGGTATACCGACACTTTTTCTCCCTCGTGGGGGACCACGACCCCCCTGGAGGGAGAATATAATAGCGTGGCCCGCCACCGTGCCCGCAGCGTGGTGAGCGCAGCGAGCCCGCAAGGGGCTCATTTGTGCTCGCCATGCTGTCGGTATGCCAGCGGTCGGGCTCCTGGCGTCGGTATGCTGGTCGCCGGGAGCCCGGACGCCGGCATGCCATACTACACCCATTGCATGTTGTGGTTCCATGTTGATGCGAAAGGTGTTGTGGAATTTGCAGATTTATTGAAATCACTATAGGGACATCTCAATGTAGAATACTCTAAACACTTATTTGCTGAAATATAATTGCTGGCTGTCATTTTTCCATCATTACAAAAAGTTGTAAAACCCAGCGATTTGACAACTTCAGCCTCCAATAGTGTGTTTATGGCCACCAGCAGCCTTCTATACCGTCCTGCTATCTTGTTTGTCACTTTTTGGAGATCAAGCTGACTTCCACTCTTTCATGCACATAGGGCCTAATTCAGATGTGGACGGTAATGAAATCGCAGTTGCGATATTGTACGCAGCTTAATATGCTAATGCTGCTGCCTCCTGGAAATGTATTGAGGCACCCACCAGTGGCCGCCTCGCTAATATCAGCAACTGCATACACACAAACACAGAGGCGCTCGTAGAGCCTTCTATAATCGACCATCTGGGTGACTCTATGGTCACGCAGAATGGCTGCGGGAAATAAGACTCTGTCGCCATGTTTTCTACTTATGAGAATGCAGATGTAGGCAGAGATACGCCCCACAAATAGCTGCAGCGTGCCTGCATTTTTTACACCACTCCCCATTACCGTCCACAAAACGGCCTCTTCATGCCAATTATTTGCGATTGATTCCCCACTGCGAGCGTCCTTGCAAAAGTACCTTGGCGTGTGTGCTCTGCATCGTGATGCGTGCGTCAGACTCTGCACTGCTTCTGAATCAGGCTCATAGTTTACACACTGCGGAGTTAACAGGTGACATACAGCAAGCACCCTGTCTACGGTTTGACATAATTAAATTGTGTGAGCATCAGTAGACTACTTTGTGAAACAGAACTCGTAGCTAGATGAATTAGAACTTAACGACTCTTGAGTTTATCATGTGTGTTATTAATTCAACATACAGTAGAAAGATTTATTTTGTGTTGTACTACGTTGCAGTATGTGCCAGTACAATTCAGTAGATGCTTTAAGAAAGTAAATTAAGTTTCTGAATATATTGTTTTACTCTTGTATCCATTCATTTGTCCCAGGATCATAATGGCATTTTTGTAGAGGAAGTCTGTAAAAGTAGTTCAGAGTCACGTCTTTCTGAGCAGTAGTCCGCTAGTGATCAGATCGTTCTCTTTCAGTAAACAAGCACTTCACCGTGGTTACATTCCACAACCAGATGTGAAGCACTGAATAGTCGCCTTCCAGCAACATGCAATCCATGCACAGCTGTTACTAATATGCCGCTTTATAAAAAGGCTTTCAGGACTGGTTATATGGCACCATTTCTAGAAACATTCCCAATAGGAGCATCCATACAACCAAAGTCACTAGTTGCAGAGGCAAGGTAGTGTGGAGGTTGGATGGGGGAGAAGGTTATCAGTACTGAACAGAATTGTTTGGCTTATGACTTAAAGAAGGCAGCATGTGTCCACGTACCTTCACTTAGGGAGAATGTGTGAAAGTATTTGTCACTTTTCAAACAGGTTTTGACATCTATTATAAGCCTTATACAAACAGGTCTACAGAGAGCACGGACTGCTGAGCATACAAACATCTGCTTCCAGACGAGAGCAGCGCTGGGCATCAGCATCCAGTTACGTGTGGGCTTAGTGGGAAATAAAATTGGAATTAGCACACCATCTTCCTTTTACCCCCCAATCATTTTTTTTTACATTTAGAGGACACTAGTGAACATTATTATATCATGTAGTATTTATTTTGTACATTTATATAATGGGAGTAAATATGAGAACCAACAATATCCATTATTTCTGAGATTATTAGCAGTATTCATTTAATGATATTCTACTCTGTGAGTTGTTTTTTTCTGGTAGCGAGCAGGGTTTACAGAGAGGTGCACACATGGACCTGCCAGTCCACCCCCACCTGCCACTCACCCCCACCTGCCACTCACCCCCACCTGCCACTCCCCCCCACGGCCAATCACCCCACCTGCCACTTTCCCCACCCGCAGATGGGGTTACCTATAGTACCTATTGCTATGGGATATTAATTAGCAAGTGTGTTCAGAGAGTGAGCCTCTTGTTTGGCCGTGCATTGGCTGCCGGGGACCCGAATTCGGTAGGATACAATTACGCTGTCACACTGCAGAGCTTCTTAATACATTTGGGTGAAAACGATAATTTTCACATTGTGAATGTGGGTCAGATTCACATTCAAAATACGGATTGTGGTAAATATACCCCATAATACTATATATATATATATATATATGTACAGCAGCAGCCGGCACTCCTCCAAAAGAATCAACTTGCTCAGGTGCCAGAACAGTAGATATGTAGAAATTCAATGCAGGAACGGCACTCAGAGACAACAGCAGGTCAAAAAGACCTGCTGTTGTCTCTGAGTGCCGTTCCTGCATTGAATTTCTATATATATATTTATATTTACATTTTGGAATATATCTTAGAGACATTTATTTCTAACATAAGATAAAATAGATTTTGCATTTATAGGATCCCAATATTTGCATTGTTTATGCACCGGTTGATGAGTAAACACTGCAGCAAAGAAAGGGCCTAATTCAGACCTGATCGAAGCAGCAAAATTGTTCTCTAATGGGCAAAACCAGGTGCAGTGCTGGTGGGTCAGATATAAGATGTGCAGAGGTATTTAGATTTGGGTGGGGTGTGTTCAAACTGAAATCTAAATTGCAGTGTAAAAATAAAGCAGCCAGTATTTACCCTGCACAGAAACAAAATAACCCACCCAAATGTAACTTTCTCTGCACATGTTATATCTGCCTACCCCCAGCACTGCACATGGGGGGGTCATTCCGAGTTGTTCGCTCGTTATTTTTTTCTAGCAACGGAGCGATTAGTCGCTAATGCGCATGCGCAATGTCCGCAGTGCGACTGCGCCAAGTAAATTTGCTATGCAGTTAGGAATTTTACTCACGGCATTACGAGGTTTTTTCTTCGTTCTGGTGATCGTAATGTGATTGACAGGAAGTGGGTGTTTCTGGGCAGAAAATGGCCGTTTTATGGGAGTGTGTGAAAAAACGCTGCCGTTTCTGGGAAAAACGCGGGAGTGGCTGGAGAAACGGAGGAGTGTCTGGGCGAACGCTGGGTGTGTTTGTGACGTCAAACCAGGAACGACAAGCACTGAACTGATCGCACTGGCAGAGTAAGTCTGGAGCTACTCAGAAACTGCACAGAGAAGTCTTTTCACAATATTGCGAATCTTTCGTTCGCAATTTTGATAAGCTAAGATTCACTCCCAGTAGGCGGCGGCTTAGCGTGTGCAAAGCTGCTAAAAGCAGCTTGCGAGCGAACAACTCGGAATGACCCCCATGGTTTTAACCATTAGAGAACAATTTTGCTGCTGCGATCAGTTCTGAATTAGGCCCAAAGTCTTGCAATCTGTCATAACGTTTAGCAGTACATCCAAGCCATATCCTATATATAGCTCAGTGCTGCTGAATGCAGCAGGCAACATCGAAATGGATACAAAGCTTAATAACTGCTTAGAAAGTGATTCACTTATATTGACTTTTGGTTTATCCACATTAAAGGGTCTTTGCCAGGGTTCAAGAAAGAGCCTTTGACACCTAACTTCAACAAACGTGCATAATCCCTGAGGGTTTTTAAAAAGATGAATTAGGGAGGTATGTCTCAGCATAAGCAAGTTTATGCCTACAGGTAGTAGATGACCTATTGCCACCTGCTTTCCATAGCAGAATAAGAAATGGGAAGGAGTTGTCTTTGCAAAGCAATAATATTTGTATAAAACATCCTCATCCATTTTTCTTTTAATAATAATACTCTATACCACTGGTTCTCAAACTGTGTGCTGTGTCACTCTGGGGTGCCTCAAGGTACTTGCAGGTGTGCCCTGGGTTGGTGGTCCAGGACCAATCTGGGCCTCTCCATCAGACCGAGGCCCAGGTAATTAGTACCGCCCCCCACCCCCCTTGGCGCCACTGCTTATGCTTATAGCATATAGTTCTACATAGTTCTATATTAATATAGCACTGTAAAGTTAACACAAGACCATTTTGCTACTGTACTTGTAAATTGATTTAATTTTCTTTTTTTTTTTTTCGTGTCTTTTTTTCTTTCAATGCAGTTTCAATAATAGGCTAAAAACAAATCATGTTGATTGGGACTTTTTAACAGTGAAACTTTTTTCTTTTAATTTCCAATGGAGTTAATCCTAAAGATAAATGAGAAAAAAAGAGAGATTTGTACAGCTGCAGACCGTTTGCAGGCCCTTCTCCACAATACAAACAGGGCCCGGCTTACTTATTGAAATAGTATAAGCAAAAACAATCTTTATAAATGACAATCAAAGGCATACATCTTTGGATTGTGAGAGAATCGTGCACATTTTTGCATTGTAAAGTCAGTATGCAATAACTGTGTTTTTATATATATATATATATATATATATATATATATATATATATACAGGTTGAGTATCCCTTATCCAAAATGCTTGGGACCAGAGGTATTTTGGATATCGGATTTTTCCGTATTTTGGAATAATTGCATACCATAATGAGATATCATGGTGATGGGACCTAAGTCTAAGCACATAATGCATTTATGTTACATATACACACAGCCTGAAGGTAATTTTAGCCAATATTTTTTATAACATTGTGCATTAAACAAAGTGTGTCTACATTCACACAATTCATTTATGTTTCATATACACCTTATATACACAGCCTGAAGGTCATTTAATACAATATTATTAATAACTTTGTGTATTAAATAAAGTTTGTGTACATTAAGCCATCAAAAAACAAAGGTTTCACGATCTCACTCTCACTCAAAAAAGTCCGTATTTCGGAATATTCCGTATTTCGGAATATTTGGATATGGGATACTCAACCTGTATATGGAATAAGAGATCCTTTTTGCGCTCTAAAATTGGACCTATACCTTTGATTGTACTCAATAATTTTATTAAGGGGCAAGCTTCTACACAGAGATGGTCCCCTGTCGAACAAGACCAAAAATAGAAATCAAGAAATAGTATATCTCTGTGGAGCGCACTTAATGACTGAAATAAATATATTTATGTATAATACAATTTAATATGGTTATATTGGTTTCTGACAAAAAGAGGATGACATCACACAAACACCCTTTAAACTTTAAAACATCTATTGCTTTTTATTGCTAAAATAATAAAATTTCAATACTGATAAAAAATGATGTACACTTTTACAATGTGTTATTGTTCATTACAGCCAAAAAATTGAATAACAACTTTTCCAAACAATAAAAGATTTTTACACTCAACGCGTTTCGTCGTATGTCGACTTCTTCAGGAGTGTTTTTTATGAAAAGGCAATTAATTAGTTTGAAACAGCTGTATTTTCACAAAATTATAATCCATATTTTACTAAGAATTATTATGTATAATTAACTTCCATAGTTTTGTAGTATTTAATGAATCTTCCTATTTGCGACCATCTGATGGTTAATATTAATCTTCCAAAGGCTTGTAATTAATTTGTCCAAATTTTTATTTAATTTACCTATAATACTTTCATATGTCCAAAAAATATATATGATGATCCGGCAATGGGATAAATAATATTAAGCTTCTTTTATTTCCCAGCAGCTCTCCTTGTGTGTCCTCATACACAGAGATCCACTTTTGGATCTCTGTGTATGAGGACACACAAGGAGAGCTGCTGGGAAATAAAAGAAGCTTAATATTATTTATCCCATTGCCGGATCCTCATATATATTTTTTGGACATATGAAAGTATTATAGGTAAATTAAATAAAAATTTGGACAAATTAATTACAAGCCTTTGGAAGATTAATATTAACCATCAGATGGTCGCAAATAGGAAGATTCATTAAATACTACAAAACTATGGAAGTTAATTATACATAATAATTCTTAGTAAAATATGGATTATAATTTTGTGAAAATACAGCTGTTTCAAACTAATTAATTGCCTTTTCATAAAAAAAACACTCCTGAAGAAGTCGACATACGACGAAACGCGTTGTGTAAAAATCTTTTATTGTTTGGAAAAGTTGTTATTCAATTTTTTGGCTGTAATGAACAATAACACATTGTAAAAGTGTACATCATTTTTTATCAGTATTGAAATTTTATTATTTTAGCAATAAAAAGCAATAGATGGTTTAAAGTTTAAAGGGTGTTTGTGTGATGTCATCCTCTTTTTGTCAGAAACCAATATAACCATATTAAATTGTATTATACATAAATATATTTATTTCAGTCATTAAGTGCGCTCCACAGAGATATACTATTTCTTGATATATATATATATATATATATATATATATATATATATATATTCTTTGTATGGGCGGCACTCAGAGACTTTCAACAAGCAGATTAAGTGCAAAAGAGACCCCACCGGGCCAATTTAATGGTAACGTTTCGGGGTATTGTTCCCCTTCCTCTTTTGCACATAATCTGCTTGTTGAAAGTCTCTGAGTGCCGCCCGTACAAAGAAAATATTTACAGATGTCTATCTGCAGGGAGGGCACCGGAGCAAGGTGTACGTAAGCCCGGAGTGCCAGAGACCTTGTGTGTATTGCTATATATATATATATATATATATATATATATTCAAAAAATGCCCGGCACTCTGAAGAATATTGAAAAAGCCGGGTGCCCTCTGCGAAGCGTTGAAATACAGTAGAAAAAAGGCCGCGGCACTCCGTCAATAAATTAATCAAAGATTTAGTGAATCAAAACATGGCAAACAACGGTCACAATGAACCAACGTTTCGGGGTCCTTAAACCCCTTTGTCAAGGCGTGAACCAATAATTACACGCAGACTGAGATACTAGAATATACACAAAGATATAAAGAATACATCATTGTAAAATACAGCAACAACTAGCCATACTGTTACAAACTGTTCAATTCAACTCATAGACAAAATCTATAATCAATTATCAAAGCGGGTTCTCTTATTATTAGCAATGCCTGTTACACTGATTGCCCATAAGCCATAATAAACAATCAGAATTTTTTTTTTAACACTCATATACAGAATCTCATAGAAGCACCTCGAGTTGTAAAATAACTCTACAAAAGGGGGGACTAGTAGGAATATATCTCCCATTCCCTTTTTTTTTTTTTTTTTTTTTTCAATCATAAGACATAACCTTTATTGAATATATTAAAATATAATGTTAATACGACCCAGACAACAGTGAAACATAAGAGTTAAAATCAGACAAATCAACATATATGTGAATCCTAATAGATAGAAAGGTGCAAATAAAGAGTTAAAACACGTGTCCGCGTGTGTGACCTGTGTCTAATAGTTATTGAGTTGTTATATCTATTCCAATGTTACCCTAGAAGGGTCACTCATTTTGTTTTAAATCGATTATATATCGACTGTCACAAGTAATATTGATAGTTCACCCTATCCAGGTTGGCAGCTTTAAATGATCACTCCTATAATTTATATACCTCCTGCTCAACAAAAATATCTCCCGGGAACTCACTCCTCTTAGGACTGTGAGTACAGGTAGGTATAAATATATGAATTTACTCAGATGTGAGAATTATTTTGATTATTCATGTCACCGACTGTTACCACTATAAATTCCTGATATATATAATCCCGAATAGGAGTAGGTTGAGGAATGGACTTTTTTATTTTTTATTTAAACATTAAATTTTTATTGAAAGGTGAGAGGGAAGAAAAAAAGGAATCCTCCTCTCTCTTTTTTTGTACAAATAAGTCAGGGGAACAGAAAAAAAAGAAGTAGGGAAAACATTGGGGGAGGGTTCAGAGTCAGACATAACTCCCATTCCCTTTTAATAATTTCATCACAATACATAGAGAATGATGAGCTATACAACAGGCCCATAGCCAGTTATAAAAATACATGTAAACCCGGATTCTCGTTTAACCCCTTCGGAGCAAGGGTATTGAGTTTAAAAATCCACTCAGCTTCCCGCTGTAGTAAAAGACGTGATCTATCTCTTCCGCGTGGATTGGCTGGAATATGATCTATAATCCTATAGCGGAGGGACGCTAAATTGTGTTTGGCATTTAAAAAATGAGTGTTAAATTTTTTTTCTAATTGTTTATTATGGCTTATGGGCAATCAGTGTAACAGGCATTGCTAATAATAAGAGAACCCGCTTTGATAATTGATTATAGTACAGGTTGAGTATCCCATATCCAAATATTCCGAAATACGGAATATTCCGAAATACGGACTTTTTTTAGTGAGAGTGAGATAGTGAAATCTTTGTTTTTTTGATGGCTCAATGTACACAAACTTTGTTTAATACACAAAGTTATTAAAAATATTGTATTAAATGACCTTCAGGCTGTGTATATAAGATGTATATGAAACAAATGAATTGTGTGAATGTACACACACTTTGTTTATTGCACAAAGTTATAAAAAATATTGGCTAAAATGACCTTCAGGCTGTGTGTTTAAGGTGTATATGTAACATAAATGCATTCTGTGCTTAGATTTAGGTCCTATCACCATGATATCTCATTATGGTATGCAATTATTCCAAAATACGGAAAAATCCGATATCCAAAATACCTCTGGTCCCAAGCATTTTGGATAAGGGATACTCAACCTGTATTTGTCTATGAGTTGAATTGAACAGTTTGTAACAGTATGGCTAGTTGTTGCTGTATTTTACAATGATGTATTCTTTATATCTTTGTGTATATTCTAGTATCTCAGTCTGCATGTAATTATTGGTGATGGTATTCACATGTTATGTTCACGTCATTCCGGCCACGTCTGCGATGGGCTGGGGGCGTGTTTTTCACTTGGTGGGTGTATTTAAGTGTGGGTTGTGTTACTTACCTTTATCCTGACGAAAATCTGTGAATAAGATTGAAACGTTGAACTCTATGCTGGGGTCCGTGTGATTCTTACAAGCCGTCCTGAGTGCCGCCTATGTTTGGTGTGTACACACACACACACACACACACACACACACACACACCCACACACCAAGGTCCGGCACTAGCCTTGGTTCCAAATGTAGTTAAAGTGCTCAGGTTCCCTCCGGGATAATAATCCATTACAATGCAGAAGAATGGCGGCACTCAGAGGCTTACTTGCAGTACAGAAAGTTAGCTTTATTAGCTAATAAAGCTAACTTTCTCTGCTACAAGTAAGCCTCTGAGTGCCGCCATTCTTCTGCATTATATATATATATATATATATATATAATACACACACACACACACACACACACACACACACACACACACACACACACACACACGGAGCCTCGCTCATCTAGGCTTCTCTGCTGCACCTAGGTGCACCAAGGTTTATTAGCATAAGCCTTTCATCTATTGTTCTCAGCTGCAATACAATACAGAGAGAACAACACATCAGGGGATTAAGTCCGACTCAATTAATTCTATTAAAGGAATAGATGAGGAGGGCTCTATCTGTGTGTGTGTGTGTGTGTGTGTGTGTGTGTGTGTATATATATATATATATATATATATATATATATATATATACTTATGATTCTCAGAATTCACTTACAGCTTTAGTTCTACAGTACAGATGTAGCCACACTTGTTAGGTGCGACTGCGTGCATGTATCTTAGACCCGCACGTACCCCATTCGCATGAATGGGAGTGGCAGTTGCTGCAGCTCACGATGAGTGTGGCTACATCTGTATATTATTAATATTGTATGCTTTTGTTTTCTAAATATCTTGCGTAGAAATAGGAATGATTTGCTTTTTTATTGCTATGATTTATACATAAATCCTGTTATCACTTTGCCATATGTAACTGAAAGCAGCTCTCCAGTGCACAAATATACACTTTTTTCATAATTTGTTGATTTTTAACCCAATATAAACATAATTATTTTTTCTTCCAAAGGCCACCCCATGAATTACAGGCCATCATGATAATGTGGGAAACCCATAGCATTTCCAAGAAAGTTCCTGTGATGTGTAGGAGCTTGCTTTACATTCATGGATAACTATTTCCTGTGCTTGTTTAATTAGCACGCTATTTTGAGTTACAAACAATGTAAACATGCAATATGCTGCCTAGGATTGTACTCCTTATTTAGTGGCATCTGATCTGTTGTTTGGAATGAAATTTGCTATAGCTGCGTGTCGGCAGGAATATCCTATTTTTCTATCCCTTTTGTTGTTCTCCTACTTTATGCTATGACTTATTCTATGCTTTCTGCTGTAAAATAAATAGGTCAGACTGATCAAAAATACGGTTGAGAGAAGATCTGTGTAACTGCACAATGGTACATATTTTCCAATGGCTTTGTGTGACATTTTTCATGTCTCGTTAGGTTACTTGAGAATTTAATGGCTCGGAGGCTTTTCACATTTCGATGGCCTTCCTGTAATAAGCTTGAAAAATTCCATTACCATATTAGTCGGGTCACATTATGAGCCTTCCCTTCTGAGACTAATACATTAAACAAGTAATCTATTGTAATAGGTCTTAATATTTACATACCAATCATTAGGATATGATTGCACTGTTTAGCTATATAACCAATACGTGCTGCATACCATTAAGTGATTTTTACCAGCTCCTCTTGCTTGCCTTTGCTTGCTGGTTGCCATGAATCATGTGGCTTCTCTTCCACAAGAGGAGGCTGTGATTGGATCGGGAATAAAGGTTGATCAGGTTGGTTTGAAACATCTGGTTTTGGCAGTTCTATTGGTTGAGTGTTTGTTGGGTATTGACTTTCAGTGTTTGCCCAGTAGGTAGGATTGGTTTGTGGGGGTGAAAGGGGGAGTGTTGGACGATAAGGATGAACAGGAACCATGGGCTGGTGAGGTAAAAGTATAGGTTGGCGTGGTGGCAGTTTTGGTAATGCATGTGGAAGTGGTAGCTGTTGTTGGGGCATCATTGGAGGCAAGGGAACCAATGGATTCTGCAGCCATCCAGACATAGGCTCATAGCCATAAGAGGGGTACTGCAAAAATAGAATATCTTTTAAATCAATTGTAGCTTGTCAGTTTTACTCATAAAATATGAAAAATGTCCTGTACTAGTGACTAATATTTATCTGGGGCAATGCTTCTAATGACATCAACACAGTGGGTGCCTTCTTATATTTACTATAACCAGAAAAATTATGTTTTTGATGTGCTGTTTTTTAATTGTAGAAAAATAAATCAATAAATGGTCATTGCTCACTGTTCATTGACATATTTCTGTGAAGCACCCTCCCACTCCAGGTCACCGACTTGAATCAATAACTCTCCTGTTAGCTGCACTGAAAATAACCGTAACTTTGATATGCACTGTATTTTCCGTGTTTTGTGTGTTTCACTCCACACTAAGGAAACACTACATAGTGGGAAATCCAATTATTTTGCGGTACATTACCGCGGGTAATGATATTGCCTAGTGTTATCCAGTTAACCCTGGTAGCTACACCCATGCTCCTGCTCGCTTCTCTGACATTTCTGGGTGAGCACATTGCCCCCCCCCTTCCCCCCATCACATGACCCCCCATCTGGCCGGGGGAAGAGGGGTACACGTGGGTCAACGGTGCGGAGTGCCAGCTTCTGGGCACCCTCCCTGCAGTACCCGGCTGCTGCGGGTGGCGCGGGACATTGACTGCAGGGGTTGCCATGGCTTATCGGGATTTTGTTTCACCTGCCTCGGACAGGCGAAACAAAATTGCTGATAATTGCCGACTTTTCAAGGCTGCGGCGGTGAAAATCCACAGGTTTCACTGAACGTACAAAATAGGGGAAGTTTGGTGCTTCAAGGCGGAGTGCAGCTCTATCTTAAAGCCCACCTGCAGGGCCAAAGTGCATAGGTAAATAAACAAAATATAGATAAAGCGCAAAACTCCTATGGAGTCAGTGGGTCTGAGTCAATGAAATGATAGTCCCATTAATAATAAGTGTATAGTTACAACACAGGTCCAGTAGTCATCAAACGGTCCGTAAATGTCTTTACTCTTAAACTCCAGCCCAAAAGAAACTCTTCTATATCCTCCAAACACCATTAGCTGTACAACTTCTCTTCCCTCTGTTCCACTTGGGGAATAGATATCTCAGGAGGGAAAACAGAAGAGACAGGGATGGTGTAATACCGTTTATTGAGGAAAAGATAAAAAATAAAACCTTAGCAGCGTACCTCAGGAAATGGTGTATAATGCACACCAATTCTCACAAGTGGTTTTAGGGTTCTTTCTGGTGCTTCCTGGAAACCGGAATCCCCGCTCTCAGTGTCCTGGGTAGGCAGAAGTTAATGTCTTTCACCGATGCGTTTCGGCTCCCTGGAGCCTTTATCAAGGGAGCCGAAATGCGTCGGTGAAAGATATTAACTTCTGTCTACCCAGGACTCTGAGAGGGGGGATTCCTGTTTCCGGGAAGCACCAGAAAGAACCCTAAAACCACTTGTGAGAATTGGTGTGCATTATACACCATTTCCTGAGGTACGCTGCTAAGGTTTTATTTTTTATCTTTTCCTCAATAAACTGTATTACACCATCCCTGTCTCTTCTGTTTTCCCTCCTGAGATATCTATTCCCCAAGTGGAACAGAGGGAAGAGAAGTTGTACAGCTAATGGTGTTTGGAGGATATAGAAGAATTTCTTTTGGGCAGGAGTCTAAGAGTAAAGACATTTACGGACCATTTGATGACTACCGGACCTGTGTTGTAACTATACGCTTATTATTAATGGGACTATCATTTCATTGACTCTGACCCACTGACTCCATAGGAGTTTTGCGCTTTATTTATATTTTGTTTATTTACAGGTTTCACTGAACCTGTGTGTTTTCGCAAGAATTTTTTTTTTTTTACGGGAGATCTAATTGGATAACCTGTGGAAGTAAATAAAAAATTCAATTAAAAATACCCATTTTTCGCTCCCGATAAACGATAATGTTTGAGTGGGAAATAGGATTTTTACATACAGTAAATGCTATATGTCTATTTACACATCTATTTGGACATTGTTTTGTCTGATATTAAGAACTACACCTACACAAACATATATAAAATATCTCACCTGATGCTTCATCATGGACTGGTATCGTTTTAATGGTGTTAATATCTAAAGGAAAGACCACATAATAGTGAGCTACACCTATGTTTGCTGTAAATCTTGTCTTTCAATTTGGCATGCAGGATGTAGTCTGGGTCCTAGCAGTCAGAATCCCGATGGTCACAATCCCGACATCGGAATCCCCATGCTCAGAATTCCAACTGATGCCCAAACTGAGGGGCACATTTATTAAGCTTGGGGAAGTGATAAAGTGGAAGGTGATAAAGCACCAGCCAATCAGCTCCTAACTGTCATGCCACAGGCTGGGTTTAAAAATGACAGTTAGGAGCTGATTGGCTGGTGCTTTATCACCTTCCACTTTATCACTTCCCCAGACTTAATAAATCTGCCCCCCAGTATTAGAATTAGGCACTAGAGGGCGGTGGGTTAGGCTGCGGGAGGGGCAGGTCAGCATTCTGAGCATTGGGATTGCTCTGTTATAGGCCCTTCACACTGGGCGATAATAGTGAAAGTATGAACGATCTCTAAATGAACGAGATACCATTCAAATCTTTCAGTGTGGAGGCACCAGCGATGAACGATGCGCGGTCCCGCGCTCGTTTATCGCTGGTGCCCCGTCGCTTGTGCATGCAGGCCAATATGGACAATCTCGTCCATATTTGCCTGCACTGCTATGGAGCCGGGAGACGGGGGGAGTGAAGAAACTTCACTGCCCCCCCGCCGCCGGGTCGCCCGTATCCGCCGTCAGACAGCTCGGCGGCGGATCTGTCAGTGTGTAGGGCCCATTAGGATTGGACTCTGACAGACGGTATTTCTATAACAACCCTGGCATGCAAACCCAGCTTGCTGTGTCGACAAGTCAGAATACAAATTCTACATCTCCAATTGTCTCGTGTTTTCTTAGTTCATTTGTCTGAACCCGTTTGAACATTGACAAGATTGCAACGTTTATGACAATTGTCTGTACTGAAAGCCTTGTAACCATTAAGGTGATCACACAAGTGTTCTTTCCAAACAGTGGACAAATGGTTTGTTTTTTTCTTTATATCTAATCAAGAATAATTTTTAAAATTTCTGAAAAATGTCAGTATGGATAAAAACAGACTTGTACCTTTTACTTTAGAATAGATTATTAGGACCACATACCCACTCTACAAGGTTTACTAGCTTTTTAAAACTTAGGGGTTTATTTACTAAGCCTTGGGTGGAGATAAAGTCGCTTGAGATAAAGTACTCGCCAATCAGCTCCTAACTGCTATGCCACAGGCTGTGTTTAAAAAAATGACAGGGGCTTCCTTCCTTTGTATATTAATCTCAATATAGCATAATGTGAACTTTACAAAGAAATAAAGGTATTTACTTTAAGCTGTGCTGCAGCATACTGTATAAAGATATTTGTGATCGTTAGTCTAACTGCAAAAAATATATTCCTACAGTATATCAAGTGTCCCTTTTATTACAGGGCAGTCACAATTCTTTGCACCCTGAAAATTGTATGGCGTACTAGAAAGGGGTTGTGGTCTCGTCCAGATATGGTCGTGGTATGGTTACATTGTGGTGTAGTCTGGATGTAGGTTTGGTTAGGATGAATCAGGGATATGACTTAAATCGATCTCAATATGATATTACTGTTGAGAGGTTTATAGTGTGTTAAGCGTGGCAGTGTCACCTTTGTTGCAATGTTACATTTGTGTTATACAGAAGCAAAATGAAAAATAAATATTTATTTTACTACCTCATAACTTAAGTTGACATATCCTGGATGCTGGGAATGAGGAGGAAGCTGCAAAATGAAATGCTGATTTCACATTAGTCATATAGAAAATCCTGGGATGATCAGTCACACTCTCCCATAATTGTCAGTGCCTTACTGTGACATCTTGCTACGATCGTGATCATTGTACATCATGCATTGATCACTCAATGGTAGCATAAAGCAATTCCTCCTTAATCCACTGCAGGATGATAACCCATAAGGCAGTGGTTCCCAAACTTTTTTGAGTCACGGCGCCCTAGAGTATCAGATTTGTTTTCACGGTACCCCTAGGCCAAAAGTTTCTTATTGAGAAATTCAGAGAAAAATATTAAATTAAGTAAAATGTGCTTATATTTCATCCTTAGGCTCAGTTATGTTGTAGGGACAGGATTCACTTCTGTTTGTCCACATATTTTATGATTGGCAGCCACCAGCACTGGTTTGCCTATTACATTGACAGTAACATTTTTTAATTGGCCCTGGACCACCAACCCAGGGCACCCCAGCAAGTCTCCTGAGGCACCCCAGGGTGCCACGGCACACAGTTTGAGAACCACTGCCTTAGGGTTTGTCCATTTTTGAGCATTCCATAGTTCATGCTCTGATACACCTGCCCAGAAGCATAATGTTTCTGGATTTTCTGTTCCTATGCTAAAAAATATTTAAGGACTGTTCAAAGTGGACATAGTCATTTCTGCCCCCTTTTCCCCATATATCAAATAGGAGACTCTTCCTGTGATAGCATTACTTGCAGAGTGCAAAATATATATTTCAGGACCAGTCCTTTACAACCTGAGCTGTATCAGGAACCCAAGAACAGATGTCAATATTATACTACTACTGTAAGTGAAAGTATTATCAGGGGGTATCCATTCAGATGGTCGACAATGTTAAGGTCAACACTCATTAGGTCGACCGCTATTGGTCGACATGGACAAATGGTTGACACATGTTAATGGTTGACACATGAAAAGATTGGCATGACTTTAAAAAAATATTTTTTTTTTTAACTTTTTCATACTTTATCATCCACGTGGATTACGATTGGTAATAGTAACCTGTGCCGAGTGCAGCGAGGCACCTTGCCCTCACGCGAGCCATGCAAGGGGACACGGGACACTAATTGGGGTTCCTGGTCATGTTACGAAAAAAATGATACCAAAAACAGTTCAAAATTAATGTCGACCTTTCCATGTGTCAGCCTTTCATGTGTCGGCCATTTGTCCATGTCGACACATATAGTGGTCGACCTAATGACTGTTGACCTTAAGATTGTCGACCATTCATACCGGAACCTTATCAGGGCATTACAAATACAGTACCTACGGTATGCTAAGTTATGTAGAACACATTTTTTATATTTGCATTTATGTTACAACATTAACTAACACAATGTTTTTGCTGGTCAGAGTTATAATAAAGAGTCTATTTATCCATGTGTAACTGTCATGTGTGTCTTGCAGTGGGAAGGTTGGGAGTTATATCCCGTTCACCTGTTACTGGTGTATGCAGCAGTGAATGTGGGTACCGAAGGTGGGGGAGATAGTTAATGGGCAGCGGCACACACACCCTGGAAATGTGGCTATATATCCGTGGTGATGTGGGCATGCCCATTGTCCCTTAATCATGATTCTGAAATATTTTGGGAGGTATGCAATTCACTAGGAACCAGTGCCTTATGCCTCAGGTAATAGCACCTAGTGCCTTAACTGGAGAATTGGCTCATCTTACAAAATAGCTTCTTAAATAGTTCTTTAAAGGTTTGAAAAACAACACTTATTAAAAGGGGATACAAAACTGTAATTTGGCTTTAACGTGACAACTGTAGCAGTGCTTTCAGTGGTGCATCTCAAATCTTTCCTGCAGCATAGTTCACTATGTGTAATGGCCGCTGCGATTGAACATTATATTTTGTGTTACTGCTTTTAAATGCTATGTGCAATGTCAAATTTAATAGAAAAGAAATCAAAGCAAAAGAAAGTATGTTGGGACACGCCCAACTGCATACATTATTTTATGGACTATCATTTGTAATAGGTATAAAAGAAACCATGAGTACAGCAAAGACAATGCTTCTGTTAGTAAATGTATATGATGCCTGCAACTATTAGTTGAATTGTGTTAAAAAAACAAAACCCTAGAAGTACTCTTTATATCTGAGGTATACAACACATGTGTACTACGTTAAAAATCGAAATGATATAATATTGTGCTTACCACAACCCAAGTTTAGGGTTATAGTCTGGGGTAGATTAGATAGGCAGATCCAATCTTTCTAATTACTATGCTAGTAATTGTCCAGATCAAGTTGCTCAGTGGCCAGGCTCAGGTACACATGGGGCCCAAATAGCTTGGATGGAGATTGCACCCATACACATTGCATACTTGTTGATATTGTGGCTAAGGTCACCCCGGTGGGAGGTGTGGAGGGGGTGAAAGATGCCACATGTCATCATAGCCCTGTTTTCTGCTTTATAAAGCTGCTTTGTGATGAATTGTGGGCAGATGGGGGCACAATGATTCAAAAGGCAGTTGACCATACTCCAGTATAGTAGGCGAGTATGACATACTGTAGTTGTTAGCCATCCTGATTTTATGTAATACATTTTCACAATCATTTTCAGATATCTTGAGTGTAAACATGAACTATTGTTTTTGCAACTAGTCTGTAAAGTAACAAATTGCCAGACACAGTAACCCTGTGTGTGCCCATCTTGTGTTTAGGCTAAGTTCTGACAAATATGTTCCATCATGTATTTAGAGCATATTACAAATGCCTTTTTCCAATTTTGCTTTGTGTTGTGTATATAAAAAACAAATCACAGAACCTAAACTACATTTTAATGAGTAGTGAAAACTCACTGGCAGGCAGAAAGCCGCTCCTAGAAGTGAACTGAGCGTAATCCAAGACTTCATCATGTCACGAGGCGCTATCTTTATACCTGCAGGTGTAATACAGATAAAGACAAATACATTTTTCCAGATTAAAGTTACTATTTTATCAAATACAATGTCACATTTACAGATATATTTGTTCAAAATGTTCTTATTTACTAAGCATATTTTATATGTCTATTCTTTGTCAGATCTTTTCCAAACTGAAGCTTGTTAAAAGAATTAAGAATAAGAATAATCTTGACACATATACCACAGCAATGAAGGTTATTCATTTCCCAAGAATGTATTAATTTGCTCTCAGCAAGCAGACCCATTAGGTCCAGGGGGACGAGGGGAGAGAGCCTTGGTACATTGAGTCTCGGAGTTGGGACCTCGGAGTTGAGTCTAGTTGCCCAGTTTTGCAGAAGAGTTGCAGCCTGGCATCCAAGATGATATGGCCATTCCCTTTATTCACAATGTGCAATGGCCGTGCTGCCACGTGCTTGGTCAGGTTGCCATTGGTACTGGAGCCTGAGTCTCATTGTGGCTTTGTAAGAGCCAGTTAAAGAAGTGCAAAAGCATAATGCAAATGCTTTTTGGGGGTCAAGCATCAACATTTGGCAAAAGCTCTCGTGTTTTTATGAGCAAGTATATTGGGCCTAATTCAGACCTGATCGCTAGGCTGCGTTTTCTCACAGCCTGCGATCAGGTCTGAACCGCGCATGCATATGCAACGCAATGCGAAGGTGCTTCGGACGACTGCACGGGGCATCGGTGCATAGCGACGGGATGGTGCGGAAAAAAAACGATCGCACGGGCGATCGCGAGGAGATTGACAGGAAGAGGGCATTTGTGGGTGGCAAATGATCGTTTTATGGGAGTGTTTGGAAAAACGCAGGTATGTCCAAGCGTTGGAAGAGAGTTGGTCCTGCCTGCGTAGAGACTGCACAAGATCTGTTTGTACAGCTCTGCTACACATGCGTTCGCACACTTGCACAGCTAAAATACAGCAACTATCTGATCGCAGGGCTACAAAAATCACTGCCCAGCGATCAGGTCTGAATTAGGCCCAATATACTTGCTCATAAAAACACGACAGCTTTTGCCAAATGTTGATGCTTGACATCACAAAAAGCATTTGTATTATGCTTTGCACTTCTTTGTTGTGCATGTGAGGTGGAGGCGTTAGAAGAAGTTGTAAAAGAAAAAAAGGAAACAAAAGGTTGAATTTTGAGGGAGGGGATTCTATATGTGAGAGTGGTTTTACAGCCTTTTACTGTAAATGTTTCTAAACACATTTTTGGGAAATGTTGGAAAACTCTTACATCTCATTTATGTCGTAAAGTCCCCATTCTCACTCATGTTTCATTTTACACATCCGTGCACACTGAAGGCCTGATTCAGCATTACACACAAGTCTCACAATGTTTAGCAACTGCGTCGAGCCTGCAGGCACATCTTTGTGCAAATATACTGTAGCTGATTCTTAGTAGTACGTATCTCAGATGTGTCATGTGGCTCCCCTGCACACTATAACCGTGATGCCATTATGTCACGCGTATGGGGCCACTGACTGGTAAGTAGAGCACTGCACGTATTAAGAACGTTGCCAGTGGCTCTGTAGTAGCACTAGTGACTGCACTGTGGCATTCCAAACTCCCTGCAGCCACATGCAGGTGCCATGGGGCAGTGACAGTACCGCCCATGGGGCTCTGAACTCTTATTGCGGTGGAACCGCTCGCACAACCCTAATTATGGCACTGTCAGACTCCATGCCTTAGTGGCTGTGGGCGTGTACATGGAATTTTGTTCTAGTCAGAGGTGAGCGTATGCCGAGATCCATCTGATAACAAACTGCTCTCTTGCACCAAGGACTGGGCTGAGACAAGACTACAATGATAGTTATGATGGCTTCACAAGCGGATGCCGCCAATTCTGAATATATGCAGAGATACACATTTATTTCCGAACTGCAAGGCAGGAGCGACTCTGAATTGGACCCTGATTATTTTTCAAGATGATACTGGGCTGCACAGATTAATAAAATTGACATAATAACATAATTGAGTGCCTTGCACAGTATAATAGGCAGTAGCTAGTGAGCATTAACAAGATTTAAAAAGCATAAAAGAACCACTTTTTATTATTTCAGTTTCTTTGTAGTGCTTGGGAAACACCTGTACCTTTATCCACATGTCAGTGCTAACAAGTGCAGGCCTTGAGGCAGGCATGTGGAATAGAGTGGGCGGTGAAGTATGATGGAGAAAGCAACGTGTCGAGGTGAAATATAAACAAAGTTATCCTTCATGGGCACGTGCAGCTGCTGTGAGTTCCAGGGCTAGGATACCAAACTGCATATTTCCTGCAGTCGGCCAACTGCACGTTGATAACACATTAATACTTGAAGAAAAGGGCATGCATCTTCTGATTGCTATAGAGACATACAAGGAGCTATCTGCATGTAGCACATATGCTGATGGGCAGTTGTAGTGTGAAATTACCACACAGTATGCTTTGTTTATTATCAATGAATCACAGCAGCCAATCGCAGTGAGTGTTTCTCTGTCTACTGCAGATGCAGGTAATGACAGCAAGTATCTGATTGTATTTTGCTGTTTAGTGCAAATTCTGCACCTACATTCTAAGAAATATTCTGTTATTACTGAATCCTAGTTACAGTATGTATGTCACTGACACCTGTGAAGACAGAGGAAGAGATGTTCAGGCAAACTTGGAAATAATCCCTTTATTTTTTCTTTTACAAGAGGTCAAATAGTTTTCAGATATTGAAACCGCTTGCGCTGTAATGACCATGCTTTTGTAACCTCTGGGGATTTCAGGGTTACTCATTTTGTTGAGGTCTCCTTCCAACTTCCCCGAGGAGGTAGAGGTCGGGCTTGATAATGTGATTTGCTACAAATTATGTCATTACACAATGCCACAATGTTTCCTGGCACTAAGCACCCCGTACCTCCCACCTGGACCTCTCCCTCAGAGATCTCCCGCAGGGAACCATTTAAAAGTATGTAATAGTGGTACACATGTGAGGCACCTCAGTTGCAGTTTTGCATACTGAAAAGCAATGTAAATAAAATCTGAAAAATGATATCTCTATACATTTTAGAAACCAGAGGCATAACTATGGTTTTTAGCGCCCTGGGCAAGATGACCCCCCTCCCCCCAAACAATATATATATATATATATATATATATATATATAAAAGAAAAATAACCTAAATAAAATAAAACATTTTAAAATATCTATAAAAGCATTATTGAAATCTTGTATAGATACATAAACTGTTCCCATTAGAATGGGGGCCGGACAGGGCGGTGAGGTGCGGGCAGGGCATCCCCTGCTCCTGAAAAGAGGGGGTGTGGCTTCATGACCCCCCTCCCCCCCGCCCTCATCATACTAGGGGCTGCCCTCAAGTTCTTCCCTCACTGTGAATAGATGCTGTGCACATGTGCACTGCATCTATTCACCTGCCAGTGTTTGGAAACCCCAACTTTTCCCACCCAATATATATTTTTTTTTACAAACATAGAACTTTTATTGTTTCTTGAGGCTTTTTTAAAAATAAATAAGCAAGTCCTGGGGCTTTTTAAAGAAACGATTTAAGCCTGGGGTGGCCCCAGGGTCGCTTATTATAAAATATAAACATGTCACACAGTAGTTGTACCCCATGTACTCGTTACGCCACAAAGTAGTAGTACTCCATATAAGCCAGAGTAGTAATGACCATTATGCAACACAGTAGTAGTGCCCATTATACATGCTGTATAAGAAACTGTTAATAAATAAATAAATATTATGCCAAAAAAGTAGTAGCATCCATTATATACATTATGCCACACAGTAGCAGTGCCCATTATACACATTATGCCACACCATTGTAGTACCCATTATACACATTATGCCACACTGTAGTAGTACCCATTATATACATTATGCCACAACGTAGTAGTAAGGTCATTCAATGTCGGTTCAACCAGGCGTGTCCACCACCCATCTCAGATTTTTATGAAGTTTTTTTTAGTTAAGAGAGGATGTCAAAACAACTATTTCTGCTAAATATCTTGACTGTCTGACAATTTGTTTATTAAATATTGATTTTTCAATTTATTAAATTATTTACTAATAGCGGCTTCTTTATCCAGTTTATTTGAAGTATGAGGGGTGTTTATTAAGGGATCACCACAAAATGTACACCCCTCAGGTAACTCTTCCTCCTGAACCTAAAAATCACTTTATCTGCCTCGCATTTTGAGTTACTGCAAAAATGCATGTTTTTCGAAAGTACTTAAAAATGCTTAGTTCAATCAACATTAGATATCCCAATATTTGTAGGTGCTTAACAAAGCTATACATTGATACCACACAAAAAATCAGCATGGTACTCTGTTTCATAGTGGAGAAAAAAATATCATGAAGTTGATGTTCAATTAGTGTACATACATAATTAACACAATAAACCATAACATTTAGAAACTTAAACATAACTTGAGTCCCTAACTTATTTAATGTCACAGAATACATGGTAAAACAATCAATGTAAAACATCAGGTACAGCAGTTTTACGAAGATGATGAACATTCTCAGATGTGCCCTGGAATGAAAGTCTGTTTCTGTAAAAGTTCCAGGAGGAAAAAGAAGTCACAAACAAAGGCTGCTCCTAGTAAACTTGAAAGAGCTTTATCTTGCAAATACTGTTTTCCAGACAAGTTGGAATGTCTAAGGTTTGTTCCTTACAATCTACATAGTGAGTTAGTGTTTCGGCAAGAGTTATGCCACCAAAACGTAAAAAATTATTGGTTGCTGCTCTACCACTAAAGATGAACTACAAAGACCATTCGTAAAAAAAAAGTGTGTTTTTACCGTAACTCGAAATGTAAATCAGATAAAGTAATTTGGTTTGGATTTTTGGATTCGGGAGGAAGAGTTACATTAGGGGTCCAAATTTCATGATGATTCCTTTATAAACACCTGTGATACTTCAAATAAACTGGATAAAGAAGCCGCGATTAGTAAATAATTGAATACATTGAAAAATCAATATTTAATAAACGAATTGACAGTTGAGATATTTAGCAGAAATAGTTGTTTTGACATCCTCTTTTAACTAAAGAAAAGTCCTAAAAATCTGAGATGAGTGGTGGACATTTCATTTTTTTGGGGGTGATCTGATGTGGAATGACCCAGTAACCATTATACACGTCACACCATAGTAGTACCCATTATACACATGCCACAGAGTACTAGTACCCATTATACACATCATGTCACATGATAGTAATACCCCAGACACACATTAGGCCATACAGCAGTACACCATCTACGTTATACCCCATGTACACGTTATGCCACAGAGTAGTAGTACCCATTATACACATGCCACAGAGTACCAGTACCTATTATACACATCATGTCACATGATAGTAATACCCCAGACACACATTAGGCCATACAGCAGTACACCATCTACGTTATACCCCATGTACACGTTATGCCACAGAGTAGTAGTACCCATTGGTTCTGTTCACCTCCTTCTCCCCTGGTTCTGTCCAGCACCTTCTATTCACATTCTATTTAACTGACTATTGTCTAATTTTGCCAAGATAAAGCAAACTTGAGAGAGATTACTTTATGAATTAAGAACATGGCTCAGCTACGTTTGAGCAGGAGTATGGGACTCGAATGACAGTGTCTAGGTCGACACCCATTAGGTCGACAGTGACTAGATCGACACTAGAAATAGGTTGACACGGACACTAGGTCGACATGAAAAAAAGTCGACATGAGTTTTTCATGTTATTTTGGTGTCGTTTTCTTCGTAAAGTGACCGGGAACCCCAATTAGTATACCATGTCCCCTCGCATTTGGGCAAGGTTACCGTTCCCAATCGTAGTCCACGTGGATCATAAAGTATGGAAAAGTTCCACAAAATCATTTAAAAAAAATAATAATGTCGACCATTTTCACGCGTCGACCATGTCAATGTCAACCAATAGTGGATGACCTAATGACTGTCGACCATAACATGGTCGACCATCCAAATGTCTACCTTACAGTATATGGAACCTCTTGTAAAACACAATACACAGACAAATCCTGAAAAATATCATTGTCTTTTCTCTAACAAGTAGATCTTAATAACTTTGGGGCTCATTTACACTTGGATGCAAGTTATTTTTATGACACGCCTCTCAGATGTAGCAGTCCACGTCCGCACTGATAGGTGTTACTGTCACATCTCCCTGAAATGCTTTTACAAAAGTAGGCAAGTTTGCACATGCACTGATATTGTGATTTGCATAACATAAGAATACCATTAAATTCACAAAATAATAGTAATACCCCTTTCAGACTGCCTGAGGCGGGTCGTACCTGAGAGCCTGACACAGGAGCTCCCAGAGTGCGACCCGCCTCAAGCGCCCTGCCGCCGCTGTAAGCAACCTGGCATATTGCTGGGTTGGTGACGCGGCTGGAGCGGCGCTTGGAGATCACATGATCTCCAAGCGCCGCCCATCCACACACAGTGAACGGTAAACGGGTCGCATCGATCGGCTCCCGTTCACACTACACAGTGGGCCGGGTTGAATTAGTGTTCAACCCTGCTCGCTACCCGAGTTGGAATACCGGGTCGCTCGGCCCGGTATTTCAACCCTGGCACCTTTCATACCGCACATGAACACGGGTTTTGCACGTTCATGTGCCAATCACCTGTGTTCATAGCTGGCGCTCTGAAAGGGGTATAATTGTGATGAGGGGCAGCTGGTAAAACTGTAAATGTTGGCCTGTCCCTCTAACTCCAAGATAGTTGTTACTGTATTGATCAGAGCTGTATATGTTAATTCTTGTTACATGTAATTTTATTTCCTATAGTTTTATGAGCTTACAGATTTTAAGCAATTTCTAAAAAATAGTTTAACCTGATTTGTTCTAACGGGTGTAGTATGTTATGCCGGTGCTTGGGATCCTGGCGCCGGTATCCCGACTGCTGGTATGCAGGCAGCAGGGTGAGCGCAAAAGATCCCCTTGCGGACTCGCTGCGCTTGCCACGCTGTGGGCAAGCTATTTATTCTCCCTCCATGGTGAGCGCCGTATGGTGAGCGCCGGAATCCTGACAGGCGACATATCAAATGCCTCCCGTTCTAACAGATACAGGGTTGGCCAGAAGTGCAGACATTTTCTTAAAGCGGCAATCATATACATGCCATGGTTTTGCCTTGTATCTACCAACAGTATCTATTTTTTGCATATGCTAAAATTGTTACATATATTCAGAGAATTCCTTTTCACATTTCTTTAAAAATGAAAACAAATTGAAATAAGTCCATATTTGTCTTACCCTGAAGCCAGCTGTAGGTGATGAGGTATGCTTAAGGTGCGACTGATGGAACTGAAGCAATTTAAATCAAGTTATATTTAACAGTAGCCAATCATCGTTTGCCTGGTTCATAAAGTGTCAACACTTCTATCATTTTGTTAACAAAAATGTTGTAGCATGTTTACTTAAGTTTAAATACACTTCTCCTGAAATGCCAAGGTATGTTATTATAAAGAGTACAATTAGCAAAGTCAGCTTTCTTCCACCTAGTTATTTTCTCTATTACCAATGTGCAGAAAATCTCGGAGCATCTTCTGATCTTCTGTACCAATTATGGTAATATTCAAGTCAGCAGGCTTGCACTTTCCAAATATAAAGCAATTGTACTGTATTAGGCTTACAACATGAAAATATGACTTATGTCTTTTTGTACAGGTACTGAATTTCCCATGTTTATGATCAATGGCTTTTCACAGGTTGTTAAATAGAGCCTGTGTTCTCCAGTATCCGGACCTGGGTCGACACCACTTCGGTCGACACCCATTAAGTTGACTGTGAATAGGTCGACGCTAGAAATGGGTCGATATGCAAAAAGGTTGACGTGAGTTTTTAATTTTTTTTTCTTTTTTTGAACTTTTTCATAGTTTACGACCCACGTGAACTACGATTGGGAACGGTGACCTGTGCTGAGCGCAGCAGTAGTGGAGCGAGGCACCTTGCCCGAAAGCGAGCCATGCGAGGGGACACGGTACACTAATTGGGGTTCCCGGTCACTTTACGAAGAAAACGACACCAAAATAACATGAAAAACTCATGTTGACCTTTTTTTCATGTCGACCTTGTTCATGTCCACCTAATGGCCGTGTCAACCTATTTCTAGTGTCAACCTAGCCACTGTCGACCAATAGGTGTCGACCTAGACACTGTCGACCCTGAGTCCCATACCCCTGCTCATCTGTAGCTGAGCCATGTTCTTAATTCATAAAGTAATCTCTCTCAAGTTCGCTTTATCTTGGCAAAATTAGAGAATAGTCAATTAAATAGAATAATTTATAATGAAGCATTAAACTGCAGCACAAGACAGTTGGTTAACCAAAAAAAAAAAAAAAAAAAAAACACAAATCAAATCATACCTAGAAATAAAACAAGACCGCAAGAGCCAGGATGTACTGAAGTCTAGGTTCAGCGGCCATGCAGGATGCCAGCCAAATGCGGACGTGTTTTTAAAGGGGCAATAATTTACAAGGCATGGTTTGGCTGAGTTCGGCCGGCATCCTGCACAGCCTCTGACTTCACTGACTTCATCCCGGCCATGGGGTTGACAGAGAAGATGCAAACATGAAACAGATTGTAGACAAGGCATTGCATATTAGCATTTAGAACAGTGCCACAGATTTGCATGCAGTTTTGAATGTGGTTGAATATACATATTTGTTTTACCATGTACGCTTTTGGGAGCAACATGCAACTGATTTACTTATAACTATCCTCAACAATATGTTATCCATTGCATATAAGGTGATTTCAGATAATTCATGCTGGTGACCCTTACAATACAATGTTTTAAAATAATAATGTAGCGTCTTGTGCTGCATCTTCCAGGATTCCTATCACTGATATGTGGCAAAAATGAAGTGTACAGTTTGTCCTATCTTGTGATACAGTAGATCTCTGATTAATTTAGTGGCGAAATAGTACAGGATGTTTGAGTTTGTTGTGTAAACAGTATTCTTTTATAGTGCTTTCTATAAATGTTTAGAGACTTGCATGTATATTTTGATGAATTAGGGCCCCAGTAAGGAGTCATTTATTTATTTATTTTGAACAAGAACAATTACTGTGCGGCTTTATTTAACACTGTGACTTCAAGCTTATGTATGCAAACTCCAATTCTACATCTACAGAAGGGCTGTTTAACGTGCAGGGTGGCTATATACATCTGTAGAGCATTTTGAGTTCTATTGGGAGAAAAGTGCTATTTAATTAGCATTATTATTATGATGATGATGATACACTAGTATATTGGAGCTGGCATATACCAGGTCACCACGGTCTCCATCCTGCTCCATACCACCCCTCCCCTGCGACCAGGGGCGTCAGAACGTTTTTAGGTTGGGGGGGCAAGATATAATCTCATTTCGGCGCCCCTACATTGCTGAATCGCTAAATGTCACACCCCCGAAGAGTGCCTTTGGGAGACTGCCATACAAAATTAAGTATAGGTAAATGTTTGACACTGACATACAATAATGCAGGGGTATTCCACATGTGGCCCTCCAGCTGTTGCGGAACTACAGAGCCCAGCACGCCCTGCCATCATTTTGCTATTAGGACATTAGGCCAGGTCCACACAAAATACATTGAAAATGCCAGATCCACACTAATAGGTAAAGGTATTATAGCGGCATGCATTGTGCCGCTATAATATTTCCTGCTTCACCTCATTACAGAGGCAAAGCAGGAAGAGACATCAACAAGATGTATGAACATCTTGTCTGACGAAGCGGGGGAGTGAAAGCTCAAGCCTCCGACGATGTCCCCCTGAGCTCACAACTAATCAGCTCAGAGCTGACGCGCTGTGTCTCCTTCCCAGACGACTCCTCTGCGCATACACGGGATCTCGCTACTTGCACGGGATCCCCAGCGCACTCCGGAGTTGGCACCCGCCACAGCCAGGGACAGCTCTGTCCCTGCTGTGGTCTATGGGCATCACCACATGCAGCTGTCAAAATCGACAGCTGCAGGTGTCGGAACGGTCAGCATCGCACAGCCCGCGCATATCGGCCTGCTATCTTTCAGATGGCAGTGCCGATATGGTCAAGGTCGTATAGCGCATAACGTGCGCTATACCGCTTCTCCCCCATATCGCAAGGTAATACATTTACCCTTAAATTCCCGCAACCAGAGAAGCCGAATACAGTACATACTATTTCTCTAACGTCCTAAGTGGATGCTGGGGACTCCGTCAGGACCAAGGGGTTTAGCGGCTCCGCAGGAGACAGGGCACAATAATAAAAGCTTTAGGATCAGGTGGTGTGCACTGGCTCCTCCCCCTATGACCCTCCTCCAAGCCTCAGTTAGATTCTTGTGCCCGGCCGAGAAGGGTGCAATCTAGGTGGCTCTCCTGAGCTGCTTAGAATAAAAGTTTAAGTTAGGTTTTTTATTTTCAGTGAGTCCTGCTGGCAACAGGCTCACTGCTACGAGGGACTTAGGGGAGAGAAGTAAACTCACCTGCGTGCAGGATGGATTTGCTTCTTAGGCTACTGGACACCATTAGCTCCAGAGGGAGTCGGAACACAGGTCTCACCCTGGGGTTCGTCCCGGAGCCGTGCCGCCGACCCCCCTTGCAGATGCCGAAGTTGAAGAGGTCCAGAGGTCCAGAAACAGGCGGCAGAAGACTTTCAGTCTTCATAAGGTAGCGCACAGCACTGCAGCTGTGCGCCATTGTTGTCAGCACACTTCATACCAGCGGTCACTGAGGGTGCAGGGCGCTGGGGGGGGCGCCCTGGGCAGCAATGTATTATACCTTTTTTATGGCTAAAATACATCACATATAGCCCTTGAGGCTATATGGATGTATTTAACCCCTGCCAGATCTCACAAACTCCGGGAGAAGAGCCCGCCGTTTTAGGGGGCGGGGCCTATTCTCCTCAGCACACGGCGCCATTTTCCTGCTCAGCTCTGCTGTGAGGAAGGCTCCCAGGCTCTCCCTTGCACTGCACTACAGAAACAGGGTTAAAACAGAGAGGGGGGGCACTTATTTGGCGATATGATTACATATGTGAAAATGCTATAAGGGAAAACACTTGTATAAGGGGTTGTCCCTGTATAATTATAGCGTTTTTGGTGTGTGCTGGCAAACTCTCCCTCTGTCTCCCCAAAGGGCTAGTGGGGTCCTGTCCTCTGTCAGAGCATTCCCTGTGTGTGTGCTGTGTGTCGGTACGTGTGTGTCGACATGTAGGAGGACGATGTTGGTGAGGAGGCGGAGCAAATTGCCTGTATTGGTGATGTCACTCTCTAGGGAGTCGACACCGGAATGGATGGCTTATTTAGGAATTACGTGATAATGTCAACACGATGCAAGGTCGGTTGACGACATGAGACGGCCGGCAAACAAATTAGTACCTGTCCAGGCGTCTCAGACACCGTCAGGGGCTTGTAAAAACGCCCATTTACCTCAGTTGGTCGACACAGACACAGACACGGACACTGACTTCAGTGTCGACGGTGAAGAAACAAACGTATTTTCCTTTAGGGCCACACGTTACATGTTAAGGGCAATGAAGGAGGTGTTACATATTTCTGATACTACAAGTACCACAAATAAGGGTATTATGTAGGGTGGGAATAATCTACTTGTAGTTTCTCTATCGTCCTAAGTGGATGCTGGGGTTCCTGAAAGGACCATGGGGAATAGCGGCTCCGCAGGAGACAGGGCACAAAAAAGTAAAGCTTTACTAGGTCAGGTGGTGTGCACTGGCTCCTCCCCCTATGACCCTCCTCCAGACTCCAGTTAGATTTTGTGCCCGAACGAGAAGGGTGCAATCTAGGTGGCTCTCCTAAAGAGCTGCTTAGAGAAAGTTTAGTTTAGGTTTTTTTCTTTACAGTGAGTCCTGCTGGCAACAGGATCACTGCAACGTGGGACTTAGGGGGAAAGTAGTAAACTCACCTGCATGCAGAGTGGATTTGCTGCTTGGCTACTGGACACCATTAGCTCCAGAGGGATCGAACACAGGCCCAGCCGTGGAGTCCGGTCCCGGAGCCGCGCCGCCGACCCCCTTGCAGATGCTGAAGCGTGAAGAGGTCCGGAAACCGGCGGCTGAAGACTCCTCAGTCTTCATAAGGTAGCGCACAGCACTGCAGCTGTGCGCCATTTTCCTCTCAGCACACTTCACTGGGCAGTCACTGAGGGTGCAGAGCGCTGGGGGGGGGCGCTCTGAGAGGCAAATATAAACCTTATACAAGGCTAAAAATACCTCACATATAGCCCATAGGGGCTATATGGAGATATTTAACCCCTGCCTGACTGGAAAAATAGCGGGAGAAGAACCCGCCGAAAAAGGGGCGGGGCCTATCTCCTCAGCACACGGCGCCATTTTCTGTCACAGCTCCGCTGGTCAGAACGGCTCCCAGGTCTCTCCCCTGCACTGCACTACAGAAACAGGGTAAAACAGAGAGGGGGGGCACATTAATGGCTATATATATATATATTAAAGCAGCTATAAGGGAGCACTTAATATAAGGATATCCCTTGTATATATAGCGCTTTGTGGTGTGTGCTGGCAGACTCTCCCTCTGTCTCCCCAAAAGGGCTAGTGGGTCCTGTCTTCATTAGAGCATTCCCTGTGAGTTTGCGGTGTGTGTCGGTACGTGGTGTCGACATGTATGAGGACGATATTGGTGTGGAGGCGGAGCAATTGCCAAATATGCAGATGTCACCCCCCAGGGGGTCGACACCAGAATGGATGCCTTTATTTGTGGAATTACGTGATGGTTTATCTTCCCTTAAACAGTCAGTTGAGGACATGAGGCGGCCGGACAATCAATTAATGCCTGTCCAGGCGCCTCAAACACCGTCAGGGGCTGTAAAACGCCCTTTGCCTCAGTCGGTCGACACAGACCCAGACACGGGCACTGATTCCAGTGACGACGGTAGAAATTCAAACGTATTTTCCAGTAGGGCCACACGTTATATGATTTTGGCAATGAAGGAGACGTTACATTTAGCTGATACTACAGATACCGTAAAACAGGGTATTATGTATGGTGTGAAAAAACTACAAACAGTTTTTCCTGAATCAGAAGAATTAAATGACGTGTGTGATGAAGCGTGGGTTGCTCCTGATAAAAAGTTGATAATTTCAAAAAAGTTATTGGCATTATACCCTTTCCCGCCAGAGGTTAGGGCGCGCTGGGAAACACCCCCTAAGGTGGACAAGGCGCTCACACGCTTATCCAAACAAGTGGCGTTACCCTCTCCTGAGACGGCCGCACTTAAGGATCCATCAGATAGAAAGATGGAAGTTATTCAAAAGAATATATACACACATGCAGGTGTTATACTACGACCAGCTATAGCAACTGCCTGGATGTGCAGTGCTGGAGTAGTTTGGTCAGAATCCCTGATTGAAAATATTGATACCCTAGATAGGGACAATGTTTTACTGTCGTTAGAACAAATAAAGGATGCATTTATCTATATGCGTGATGCACAGAGGGATATTTGCACACTGGCATCTCGGATGAGTGCTATGTCCATTTCAGCCAGAAGAGCCTTATGGACACGACAGTGGACAGGCGATGCGGATTCAAAACGTCACATGGAGGTTTTGCCGTATAAAGGGGAGGAGTTATTTGGAGTTGGTCTATCAGACTTGGTGGCCACGGCTACTGCCGGGAAATCCACTTTTTTACCTCAAGTCACTCCCCAACAGAGAAAGGCACCGACCTTTCAACCGCAGCCTTTTCGCTCCTACAAAAATAAGAGAGCAAAGGGCTTGTCGTACCTGCCACGAGGCAGAGGAAGAGGGAAGAGACACCAACAGGCAGCTCCTTCCCAGGAACAGAAGCCCTCCCCGGCTCCTGCAAAAACCTCAGCATGACGCTGGGGCCTCTCAAGCGGACTCGGGGACAGTGGGGGGCCGTCTCAAAAATTACAGCGCGCAGTGGGCTCACTCGCAGGTAGACCCCTGGATCCTGCAGATAATATCTCAGGGGTACAGGTTGGAATTAGAGACGGATCCTCCTCATCGTTTCCTGAAGTCTGCTTTACCAACCGTCTCTTCCGAAAGGGAGAGGGTGTTGGAAGCCATTCACAAGCTGTACGCTCAGCAGGTGATAGTCAAAGTACCCCTATTACAACAAGGAAAGGGGTATTATTCCACTCTATTTGTGGTACCGAAGCCGGATGGCTCGGTAAGGCCTATTCTAAATCTGAAGTCCTTGAACCTCTACATAAAAAAGTTCAAGTTCAAGATGGAGTCACTCAGAGCAGTGATAGCGAACCTGGAAGAAGGGGACTTTATGGTATCCTTGGACATCAAGGATGCGTATCTACACGTTCCGATTTACCCCGCACACCAGGGGTACCTCAGGTTCATTGTTCAAAACTGTCACTATCAGTTTCAGACGCTGCCGTTCGGATTGTCCACGGCGCCTCGGGTCTTTACCAAGGTAATGGCCGAGATGATGATTCTTCTTCGAAGAAAAGGCGTATTAGTTATCCCATACTTGGACGATCTCCTAATAAGGGCAAGGTCCAGAGAACAGCTGGAGACAGCTTTAGCACTATCTCAAGAGGTGCTAAGACAACACGGGTGGATTCTGAATATTCCAAAATCCCATTTAATCCCGACAACTCGTCTGCTGTTCCTAGGAATGATTCTGGACACGGTTCAGAAAAAGGTTTTCCTTCCAGAGGAAAAAGCCAAGGAGTTATCCGATCTGGTCAGGAACCTCCTAAAACCAGGAAAAGTGTCAGTACATCAATGCACAAGAGTCCTGGGAAAAATGGTGGCTTCTTACGAAGCAATTCCATTCGGCAGATTCCATGCAAGAATATTCCAAAGGGATCTGTTGGACAAATGGTCAGGGTCGCATCTGCAGATGCACCTGCGAATAACCCTGTCACCAAAGACAAGGGTGTCACTTCTGTGGTGGTTGCAGAAGGCTCACCTATTAGAAGGCCGCAGATTCGGCATTCAGGATTGGATCCTGGTGACCACGGACGCCAGCCTGAGAGGCTGGGGAGCAGTCACACAAGGAAGAAACTTCCAGGGAGTATGGACGAGTCTGGAAAAGTCTCTTCACATAAACATTCTGGAACTAAGAGCAATCTACAATGCTCTAAGCCAGGCGGAACTTCTCCTGCAAGGAAAGCCGGTGTTGATTCAGTCGGACAACATCACGGCGGTCGCCCATGTAAACAGGCAGGGCGGCACAAGAAGCAGGAGTGCAATGGCAGAAGCTGCCAAGATTCTTCGCTGGGCAGAGAATCACGTGATAGCACTGTCAGCAGTGTTCATCCCGGGCGTGGACAACTGGGAAGCAGACTTCCTCAGCAGACACGATCTTCATCCGGGAGAGTGGGGTCTACATCCAGAAGTCTTCAACATGTTAATAGACCGTTGGGAAAGACCAATTGTAGACATGATGGCGTCTCGCCTCAACAAGAAACTGGACAAATATTGCGCCAGGTCAAGAGATCCACAGGCAATAGCTGTGGACGCACTGGTAACTCCTTGGGTGTACCAGTCAGTGTATGTGTTTCCTCCTCTGCCGCTCATACCAAAGGTATTGAAGATCATACGGCAAAGAAGAGTAAGAACAATACTAGTGGTTCCGGATTGGCCGAGAAGGACTTGGTATCCGGAACTTCAAGAGATGCTCACGGACGAACCGTGGCCTCTACCTCTGAGAAGGGACCTGCTACAGCAGGGTCCCTGTCTTTTTCAAGACTTACCGCGGCTGCGTTTGACGGCATGGCGGTTGAACGCCAGATCCTAAAAGGGAAAGGCATTCCAGAAGAAGTCATTCCTACCTTGATTAAGGCACGGAAGGAAGTCACCGTGAAACATTATCACCGCATTTGGCGAAAATATGTAGCGTGGTGCGAGGATCGGAGGGTTCCGACGGAGGAATTCCAACTGGGTCGTTTCCTACATTTCCTGCAATCAGGATTATCTATGGGTCTCAAATTGGGATCCATTAAGGTTCAAATTTCGGCCCTGTCAATATTCTTCCAAAAAGAATTGGCCTCTGTCCCTGAGGTCCAGACTTTTGTCAAGGGAGTACTGCATATACAGCCTCCTGTGGTGCCTCCGGTGGCACCGTGGGATCTAAATGTAGTTTTAGATTTCCTCAAATCCCATTGGTTTGAACCATTGAAAAAGGTGGATTTGAAATATCTCACATTGAAAGTGACTATGTTACTAGCCCTGGCCTCTGCCAGGAGAGTATCTGAATTGGCGGCTTTATCTTATAAAAGTCCTTATCTAATCTTCCATTCGGATAGGGCAGAACTGCGGACTCGTCCGCATTTTCTCCCTAAAGTGGTATCGGCATTTCATCTGAACCAACCTATTGTGGTGCCTGCGGCCACTAGCGACTTGGAGGACTCCAAGTTGTTGGACGTTGTCAGAGCCTTAAAAATATACATTGCAAGGACGGCTGGAGTCAGAAAATCTGACTCGCTGTTTATATTGTATGCACCCAACAAGTTGGGCGCACCTGCTTCTAAGCAGTCGATTGCTCGTTGGATTTGTAACACAATTCAACTTGCACATTCTGTGGCAGGCCTGCCACAGCCTAAAACTGTAAAAGCCCACTCCACAAGGAAGGTGGGCTCATCTTGGGCGGCTGCCCGAGGGGTCTCGGCATTACAACTCTGCCGAGCAGCTACGTGGTCGGGGGAGAACACGTTTGTAAAATTTTACAAATTTGATACCCTGGCAAAGGAGGACCTGGAGTTCTCTCATTCGGTGCTGCAGAGTCATCCGCACTCTCCCGCCCGTTTGGGAGCTTTGGTATAATCCCCATGGTCCTTTCAGGAACCCCAGCATCCACTTAGGACGATAGAGAAAATAAGAATTTACTTACCGATAATTCTATTTCTCGGAGTCCGTAGTGGATGCTGGGCGCCCATCCCAAGTGCGGATTATCTGCAATACTTGTACATAGTTATTGTTAACTAATTCGGGTTATTGTTAAGGAGCCATCTTTAAGAGGCCCTTTCTGTTGTCATACTGTTAACTGGGTTTAGATCGCAAGTTGTACGGTGTGATTGGTGTGGCTGGTATGAGTCTTACCCGGGATTCAAAATGCCTCCCTTATTGTGTATGCTCGTCCGGGCACAGTACCTAACTGGAGTCTGGAGGAGGGTCATAGGGGGAGGAGCCAGTGCACACCACCTGACCTAGTAAAGCTTTACTTTTTTGTGCCCTGTCTCCTGCGGAGCCGCTATTCCCCATGGTCCTTTCAGGAACCCCAGCATCCACTACGGACTCCGAGAAATAGAATTATCGGTAAGTAAATTCTTATTTTTTCCTGAATCAGATAAATTAAAGTGTGTGATGATACGTGGGTTTCCTCCGATAGAAAATTATTGGAGGTATACCCTTTCCCGCCAGAAGTGAGGGCGAGTTGGGAAACACACCTTAGGGTGGATAAGGCGCTCACACGCTTATAAAAACAAGTGGCGTTACCGTCTCCAGATACGGCCGCCCTCAAGGAGCCAGCTGATAGGAAGCTGAAAAATATCCTAAAAAGTATATACACACATACTGGTGTTATACTACGACCAGCAATCGCCTCAGCCTGGATGTGCAGCGCTGGGGGGGCTTGGTCGGATTTCCTGGCTAAAAATATTGATACCCTTGACAGGAACAATATTTTATTGACTATAGAGCATTTTAAGGATGCATTTCTATATATGCGAGATGCGCAGAGGGATATTTGCATTCTGGCATCAAGAGTAGATGTGATGTCCATATCTGCCAGACGATGTTTATAGACACGACAGTGGTCAGGTGATGCAGATTCCAGACGGCACATGGAAGTATTGCCGTATAAAGGGGCGGTCCATCGGACCTGGTGGCCATGGCAACAGCTGGAAAATCCACTTTTGTTACCCCAAGTCACATCTCAGCAGAAAAGGACACAGTCTTTTCAGTCTCAGTCCTTTCGTACCCATAAAGGCAGGCGGGCAAAAGGCCAGTCATATCTGCCCAGGGTTAGAGGAAAGGGAAGAAGACTGCAGCAGGCAGCCCATTCCCAGGAACAGAAGTCCTCCACAGCTTCTGCCAAGTCCGCAGCATGACGCTGGGGCCATACAAGCGGACTCAGGTGCGGTGGGGGGTCATCTCAGGAGTTTCAGCACGCAGTGGGCTCACTCGCAAGTGGACTCCTGGATCCTACACGTAGTATCCCAGGTGTACATTGGAAATTCGAGACGTCTTCCCCTCACAAGTTCCTGAAGTCTGCTTTACCAACGTCTCCCTCCGACAGGGAGGCAGTATTGGGAAAAAAAATTCACAGGCTGTATTCCCAGCAGGTGATAATCAAAGTACCCCTCCTACAACAAGGGAAGGGGTATTATTCCACACTATATTGTGGTACTGAAGCCAAACGGCTCGGTGAGATCTAAAAGATTTGAACAATTACATACAAGGGTTCAAATCAAGATGGAGTCACTCAGAGCAGTGATAGCGAACCAGGACGATATGGTGTCACTGGATATCAGGGACGCTTACCTACATGTCCAAATTTTGCCCTTCTCACCAAGGGTATCTCAGGTTCGTGGTACAGAACTGTCACTATCAGTTCAGACGCTGCCGTTTGGATTGTCCACGGCACCCCGGGTCTTTACCATGGTAATGGCCGAAATGATGATTCTTCCTAAAAGAAATATGGACGCTTTCCTGATAAGGGCAAGGTCCAGAGAACAGTTGGCGGTCGGAGTAGCACTATCTCAAGTAGTTCTACGACAGCACGAGTGGTTTCTAAATATTCCAAAATCGCAGCTTTTCCGACGACACGTCTAATGTTCCTAGGAATGATTCTGGACACAGTCCAGAAAAGGATGTGTTCTCCCGGAGAAGAAGGCCAGGGAGTTATCCGAGCTAGTCAGGAACCTCCTAAAACCAGGAAAAGTATCAGTGCATCATTGCACAAGGGTCCTGTGAAAAATGGTGGTTTCTTACAAAGCGATCCCATTCGGTAGATTTCACGCAAGAACCTTTCAGTGGAATCTGCTGGGAAAATGGTCCGGGTCGCATCTTCAGATGCATCAGCGGATAACCCTGTCTCCAAGGACAAGGGTGTTTTCTTCTGCGGTGGCTGCAGAGTGCTCATCTATGAAAGGGCCGCAGATTCGACATTCAGGACTAGGTCCTGGTGACCACGGATGCCAGCCTGAGTGGCTGGGGAGCAGTCACACAAGGAAAAAATTTCCAGGGAGTGTGATCAAGTCTGGAGACTTCTCTCCACATAAATATACTGGAGCTAAGGGCAATTTACAAGGCTCTAAGCTTAGCAAGACCTCTGCTTCAAGGTCAGCCGGTATTGATCCAGTGGGACAACATCACGGCAGTCGCCCACGTAAACAGACAGGGCGGCACATGAAGCCGGAGGGAAATGTCAGAAACTGCAAGGATTCTTCGCTGGGCGAAAAATCATGTGATAACACTCTCAGCAGTGTTAATTCCGGGAGTGGAAAACTGGGAAGCAGACTTCCTCAGCAGGCATAACCTCCACCCGGGAGAGTGGGGACTTCAGCGGGAAGTCTTCCACATGATTGTAAACCGTTGGGAAAAACCAAAGGTGGACATGATGGCGTCCCGCCTGAACAAAAAACTAGACAGATATTGCGCCAGGTCAAGGGACCCTCAGGCAATAGCGGTGGACGCTCTGGTAACACTGTGGGTGTACCAGTCAGGGTATGTGTTCCCTCCTATGCATCTCATACCAAAAGTACTGAGAATCATAAGAAGGAGATGAGTAAGAACGATACTCGTGGTTCCGGATGGGTCAAGAAGGACTTGGTACCCGGAACTTCAAGAGATGCTCACGGAAGAACCGTGGCCTCTACCTTTAAGAGAGGACCTGCTCCAGCAGGGGCCTTGTCTGTTCCAAGACTTACCGCGGCTGCGTTTGACGGCATGGCAGTTGAACGCCGGATCCTGAAAGGGCATTCCAGATGAAGTCATCCCTACCCTGGTCGAAGCCAGGAAGGATGTAATCGCAAAACATTTTCACCGCATTGGGCGAAAATATGTTGCGTGGTGTGAGGCCAAGAATGTCCCTACAGAGGAATTCCAACTGGGTCGTTAACTACATTTCCTGAAAACAGGACTGTCTATGGGCCTAAAATTAGGGTCCATTAAGGTTCAAATTTCGACCCTGTCGAATTTCTTCCAGAAAGAACTGGCTTCAGTGCCTGAAGTTCAGACGTTTGTAAAAGGGGTACTGCATATACAGCCTCCTTTTGTGCCCCCAGTGGCACCTTGGGATCTCAATGCTGTTTTGAGTTTCCTAAAGTCACATTGGTTGGATCCACTCACCACTGTGGAATTAAAATATTTCACATGGAAGGTGAAGATTCTATTAGCCCTGGCTTCAGCCAGGCGTGTGTCAGAATGGGCGGCTTTATCATATAAAAGCCCTTACTTAATTTTTTATTCTGACAGGGCAGAATTGAGGACTCGTCCTCAATTTCTCCTTAAGGTGTTTTCTGTTTTTCACATGAACCAACCTATTGTGGTACCTGCGGTTACTAGGGACTTGGAGGACTCCAAGTTACTTGACGTTGTCAGGGCCCTGAAAATATATGTTTCCAGGACGACTGGAGTCAGAAAATCTGACTCGCTGTTTAGCCTGTATGCACCCAACAAGATGGGTGTTCCTGCTTCTAAGCAGACGATTGCTCGCTGGATTTGTAGTACAATTCAGCTTGCACATTCTGTGGCAGGCTTGCCACAGCCAAAATCAGTAAAAGCCCATTCCACAAGGAAGTGGGCTCATCTTGGGCGGCTGCCCGAGGGGTCTCGGCTTTACAACTTTGCCGAGCTGCTACTTGGTCAGGGGTACACCCTGACTGAGGAGGACCTGGAGTTCTCTCATTCGGTGCTGCAGAGTCATCCGCACTCTCCCGCCCGTTTGGGAGCTTTGGTATAATCCCCATGGTCCTGACGGAGTCCCCAGCATCCACTTAGGACGTTAGAGAAAATAAGAATTTACTTACCGATAATTCTATTTCTCGTAGTCCGTAGTGGATGCTGGGCGCCCATCCCAAGTGCGGATTGTCTGCAATACTTGTACATAGTTATTGTTACAAAAATCGGGTTATTGTTGTTGTGAGCCATCTTTTCAGAGGCTCCTTCGTTGTTATCATACTGTTAACTGGGTTCAGATCACAGGTTGTACGGTGTGATTGGTGTGGCTGGTATGAGTCTTACCCGGGATTCAATATCCTTCCTTATTATGCACGCTCGTCCGGGCACAGTATCCTAACTGAGGCTTGGAGGAGGGTCATAGGGGGAGGAGCCAGTGCACACCACCTGATCCTAAAGCTTTTATTATTGTGCCCTGTCTCCTGCGGAGCCGCTAAACCCCTTGGTCCTGACGGAGTCCCCAGCATCCACTACGGACTACGAGAAATAGAATTATCGGTAAGTAAATTCTTATTTTTTTTGGCTGCCTCATGTACAAATTTAGCCACGCTCATCATCACAACATGGGTGGCATGACTAGTATGCCTGCATCTATAGCATGCACACCATTGACTTCAACTGTGCAATCGCTAGCTGAATATCTGGTTGTTTGAGGTCACTCTAGTTTCCCACCATGTGCCCCATGTAGCAGGGAGAGTAGATCAAGCACTGGCAGTGACCAGTGCAGTGCTGGCGCCGAGGTGACTGACAGTAGCGGCCATGGCTGGTTAGACCTGCGCCAACTGCTGGGTGTGCTGTAACTGCAGCATGTCCATCACTTAGAAGAGAGAAGCCGCTTAATGCAGCTAATTTCCTGAAATGAATACTGCCACCGCGATCTGGCACGGGGCTAGTTGCGCAAATACTTGAATTAGTTACCAGTCACCTAAGACGGGGGCTAACTCTCTCAAACTACCACATGAGGTACGGTCAGCTATGGCTAGTGTCACCACCTGTTTCTGCTGGTATGAGGACTAGTGGGGAAAACGAGCGGCACTGAACAACTACTGTAAGTTGCCGCACCTTTTTTTCTTTCTTAGAGGTGCCATCACAGCATATACAGTACATAAACATATATTTTACACTACACTTTTTTGAAAGAACCATAGCAGTCATTACCCTACAGATGTAGCCACGCTGATCATTGCCGTGATGTGTGGCGTGACTAGTGTGCCCACGTCTATGGCGCACATGTGCATACGCACGCACATGCCATAGACTTCAATTGTGTGATTGCCGACTGCACTTAGTCACAGTTCAGCGCGTACGCATTGCGGCAACGATGAGTGTGTGTGTACATCTGTATATCCTTATCACCCTCTTAAAGAACAGTAGTGGAACCACCATTTTTAATTCTTAACTCGTTATCTCATTAGGATGGTAATGATATCCTGGCGGACGAGATGCCAGCTGTCAATATACTGACAGCAGCATTCCGGCTGCCAGAATACCGGGCAAGCGCAAAGAGTCCACTTTTTTTTTATTCCCACTCTATGGGTGTCATAAACACCCACAAGTGGGAATACCCGTGGTGAGCACTGTTGGCATTCCCGGCTGTCGGGATTTCGGCATCTGGATCCTGAACGCCGGGATCCCAAGAGCCAGGATATTAACTACATCCCGTCTCATACTAACATTAGCCCTCAGTAATCAATTAATTTAATTAGTATATTAACCCCCTCATTACCCCCCATAATAATAATAATACGAATAATACTAATGAGCCCCTTGTATTTATTTATATTTATCCTTTAACCAACCACCCTTTCAACATACCTGTTGTTGGGACAGCATGGGTCAGAATATCTTCTTTCTGTGGTGTTGCTATGGTGCTCCTGCTGCAGCCAAGGGCAGTTGGTACCTGCCTCCCGGGTTGGTTCTAAATCCGAGTGGGAGAAGGGACTTCTGATGTCACTGGGGGAGGAGCCACGCCACCAGGGGGAGGAGCTACGGCCGAACAGGGTAACCGAAAAGTACCCTCGCAGGTTCTCTTCGCTCAACACCGGGTTACTAAAGGTAGTAGTTGGTGGCGTGGATAGCAGAGGACATATCCCAATGGCCTAGCTCCTCCCTCTGGTGTCGTGGCTCCACCCCCTGACGTCAAAGGTCCTTTAGGCCACTTGGATCTAGCATCAACCCTGCCTTTTTGGTAGATGCTAGAATCAAGTGGGCTAAGGGACCTTTTCCGTCTGGGGGAGGAGTCGCAACACAAGGGGGAGGAGCAAGGCCAGCGGGATAGTTCCTCTACTATCCACACCACCAACTATTACCTTTAGTAATCAGGTGGTGAGCGAAGCGAGCCACCGAGCCCGAAGCATGGCGAGTGAAGCGAGCCCGCGAGGTTATTTTTCGGGTACCTTGTTCGCCCGTAGCTCCTCCCCCTGGTGACGTGTCTCCTCCCCTAGATACGTCAGAAGGTCCCTTCTCCCACTCAGATATAGAATCAACCTTTTTGGTAGATGCCTTTTTAGTGCCTTGTGAGGTGTCTTCAAGCTGACCTGGGGGCGGAGCCACCGAGGAAGCGGAGGCAGTACCAGGATAGGAGAAGAAGGTGGCTGGTGACATAATGGAGAAGAGATCGGGGGTCCGAGCCTGAGGCAGTGTGGTGGCAGGAGCGGGAGGAGGAGCTGGGTGCGACGCAGCGTTATAGGTGAGGGGCACAATGATGGTGCGGAGCCGGCTACACATTCCCTGCACTACCACTGACTCACTGAGCAGAGGATGCAATGTGCGGTCTTTCACCTGACCGCACATCGCTCCTCCGCTCCTCCCGTCCCGTACATGACCGGCACCTCTCTGTGAGTGGATGGCGGGAGGAGGAGCCTGGGAGTGATGCACAGCAGCAGTGCATCGCGTTGTAGGTGAGCCTGGCGCCGGAACCACCAGGGAGTAGGAGGAGGGTCACAATGCTGTGGCTGCGGCTACTGTTAATATACACTGCACGGAGCGGAGGATGCAATGTGCGGTCTTTCATCTGACCGCACATCGCTCCTCCCGTCCAGACCGGCGCCTCTCTACGTTTGGGGGGAGCGAGCTGCCCCCTTGCCCCCCCAGTTCCGACGCCCCTGCCTGCGACTGTATACTTATCCTGTTCAAGGTGGATTCTCTGGCTAAGGACTGCTGTTCGAAGTTGGAGGAGGGGCCTGCGCATGTCACAGACTGGTCAGACATTACATACCCTCCAACATGACCCATTCCATTAGGTACAAAAAGTTATGTTCCTGGACTTCCCTGCCGGTGGCAGTTGCAGAGGTGGGGCTGCAGCACAGTCCCCATGGGAACCACACCAACTGCCAGTGAGTCCTGGCCAGTGATGTTTGCCAGTGTTTGGGGAACAGTTGGTGTGGATCCCCTATTCGAATTTGAACATGGCCAATGGTGAATGGCGATATTACCATCTTCATAAACAATTAGAGTCAATACTATGGACTAGATTAACTATTTTCTTGTGTTTTTCACCCTGAAATGTATAATTGCAATAATATTAAATTGAATTTAATATTGCCATTTTTAATTTTGGGGTTAATTCAATCGAAATTGGCATAAATTTAACCCTAAAGCTAAAAAAAAAAAATTGTTTAAGGAGAGATGCTTTTGATATCTGGAGGGCTTGTACGTGAGGTACAGTAACCACAGGTATTTAAATGTGCATAGATCAATGTGAGATAGACAGTGAGCATGGATGAAGACCATAACTTGATAGAATTTTGCAGCTGTCTAGACTAAGGCAGCCGCATGTCCTAACATGAACATATAGCACTCAGCTCATCTCTCTCGTCAGGTGCAGCATTATCATGTGAGTGACAAACACTAGTGATGTGTGCTGACTGCAATACATGGCTGATTGTACTGCCTGATCCACAAATGTATTATTCAATGTAACAATATGCATAGCCTTATAGTATGAACACTGCAATGCTTGCAATTACTATGAGACCATACTATCTATGATTAAAAAAAACCATTTCAAATGTAAGTGCCACATTTCAAGTATTTTAATAATTTTAATTATTTTAAAATTGTTTTTGAATATTATTTCTGAAAGCAGGGCTGCAACTAAGGGTATATGCGCAGTACCATCGTTGCCTCATTCTATTTGCGTTTAAGTGCAGAGTGTGCAATAAATCAAGCGGACAGAACCTAGCTCCATTGTCTAACATGCAGTAGACCTATTCAAACTAATTGCTGAATAGTTGCTGGAATTAAATGCAAATACTGGGGGTAATTCAGAGTTGATCGCAGCAGCAAATTTGTTAGCAGTTGGGCAAAACCATGTGCACTGCAGGGGGGGCAGATATAACATTTGCAGTGAGAGTTAGATTTGGGTGTGGTGTGTTCAAACCTAAATCTAAATTGCAGTGTAAAAATAAAGCAGCCAGTATTTACCCTGCACAGAAACAAAATAACCCACCCAAATCTATCTCTCTCTGCACATGTTATATCTGCCCCTCCTGCAGTGCACATGGTTTTGCCCAACTGCTAACAAATTTGCTGCTGCGATCAACTCTGAATTATTCCCATTGTACAGATGTTTCTGCATACAGCTGGCGCCTGTACACCATATGTAATATTGATTGGTGTATCCTCAGATTGATGCCACCATCGGTTGGCAGGTGCAATTTCTCCATCTGACTATGGCCCCCTGTGCCTGCGCGTCTGGGAACGCAGCTCCCATAACACACCCATTTAACACACTACCTCCCAGTCACTGCCCAGAAACATCCATCACTTATCAACAACATTTCTGATAGCATATTTCCGATCATATCCTTTGTACACTCTGTGTAACACATGCATCATTGGGGTTCTCATTTTTTCAGATTTTTACACAATTACTTACTGGTCCTACACAAACATACTTACTGTACCTACACAAACATTGGCATTGCTCTGAATTAGGCCCAGTGTGTACTAGAGAAGCAGGAGTGCTACTTTAACCGCACAGGAATTAGTTTTAAACATGGGATGCAGATGAAGCACAACGGAACTTGGCTTTTACAAATGTTGCACATCAAAATGATGAGTGTAATCTAGCAATGTAGTTTTGTCACTCCCAGTTGTTTCGCGAATAAGACGCACATATTGGGGTAGAATGAGGCTTTGTGCAGCCAAGTCGCCTGGGACCTGATGCGCTGAGAAGGGTTGTTTGCCACAACTTGAGCAACAGTGAATTAGGACACATCTGTACATAACATGTAATGTTATCAGCCCTAACGTTATGAACCCTAATAACATTTAATTTTTAATGTGTGTCAAAATAGCCTGTTTACCAGTCTCAGAGGTTTAAAAAAAATTATGTGAATGGACTTGTGCTCTCACAATTGTATTTGTCTTCGCCCTGAATCAATTTTACCAATGCCTGCAAAAATATAACCACATTTGTTGGGGCACCAGTTATAGCACTACTGGGCATATTTCTCAGATGTGGATGGAATGTGATTAAATTGCTTAAACTCGCAATGCAATAATTGAATACATCACAAGAATGTGTCCGTTATCGCATGCAGAGACAGAGTTTGCGAGAAAGCTCGGTCTCGGTGAATCCGCTCAGCACACATCTGGATATTTTTCACAAATATGGGAATGTGCTGCATATGCGCCACTGGGTCCCCCCCCCCACCCTCCTTGCACTTACCCAGTGATCAGTGAGCTCCTATGTGATTCTGGTCATCTTATTTGGTTTCAGTTGCCAGTTTACAGCAGACATCCGATTACCAGGGTCAGTGACCAGAGTCATGGAGGAGCATACTGTCGGTCATGTTTAAAAGAAAAAACTACATTTTTATTTTTATTTTAAATGGTGGTTAGACTGTGGTTTTATTAGACACGTGGCTGATCACAGACGCCTGTTCCGAACTCTGCTCTGCCTGTCAGAGTGTAGAAGTAGCCGGAGTACCAGAGGGAACAGTGGATAACGTTATCTCAAGATTCCGTTATTATCACAAGGCTCACTCCGCTGTTTTTAACAATTTATTTTTAGTAAACCTGAGCAGGTTGTATTTCCCATTACAAGAATAAAAAAAAAAAAGGGAATTAAAGGGCTTGGAGTAGTTTTTTGTTTACAAAAACTGCTCCAAAAGCCCTTTCATACTCGTTTTCACATAATTTTACAAACAATTATATTGCTAAATAGGGCCCCATTGTATATATGATGCACAATGCACTAGTCTAGTGGCTCCCAAACTTTCTTGAATCACGGCACCCTACAGTATCTGCATTTTTTTATGACACTCCTAGGAGAAAATATTAAATTAACTAAATTATGCCTAGCTGTCATCCTTAGGGTCAGTTATGTGGTGGTGTACAGCTGTGCTTCTGATTGTCCACATGTTTTATTATTGCCAGCCACTTGCACTGGTTTTGCCTATCACTTTGACCATGAATCATTTTGGGGTAGATGTATGAAGGGGCAATATCGGGGGGGAAGTAATATCAGCAGATGTTATGTGCACTGACACCGCTTTCCTCATGTATTAATGTGGCGGTGTGTACAAGGTGACGGGAGCTATGCAATGTGCTCATCATTATTGGCACTACTATCTGTAAGATAACGCACCAATGTGCGGGGGAACATAAGAACGATCGATTTAGACAGCTGCAGGTGTCGTTGCCCCATAGGCAGCCACTGTAGGGGCTGCTGTGGCTGCCAGCCCCAAGCTGCGCTATAGTAAGCTAATGCACTGTGGGGCACTGGCAGGGATCCCCCACTCCAGCAAATAAGATGTTTATACATCTTGTCGGTACTTCGTCCTGCTTTGCCTCTTTACCAAGCCCTACAGCGGCATGATGCATGCTGCCTAATACATCTGCCCCTTGATTTGGCCCTGGGCCACCAACCCTAGGTACCCCAGCGAGAGCCTCATGGCATCACACACACAGGTCTATTTACTAAGCCTTGGGAAGATATAAAGTGGATGGAGATAAAGTACCAGCCAATCAGCTCCTAACTGCCATGTCACAGACTGGGTTTGAAAAATGACAGGCGCTGAGTGGCTGGGACTTTATCTCTCTCCACTTTACCTTCATCCAAGACTTAGTAAGTAGAACCCACAGTTTGTGAACCTCTGCACTAGGATAAAGACGTGATACTGAATGCATTTCCATCTTCCCTGAAGTGAGGTCAAATAACCTCCACTACAACAAGCATTGTTTTTTGTGTGTTTTTTTTAATGCCCTTGTGTATGTAACCTAAGGTAAATTAAATTGTAGTTTTGTATTTGTACTCCGATAGCCTAACAACAAATGAAAGCATTGTACTGGATATCTGATGAAGAATGTGAAAGCTATAATTTACATTTTATTATAAACTACAGTTTCTTAACCAGTCGTACTCTCTAATTTAATACACAATCTAGGATTTAGCCATGTGAACAGACTGAAAATGACTTTAGACTTTTGATAACTATTGAGAGGTTAGATACACTACAGAGTAATACTGTATTTATCTAGTACCTAGTTTTTTATGGCCCATAATTGTTTTTTTTTTTTGTTTTGTTTTTGTTTTTTTAAAGCTTCAGCCTATTTCATTATCAGTTCAGTTTCAACCATAATTAGATAATTAATGCTAGAAAAGAGCTAAATGAAGCCCTTTTGAAGCAAGAATAAGATATCCATATCTAAAAATAGCTGGATGAATGCAGCAATCCACTCTTTTCTGCAACTGAAATGAAGTCTGCTGGGTAAGTGCAACCACAAAGTAGCAGTTTTCAAATTAGTATAATTGTCTCTTTTATTGTATTCTCCATGTATATTGGATTTAAAGGGAGAATATATCCCAGAGTTCCAGAAGTTGAAATTGAACTGAACTTGGAACAGGTGTTTGCTTCAGTGTCGGGTACAATTCTTTTCAAGGTCATGCAGAGCATATAAAAGATAGTGGGCCTGACTCCGATGTGGTTGGAGGTGCTATTATTGCTGCTAACATGAAAGCAGCCACGATAGCACTGATATGTTAATGCATCAGGACGCGTCACACACCTAACACACAATGTAAATTGTCTCGTACTAGTCCAATGTATCTCATGGGGTAAACTTTGGTGAAAAATTCTGATGCAGTATTTTATGCTTGCTTAAACCATTTTATAAGACTGACAGAAGGACATTCTGACTGATGAGGGTTAAACCCTGAAGCATTTTATTGGTCCTTGTATGAGGTTATGGTTTCAGGCAAATTGGGGAGCTAGCAAAGGGGGAGGATTTGGTGAAGAGGCTCTATATTTCATACTGTGTTACTGCCTGAGGACAACACCACCGTCCATCACTTGTCGGCCCCCCATCACCCCCCCCCCCCCCCACACACACACACACACACACACACGCGCGCATACCTTGTTCTGGCATGAAGGGAGCGAGTGTCAGATCAGAGATTAACAGTTCAAGATTGTTTCGCACTGGCTAGTAGTACACAGCTGGTATATGCCATTAAGAAGTTTAATATAACATTTGCAGGTGTAATATTACAGTGGAAAGAAATGCTGGTACAAAAAAAACCTTGTGGTATGTTAGCATGAACAGTCTTTCTCATTTAAGTATTTACTACCAGTTATACATATAGCGCACACATAATCCGCAGTGCTTTACGGAGAGAATATTTGGCCGTTCACGTCACTCCCTGCCCCAGAGGAGCTTACAATCTAAATTTCCTAGCACATATACTGTACACATGCGCGCAAGGGTTAATTTTGTGGGGAGCCAATTAACCTATCAGTATATTTTTGGATTGTGGGAGGAAACCGGAGTACCCGGGGGGAAACTCATGCAAGCACGGGGAGAATATACAAACTCCACACAGCTAGGGACATGGTGGGAATCGAACCCATGACCTCAGTGCTTTGAGGCAGTAATGCTATCCATCATACCGTCCGTGAGGCCTGATACAGAGATGGACGCATGTGCCCGTTTTCGGGAAAGCTGCATTACTGATCCGAGCTGCATCTTAGGATGCAGTATCGGATCATCTCTGACACTATCAGCCAGCTGCCTGACCAATGGGGTTGTGCAAGCTGCCCACGCAGGACCTTCCAAGAGGCCAGAAAATCGCCGTCCTCTGACAAAGATGATGGACTCATCCATCCATGCAACGGAGGTGACATGCCAACGTTTGGAGAAACAGAGGCTGTCGCTGCCCCCTCCACAACCTCCAAACAGCAGCAGACTTTAAATCACTGACAGTCAGTCTCCTGCCATCCTGCGTCCTGTGTCACAGGACCCATTCGTGCATACGCAGAACAGGTCCTGCGCACGCACAAGTACTGACTATCTGTACATTGGGGTGCAGGACAGCCATCCGTCCACATCTGAATCAGGCCCATTGTCACATACAGTAAATAGTAAGAAAACACTGCTGCAATATTCTGTACTATATAATTTGTACAACTTTATTTATGTAAGTAGTAAAATCAAATATAACCGTTAAAAAAGAAGGAAGTGTAGCAGGAGATTGTTTAAAAAATTGTTTAAAAAACAATCGTATTTAATATTTCTTATGGTTTGGCTTATTAGGAAGTACATTTATTAAAGAGTAAACCACCAGCAGTGCGTTACTAACTGTGCAGCTGTGGTCATGGTGACATGTAGCATGGCTAAATATTACCTTGCTGTATTAAAAGCCTTGGCATCTAAAATCATTGCAAACTTAAGTACTGCGTCACTTATGGGAATGGGACATGTTCACTTTGCAAGTGTGAAAGCAAGTTTAAGAATATCTAACAAGAATACTGACAGTGCATGACATAAAAGCCACTATACGGCCTGATAGAAATGGGTGGTCTTCAGGTTGCCGGCTGTCGGGATCCCGGTGCACAGTATACCGGCGCCAGAATCCCGACAGCCGGCATACCGACACTTTTTCTCCCTTGTGGGGGTCCACGAACCCCCTGGAGGGAGAATAAATAGCATGGCAAGCGCAGCGAGCCCGCAAGTGGCTCATTTGCGCTCGCCACGCTGTCGGTATGCTGGCGGTCGGGCTTCCGGCGCCGGGAGCCCGGCCGCCGGCTTACCATACCACACCCGATAGAAATAGAGCGTGGATTGGTGAAACCTGGGTTGTTTCTAGACAACATATAAAGGAGAACAAAAAAGTACTGTATAGTAGGCGCACATAGAAGACTCATTTTTTAAAACTTTACTTTTATTATCGTCATTATGTAATATCTTGTGATAATAAATCACAGTTGTGTTGGGTAGAACAGCGAAAATTAGAGGTTAAAATCAGACTAACAGACATACAAATATGTGCTTAAGAAATTAAAGAGTGTAATAAAGATTTAAAAAGCAATCTCCACTTGTTGTTACTGTCTTGCTTGTGGTATTGACTGCGTCAAGATGACTTGATTCAAAGTTCAGCGTTAATTTGGACAGAATGGATATTTTATTAATCTCTATTTAAATACATATGTGAAAATACTCAGAACCTAGACTGTCAAATGACAGGTTAAATCAATTTTTAGTCCTAATTCCCATAATTATAAGGCTACATTTCTATATAGGAATAATTTTACTGAGTGTAAGGGGATTGATGCTTATTAAATAACAAAAGAACCAATGAATAAAATATGAGTGTGCAGATACGTCACTTTTTGTCTACTTCTGGGGTCATTCCGAGTTGATCGTAGCCGTGCTAAATTTAGCACAGCTACGATCGTAAACTCAGACATGCGGGGGGACGCCCAGCACAGGGCTAGCCCGCCCCGCATGTCAGTGCCGCCCCCCCCCCCCCCCCCTGCACAAATACAAAAGCATTGCACAGCGGTGATGCCTTTGTATTTGACGAGTAACTCCCGGCCAGCGCCGCTCTTGCGGCTGGCCGGGAGTTGCTCGTCGCTCCCGGCCAGCGACCGCCTTTGTCTCAGAGCCGATCGCTAGTTAACGAAAGCTGCCATGCGCCGGCGCACTACGGCACCGGCGCATGCGCAGTTCCGACCCGACCGCTGCGCTGCGACAAACTGCAGCGAGCGATCAGGTCGGAATGACCCTCTTTATTTCTAGACAATTTGGCTCTAAGTGCGAACTCTAAAAAAAAAAAAATGCACCCCCCCCCATATACATATAAAAAATTGACATTTGCATGTGACCCCCAAAAGGGTGTGTGGCCTTGCTGTAACGGGCGTGGCTTTGCTGCAGTGGGTGTAGCCTTGCAGGAAAAGGGTACTTTTCACCGACATAGTGTCCCTTACACCATATTATGCCCACCCCTCCACTGTAATGCTCCCGACTAGGGAGGCCAATCCCGGGCCGTTTTTTCAATCCCGGGATTCGGGATTGAAAAACGATCAATCCCGGGATTGCAGTAGGGATCAGTGAAGAAGGGTGTAGGGAGCAGCGCTGGAGGGTAGGTGTTGGTGCGGGAGGGTGTAGGTAGCGGCGGGGAAGGGAGGGAGGGTGTAGGTAGCAGTGCAGGAGGGTGTAGGTAGCTGGGCGGGAGGGTGTAGGTAGCGGTGCGGAGGGTGTAGGTAGCTGGGCGGGAGGGTGTAGGTAGCTGGGCGGGAGGGTGTAGGTAGCGGTGCGGAGGGTGTAGGTAGCTGGGCGGGAGGGTGTAGGTAGCTGGGCGGGAGGTTGTACAGTAGGTAGCGGGGAGGGTTTGTAGCGGCGCGGGAGGGAGGGTGGGTGTAAGTACCACTTACTATTAGGTGGGCGCCAGCCATGGACACACTGAACGTGGCGGCATTTCAAATGAAGCGCCGGCCGCCAGCCAACCAGAGCTGGCGGACCAGCAGCCAGTCAGGGAAGCGGCTGCAGCAGTCGCTCCTGATTGGCTGCCACGGCAGCTTCCCTGATTGGCTGCCGGTCCGCCAGCTCTGATTGGCTGGCGGCCGGCGCCACATTTGAAGTGCCGCCGCGTTCAGCGTTCGTCTATGGCTGCCGCCCGCCTAAGTGTAAGTAGTATTACTTACACACACTCCCTCCCGCACATGCGCAGTGTAATCCCGTGAATCCCGGGATTGGATGCTCCAATCCCGGGATTCAAATCCCGGCATTTTTGGGCCCAAATCCCGGGATCCCGCTCATCCCGATCCCGGGATTGGCCTCCCTACTCCCGACACTATAATATGCCCCCACATGCCCCTGTCCCCATATTATGCCCCCACTGTAATGCCCCTGACACCATATTCGCCCCCACATGCCACTGTCACCATATTATGCCCCCACTGTAATGCCACAGTACCTTGCTCTCCGCAGTCCCCAGGCACTGTTCGTGCCTGCTCCCAGTATTGAAAATTACCTTCTCAAAATGTCTGCCGCCTCCTCTAGTATTCTTAAAAACTGTCTTCTATGAGGTGGTGGCCATTTTGGGAGGGACATTTTCATTATTATTCCAGACTGAATACTGTAACATTCAATTGCGTTGCCGTGGTGCCTTGTGCGATCGCCCGGCCCAAGAAACGCACTGGGTGAAACCCCTGGTAGATGTTTGGCCCCTGTTTTAATGGCCCTTATTAACTGGTCAACAGGTCCCAAAGATTGAATTGATTAAAAATAAAACAAATAGCAAAATTTATTTTAGTTCTTTAATCTAACCCCTTACTTAGATTGTAATACTACATCTAGATAAGCTGTAAAATTTTTGAGTTGTAAAAATACTTATTACTTAAATAATAATTTTTGTCTTTCGGAATATATTTGTACATTGTGCATGCCTTGATAACGTGTCCTTTGCCTGGACCCTATGATGTAATGTGTTTCCTGATACAGTGCATCTCCAGCTATTATATGATCACCTCTTTTTCTTATTTGGCTGACAATAACTAGGCTAGTCAATCGTATATAGGAGCCTGGTATAACCACTGTAGTTCACAATGGGTTGTGGTACGGTAAGCAGCATTTATAACAGTGTAGTAATAAATAGACTCCTAGGTAAAGTTTATTTGGTTCTATTATAATAAACGTTGGTGGCTTGTTATTTATAATCTGATGCTGTTTTAAGCATTGAACATGTTAATTCTGAAGTTGACTTATTGGTGTGCACAATGTCCCTGAAGAATGAGACTTCCAAATGAAAACAACCATTGCGTTTATTCACTCACTATTTATTTGAAACTGCATTTAAAGGAAGTACAGGGGAAGCTCCACAGGAACAGATATGAGTAGTATATTATTATTCTGGCAGCTGACTTGTACCCTTGTAATTAAGGCAGAGATATTACAGAGGATTTCTTTCACAGAGAATGTACACATGAAGTATTGTGTGCCATCTCTCATTGCTTTATTCCTGGAATATTTCTTTCCACATTTTTATCTTCTGATTTTTATTTATGTTTTAAAAAAAAAAAAAAAAAGCATGAGTAAATCACCTGACATTGGATTTTCAAAGAAACATAATAATGCTTCGTAATGACGCACACACAAGCAATATATGAAGAAACGCAACTTGGTGTCATGTGCAGTGTCATTAAAGTTGGCATTTGCTGGTGATTTTGTGGTTGTAAACAGAAAAATAAACAAGCACCACGTAGCATATATGGATAACCACTGGATTACCTGTGCTACCCTGCTGAAAGCAGTAAAGTAATCAGAAACTTTACATTCAAAGTGAATATTCCGACAACCTGTATGTGGCCACGACAATTCCAATGTCAGTATGCGGACACTGTTATAATGTTAATTAAAGCATTTTAACCATTTCGCAATGGCAGTATCACTTCAAACATGAATGAAAAGCATTGTGTTTAAAGTGATACTGCCGTCATGGTCAGACGGACTGACTGTATCCCATACAAACCATATAAATTTAATAGATTAATTGTAAGCCCTTAAAATAAAGTACATTTAATTTTGTTCTTCCCAAAGTAACATAAAACCCTGAGAATGAATGGTTGTTGCTTTTAGCTGGTGAAGACCCTCTTCTTTTCAGTGACCAACAAGGTTTTAGCTGGTGACGACAATCTTCTTTTCTCTGGCTGGGTCCACAGGATTATCCACAGAATAACATTGGGATATTGTCGAGCGACAGCGAAAATGGCAACCAACACGGTCACGAGCTTTCTGGCCTCCCAGGATGCATTGGGGCCTCCACTATATAGTCCCGCCCACTGACTCAGTCAGATCAGTTTTTTGCTTGGTGCGGCAGGAAGCCGCATGGTCACAGGGCTGCTGTGAGAGCAGCCTGAAGCTTTTATTATTTTATTTTTATAGACTTACTATAATGTTTTTTTGAGCGACTTCTCTTAACAGCGTCTTAAACGCATACTAGAAAGAGTCGCTCCAACAACTCCCCACCGGGTCGCAACAACGCTTACCTTCGGGTATCAGTGCTGTCTCGACGGGCGTCTGTGTCGGATGTTCTAGCAGGCCCAGCAGACGTAACCAGGCTGTGGCCGGAGCATGGGGAGACGGTGAGTCTATGGACTTCCTCTTACTAGAGGGGTCAGGACACAGCTACACTGATTTGGTGGAGACTACAAAAAGTGTGTTAATGCGCCGAACATCTCGAGTGTGACAGCGCTACACTCCGGGGATCATAGGCGCCAGGACTAGGTAGAGGCCGCGATCCTGGGAGTTTAAGTCAACAGGGGGATTCAGACGCTCTCCTGGCCGCCCCTCCTCCGAGTTCATGGCCAGTTCCCGCGTGTCTCTCGTTTCATGAACTAAATGACCTCACTTCCGGCTCAGACGCTACCACGAGGGTACTCGGTCGCAGCTTAGACGCTGCGGTTGTGTACACTGGAGATAAACCCGCCAGGCCGAGTCGCAGGCCTTAGCGTCTGCATACACGTGGAAGTCGCTCAGCGTCCGTGTCCGTTGGTGAGCGTCCGTGTCCGTTATCAGTTATCAAGAGCGGCAGTGTACACCAGTAGCGTCTGAATCCACTCAGCGTCTTACGAGCGTATTTGCTTGGATATGGAAGTGTGGTGAGTCTCCCTGTATCCCGCTCTACGGAGGCAGGGTATACAGTACTAAAAATTCTCTCTACTTCTTAGTATGCATTGTTAATTTCTCTAACGTCCTAGTGGATGCTGGGGACTCCGTCAGGACCATGGGGAATAGCGGCTCCGCAGGAGACAGGGCACAAAAGCAAGCTTTTAGGATCACATGGTGTGTACTGGCTCCTCCCCCTATGACCCTCCTCCAAGCCTCAGTTAGGTTTTTGTGCCCGGCCGAGAAGGGTGCAATCTAGGTGGCTCTCTTAAAGAGTTACTTAGAAAAAGTTTTTAGGTTCTTTAGTTTCAGTGAGTACTGCTGGCAACAGGCTCACTGCATCGAGGGACTTAGGGGAGAGATTTTCAACTCACCTGCGTGCAGGATGGATTGGATTCTTAGGCTACTGGACATAGCTCCAGAGGGAGTCGGAACACAGGGCTCGCCCTGGGGTTCGTCCCGGAGCCGCGCCGCCGACCCCCCTTGCAGACGCTGAAGATGAAGAGGTCCGGAACCAGGCGGCAGAAGACTCTCAGTCTTCATCAGGTAGCGCACAGCACTGCAGCTGTGCGCCATTGTTGTCAGCACACTTCACACAGCGGTCACGGAGGGTGCAGGGCGCTGGGGGGGGGGCGCCCTGGGCAGCAATGTATAATACCTGTATGGCGAAAAATACATCACATATAGCCCTTGAGGCTATATGGATGTATTTAACCCCTGCCAGATATCTAAAACTCCGGAGAAGAAGCCCGCCGAAAAGGGGGCGGGGCCTATTCTCCTCAGCACACAGCGCCATTTTCCCTCACAGAAAGGCTGGTGGGAAGGCTCCCATGCTCTCCCCTGCACTGCACTACAGAAACAGGGTTAAAACAGAGAGGGGGGGCACTGATTTGGCGATATGTATATATATTAAAATGCTATAAGGGAGGAACACTTATATAAAGGTTGTCCCTGGATAATTAAAGCGTTTTGGTGTGTGCTGGCAAACTCTCCCTCTGTCTCCCCAAAGGGCTAGTGGGTCCTGTCCTCTATCAGAGCATTCCCTATGTGTGTGCTGTATGTCGGTACGTGTGTGTCGACATGTATGAGGAAAATATTGGTGAGGAGGCGGAGCAAATTGCCTGTAATGGTGATGTCACTCTCTAAGGAGTCGACACCGGAATGGATGGCTTATTTATGGAAATTACGTGACAATGTCAACACGCTGCAAGCCGGTTGACGACATGAGAGAGCCGGCGAACAAATTAGTATCTGTCCAGGCGTCTCAAACACCGTCAGGGGCGGTAAAATGCCCATTTACCTCAGTCGGTCGACACAGACACTGATTTCAGTGTCGACGGTGAAGAAACAAACGTATTTTCTTTTAGGGCCACACGTAAGGGCAATGAAGGAGGTGTTACATATTTCTGATACTCCAAGTACCACAAAAAAGGGTATTATGTGTGAGGTGAAAAAACTACCTGTAGTTTTTCCTGAATCAGATAAATTAAATGAAGTGTGTGATGATGCGTGGGTTTCCCCCGATAGAAAATTATTGGCGGTATACCCTTTCCCGCCAGAAGTTAAGGCGCGGTGGGAAACACCCCTCAGGGTGGATAAGGCGCTCACACGCTTATCAGAACAAGTGGCGGTACCATCTACGGATAGGGCCGTACTTAAGGAGCCAGCTGATAGGAGGCTGAAAAATATCCTAAAAAGTATACACACACATGCTGGTGTTATACTGCGACCAGCGATCGCCTCAGCCTGGATGTGCAGAGCTGAGGTGGCTTGGTCGGATTCCCTGACTAAAAATATTGATACCTTTGACAGGGACAGTATTTTATTGACTATAGAGCATTTAAAGGATGCATTTCTATATATGCGAGATGCGCAGAGGGATATTTGCACTCTGGCATCAAGAGTAAATGCGATGTCCATATCTGCAAGAAGATGTTTATGGACACGACAGTGGTCAGGTGATGCAGATTCCAAACGGCACAAAGATGTATTGCCGTATAAAGGGGAGGAGTTATTTGGGGTCGGTCCATGGGACCTGGTGGCCAGGGCAACTGCTGGAAAATCCACCGTTTTTTACCCTAAGTCACATCTCTGCAGAAAAAGACACCGTCTTTTCAGCCTCAGTCCTTTAGTCCCTATAAGAGTCATATCTGCCCAGGGATAGAGGAAAGGGAAGAAGACTGCAGCAGGCAGCCCATTCCCAGGAACAGAAGCCCTCCACCGCTTCTACCAAGTTCTCAGCATGACGCTGGGACCGTACAGGACCCCTGGATCCTACAAGTAGTATCCAAGGGGTACAGATTGGAATGTCGAGAGGTTTCCCCCCTCGCAGGTTCCTGTAGTCTGCTGTACCAATGTCTCCCTCCGACAGGGAGGCAGTATTGAAAACAATTCACAAGCTGTATTCCCAGCAGGTGATAATAAATTTACCCCTCCGACAACAAGGAAAGGGGTATTACTCCACACTATATGGTGGTACTGAAGGCTAGGTGAGACCTATTCTAAATCTGAAAAATTTGAACACTTACAAGGGTTCAAATCCAGATGGAGTCACTCAGAGCAGTGATAGCAAAGAACAAGGGGACTATATGGTGTCCCGGGACATCAGGGATGCTTACCTCCATGTCCCAAAATTTGCCTTTTCTCACCAAGGGTACCTCAGGTTCGTGGTACAGAACTGTCACTATCAGTTTCAAGACGATGCCGTTGGATTGTCCAAGGCACCCCGGGTCCTTACCAAGGTAATGACCGAAAGGAGGATTCGTCTTCAAAGAAAATGGACGACCTCCTGATAAGAACAAGGTCCAGAGAACAGTTGGAGGTCGGAGTAGCACTATCTCAAGTAGTTCTACGACAGCACGGGTGGATTCTAAATATTCCAAAACCGCAGTTGTTCCGACGACACGTCTGCTGGTCCTAGGGATGATTCTGGACACAGTCCAGGAAAAGGTGTTTCTCCCAGAGGAGAAAGCCAGGGAGTTATCCGAGCTAATCGGGATCCTCCTAAAACCAGGAAAAGTGTCAGTGCATCATTGCACAAGAGTCCTGGTAAAAATGGTGGCTTATTACGAAGCGCTTCCATTCGGCAGATTTCACGCAAGAACTCTTCAGTGGGATCTGCTGGACAAATGGTCCGGATCGCATCTTCAGATGCATCAGCGGATAACCCTATATCCAAGGACAAGGGTGTCTCTCCTGTGGTGATTACAGAGTGCTCATCTTCTAGAGGGCCGCAGATTCGGCATTCAGGATTGGATGCTCGTGACCACGGAGGCCAGCCTGAGAGGCTGGGGAGCAGTCACACAAGGAGTGTGATCAAGTCTGGAGAATTCTCTCCACATAAAATATACTGGAGCTAAGAGCGAATTTATAATGCTCTAAGCTTAGCAAGACCTCTGCTTCAAGGTCAGCCGGTATTGATCCAGTGGGATAACATCACGGCAGTCGCCCACGTAAACAGAAAGGGCGGCACAAGAAGCAGGAGGGCAGTGGCAAAACTGCAAGGATTTTTCGCTAGGCGGAAAATCATGTGATAGCACTGTCAGCAGTGTTCATTCCGGGAGTGGACGACTGGGAAGCAGACTTCCTCAGCAGGCACGACCTCCACCCGGGAGAGTGGGAACTTCATCGGGAAGTTTTCCGCATGATTGTGAACCGTTGGGAAAGACCAAAGGTGGACATGATGGCGTCCCGCCCGAACAAAAAAAAATGGGACAGGTATTGCGCCAGGTCACGAGACCTTCAGGCGATAGCTGTGGACGTCCTGGTAACACCGTGGGTGTAACAGTCGGTGTATGTGTTCCCTCCTCTGCTTCTCATAACCAAGGTATTGAGAATTATAAGACATAGAGGAGTAAGAACTATACTCGTGGCTCCGGATTGGCCAAGAGGGACTTGGTAACCGGAACTTCAAGAGATGCTCACAGAGGACTAATGGCCTCGGGAGCTAAGAAGGGATTTGCTTTCAGCAAGTACCATGTCTGTTCCAAGAGGAACCGTGGCATCGGCCTTTAAGAAAGGACCTGCTCCAGCAGGGACCTTGTCTGTTCCAAGACTTACCGCGACTGCGTTTGACGGCATGGCGGTTTGAACGCCGGATCCTAAGGGAAAAGGCATTCCGGAAGAGGTCATACCTACCCTGGTCAAAGCCAGGAAGGAGGTGACCGCACAACGTTATCACCACATGTGGTAAAAATATGTTGCGTGGGTGAGGCCAGGAGGGCCCCACGAAAAAATTTCAACTAGGTCGATTTCTGCACTTCCTGCAAACAGGAGTGTCTATGAGCCTCAAATTGGGGTCCATTAAGGTTCAAGTTTCGGCCCTATAGATTTTCTTCCAGAAAGAATTGGCTTCAGTTCCTGAAGTCCAGACGTTTGTCAAGGGAGTATTGCATATACAGCCCTTGTGTGCCTCCAGTGGCACCGTGGGATCTCAACGTAGTGTTGGGATTCCTCAAATCATATTGGTTTGAACCACTCAAATCTGTGGATTTGAAATATCTCACATGGAAAGTGACCATGCTGTTGGCCCTGGCCTCGGCCAGGCGATTGTCAAAATTGGCGGCTTTGTCTTACAAAAGCCCATACAGTATTTGATTTTCCATTCGGACAGGGCAGAACTGCGGACTCGTCCCCAGTTTCTTCCTAAGGTGGTGTCAGCGTTTCACCTGAAACAACCTATTGTGGTGCCTGCGGCTACTAGGGACTTGGAGGACTCCAAGTTGCTAGACGTTGTCAGGGCCCTGAAAATATATATATATATATATATATATAATTCCGGGACGGCTGGAGTCAGAAAGTCTGACTTGCTGTTTATATTGTAGGCACCCAAAAAGCTGGGTGCTCCTGCTTCTAAGCAGACTATTGCTCGTTGGATTTGTAGTACAATTCAGCTTGCACATTCTGTGGCAGGCCTGCCACAGCCAAAATCTGTAAATGCCCATTCCACAAGGAAGGTGGGCTCATCTTGGGCGGCTGCCCGAGGGGTCTCGGCTTTACAACTTGTCCGAGCAGCTACTTGGTCAGGGGCAAACACGTTTGCTAAATTCTACAAATTTGATACCCTGGCTGAGGAGGACCTGGAGTTCTCTCATTCGGTGCTGCAGAGTCATCCGCACTCTCCCGCCCGTTTGGGAGCTTTGGTATAATCCCCATGGTCCTGACGGAGTCCCCAGCATCCACTAGGACGTTAGAGAAAATAAGATTTTACTTACCGATAAATCTATTTCTCATAGTCCGTAGTGGATGCTGGGCGCCCATCCCAAGTGCGGAGTGTCTGCATTACTTGTACATAGTTATTGTTAAAAAAAAAAAAATCGGGTTATTATTGTTGTGAGCCATCTTTTTTAGAGGCTACTTCATTGTTATCATACTGTTAACTGGGTTCAAATCACAAGTTGTACGGTGTGATTGGTGTGGCTGGTATGAGTCTTACCCGGGATTCAAGATCCTTCCTTATTGTGTACGCTCGTCCGGGCACAGTACCTAACTGAGGCTTGGAGGAGGGTCATAGGGGGAGGAGCCAGTACACACCATGTGATCCTAAAAGCTTGCTTTTGTGCCCTGTCTCCTGCGGAGCCGCTATTCCCCATGGTCCTGACGGAGTCCCCAGCATCCACTACGGACTATGAGAAATAGATTTATCGGTAAGTAAAATCTTATTTTTTAGTACCTATTGCATATGAGACCTGTATATTACTGTGTTTTCTGCATGCCATGTTGAAAAAAAGAACCAGTTGAAACAGAAGTACAATTTTCCTACTTATGTATAAGTTGTTATGGAGGTTGTATTCTCATATGGCAATGTCTAATGCTTTAACATGTGACTGACTGCTAGTATGTGTGCTGACTTTTCTGTGTAATGTCAGTCCTGTTCTGACCCTCAAATCAGGTGCACTGTGGTCAGATTGATCTCACCTCTATATACTGACATATAGGGTGATTTTCAGTCACAGATTGTGTAGTCAATAACAGGTTAATACCATGTCTGTGAGCGGCAAAAGTGATGAGGAGAATTTATCAAGCACTCCTACAGCCCTAACATGCTTATCTTGTAAGTCAGGGGTAATTGATATGAATCAATTGGTCACTTATGATGGTTTGTGTGCAAACTGTTTCGCTTTTCAGCGAAGTAAAAAACAGGAATTGGTTCAACCACCAACAGAGCCACCATGGAATATGTTTGCAAAGACTCTGTCTTCAATAGCGGACAGGTTAGCTCCGGTAGCACCACCTCAAGGGTTAGGTTACACTATGAACCCATACATGCAGCTCCCTTCCTATGGTTTGGTTCCAGTAGCTTCTACAAGCAACCAAGGGGCAGGTAAGACTAAGACAGATGCGTCTGTGTGGCAGACTACACAAGATGATACATCGGATAATGATGATACAATAGATTCAACTCCGTATGATGATCAGTCGCAGAGCTTTAGTTCAGAAGATGTAGCTGAACTTATTAATGCTGTAAAGGCTGTTCTCTCGTTGGAAGAACCAGCCAAGACAGTGTTAAAAGCAAAAGCACCTGTATTTAAACAAACAAAATCAGTGAAAGCTGAATTCCCAGCGTCAGATGAGCTGACGGAAATGATGGATGAGTCTTGGGCAGCGCCCAGTAAAAAGTATAAGATTCCTAAGAGATGGGATTCTTATTATCCATTTCCTGCTGTGGATTGTTCGAAAAGATAAGTTCCTCCAAAAGTAGATGCACATGTTCTGCGACTTGTGCATAAATCTGCTTTACCACTGTCATCTACCTCATTGAATGATGTCACAGACTGAAGGGTAGAGAGCCTGTTGAAAAATATTTTTTCTCTAGTAGGAGCAGTGGTAAGACCTGCTATGGCTTCGGCCTGGGTCGCAAAGGCAATGGGCGAATGGATAGAGGAACTAGAGAATGACATCCCTTCTCCTACTAGGGAGCAAGAGGATCGTTTTTGCCGGTTAAGACAATCTGCCCAGTATTTGGAAGAAGCAGCAATTGATGTAGGCACAGTTGCTTCTAAAGCTTCAGCCTTGACAGTAGTCGCTCGCAGAGCAGTTTGGCTACGGACCTGGAAGGCAGATGCGGAGTCCAAGAAAGAATTGGAAGCATTGCCTTTTGTCGGTAATATATTATTTGGAAAACCTTTATCGGATATCCTAGAATCAGAGGCTGAATCGAAAAAGGTCAGATTTCCGGCTGCTTATAACCCTAAGTCCAAGGGTTTAAAATTTCGCTCATTTCGCTGGCAAAGCAAAGCAAAAGCTAAAGAGGAGCCTAAGCAACCCCAGTTTAAATCCAGGGGTAGGAAGCAGTGGGCTAGCAAAAAGCCAGCTTCCAAACCTGAACAGAAACCGTCAGCCTGAAGAGACGGGCCTCCGCCTGGAGGATTGGGGGCCGGCTCCTTCTTTTTGCACACATATGGCAACAGTCAACAGCAGATGCTTGGGTGCAGAAGGTGGTATATCAGGGGTATGGGTTCTCATTCAGGAGGCAGCCTCAAAGATTTTTTTTGCACCAGCCCGTCTCGTATAGAGTCGAAGGCCAATGCCCTGCAAGAAGCAGTCCAAAAACTACTGCAGTCAGGTGTGATTGTCCCAGTACCTCCATCACAAAGGGGACAGGGGTTTTACTCCAATCTATTTCTAATCCAGAAACCAAATGGGTCATACCGACCAATTCTAAATCTGAAAATGTTGAACAAATACATATGGATCCTGAAGTTCCACATGGAGACGTTACGCTCCATAATGTTAGCTATGGAACCGGGAGATTACATGGTATCTCTGGATGTACGGGATGCTTACCTACATGTGCCTATAGCACTATCACATCAGTGTTACCTCAGGTTTACCATCCTCCAGGAACATTTCCAGTTCCAAGCTTTGCCTTTCGGGCTAGCTACAGCACCCAGGGTGTTTACCAAGATCATGGTGGTTATGGCAGCTTGTCTGCGCAAACAGGGGATAAGAATATTCCCATACCTCGACGACCTGTTAATCTTAGCACAGTCGAACGATTTACTGTTGAGCCATCTTCAACAGACGATAGTTTGTTTACAGAGACACGGGTGGCTCATAAATTGGGAAAAGTCGTCCCTGAATCCATTACAGCGGATGGTTCATTTGGGAGCCATATTGGATTCAAACCTACAGAAGGTTCTCTTACCAGAGAAAAAGATAGTCAAGGTGCAGGTCATGGCTCAGGAAGCGTTGCAGGCCCAGACAATGTCAGTCCATGCAGCAATGCGACTGTTGGGGCTGATGGTATCAACCTTCGACATGGTGGAATATGCGCAATTCCACTCCAGACCGTTGCAGCACCTTATTCTGACCAAATGGAACGGAAATCATTAGACGATGAAGAAGCAGATGATAAAGATTCCAGTAAACGTAAAAAGGTCTCTAGCGTGGTGGCTACAGACAGACCATTTAAACAAGGGGAGACCCTTTTGGATAAAAGAGTGGCAAGTCCTGACAACAGATGCCAGCCTGCAAGGCTGGGGGGCGGTACTCGGAAGCCTATGGTTCCAGGGAAAATGGACCGCAAGGGAAAGTCGCCTGCCGATAAATCTGTTGGAGATAAGGGCTGTTTACTTGGCTTTAGTTCAGGCAAAGGGCAATCTACAAGGAAGACCAGTCCAGATCCGCTCAGACAATGCGACGGCAGTAGCATACCTCAATCATCAAGAAGGAACTCACAGCAAGAGTCTGATGGAGGAAGTAAGTCCCATTCTAAAATGGGCAGAACTCCATCTTCCAGCATTGTCAGCAGTATTTGTCCCGGGTGTACTAAATTGGGAAGCGGATTTTCTCAGTCGGCACACCATTCAGGAAACCGAATGGGCACTACACCCAGAAGTGTTTCAGACACTGGTGAACAGATGGGGTCTACCGGAGATGGACCTTATGGCATCACGTCTAAACAACAAAGTTCCGAAGTACGGATCGAGAACAAGGGACCCAGGAGCGGTCCTGGTAGATGCACTAGAATGGAGGTTTCAGCTGGCATATCTGTTCCCTCCAATATCTCTGTTACCCAGAGTAGTGAGAAAGATAAAACAGGCAAAAGGAGCAATCATTCTAATAGCTCCAGCTTGACCAAGAAGGCATTGGTATACAGATCTGTTGAGAATGTCCGTGGAGGCACCGATACTGCTCCCTCAACGTCCAGATCTGCTAATGCAGGGTCCTTGTTGTCACAGTCATCTGGATCGCCTGTCTTTGATGGCGTGGCTGTTGAAACCTCTATCTTAGAGGCTAAAGGTTTTTCGAAACAAGTAGTCCAAACTATGCTTAGAGCAAGAAAGCCTTCTTCGCCCCGTGTGTATCATAGAATATGGCAAGCCTATATTCATTGGTGTACTGGAAAAAAATTCAATCCGAGATCTTTTAAAGTAACTAGGATTTTGGATTTCCTTCAGGCAGGATTGGATAAAGGGTTGAAAGTTGCTTCCTTGAGGGTCCAAGTTTCAGCGTTAACTGTATGGTTTCAGCAGAAGATTGCTGATTTACAGGATGTACGTACATTTTTTCAAGGAGTAGTACATATTCAACCTCCATTTGTTCCTCCTGCAGCTCCCTGGGATTTTAATTTAGTTCTTAAATTTCTCCAGGGTCCTTTGTTTGAACCACTTGAGAGAGCAGATCTTAAGTGGTTAACGGTTAAAGTTCTTTTTTTACTGGCAATGGCGTCAGCCAGAAGAGTGTCAGATTTAGGAGCATTATCATGTAAGTCTCCTTTCCTAATTTTTTTTCCAGACAGAGCAGTTCTCAGAACGAGATGTAGTTATCTTCCAAAGGTGGTATCAAAGTTTCACCTGAATGAAGAGATTGTAGTCCCAGCTTTTCAGGTATCGGGACTATCTGCGGGAGAAGCGTCGCTGGACGTGGTCCGAGCTTTAAGAATCTACATAGATCGTACTAGTGCCATCATGAAAACAGATTCTCTCTTCATCCTCTACGGATTCCATAGAAGAGGATGGCCTGCTAGTAAACAGACGCTGGCGAGATGGCTCCCAATGGTAATATCAGAAGCTAATGCCTCTGCACACTCTACACGTAAGGTAGGTCCTTCTTGGGCAGCACAACAGGGTGCTTCAGCAGAACAGATATGTAGGGCAGCCACATGGTCTTCCATAAACACATTCATTATACATTATGCCTTGGATACTTTTGCCTCTCATGACGCAGACTTCAGGCGAAAGGTCCTCCTGTGCAATCAGGAGCGTCCCCACCACTAAAATGGCTTTGGGAATCCCAATGTTATACTGTGGATAATCCTGTGGACCCAGCCAGAGAAAGATACGTTATGGTAAGAACTTACCGTTGATAACGTGATTTCTCTTATGTCCACAGGTATCCACAGGGATCCCACCCTGACGCATCTGATTTGAGGATCTAGACAATCACTAAAACCTCTTCCTTGTATGGAAGGGTGTGCATGTGTGTTCTTATCGCCTGTACAGGTCTCTGCCTGATGTTCCTGCCTAAAAACGCTGTGAAAAGAACTGATCTGAATGAGTCAGTGGGCGGGACTATGTAGTGGAGGATCCAATGCATCCTGGGAGGCCAGAAAGCTCGTGACCGTGTTGGTGCCATTTTCGCTGTCGCTCGACAACATCCCAATGTTACCCTGTGGATACCTGTGGACATAAGAGAAATCACGTTATCAACGGTAAGTTCTTACCATAACGTATATTTCAATGACCAACAAGGTTTTAGCTGGTGAAGAGCCTCTTCTTTTCAATGACCAACAAGGTTTTAGCTGGTGAAGAGCCTCTTCTTTTCAATGAACAACAAGGTGTTTAGCTGGTGAAGACCCTCTTCTTTTCAATGACCAACAAGGTTTTAGCTGGTGAAGAGCCTCTTCTTTTGAATGGCAAACAAGGTGTTTAGCTGCTGAAGACCTTTTTTTAATGATAATTGTGAGAAAAAATTCTGACAGAATTATGTGACCGTATTGCAAGTGTAGAAAAGTCCTTTCTCTTGATTTTTCACAAGAAAACTCACATACTGTACTTGCGCAATATGCCCAAAAACACAAAAGTGGAGAGCGCGTCAGCTTAAAAATTGCTTGACATCATCTCCATGTGCCAGAAATCCAGATCTATCCTGAACGCTGGACTGGCAAACTCCAGGGGGAGGGTGTCCGTCAGTCGCAAGCTGTCACTCAGGATACTGACAACTACAGCCACCCCATCTGAAGTGGGTATGTGGTAAAAAAAGCCCCCCCAAAAAACGATTCAGACCATCTGGGGAGGTTTTAATCTCTCCCTCCTTGGTGACAGCTGTCGCAGACACCATTCCGATTTTACCCATTCACCACGCTGTAAACAGGACCTAGGTTGCATGACCGGGGTTACCTGTTTACATTGCCCCTTAACCCAGGTCCAACTCTGCTCGCTACCTGCGTTGGATTCCCAGGTCACTGGTCCCAGGTTTTTTTTTGGGGGGGTGGGGACCTTATTCACTGAGCAATAAACAAATGTCATTCACTTACCTCATAATACAGCTATATTTCCTTTCTTTCACCTAAGTTGTAAGTGAAACATTTTAATCAAGAAGTTTGTATTTTTAGTATAGCTGATGACACCATTGTTTTGAGCTCATATATTTTTGGAATGATTTGTTTAGATTGTTTAAATTGTAAATATATTTAATTTGTTTAGCCATTCGTCATAATTGCAGTTTTGATTTTCTAGTCCCTATCAATTGTGCATTTAATTTGCCACATGTACGGTAATTAAAAGATCCTTATTCAGTCATCATCTTACAGGACAATACAGGACAGTTAGGATAAGATTCTACTACTTTTTTTCTACTATAAAGCTTGTAGATGTACCATGAAGATTTTTGTATAACGTTTATCAACAAGAACTACTTATTTTATAATTAACAAACTGTACTTTGCTACACTAACAGTGCAGAACACACATCTACTGCAGACCTTTCTCCTCCAGTTGCTATGTCAGATAACAATCATAAAATGCAATAAAACTGGTTAGCCGTGCTTTGTGCTTTTTGTATTAACAATCTGTGGTCAGCGGCCAGGAAAATAGTCCAACTTTGAATGTCTTTCTTATTAATTATGTACAGTGGTGATATATTTGTGGTTTTATGAGTATATTTACTCACATAAGTACATTTCTAATGATTATATACATTAACTATTTGCACGGCCATATGTTCCCCTGCACAGTGTTACAGGGTTAGATGATGAACCTTGGAATTGAGTTAAATATTGAAATATGTCAATTTCTGTTCCACACAAATGGAGGGGTGTAGTACTGCTGACCGGCGGTCAGGAGACCGCCGGTCAGCTTACCGACGCCGGGATCCCGGCGGGGAGGGGCGAGTGCAGCAAGCCCGTTGCGGCCTCGCTGTGCTCGCCACGCTGCGGGCTCGGTGGACACCCACGAGTGGAAATAGTCCCTGTTGGTCGGCATGCCGACCATCTGGATAGTGACTCGTCGGGCTGGTGGAGGAGGTCATGTGACTGGCGGTCACATGAATACCACCTGCTCGGAGGCATTCATGAAAACTGATGTGGGTGTTGTTTATAGCAACTACTACTGTACTCCGTTTATTTAATTTTTCTTGGGGTTTGCAAAATAAAAGGAGTTTGTTATAAAATAAAATGAGTTTTGTTTATCAGCAACAGACTTTTTCCTTTGCATCACAATTGTTGCTATATGCGTTTTCTGGTTTTATGCTACATATTTGCATTAATTGCAATGTAATTTGCATAATAAGATTGTTAGAAATTTGAACGTAGCAAATCATCTTGTCCTTTTGCAAAAGTTACGTCTAGTCCAAATTTACATTACAGTATGTTAGGGTTTTATTGACATCTGCATAGGTGGTTCAGGATTATGGTATATTCCTTTTATATATACTACTAGCTGAATACCTGTGCTTTGGTACGGAATTTCAATTATTTCCGTGCGTACAACATTAATTTTGAAGGACTTCCTGGTAAACTAATTAGATTTACAACAGAATATACTCCGCCCGCCACTGCCAATCTTTGTCAGGCCGCACCTCCGGGCGGGCTTTCCCTGGATTGATGCTGTCAAAAGGCTGGCGCTGAGGAGAATAGTCCGCCTCCTTCTCTGCCCCGTCCCGCCTCGGATGCCCTGCTCAGTGCTGCAAATGCTGGGACGACAGGCCAAGCTCTGCCCGCTGTTTGTTAAATACGTAAGGTTTGCAGGGATAGACTGACTCTATTCTTATTGCTTAGCTTCTCACTCTCCTTAGGGCTCCTCCTTTAAGGTAAAAATGTAAAGATTTTTGCACAACACTTAAGGTCACTGAGAGAGCTGTCGGTACCCTTTACACAACAGATAAGCAGTTGCTGACTATCAAGCTTTCCTTTAATGCACTTAATAGTCCAAATATATATATGTCTCCTTTCCTCCTATTGCTCTCTAAGAGGTTCGGTAATGTTTAGTTCAAGTGACAGGCCAACCTCTGATAATTGAGACACTATCCTCTCCTGACCGGAAATAGGCTGGTTAAGTACTTATATCTGAAATATATATATATATATATATATATATATATGTGTGTATATGTGTGTGTGTGTATATATATATATATATATATATAGAGAGAGAGAGGGGGGGGGGTAGACCTAACAATAGCGCTAAATGAAGAGCTCAACCTCAAGACGTACTCCCTGTTAGATGGAGTACAACAGTACAGATGCAGTAAAAGGGGGTGGTGTCTAAGGGAGCTAGACCCAATGATATATTTCAGGGTTTGACCACAATTCACTTTAAAAGAATTTTTTTTATATATTTATATAAAAGTATTCAACAATCACAGTGAATAACAAATGGCTGACATAAAAATGCAGACATCAGATATGGACACCGTATATTGCGGACAATTTGTTAATCCAATGTGGTTTTCTTAATTAGTACATATCCGATGTTCTTATATCCGAAACAGAAACCCAACACGTTTCGTCCAACTGGACTTCATTAGGGGCTCAATATCAAAACAAGTAGGAAGAACATAAAAGGAATGGATGACCAATTGATGATCGTATTAATCCCACATCAGTAAAATAGGCTTTGCAATAACAGATGCAATAAAAGGTGCGCTGATTTCACAGCTAGATTTGTATTGAATATGCCAACTCAGTAAGCCAAACAATAATGCAATAATGCTGAATTCGGTGTAAGCCACAATTTATTTTACGTGGATAATACTCAGCAGGATGAGTGGCTTCTCCTAGTCAGCAGTCCTAGTCAGCAGACATTGAAACGTTGACAGCTCTGCAAGGCGTCTGTTTCATTTTTTCCGCCGTGAGTGCCGCCTGACTGTTGTTTTACATTTGGAAGGGGCTCCGTCCTGCTTCCCCCTGGAGGGCACCGGCATTAATGGTTATTTCATCTGTAAACGGAGTGCCGCCTGACATGCTGGAATATATATATATATATATATATATATATATATATATATCTATCCAGAAAGACTTCACTCTCACTTTCACAGTCCCATCGGCTGGGGTGTCGTTCTCAGGGTTCACAGAATTCCATGCCTCCATATACCACGCTGAGAGAGGGCACTCACCAGGCTTTAGCACATAAAAAGCTTAAATTTTATTCAAACATCTTTGAAAAAAAAAACTGTTGACGTTTCGGCTCCCAGCAGAGCCTTTTTTAAGACCATATAAGTGCACAAGGCATCCAAAGACCAATAAAGTGTATCAAACCCTCCTTACCCCACCAAGGGTCATATATATACCACTCACTATCAATTTCCAAATTCCCGCGTGTGACATCACCGGAAGTAATGTCACCTTAGGTGCTTATAGGTGCTACATCCTATTGTTACACATAGAGGCATCAATTACAATATTTTTAAAATATATTTCTTAATATCGCACTAACCACATAACACCAGTTTATCCTTATGGAGTCTCTCAGCCAAACACGGCATCACTGCCGCTCTCACCCGCGTCATGTGTCAAACGGTTCAACTTTACTATCATACCGCTCCCAGCAGCTAGACTGCTCTGATCAGTCTCCTGTATTGCGCTTCCGGTCTGTGGAACGCACAGATCGGAGGATGTGCGTTTCAGCTATATTTACCTCACAATACTATTCTTATGAAGCGGACCAGAGTATTATAATATATAATATTATATTAATATCCTTTAGAGTACTCATTTCAATTCATATAGTATTCAAGAGCAGATATATAGGACCCGTAGTGTGCAATGAAGGGCAGTTATAACAATATAAAATAAAACACATACATAATCTAACACCAACACAAATACATATAAGGTGGACTATAGTATATATAAGGCAAATATCACTGACTCATTACAAAATCCCCTGAACCATAAGGATGCACTTCCTTGCAGTGGCAGTTTTAGATCAGTCCATTATTCAAATAGGGGAGCCTCACTCAGTGATGTATGACAGTATTTAGGGGTGGCAGTTGATGTGGCTCCCCTATTTGAATAATGGACTGCTCTGCAAATGCCACTGCAAGGAAATCCAGGAACAGAGCATTGTGTCTTACCCTCCTCTGTGGCTTGGCATCGTGCCTTCTTTATAACTGCGGCTGGTTGGGCTGTCTTAACTCTACTCTGTGAGGGGGGAATTATCTCACCCCTTTTAACCCCTTTGTGTGGATTTTTTAAAAATATCTTTTTAGTGGGTGCCTACGTCACAAAAACAAGCTACTGTCCAAATTTCAAGTTCACATTCCTTATGTTCAGGAGATTTTGTGAGTCAGTGGTATTTGCCTTATATATATATAATATAAATGCTAAGCAGAATAATTTTATTTCTGACCAGGGCTGTGGCGTCGGTACACCAAAACTTTGACTCAGACTCCTATTTTTCTACTGTCAGGCTCATTCATAAATGACGAATGTATATTTCTCTATCGTCCTAGTGGATGCTGGGGTTCCTGAAAGGACCATGGGGAATAGCGGCTCCGCAGGAGACAGGGCACAAAAAGTAAAGCTTTAGGATCAGGTGGTGTGCACTGGCTCCTCCCCCTATGACCCTCCTCCAAGCCAGTTAGATTTTTGTGCCCGGCCGAGAAGGGTGCAATTCTAGGTGGCTCTCATAAAGAGCTGCTTAGAGAGTTTAGCTTAGGTTTTTTATTTTACAGTGATTCCTGCTGGCAACAGGATCACTGCAACGAGGGACAGAGGGGAGAAGAAGTGAACTCACCTGCGTGCAGGATGGATTGGCTTCTTGGCTACTGGACATGAAGCTCCAGAGGGACGATCACAGGTACAGCCTGGATGGTCACCGGAGCCACGCCGCCGGCCCCCTCACAGATGCTGAAGCAAGAAGAGGTCCAGAATCGGCGGCTGAAGACTCCTGCAGTCTTCTTAAGGTAGCGCACAGCACTGCAGCTGTGCGCCATTTTCCTCTCAGCACACTTCACACGGCAGTCACTGAGGGTGCAGGGCGCTGGGGGGGGGCGCCCTGGGAGGCAAATGAAAACCTGCTAAAAATACCTCACATATAGCCCCAGAGGCTATATGGAGATATTTACCCCTGCCTAAATGTACTAAATAGCGGGAGACGAGCCCGCCGGAAAAGGGGCGGGGCCTATCTCCTCAGCACACGGCGCCATTTTCTGTCACAGCTCCGCTGGTCAGGAAGGCTCCCAGGTCTCTCCCCTGCACTGCACTACAGAAACAGGGTATAACAGAGAGGGGGGGCAAAATAAATGGCTATATATATATTAATATAAAAGCAGCTATAAGGGAGCACTTAATCATAAGGCTATCCCTGTCATATATAGCGCTTTTTGGTGTGTGCTGGCAGACTCTCCCTCTGTCTCCCCAAAGGGCTAGTGGGTCCTGTCTTCGTATAGAGCATTCCCTGTGTGTCTGCTGTGTGTCGGTACGTGTGTGTCGACATGTATGAGGACGATATTGGCGTGGAGGCGGAGCAATTGCCTGTAATGGTGATGTCACTCTCTAGGGAGTCGACACCGGAATGGATGGCTTATTTAGGAAATTACGTGATAATGTCAACACGCTGCAAAGTCGGTTGACGACATGAGACGGCCGACAAACAATTAGTACGGTCCAGACGTCTCAAAAACACCGTCAAGGGTTTTAAAACGCCCGTTTACTTTAGTCGGTCGACACAGACACAGACAGGGACACTGAATCCAGTGTCGACGGTGAATAAACAAACGTATTCCTTATTAGGGCCACACGTTAAAGGCAATGAAGGAGGTGTTACGTATTTCTGATACTACAAGTACCACAAAAGAGGGTATTATGTGGGATGTGAAAAAACTACCATAGTTTTTCCTGAATCAGATAAATTAAATAAAGTGTGTGATGATGCGTGGGTTCCCCCCGATAGAAAATTATGGGCGGTATACCCTTTCCCGCCAGAAGTTAGGGCGCGTTGGGAAACACCCCTTAAGGTGGATAAGGCGCTCACACGCTTATCAAAACAAGTGGCGGTACCGTCTATAGATAGGGCCGTCCTCAAGGACCAGCTGACAAGGCTGGAAAATATAATAAAAAGTATATACACACATACTGGTGTTATACTGCGGCCAGCGATCGCCTCAGCCTGGATGTGCAGAGCTAGGGTGGCTTGGTCGGATTCCCTGACTAAAAATATTGATACCCTTGACAGGGACAGTATTTTATTGACTATAGAGCATTTCTATATATGCGAGATGCACAGAGGGATATTTGCACTCTGGCATCATGAATAAACGCGATGTCCATAACTGCCAGAAGATGTTATGGACACGACAGTGGTCAGGTGATGCAGATTCCAAACGGCACAGTATGGCCGTATAAAGGAAGAGGACTTGTTTGGGGTCGGTCCATCGGACCTGGTGGTCACGGCAACTGCTGGAAAATCCACCGTTTTTTACCCTAAGTCACATCTCTGCAGAAAAAGACACCGTCTTTTCAGCCTCAGTCCTCTCGTCCCTATAAGATCATATCTGCCCAGGGATAGAGGAAAGGGAAGAAGACTGCAGCAGGCAGCCCATTCCCAGGAACAGAAGCGTTCCACCGCGTCTGACAAGTTCTCAGCATGGCGCTGAGACCGTACAGGACCCCTGGATCCTACAAGTAGTATCCCGGGGGTACAGATGGGAATGTCGAGACGTTTCCCCTTCGCAGGCTCCTGAAGTCTGCTTTACCAAGTCTCCCTCCGACAAGGAGGTAGTATGGAAAAAAATTCACAAGCTGTATTCCCAGCAGGTGATAATTAAATTACCCCTCCTACTACAGAAAAGGGGTATTATTCCACACTATATTGTGGTACTGAAGCCAGAAGGCTAGGTGAGACTTATTCTAAAAAAATTTTTTTGAACACTTACAAAGGTTCAAATTAAGATGAAGTCACTCAGAGCAGTGATAACGAACCAGGAAGAAGGGGACTATATAGTGTCCCGGGACATCAGGGATGCTTACCTCTATGTCCCAAATTTGCCCTTCTCACTAAGGGTACCTCAGGTTCGTGGTGCAGAACTGTCACTATCAGTTTCAGACGCTGCCGTTTGGATTGTCCACGGCACCCCGGGGTCTTTACCAAGGTAATGGCCGAATTGATGATTCTTCTTCGAAGAAAAGGCGTCTTAATTATCCCTTACTTGGACGATCTCCTGATAGGGGCATAGTCCAGGGAACAGTTGGAGGTCGGAGTAGCACTATCTCGGATACTGCTACAATCAGCACGGGTGGATTCTAAATATTCCAAAATCGCAGCTGATCCCGACGACACGTCTGCTGTGCCTAGGGATGATTCTGGACACAGTCCAGAAAAAGGTGTTTCTCCCGGAAGAGAAAGCCAGGGAGTTATCCGAGCAAGTCAGGAACCTCCTAAAAACAGTGCATCATTGCACAAGGGTCCTGGTAAAAATGGTGGCTTCCTACGAAGCAATTCCATTCGGCAGATTTCACGTAAGAACTTTTCAGTGGGATCTGCTGGACAAATGGTCCGGATCGCATCTTCAGATGCATCAGCGGATAACCCAATATCCAAGGACAAGGGTGTCTCTCCTGTGGTGGTTATAGAGTGCTCATCTTCTAGAGGGCCGCAGATTCGGCATTCAGGATTGGATGCTGGTAACCACGGAGCCCAGCCTGAGAGGCTGGGGAGCAGTCACACAAGGGAAAAATTTCCAGGGAGTGTGATCAAGTATGGAGACTTTTCTCCACATAAATATACTGGAGCTAAGGGTAAATTTATAATGCTCTAAGCTTAGCAAGACCTCTGCTTCAAGGTCAGCCGGTATTGATCCAGTGGGAAAAACATCACGGCAGTCGCCCACGTAAACAGACAGGGCGACACAAGAAGCAGGAGGGCAATGGCAGAAACTGCAAGGACTTTTCGCTGGGCGGAAAATCATGTGATAACACTGTCAGCAGTTTTTCATCCCGGGAATGGAAACTGGGAAGCAGACTTCCTCAGCACGACCTCCATCCGGGAGAGTGGAAACTTCATTGAGAAGTTTTTTCCACATGATTGTAAACCGTTGGGAAATACCAAAGGTGGACATGATGGCGTCCCGTCTGAACAAAAAACGGGACAGGTATTGCGCCAGGTCAAGAGACTCTCAGGCAATAGATGTGGACGTTCTGGTAACACCGTGGGTGTACCAGTCGGTGTATGTGTTCCCTCCTCTGCTTCTCATACCTAAGGTGCTGAGAATTATAAGACGTAGAGGAGTAAGAACTATACTCATGGCTCCGGATTGGCCAAGAAGGACTTGGTACCCGGAACTTCAAGAGATGCTTACAGAGGTCTTATGGCCTCTGCCGCTAAGAAGGGACTTGCTTCAGCAAGTACCATGTCTGTTCCAAGACTTACCGCAGCTGCGTTTGTCGGCATGGCGATGGAAAGCCGGATCCTAAGGGAAAAAAGGCATTCCGGAAGAGGTCATTCCTACCCTGGTCAAAGCCAGAAAGGAGGTGACCGCACAACATTATCACCACGTGTGGCGAAAATATGTTGCGTGGTGTGAGGCCAGGAAGGCCCCACAAAGAAATTTCAACTCGGTCATTTCCTGCATTTCCTGCAAACAGGAGTGTCTATGGGCCTCAAATTGGGGTCCATTAAGGTTCAAATTCGGCCCTGTAAATTTTCTTCCAGAAAGAATTGGCTTCAGTTCCTGAAGTCCAGAAGTTTGTCAAGGGAGTATTGCATATACAAACCCCTTTTTTGTGCCTCCAGTGGCACTGTGGGATCTCAACGTAGTTCTGGGATTCCTCAAATCACATTGGTTTAAAACCAGTCAAATATGTGGATTTGAAGCATCTCACATAAAAAGTGACCATGCTCTTGGCCCTGGCCTGGACCAGGCGAGTGTCAAATTGGTGGTTTTTTCTCAAAAAAGCCCATATCTGTTTGTCCATTCGGACAGGGCAGAGCTGCGGACTCGTCCCCAGTTCTCTCCCTAAGGTGGTGTCAGTGTTTCACCTGAACCAGCTTATTGTGGTGCCTTGCACCTACTAGGGACTTGGAGGACTCCAAGTTGCTAGAAGTTGTCAGGGCCCTGAAAATATGTTCCAGGACAGCTGGAGTCAGAAAATCTGACTCGCTGTTTATACTGTATGCACCCAACAAGTTGGGTGCGCCTGCTTCTAAGCAGTCGATTGCTCGTTGGATTTGTAACACAATTCAACTTGCACATTCTGAGGCAGGCCTGCCACAGTCTAAATCGGTTAAGGCCCATTCCACAAGGAAGGTGGGCTCATCTTGGGCGGCTGCCCGAGAGGTCTCGGCATTACAACTCTGCCGAGCAGCTACGTGGTCAGGGGAGAACACGTTTGTAAAATTCTACAAATTTGATATCCTGGCAAAAGAGGACCTGGAGTTCTCTCATTCGGTGCTGCAGAGTCATCCGCACTCTCCCGCCCGTTTGGGAGCTTTGGTATAATCCCCATGGTCCTTTCAGGAACCCCAGCATCCACTAGGACGATAGAGAAAATAAGAATTTACTTACCGATAATTCTATTTCTCGGAGTCCGTAGTGGATGCTGGGCGCCCATCCCAAGTGCGGATTATCTGCAATACTTGTACATAGTTACAAAAATCGGGTTATTATTGTTGTGAGCCATCTTTTCAGAGGCTCCGCTGTTATCATACTGTTAACTGGGTTTAGATCACAAGTTGTACGGTGTGATTGGTGTGGCTGGTATGAGTCTTACCCGGGATTCAAAATTCCTCCCTTATTGTGTACGCTCGTCCGGGCACAGTACCTAACTGGCTTGGAGGAGGGTCATAGGGGGAGGAGCCAGTGCACACCACCTGATCCTAAAGCTTTACTTTTTGTGCCCTGTCTCCTGCGGAGCCGCTATTCCCCATGGTCCTTTCAGGAACCCCAGCATCCACTACGGACTCCGAGAAATAGAATTATCGGTAAGTAAATTCTTATTTTTGCATAGTGTGGCCGGAAACCTGGCACATGTGTCAAAGATGGAGGCCATAGGACTGGTGCACTATTCAGTTTTGCGACCGACGGTGATGTATAAAGTGGACGTGTCAGTCCCTACACATTCGGCCACATGGATATACAAAAGGGAAGGAGTTTGTGTCCATTTGCATAAACTTGCAGGGTGACCGCCAATTCAAGCTACTGCATTCGCTTTGTTTCAAATGTATTTGTGTATAATGAATGACAGAAATGCACTCACCTTTATCCTTGTTTGAGAGTCTGTAGCCATATCCTACAGGTCCAGAGGAAACCCCTCCACCCTGGGCGACACTAAGAGGGGAAGCGGTCACCATACCTCTAGGCGTGATCCCGGATGTCGCAATGCTGATACTGGAATCCCGACTAGCGATGAAATATCAACACTGGAATCCTGGCGCTGCCGGATTTCCTGCCTCTTCATGCGGGAGAGTCACCTACTCTTCCAGAGGTTTGGGGGGCTCCCTAAAAAACTCGGGAGTCTCCCGCAACTTCCAGCAGAGTAGATATGTACAGTATGTCTTATGGGGTTCAAATTCTGCAGAGGAGATGTTTTGGTCCCCTAGTACAATCCTGCAAGTAAGTTTTGGAGGCATTCCATATCCCTTTCCAGGTCGGACACCGAAGGAGTGTTGAACTTCCCAGGTGCTCTCATGCTCAGAGGAACATTCACTCTTCACTGTTCATTAGGGGCAATGTTAAACTTCCAAGCTAAGTTCTGTTGGCTAAAGAAACCAAGATATGCTTAACCCCAGTAGTATTGTGTGTTGGAATAGAATAGTAGTGTGTATATATATATGTGTGTGTGTGTGTGTGTGTGTGTATATATATATATATATATATATATATATAATATCTATAATATCTATCCTGTGGCCACATTAAGTGTACTTCTGTATAATCTTGTATGCTATCGAGTAACTGTCTTTGTTTGTAAAGACCTATCAATTAACCATGATTGGTCCATAGTTGGTGATCTTTGTGAATTGGCTAACACCAACCAGGAGGTGTTGCAGAGGGATGTAGTTATGTGACCTGCGTTCAATACCGGCACCTACATCCCGCCCCCTCACAATCCCTACAGTCTGCATGCTGACTAACGGGTACTAATCCCACTCTGTGTCCACGACACCCATAGAGTGATAATAGAACCAGTGGTAAGCACAGCTCGCCACCGAGCCCGCAAGGGGCTTTGTTGCGATCACTTTAGGATCCCACCGTTAGTTTGGTGACCGGCGGCCTACCGACCACCGGTCACCCGATACCAACCCATTGCAGAAGCATATCCACACATACCCAGAAGTAAGTGGTTCCAGTTGCTAGTGGGAGGATCCTGAAAGAAGCAATTCCAGGTATCGGTGTAGGAGCCTGGTTGCGGTGTCAGAAACCACACCCAGGCACTCATGACACAGTGAAAGGAGTCATAAACAGGCAGTTATTGGTGGTAAGAGAATCCCTAGGAGTGGGGAAGAAAGCCCACTCAGGTTGCTCAAGCACAAGTTACCTCTTATACACACAACAAATCTGTGATCGCTTGCCGAGTGAGGTCATTTGGTCACACGTCTGTTCTATATAGACTACAATTTGAACTTTAAAGTAATTAAATCGGTGCAATGTGCGATTTCTTTAAGGTTCAAATAGTAGTTTAGGTAATGAAATAGTAGAATAATATACATAAACTATGACAGCAGGATGGTTATTATATTGCAGTGTAATTTGTGACGGCTGCATGTGGTAACTGGTCATTAATGCAGTGGGCTGATGACAGCAAGGATTAATTAGTGCAGTTTAGTCATACAGTAGGTGACAGTGGCAGCATGGTGTAATTATAATTTAAAATGTAGAGAAACCACTTCTGCTTACATGTAATCAATTACTTACTTATTAGTTACTGTAGTGTATATGACAGTAGAATTATTATGTAGATGCAGTACATGGTTTCACTTTCATGTATTCTCCAGTATACTGTATAATACACAATGCTACTAATCCTCACCACCTATTATCATTTCATAGGGGCATATGGATCAACGCTTGGAGAGAGAGAAAGTACCAACCAATCAGCTCCTGTAATTTTTCAACCCCAACCTGTAACATGGCAGTTAGGAGCTGATTGGTTGGTACTTTATCATTCTACAAGGCTTTGTACATCTTCCCCCATGTGTGTGAGGCACTCGATATCCCTGCTGTCGGGATCGCCGGTGCTCTGCATACCGGCGCTCGCCCTGCTGCCGGCATTCCGGCGGTCAGGAACCCAGTGCTGGTATGCTGGGCGCCGGTATCTCGTAGTACACCCCCATGTGTTACTAAGGATTCTATTTATGAATCAGTGAAATGTGTGGAGAAGTGAGCAAGTGAAAAAGTTGCCCATGGCAACCAATCAGTATTAAGCTAACCTTTATACTTTACATACTATAAAATTATACAGAGCAGCTGTCTCAAGTCTCCACTCTTTTCACTGCTTCATGCATTGGCCCCTAATACCCCTTTCAGACCGCCACCTATGAACACGGGTTATTGGCACAATAGCGCGCATAACCTGTGTTCAGGTGCGGTCTGAAAGGTGCAAGGGTTGAAATACCGGGTCGAGCGACCTGGTATTTCAACCCTGCTCGCAAGCAGGGTTGAACTCATGTTTAACTCTGCTCACTATGCGGTGTGAACCGGAGCCGGGTCGATGCGACCCATTTCCTGTTCACTCTCTGTGTACGGGGCGGTGCTTGGAGATCATGTGGGCGGGTCGCACACTAGGAGCTCCCGTGTCATGCTCCCGTGTGCGGTCTGAAAGGGGTATTACCCACTTTCACACAGATCAGTCTGGACAAAGGACACTTTCAAGTTCACTTTACTAGGCAGCTAGTTTTTTATTTTTTTTCTCCTGTTTTGAACAAAACTTTGTTATTTTTCTCTTGGTAAGCGACACCTTAAGGCCCATACACACTGGGTGATTTAGAGCTGAAAGCAGATCACTTTTGGTGTGTTGAGCTGCTTTCAGTTCAAAACCACCCAGTGTCTATGCCCTGATGATGAGCGCTGATGCGCGCCCCCGATTCATCGCTGGCGGCCGCCGTTCATCTACTGGTATTACCAGTAGATGAACGGCGGGGTGAGTGGCTTTCTATAGCGTCCTGCTATGGAAAGCCGTTCACCCCCGCTAACATCGCTGGGCAGGGGGGAAAATCGCTCAGTGTGTATGCAGTGAGCGATTTTCAGCCCAGCCATCATCACTGTGCATACACGCTGGGCAAAAACGCCCTGTGTGTATGCACCTTTAGCTTTCTCCTCCTTCCGTTTAATGTTCATTTTTTTCAAAATAATTATCAAGCTCATATGTTCAGATACACATGAGACTGATCTGGAGAAGTGCTTGGAAATTGGGGAATAATGAGAATTAGACACTTGTATATGCGTTTATGAGATCATTGATAGTTATATGATAAGCTTTTATTTTAATGCAGGAGTCAAAGTTGGTACATTTCTACTGATTTCACAGCCCTGTCTGAAATGTACACATTTTTAGATTATTATTATTATTATTATGTGATATGGCACCACAAATATTCTGCAGAGGGGAGAAGGTACTCAATCAAAAGAGCTTACAATCTATAGTGCATCCGGAAAGTATTCACAACGCTTCACTTTTTCCACATTTTGTTATGTTACAGCATTATTCCAAAATGGAATAAATTAATTTTTTCACCTCAAATTTCCACACACAAAACCCCATAATGACAACGTGAAAAAAGTGTTTTGAGATTTTTGCAAATTTATTAAAAATAAAAAGCTAAGAAATCACATGTACATAAGTATTCACAGCCTTTGCTCAATACTTTGTTGAAGCACCTTTGGCAGCAATTACAGCCTCAAGTCTTTTTGAATATGATGCCACCCCCCCAACTCACCACCTGCTCCTCTCATTTCCCCATCTCAGCAACCTGCTCCTCTCACCCCCTCCCCATCTCATCCCCTGCTCCTCTCACTCCCTCCCCATCTGAAGCCCCTGCTTCAGTGGCCATGGCCTGGGGCATCAGGTCCCGGCTCCAGTGTGATGCTGGCAGCGGCCGCCAGACAGTACTGGCTCACGGACTGTCTGCTATTGAAAAGAAGCGAGGCCGCACTTTGAATCTGGCGCAGATTGTGCGCCATTCACTGCTCCCGGACCACCAGCTAATGAGACGCTGCCATTTGCAAGCTTCTCATTGGCTGGCGACCCGTGAGCAGTGATTGGCTCACGCCAGATTTTTAAAAAGCCGCCCCTTCTTTTGATTGGTGCTGCAGCCGGTCTGCGAGCCGGGATTGGCTGGCGGCCACTGTCACCTTTACAATGGAGCAATTTAGAGGTGACAGCACACCGTTCCGCTCCGTTCCGGCCCACTTTAACCAGTGCTAGGGACCTCCACTGGGTTTAATCCGGCACTGCTAATTACTGAGGGAAACACAGCTGCATAGAGCTGTTCTCTACCCTCTGGGAAGGAGTGGAACGTTAGATCGGGGCAGCTTAAAAATAGACCTATATTATTCATGACATGAAAGAAGTGACAAATTCTCTGTTAAGCGCATGATTATTAATTATGATTATGCCAAAGAGTGACGTGGGCCTGATATATAAAAATGGAGCAAATCTAGCAAAAGGGTATAAACTTGCATCTTAACAGTCCATGGGTTGTAAGTGGAGGTGTAGCACATAATCATAGAGCCCCATATAAACATTTTTTGTTGGGGCCTATTCCATTTTGCATATCAATTACTGTGAAGCGGGGGGTGGACTGCATGGCCACGATGTCGCAACCCAATTTGCATCATTGGCCGCCTGTACTGCTCGCTTCGCTCAGGAAAGTGGGCCGCCGGGGTGTGGGCAACTCCAGGAGACTTGCCCACTCTTCTAGGTGACTGGGAGCAACCGTTCCAGAAGAGAAGGCAAGTATGATTTTAACTGTGTCGGCAGTATAGCTGTAAATTGAATACTTTACTAGTATGATTACAGATAAACTGCTGACACCATTAGAATATTATGAGATCTGATCATGAGAAAATCACATTGCTTTCAGCTATGAAAAACGCAGATCGTTTTGAGCTAGTCCAAGATTTGACTTGGATATTTAAGCTCATATTTGTCACATTAACCTGGATACAAACCACTTCTCTCTAATTATTATTGCTGTTTACAGTATAAATCAGGCATGTCCAAACTGCGGCCCTCCAGCTGTTAAGAAACTACACTTCCCAGCATGCCCTGACACAGCTTTTAGCATTCACTGACAGCAAAACTGTGTCAGGGCATGCTGGGATATGTAGTTTCACAACAGCTGGAGGGCAGCAGTTTGGACATGCCTGGTATAAATGAACGATAATGCCATACAGGTTATTTTCTTTGATGAACGTTTAGTGAAATTTTAATTTATCTTTTTTGAGTTACGTTTTGGAACAAGATCATTGGTATGAAGGTTTTAGAAATTGGGTGCACCATGTTTTTCCTTTTTTGGAAAGTAAACAATTAATTAGAAATTTAATCTTTTGTATATTCAAATACAATTCTCCATTATTTATTCTAGGTTTGTTTTTAGTTTGCCATTTTTGTTGGAAATAAAAAATTCTTCTCTTTAGTAATACTGGCTTCCAAAATTACATTGTAGGACCCCACTGGGGGTCGCAGCTGACATGTTGCATACCTCTGTAGTTTGCAGGCACACATTAATGTATATGAGAATAAGATAGATTGTAATTCAGCGTTCAGTTTATGATGCTGCATTGTTACAACTAGTAAATGGAAAAAGAAACTTAAATGTTTTGTTTTTTTTACCAAACTAAAAGGGATGATCCTCGAGCCTTCCAACATTCTTTAGTCTATTCCTAATAAGGAAAGTTTGTACAGTTCCAGTCCAGCTAAGAGGCACAGAGTCCCATGTACGGTTTTCTCTCTTATTTCTTATTTTTTTTTCTTTAAAACCAGCTTTTTGGTGTTTTAACGATCAGTGTTCATTATACCATGATCAAGGAAGGCTCCATGTTCACTGCTGAAACTTTGTCTGGTTCCCTGTAAAAAGGAGAGCTGAATGGAGGAAGCTAAAGTGAGCAGAAAATCTTTTACTTTCCTGGTAGTGAATCTCGCTTCTCTGAAAAACAAGTCAGTATCCTGGGATTTACTGCATCTCCAGATGGACTTTTTTTCCTCACATACGTTATGCATGGAATGAAGAAATTTTTTATAGGTATATCCTTTTTTTTTTTTTTTTTGCACTTCAAGTTGAATCCATTTTTATGGTCTACATAATTTGAAAAGAAGCAAAGTTTCAGTTGATGGGTAAGGATAAACCATTTCACTACCTCTGATTGATGGTTTATACTTTAAGCTGTTTTATTTATAACAAATCTGTTTTGTTTACTGAGCTGAATCCTAACGATGCTGCTTTCACATGGAAGGAGTCCGTGATCTGTGAATGAGACCCTAATGGGAGTTATTTGTCAAAATTAGCACCATCTTTTAGACAATAGTTTATACTCTTTGTGTGCAAAAGTCTGTTGTGTGTTTGTGTATATGTATATACAGTATATACACACACATACATCCTTATATACACACACACACACACACACACACACACACACACACACACACACACACACGTATGTACTAAAAATTAATTGCAGTGTGGCAAGGATATTACATTAACATACAGAATTACCCAATTGCATAAGTTTTATTTTCAGCCAATTATCTATGGTGCTAGCATTGTCTAGAAACTGTCACCATTCTCAAAGTGCATATACAGTATGAAAAAAAGTAAGTAAAAAAAAAAAAACAGCATCAAGGTGTAACTATTGGAATTGAAGCCATTACTACTAAGATTTAAAATAAAAATGATATTCAAAAGTACAACATAATTAAACAGCACATAATAATTAAGGATGTGTGCATAGTATTAAAATTAAAGCAGAGGAGATTGGGGGTCTGGAAAACAGAGAATATGATGAATCTCTAGAGGTAGCACACTAAACTGCTGGCGGTATACTTCAATAAGTGTTTAAAAGAAAGTACCTTATTTCTGGGATGCAACCACCCAGATCATTGTTTAACGTTATCTTAACAGTAACTAACTTTCTGTGCTTTCTTTCCTGTTTCAACTGATGAATGTGTGCCAGATATGAATTGAAAAATGCATTTTAATAGTCGTTCGTCCCCCCCCAGTTGTAGGACTTGCTTGTGTACAGGGATTGTTTTAAAGGCGTAGGTGGAACATTGTACATTGAACTTGCTTTTAACCATACTTGCCTAGTCTTCTGGAATGCCAGGAAGACTCCAGAGTTTTGGGGCATTCTCCCTGACTCCAAGGAGAGCAGGGAAACTTCCCGTATTCTGCCCACTCACCTAGGGTGTTTGCATGAGGATGCAATACTGATGGGAGTGAGACTATGTTGACGCAAACCGAAACACCACAAGCCCTGCACTTGCCACTTGGACTTTCTAGAGAGGGGGCATCAAAATGTGTCAAGTATTCTTTTTAACAGTCTGTTCTCTCTGTTTCCTTGCAACATATTGAGCTGTATACTTAATCAGCATCCAGTATTACTCCATTATATTGTACTCAACATAAGCAGTTATGAATGCTGCAGGCAAAGCTTAAGTTGACACAAAAAAATAAAAGCAAAACAAATTCACTTACATTATATTTGGAGTCCAATCACTGGAAACTAAGTAGTAGGACTTGTTGATGCATGCTGTAAATGTACTTTGAGACCTTCATTTTAACAGTTATGTGTGCAAAGTCTTACCATAGACCAGTGGTTCCCAAACTTTTTTTAATCACGGTGCCCTAGAGTATCAGAATTGTTTTCATGGCACACCTAGGGCAAAGGTTTCTTATTGAGAAATTTAGAAAGCAATATTAAATTAAGTAAAATGCATTTATATGTCATCCTTGGGTTCAACTGTGTGGTAAAGGGCAAGATTTTCTCTTGTTTGTCCACATATTTTATGATTGAAAGCCACCAACACTGCTTTTTGCCTATTACATTGACCATAAATAATTTGACTTGGTCCTGGCCCACCAAACCAGGGCACCCCTGAAAGTGTCCCGAGGCACCCCAGGGTGCCACGGAACACACTTTGAGAACCACTGCCATAGACCATTGGTTCTTAAACACGGTTCTCAAAGCACCCCAACTGTCCAGGTTTTAGGGATATCCCTGCTTGTGCACAGATGGTATAATCAAACTGACTGAGGTACTGATTAAGTCATGGTTAATCTTTAAACCTGGACTGTTAGGGTGTCTTGAGGACCGTGTATGGGAACCTCTGCCATAGACAATACCGGTAATTCTGGAAATTGATACTAAACAAGAAATACGGATTATTCCCTTCTTAGAGGAGTATTTGTAAACCTTAAATAAAACATTTTCTAGACATCATCAGGTACATCTCCTTATCATAATAGGCCTTACCAATAGAAGCAAATCCAGATAAAAGGGGCAAATGTTCTTCTAGACAAACAATCTTGGGATGCCAGGAGCGCAAGTGACATTTTTTAAGCTTTTATAGAAATGAGCTGTATCATGCCATCCCCTAAAAGAAATCCATCTACACATTTTACATTTTACACCCTGCTGCTCAACGTGATTTCACTAAGTAAAAAAATCTTCTTACCGAACTCTAAATGATGCCCCTACTCTGTACCTGAGTCACAGAAGTCTGAAAATCGAAACAATCATAAAGATATACATATAATTGGACTATATAGCTGTTTAGTTTTGAAGTTATCCCGCAACCTTTTTACATCCACCCTCAGAATTAAGGACAATTTAGCCGTTTACGAATGTTTCAATAGTCAGGAATGTATTATGGACACCATGACTCCCAGAGGCTTTAAAATCTCTGTTCTACAAAGTATACAAGTTATTTCTTTATTGTGGGAACTTTTGCTGAAAGTTCCAGTCACACCCAGCGGAGCTGTGTGCTGCAGAATAAACTCTCATGTTAGTTACGGTAGTATGCAATGTTAAAATAATAAACTTTTTCTTATTATTTCCAGAAAAATAGTGGGGGTAATTCCAAGTTGATCGCAGCAGGAAATTTTTTAGCAGTTGGGCAAAACCATGTGCACTGCAGGGGGAGCAGATATAACATTTGCAGAGAGAGTTAGATTTGGGTGGGTTATTTTGTTTCTGTGCAGGGTAAATACTGGCTGCTTTATTTTTACACTGCAATTTAGATTGCAGATTGAACTCACCACACCCAAATCTAACTCTCTCTGCAAATGTTGTATCTGCCCCCCTGCAGTGCACATGGTTTTGCCCAACTGCTAAAAATTTTCCTGCTGCAATCAACTTGGAATTACCCCCAGTATTTTTTTCCAAGTTAATGTGGAACTGCCAAAGTTCTAGATTATTTACAGCACAATTTACAGATCTGCCACTGATCCTGCTACAGGCCAGTTTACTTTTGTTACTGTAGAGTGAAGAGTTGTAAATGGATAGTGCTATGCATTGAAGTGATCCCCTACAGGTTTTTGATGTCATGCACATGTATTGTAACCACAGGAATTTCTCTTCAATCCCATAGTAGTGTTATGATAGACCCAGGTTGCTCTGGATAATGCCATGTAATGTGAATGTTTAGTTAGTGTATAAAATACTAATTAAAATGTAATGCTTTAACTTCCTCTTCTTACTACCTTACAGAGGCACCAAAGAAAAAATAAATACATTATCTTCAAAGCTGCAAATCTTACAATTTATGGCAGGCTTGTTAAAAATTACACATAGTATACTATTTAATAAATCTCAGAACTGTGCATTCATTTAACAACTTGGAGTGTGACGTTTGAATAAAATTATCATAGCCATATCCAGGGGTGGATTGGCCATAGGTCTCACCAGGAAAACTCCTGGCAGGCCGACGTGTCTGTGGGTCCTGTTTTATATGTTGTCGTGTGGCCCCACCCCCCGCATGACATGCAGTACACTGCATTGTTTTCATTCATTCTGTTATTCCATCTCTGCAGTACAGCAACTCTGCAATCCAGTGATGCTGCAATGGCTAGCCGGTATCAGGGACGTGCAGTCAGGGGAGGCAGGGGAGACAGTGCCTCCCCTTTCATTTATGATGAAAATAATACAAGGAAAATACTTATGACACATATTATGTGTCATATGTATCTTCGTTTTAATACTCTAATCATTTTGAGACCGTAGACTAGTATAGGAGGCACTGCTAGCAGTGCCTCCCGTTGTCAGTGTTAATGGGCATAAAGTGGGGGGCGGGGCCAAGGACTGGGCTGCAAAAGCCCATTGAAAAAACGACGATACAGCGGCACTAGTAGAAGTGCCTCTGGGACAGGGCCTGATGTGATTGGACAGCGGATCCAGGGCTGGATCCGCTGGTCCAATCACTCACACGCTGCGGCGTCGCTCACCTCCCTCTCCTCCTGTCCTGTCATCGCAGCGGCGGCGGTGCGTTAACCTCCGTGACCCCGAAGGAATGTGAGGTGGCTGCTTGCTACTGATCTACACCTGGTGGAGGGTCGGAGCCTTCCGCCTCCCTCCCCCGTGTAGTTGTCTCCCCTGCAGCGGCCCGATGATTACAGAAGCCATCTGCTGCTTCCGCCGGCAACAGAGGACCTGGAGTCACCCTGGAGTCCGGAAGCTGCACGTCTGATCCGAGGTTCGTCTCTCCCACTCACACTCTCCCACTCTCTCTCTCTCTCACACACTCTCTCTCCCCCCCATCCCCCTCCATGGTAAATGTATTTTTATTTTCTTTGTTCTTAAGTAGCTCATTTCCGTACTCCTTCCTCCCACTTCTCTTTCTCATCTCTTTCCCATTCCTTGTGTCTTTTTTTGGGTGGGATGTACTAACCTCCCCCGCAGCGTTAAATGCCTTTCTCTGCTCTCCCCAGACATCTCGGTAACCTGGCTCCTCCCCGTCCTGGTGCTGCTATTCACTCCTGTTGTTTCCGCGTCACAGCTACCTCTCCGGATGCTGTGATATGAGCACATGCGTCGCCAGTGAATACCAAGGCTCAGCACGGCATCCGTAATGCAGAGTCCTGAGTGATTTCGGCGGTGAGGAGGTGGTGCATGTGAACAACAAGAAGCGAATAACAGCGCTGGGATGGGGAGGAGCCAGGTTACCGAGGAGATGTCAGGGCAGCGCAGAGAAAGGCAGTTAACACTGCCGAAGAGGTTACACCCCGCCCTTTCTCACCTGTTTATCCTTTCTCTCCTGTCTTTTTTTTTTTTTTTTTTACTTTTTTCTCCCCTACAGGTCCCCTATTGGATTCTACTGGACAAGTGGACGTGATTATCGGCGTGGGATGTAGGTAAGTAATCTCTCATTTTTACAGGTCCCACTATTAGATTCTACTGGAGAAGTGGACGTGATTCTCGGCGTGGGATGTAGGTAAGTATGTGTGAGTGCGTAAGTGTGTTTTAATAAATTTTTACTTTCACAGTGTGTGTGTTTGTGTTTTTGTTGTTGTTGTAGAACTACAGGTACCAGCGGACCCTTTATGTCCCTGCATGCTGGTACTTGTGGTTCTCCAAGTACCAGCAAGTGGGGGAGGCTTGCTGGGCCTTGTAGTTCCACAACAAAAAACAATATCCTTTTTTATTTACACACTTATGACTATCAGCCCGGCACCCACCGCCCAGGGCTTCTGGGGACAGCCTCGGGTTTCACCCCTGGCCCTTGGGTGCCTGGAGGGGGGGACCCCTTGATTTAAGTGGTCCCCACTCCTCCAGGAAACTCCGGCCAGGGGTGACTAGTTGGGGGGGTAATTCCATGGCCGCAGGGACCAATATAAAAGTGTCCCCTGGCTGTAGCATTATCTCTCTGGCTAGTGGAGCCCGGTGCTGGTTTTAAAAATACGGGGGACCCCTACATCTTTTGTCCCCCGTATTTTTGGAACCAGGACCAGACTAAGAGCCCGGTGCTGGTTGTCTAAATATGGGGAACCCCTGTTCAATTTTTTCCCCAGTATTTAAACAACCAGGACCGGCTCAAAGAGCCAGAGGCTGGTTATACTTAGGAGGGGGGACCCCACACATTTCTTTTAAAATTTTTAACCCATTCTCACCCTTTTTCACAGATAAGCATGCACGGATCTCACTGATCCGTGCATGACTATCACAACACACCAGCAAAAAGCTCAATTATATTACGAATTCCATGCTTTCCCGGCTATTGTCGGCAGTGATTGAGAATGCAGTGATGCAAATTAGTGGCGGAGGGCTGGGTCAGTTGATGGTGGGCGAGTTTGTAAGCCATTGGCTGTGGCAGCGGGCATCGGCTCAGGGGCAGTAGCGGGCATTGGCTCGGCAGCGGTAGGGGTCATCGGCAGGATTTGGCGGACATTATGGCTGCAGTGCCTCACCAGCCACTGACCTCACCGCACGCCACTGGCCGGTATGTTATACCTCTTGTGCTGCCCACACTTCTACAAAATTTTCCAGGGCTACTTTTTGTTCCCAATCCACCTCTGGTCTGCAGCAAAAGATTCAAGGAAGGCTGCAATTGTGTACAATCAGGCCCTATGAGGAGGGATCCCATTACCCTCTCCAGACCCCATTAGCACTGCGTCCATAAATTTCCCGGGCTGGTGTTCCATTCCAATCCACTCCTGTGCGTATCTATAATAGGTATTCTATGTGTGGTACTTACGGACCCCTAGATCCAGATGGTTCCTAGTGTTCACTCTAGAATCCGGGCAGGGCAGGGCACCGGACCTAGAGGGGTACAAGTGTGTGCGCGCGCAGCAAAAAAGACGTGTGGCCATGCAAAATAGGGTGCGGGGTCATTACGGGTAATAAAAGTGGGCGGTTCAGCCCGCATACGTAAGAAAAGGGGGCGTGGGCGGCCGGCGGCGTCACTGTTGGGGGCATGCCCAGCACCTACAGAGGTGCTGGGCTTCCCCCAAGCGCTCTGTCAGCGTGAATGGCGCGCGGCATCTTTACACGCTGTGAGGGCAGGAAGCGGGCGGCTGTTTTAGCAGTGCGCCGCAGAAAGGACAGGGCGGGTTTTGCCCTTAAAAAATCGGGCAGGGCGCGGCGCCCTGCTAAAACTGCCTAGCATGAACACTAGTTCCCACATTGCATACCCTGCACCCATATTTAATCAGTTAACTTTCCAGAGTCCTGTGTCGGCACTGCAACAGAAATCACCTGGAAAATAGTGCTGGAGCCATTTTTCCAGTGATTTGTGCACGCGCAGTAGGGATTAGTCACTGGGAACATGGTTTTGAACCTGACATTTTTACTGTAGAATATGGATTTTCCGCAGCAGGATACATTGGTTTCCACAGGAAAACATCGGGGTGTAGAGTGGATCTTCATCCAGAGGCACCAACAGGCTAAAGCTTGAGGCTGTCCCAGGATGCATTGGGGCCTCCTCTATAACCCCGCCTCCAGGCACTGAGAGCTCAGTTTTGAGTTGGTGCCTGCAGCAACAGTTCACCTAACAGGAGTGCTGCACTGGGCAGCCCTGAAAAAGCTTTTCTAAGAATATTTCTTCAACGGTGCTGTCAGTGCTGTATGTCAGGGTGACACTTCAACGCTGCAGCTCCATCACCTCCCAAGCGGCGTTGCATACTCCCGCGGCTCAGTTCCCGGGTACTTGCGGCGGAGACACTCCGGCTTAGGCACACAGTCGCAGACCACTCTTCTGAATCGCGTGGCTGCTATGGGGAGGTGGTAAGAGAGTCCTCCAGACGGGACCGCCATTAAATCGCGTTCCGTACACGACCTAGGGAGACAGGTTGCGGCACTGGCATGGTCACTGTCACCGAGCAGGGACCCCTCTAGACCACCAGCGCATGAGAGTACAGGTCGGGAGTACTAACGCCCCATTTAATAAGGCTCTGTAGTACCGGTGGTGGAAGTCCAGCATAGGGGAACCGGCGCTTGACCATTCCCCCGGCCCAGAACGCCACCTCCACATAGATTTTTTGCCCTGAAGCTGCCTCACACACTCCCTTATTCCCTGACAGAGACGCTGGGCGCCATCTTCTGAGCATAGCTACTACTGGTCTCTGGGATTGCAGGGTAAGGTCTCCCTTGTAAAGCCACCTGTATACTGCGCTGTGACTTTACAAACACTTGAGTATTCTACATGTCTTTATACAGACAGCGTTTGTTAAGAAAGAGTGTACCTGTTACAGAATATATTGTGCGAGTATTCTGATATATTCGATCTAGGACCGCACTGTTATATATACTAGTGCAGCTTTATTGTGATAATAATTTCTGCATTGCCTATGATTTTGTGTACCTGTATCTGCTCTGTGGTTTCACTCTCAGTGTTCCAAAGATATAACTGTCACTATATTCTATACCCTAAGAGGCTAGGTGCGTCTGGGTCCGATAATATAGTGCGTCACAGTATTTATCCAATACGTATATTCTACTGTGTACTTAGTCACATAATTCCGGATTTATCCGCAGGTGTTGTACTTTGTATGGCAATATCGTACTAAGGGGGTAATTCAGAGCTGATCGCAGCAGCAAATTTGTTAGCAGTTGGGCAAAACCATGTGCACTGCAGGGGAGGCAGATATAACATTTGCAGAGAGAGTTAGATTTGGGTGGGTTATTTTGTCTCTGTGCAGGGTAAATACTGACTGCTTTATTTTTATACTGCAATTTTGATTTCAGTTTGAACACATCCCACCCAAATCTAACTCTCTATGCACGTTTTATTTCTGCCCCCCCCCCCCCCCTGCAGTGCACATGGTTTTGCCCAACTGCTAACAAATTTGCTGCTGCGATCAACTCTGAATTAGGCCCACAGTCGCTCTGTTGTTGCATTCTCACATAAAGACTAACAGAAAGGGCAGTAAATCAGTGGAAGCTCCTGCATCATGCAGAGCATGCTCCAGGCATTTACCAGAGGGGGAAATGATATATGACGGTCTGTGTACTAATTCTCATACGCCTCCCAGTCAGCCCGCAGCTCCTTCACCTGAAAGGAGTCACACTGGGCTGCGTTCACCAACCTACTGGGTACTCTGGTGGAACACATAGCGCCCCCTATTGGACCACCGGTGCCACTGCCACCTCATATTGTCCCTATGGTTAATTTGCCTTTGGCGGTTATTTTGTCTAACCATCTGCAGCAAATGAATCAGTCTCTCTTCCACTACTGTGGCAAAGAAAACTGAAGTTTAGACAGCAGAAGGTGGTTAAAACAATATTACCCCATTCTGATTATGTTGTGGACATCAGTCGGGAACCCTGGTCTAATCCAGGGAGGAAATTCCTTCTGCCATTGGCCTGTACTCTCTATCCTCTCCCTGCAGAGTTATGTGACATATGGAAAACTCCGCCGCCGGTGGATTCTCGCATCACCCGCCTCTTGGTGTCATCCACTCTGCCTGTCACCACTGTCACCTTACTGAAGGAACGGACAGATAAGAGTGTGGAGGGATGTCTGAGGTCTGTATACTCCATTACTGGAGCCATTCATAGACCTACTATAGCTGCCTCTTGTGCTGCATAAGGTATTGAGGCATGGGTTCAGGCTTTAGAGGTAGAGCTGCCGAAGGATATATCTGACAATGCCAGACAATACCTGTCTCACAATACCACCGCCGCCTATTGCATTCAGGAGGCATCCTCTGAGGCGGGTGTAATGGCAGCCAAAGCGTCGACCACGTCTGTCCAGGCTCCCCGCATACAGTGGTTGAGGTCATGGAAAGTGGACCTGGACCACAAAAGACCTTGGAGGCACTCCCCTTCACTGGGGACATTATGTTTGGGGAAGACCTAAATAAAATAGTGTCTGAAATAGCAGCCGCTAAGATGGTTTTTATCCACACTACTAATTCTTCTGCACAGAAGGGAATGGGTACCACATTTCGTTCCTTTTGGCCCCAAGGGAATGCAAAAGGTCAGGCATATCCGAGACAAACTCGTGCTCCCAAAACCACAAAGCCCAAGGTTAAACAATCCTGGGCAGCTTGTCAGCCTGCTTCAAAACATGACAAGCCTGCTGCATGACGGAGCGCGCCTCCCTCTGGGCGATCTCACGGTGGGAGGCCGACTTATACAGTTCACCCAGGTCTGGTTAAAGACCACTTCAGACACATGGGTACTGGAAGCTATCTCTCACTGGTATGCTGTCTCTTAGAGAGACATTCCCCTTTGCCAGTTTTACGCTACGGCTCTCCCTTCAGATCTGTTGAAGGTGCAATCTCTAGAAACTGTGGTGAGTTCTCTCCTGAGTACAGGAGTGGTTGTGCCGCTGCCTCAGTCCCAAAGTGGCAGAGGTTACTTCTCGACCCTGTTTCTAGTCCGAACAATTGGTGTTTCTGACTAATACTCAACCTCAAATCTCTGAACAAGTTTGTGAGAGTGTCCAGGTGTCATATGGAAACGCTGCGCGCAATTGTGCTGGCTATGGAACCCGAAGACTATATGGTATCCCTGGATATACAGGATGCATACCTGCATATACCTAATGCCATATTGCATCAGAAGTTTCTGCGGATTACTAATGGCAACCTCCATTATTAATTCCAGGCTCTGCCATTTGGACTGGCTTCGGTACCTCAGATCTTCACCAAGGTCATGGCCGTTATAAAGGCTCATCTCCGTCGCCAGGGAGTCAGAATCCTGCCATACCTAGATGACCTGATGATTCTGGCAAATTGCCACAAAGTCCTTCTCTGTCATCTGCAACTGATGGTAACCTCCCTGCAAGTGGCTTGGAAGAAGTCTTCGCTGGTCCCAGCTCAGAGCATGGTGCTCCTGGGGGGCACTCCTGGACACACACAGTCAGAGACCTGTTTCTGTCTCCAGAGAAAAGTCCCGAAGCTTCACTACAGGATAAGATGTTTCCTTAGTTGTCCCAGAGTGTCTATACACTCGGCGATGCAAGTACTTGGCCTGACTGTGTCGAGCTTCCACATGGTAGAGTACGTTCAATTTCATTCCCGCCCACTACAGTGGTTAATCCTTTCCAAGTGGGACAGCCATTGGATCAGATCTCACATGAACTCTTTGACTCTGGAGGTACGCCTGTCGCTGACCTGGTGGGTCCAGAACCAGCAATTGAGCAGGGGCCATCCCTTCTGGGTCCCAGACTGGGTCCTGCTGACAACGGACGCCAGTCTGAGGGGATGGGGAATGGTGTTGGAGCAACACTCTTTTCAAGGTCGTTGGACCAAGGAGGAATCATTCCTTCCAATAAATATTCTGGAGCTGAAGGCAGTGTTCAATGCACTATTTCACCCTAGTACAGGCCTGTTCAAGTACTTTCAGACAACGCCATCATGGTGGCATACATAAACCATCAAGGCGGCACTCGAAGCTGCATGGCAATGATGGAATTGTCAAAAATCCTTTGTTGGGCGGAACGCCATCTACGAGCCATATCGGCAGTGTTCATTCCGGGTGTCCTGAACTGGTAAGCGGACTTCATCACTTGCCAGGACGTGCACGCTGGAGAGTGGAGTCTTCATCCAGAAGTCTTTCAACTCCTAGTGAACAGATGGGGCCTACCGGACGTAGACCTCATGGCGTCTCGACACAATCACAAAGTTCCGGTCTTCGGATCAAGGACCAGGGATCCTCAAGCAGCACTCGTGGATGCACTGGCGGTTCCATGGAACTTTCGGCTGCCCTACGTGTTCCCTCCAGTGTCACTCCTGCCCAGGGTACTACTGAAGTTCAGACAAGAAGGAGGAATACTACTTCTTCTAGTCACTCCAGCGTTGCCTCGAAAGCATTGGTTCTCAGACGTGCAGGGTCTATCGACAGAGAATCCCCTTTTACTTCCTCAGCACCCGTACCTTCTAGTACAGGGCCCTTGTCTTTACTCAGACCTGGCCAGACTGGCTTTGATGGTATGGCTACGTGGTCCTCAGTGAACACGTTTATTAGGTTCTATGCCTTTAATACCTCCACCTCCCAGGATGCTTCCTTTGTATGCCTGGTTATCATACCTGCTAAGGCGTGTCCCCTCCCTTGAGGAACTGCTTTAGGACATCCCTGATGTTTTCCTGTGGAAACCAATGTATCCTGCTGCAGAAAAGGAGTGTTATGGTAGACTTACCATGGTTAACACTCTTTCTGCGAGGTACATTGGTTCCACAGGGCGCCCACCCTGACGCACCTTGCTTCTTTGGGTTTGTATGGCATTAGCCGCTGGTACCTTCTCCTGTCGTGAGAATATGGTTCTATGTGACTAACATCTGCCTTCTTTCTTGCCTGCTCCTGCATTGGACTAGTTAACGAATCTGAGTTCTCAGTGCCTGTAGGCGGGGTTATAGAGGAGGCCCCAATGCATCCTAGGACAGGCCAAAGCATTAGCCTGTTGGTGCCTCTGAATCAAGATCCACTCTACATCCCGATGTTTTCCTGTGGAACCAATGTACCTCGCAGAAAGAGTGTTAACCATGGTAAGTCTACCATAATACTCCTTTTTCCCTTATTTACACTTGCTGAGGGTCTGCGAACAAAAATCTGTGTTAATTCTTATAAAGAATTGATGCGGGTTAATGTGGACAGGTAATTGAATAACAAAAAAACTTGCTTCTGGTTACATTAACATACATTAACCTGCGTAAATAGAATAATGCGGCTAATTGAATTTGGCACTCGGAAGTGGCATGAATTTGATCAGCTTTTGGGGCATAGATTTGTGTACTGCATACATTAATGTAGACTTACTGTGGCATACCTCCCAACATTGTGAAACGTGGAATCGGGATATCTCCCGAAAAGTGGGTCTGGCCTATGCAAAAAAAAAAAAGGTTTGGCTTCATTTTCCTTCACTGTGTGGGCAGCCCAGTGCTGTATGAGCTGCTGGTATGCCCCCAGACCTTCTGTCACTTATGAACAGTGATAGGGAGCCTCCCAACTGCCACTCCCCCACGGCGTCTCCCAGGTGGGACAACAGGACATTCCCACAAAAACGAGACTGTTCCGCGAAAATTGGGACATTTAGGAGGTATGCTGTAGGAGTGTGTATTGTGATAAACCAGATTTATTAGAAGTTTGAATTCTAAAAAAAATAAAAATGTTAAGTTAAAGATTTTAAATAACTAAATACTTGACTGTATATGTAAGAATATAATTTTTCCACACTATTTTAAGAAAAATCATTTACAGTGTAGAGGTCAAAATGGTGACAATGTTAGCATTTTTCTACAGCTTTATTTTCTTTCTTTGCAGCGATAATTAATGTTGTCATGTGATGTTACCTGGTAACATCCCGTATTATGAGACTTCCTTGCCGGCATTTCTGGATTCCCTTTAGTCCTTATAATGGGCATATACATACAGTATTTTGTGACTTCGGTTTAAGAAAATATTATGTCACTGAATAGCAAAGGCTTTAATGTGTTTTTAAATAAATACAGTGAAGCAGAAGTATGACCTGCAATTTGTGTAGAAATACATATTGTAATCTATCAATTTGAAGCTATAAAATGAAGAGAAATCTGTCTGGAAGGTTTTCATAAAGGTAAACGTAGGATTTATGGATCTTGGCTCCAGTAAGAGTGTTTCTTTTCAAAGAACATTCTTAGAGCTCAGGAACAGTTTTACAGCTTGCTGTACATTATACTTATGTTGAACTCATTGGTTTACAATACCAGTGAAATAATCATCAAAGATCTTCAAGCTACAAAAACGCTGTGGGCTGATCTCTTTGACTATGGAATTTACTATTTGTAGGTGGAAAGTAAATTACGATCATCTTTTATTCAATGCTTCACTTTACAAGTATAATGCTATGATCTCATACTGTATCTCTAGGTGCACTTAGACCACACAAATCTTGCATCCACAAGACTAATGGCACCTATGTCTCTCTGTAACACAGACATAGCTAATAGAGGAATATATATCTCTCATGCCGTTTGGAGAAAATCTTTTAAGTAACTGGGAAATGTTATTAATGTACACATGAGGGTGCTTGAACAACATTACAGGAAAAATGTACTGATAATGATTGTCTAAACATAGCAGGAATGTATTTAGAATTGAAAAACAAAGGAATGGTAGTATGACTATGTGACCCGTACATGCAAATGCATATTAATTTATTTATTTATTAACAGTTTCTTATATAGTGCAGAAAATTCTATTTCGCTTTACAATTGAAAACAACAGTAAAAAACGGTAATAACAGTCAGTAATAAAGGCAGGACTGCCCTGTTTTCAAGATTACAATCTATACTGAAACAGGCATTGATACCTTTGATAAATCTGCCAAGTGACAGCGAAACGCGTTAGGGAGCCAGTCTCTGACCAGGACATCGCCAGACCAGTGTTTGAGACCTTCTGCAGTTGCTAGCAGCGTTTTGGCAGATCCAGAATCCATTATTGTGTACACGGAATAAAGGGGAGAACCACCATAGACATTGCGTAGGACAGAAGTATACACTAAACCTCGCTAGGTGGAATACCCAGCTTTATACCACTTGGAATCTGGTAATTATCCACTGTAAACTGGATGTCCCTTTTTCAGTTTTATATTGCCTGAAGAACACTGGATGACTGATTTTCACTGCTTAAGACCTTCACTGGCTGATTCAGATTACCTAAGGAAAAACTGTGGTCAAGAGACTGACACTGAGGCTTTATTGAATTGACATTTTTTACATTTTTAATGTTTCATGATTTTATTGTACATCATATATATATTAAATGAAGACGTATTACCTTTTGAATTAGCACCTGGTATAGCGCTGTTTGTACACCATTTTTAGCATTGATACACAAGGATAGATGTTATATATTGCATAATGGTCCACCAGATTGCAAAGGTTCTTGGTGGGCTGTATGATATGGCCACACAGCAATGATGACCTGTGGTCAAGAGGGTGGGAAAGTGAAGAAGGAGAAATATGTAAGTACTGTACTGTGGCTATACAGTAATTAGATAGGAAAATGTATGAAGGTTATGTTTGTGTTTCTGGAATTTGATAAGCTTGCCTGAAGAGATTAGCTTTCAGGGAACGCTTGAAGGTTTGGAGACAACAGGAGAGTCTTATTGTGCGTTGAGGGCATTTCACAGAGTAGGTGCAGCCTGAAGAAAGTCCTGCAATCGGGAATGGGAGCGAATAATGAGTGTGGATGAAAGATGTAGATCTTGTGAAGAACGAAGAGATCGGGTTGGGAGATATTTTGAGATAAGCAAAGAGATGTACGTTGGTGTAGTATGGTTCATGGCCTTGTGTGTGAGTTAAAATATTTTATATTGAGTACGGTAGAATACAGGTAACCAATGGAGGGAATGACAGAGTGGATACGTAGATAATAAATGTTTAGCGAGGCAGATTAGCCTTGCAGCTGCATTCAGAATGAATTGTAGTGGTGAGAGTCTCTTTTTGATAAGACCAGTAAGAAGACTATTGCAATAATCAATGCGGGAGATAATGAGAGTTTTTGCAGTGTCTTGTGTAAGATATAGTCGTATTTTGTATATGTTTTTTAGATGCATGTAACATGATTTTTATGTGGGAAACAAAGGACCTGATAGAAGTCTCTGTTCTCTGCCAACTTCTGGCCTCTACTGTACTAAACAGGGTGGTCACCCCCTTCCCAGTTTCAGCCTGCCACAGCACTCAGCTGCTGGGGACAGTGAGTGGGGAGACCCTAGTGTATGGGACGGTGGGAAGGAAGCAAACAGGACACAGCAGGAAGTGAGAGCACACACCGGGGATAGGGGAGACACTGGGGAGACGATGCGCGAGGGGTAAGGGGTGTAGAGCAGAGCCCATGGGAGAGGATGTGTGTGTGTTGGGGGGGGGGGTAGGGTGGTAGAGGAGACACTGGGGAGAGCATGTGTGGAGGGAGCATGGTGGAGGAAGTGGAGAAAGTTTTTCGCACTTCCAAAAAACTATGCAGAAAGAGCAGCTTTATTGGAAGTGATATATATGTAAAGGAGGCATAATGAATTCCTCCAATGTTGACACTGAACTTGTTGCCAGTTCAAAATATATTTATCACCAGATATTTTCTTCTCATGATGAATAGGCCCTGTAGACTCTTTACATTGTGATCAGTAAGAGCATTGCATCAAGCATTATATTACAACAAAGGCTATACATATGACCTCAGTCAAGCAATCCTTGATTTCAGGCTCCTCGATTAATATAAAGAGTAAAACTCTAAAGAACAGAATAATATGTGAATTACAAGATCTCTGAATTGTCTATTATCACGTAGTTTTCAAGTCTTATTGCTGATACATTTTGGTGTTCTGGGGGGAAACTTTATACTTTTTCTTGTTTAGAATAACCCTTCCCTTTCAGGCATCTGGAAAGTATTAATGAAATGCTTGAGCAGCTGCCATTTTATATTGATATTTTTAGACCTCTTGGAAGCCAGAGCCAGCTTCAACTTAATTTGATACAAAATCTATGCATAGTACTGTTCATTAAGAAAATGCATCCAAAACTTAGAAAATCCAAATTTCTGAGCTTTTTCCACATTTCCATATGTACCAAGATCCAGAATGCGATACTTTCCAGATCTTGGACCATCTTTTTATGGCATTACCCATTCGAGTCCATCCCAGCACCCATAGCGGCCACCACATCACACTGCACATACACAGGAGGTCTCCCCGGGTGGTAAACCTGGAAGTCCTTCTATCTGCACTTATCAGGATAGCTGTCCTTTGTGATTTTAATTGCATTTCTAAGTACATGCCAACGTTATTAAACGTACCCAATCAGTGGCGGGATATATTGCATTGCGAATGGGATGCTTAGTACATCCTGCCTATAAACACCTCACATAAGTGGTTTTGTGAAATAATTAGACAGGGTAGATTGGCTAAAAGCATAATTATAATTTTAGCAAACATCTTTCTTATCCTTTTGACCCTATGGTGCCTATGCATTAATAATTGTGGCAGTTATTATCTCTCCCTATTGTGATAATTTTTTATTTTTAACAATACTGTCCCGACTTTGTACTAAAGTTGACATACAGGTTCATTGGTTGCGAGAACCGCTGTCCCTGCAAGTTATGTCCTAGCCACATTGGAGTACTCTTTCATATCTTTGAAAAACTCCTCCTCAGAATGTGACACTGCGCATGTTCACAGTGTTGTCAGTTACTGGAGCTGGACGGAAACTGCGGGAGAGGGATCACAAGAACCCTCTCCTATGAGAATGCCTGAGTTTACATAATTATAATATTCGTCAATAATAATAATAATAATAATAATTTTATTTATATAGTTCTCTTTCTCCAATAGGACACAAGGGGGCAGATGTATTAACCTGGAGACGGCATAAGGAAGTGATAAACCAGTCATAACTGCAAGGTGATAAACGCACCAGCCAAATGGCTCCTAACTGTCAATTTGCATATTGGAGCTGATTTGGCTGGTACATTTTTTATCACTGGTTTATCACTTCCTCATCCCTTCTCCAGGTTAATACATCTGCCCCATGGTGCTTAAAGTGGTTTACTTTATCTGAGGATGGCATTAACCGATGGGACGAAACTGAAAAGCTTTTCTTCTTGGAGTTTGGTACATGGCAATCAAATCAGAGTACCCGTTGAGGAGGAATCCAACAGATGTGTTCCCTGCGGGGTCGCGCATGCGCTGGCCACACATGCACAGAAGGACTCCCGGGTCTTAAACAGTCATAAAAGATAGATCTTTTCGGAAGGGCTGTAAGTTGCAATTTGTAATCGCAATTCTACACACATACTAGTGTTATTAACGTCGCTATGTATGCGGTGAGTGGCGTGATGTATCACATCCAAAATACAATACATGATACATCCTGTCATTTAGGACAGGTAACAAACTCTGAGTACAAGTTTGATTATAATACACTCTGTTAAGCATTCTCTTTTTACTTGGTTAGCTGTTATTATAGTTAAAATGCATTGGAATGATGGTAACGTAGTTGTAACCCAGGGTGTATGATAGGATGGTATTTCCTTAAAGCATTAAATGTATTCACTTTGTGCTTCTCCCTTCCTTTTGACATCCTGTGTATGTGACTTCAACCTCTTGACTAAAAAGAAACCATTTATTTAGCAAACGTCATTAACCAAATATTTCAGAACTTATTTACATAACATTCTTTGGGCAGACGTCCAGAATGTAAAGTAATCAGGTAATGGTGAATAAATACACCTAAGTGAGGGTTACTTTGTGCGCTAGTAGAAGGTCATAGACATGTCAATTTCAGCTTAGTTATGTAGATGGATGTTGGAATTTTAGGCTATGCACACATTCGTATGTTTCAGGTAAACAGATCGGACAAAATCAATGATAGACTTCAGTGTTACCAAGTCATGTGCTGACAGCATTGAGATGGTGAAGCGCTATAGAAGGAAAGTGGTAGATATTCCATCTGCCGCCAGGTCAATCTGACAACTGGCACTTACAACTTCTGATAATATTGTACTAACCTATATTGTATGCTCTATATTCTCCCCCCTCCCCCCTTTCAAGGGGATATCACCTTTGGTACCCTCCTTCTTCTCACAATATTCTTTCTCCAAATCTTCACTTTGCAACATAATTCAAATTCTGTGCTGTCTCTGCCAGGGAAACAATCACTTGGGACTGTAGTACCCATATGGTGTAGTACGGTATGCCGGCGCTCGGGCTCCCGGCGACCAGCATACCGGCGCTGGGAGCCCGACCGCCGGCATACCGACAGTGTGGCGAGCGCAAAGGAGCCCCTTGCGGGCTCACTGCGCTCGCCACGCTGCGGGCACGGCGGTGCGCTACGCGCGCAACACTATTTTATTCTCCCTCCAGGGGGGTCGTGGACCCCCACGAGGGAGAATAGTTGGCGGTATGCCGGGTGTCGGGATTCCGGCGCCGGTATACTGTGCGCCGGGATCCCAACATTCGGCATACAGAAGACCACCCGTACTCATATACCCATGTATATTGCTATACATTTTTCTTGGTGTTTTTATGTGCCTATATTGAGTTCACATATTTTAGAAGCAAATTTATAAGCTATATTTTATATTTATTACTTATTGTGGACAACTGAGTGTTCCTCTAGAGTTTGGGTCTTAACTATTCCTCTTGTGAATTCAGTATAATATACCGGCGGCCGTGATGCCGTCAGTCAGTATACTGACAGTGGCATCCCGGCCACCAGTATTCCGGCAGCGATAGAAAGCCCCTTGCGGGCAAAGTGGGTCACAGCACTCGCCACAGGTGGTGATCCCCCTCTATGGGTGTCGTGGACAGAGGGAGAATAGCCTGTGTTGCCGGTATTCTGGCGTCGGCGATTCCGGCATCTGTATTGTGATCGCCGGGATCCCGTGCCGTTAACCGCTTCCCCCTCTTGTTCTATATACAGCTTGTTTTACCTGACAAGGAGCATGTACCCTGTTGAAATACTCTGCAGTAGATAATATACATCCGTTAGGGTTATATGTCTTTGTTTCAGTTATTGCAGTGTTGATAAGAGCCTCTCTCTTTTTTTTTTTTTTAGCATTGTATAAGAGTGCTAGATCCAAGCACCGAGCAGCTGTATGCCGTATATTAGGGCACACATATGGGGCCTCCGCCTCACATCCTGGCCACAGCATGTTAAACTTGCTATCTTCAGGCAGGCGTTACAGGGCCGTCCCCGCCAGGTCCACCAGAAGCCTCAAAAGTTTCTTTCCCCAAGCGGTCCGCCTGCTGAACTCCTGAACATTGACTGACTAGACGTACCTGCTTATCTGTTACCTACTTGGCTGTTGTATAGCAAACCGAAGACAAATTCCTAGCATACGCAAGTAAATCTGGCCAATAAAGCTGATTCTAATTCTAATGTAACTGGATGCATTTACAAACAGAATAATTCACACACACAAAAAAAAGAAAAAAAGACTTAGGGCCATATGCAATTGCAGTCGAATTGCCGCAAATGTCGAAAAACGGGTCATTTTCGACAAAAAAAACTGTCGAATTGGATTCGACAATGCAATACAGTACTTTTCGTCAAAAAACTTGCCGTTTCAGATTCGACTTTTTGCAATTCGACATTTTCAAAATTCGACATGTCTACAATGGTAAAAATGCAGCTTTTCGACAAAAGTATATTCAATTGAAGAATGTCGATTCGACAACAGTGCTTTTCGACAGTCAATTTCAGTCCGCCTCATTTTGCTGTCGTGATCTTATAAAAAAAAATGTAAAAACATGTTTTTTTGATTGCTAATAGCATTTCTATTTATATTAGAAGGGATTATCTACTTGGTTTGTCTATTTAGGAGCCACACGTATTATTTAATGTTTTTTAAAATAATATTTTTTTTTTTTTTACTGACTAAAATAATATGGAGAGATCAGAGCATGTTTTTCAGTGGGAATGGGTTAAAAATACTGAAAAAAATGCGTGGGGTCCCCCCTCCTAAGCATAACCAGCCTCGGGCTCTTTGAACCGGTCCTGGTTGTAAAAATACGGGGGGGGGAAATGACAGGGGTTCCCCTGTATTTTAACAACCAGCACCAGGCTCTGCGTCCAGTCCTGGTGCCAAAAATACGGGGGACAAAACAAGTAGGGGTCCCCCATATTTTTAACACCAGCACCGGGCTCCACTAGCTAGAGAGATAATGCCACAGCCGGGGGATACTTTTATACCGGTCCCTGTGGCCATGGCATTAAATCCCCAACTAGTCACCCCTGGCCGGGGTACCCTGAAGGAGTGGGGACCCCTTAAATCAATGGGTCCCCCCCTCCAGCCACCCAAGGACCAGGGGTGAAGCCCAAGGCTGCCCCCCCCCCCCATCCAAGGGCGGCGGATGGGAGGCTGATAGCCAAGTGACAAAAAAAAGAATATTGGTTTTTGTAGCAGAACTACAAGTCCCAGCAAGCCTCCCCAGCAAGTTGGTACTTGGAGAACCACAAGTACCAGCATGCGGGGGGGAAACTGGCCCGCTGGTACCTGTGGTTCTACTACAAATAAATACCCAAATAAAAACAGTACACACACACCGTGACAGTATAACTTTATTACATACATGCACACCGACATACACACATACTTACCTATGTTGACACAAGGCTCGGTCCCCTTCTCCACGTAGCATCCACAGGGTACCTGTAAATAAAATTATACTCACAACAATCCTGTGTAGATCGGTCCTCTTCTGTTTGTAATCCACGTACTTGGCAAATATAAAAACGCAAAACACGGACCACGCACTAAAAGGGGTCCCATGTTTACACATGGGACCCCTTTCCCCGACTGCCGGGACACCCCGTGACTGCTGTCAAAGAGGGTCCCTTGAGCCAATCAGGGAGCGCCACGTCGTGGCACTCTCCTGATTGGCTGTGCACGTCTGAGCTGTCAGGCGGCGCACTAGAGATTCAATGTAGCACATAGGCACTCCATTGTATCCAATGGTGGGAACTTTGCATCACTGGTTGAGGTTATTCGCGGTCAACCGCTGACCGCAAAGTTCCCACCATTGAATATAATGGAGCCGCTATGCGCCGCCTGACAGCTCAGACGCGCACAGCCAATCAGGAGAGTGCCACGACGTGGTGCTCCCTGATTGGCTCAAGGGACCCTCTTTGACAGCAGTCACGGGGGGTCCCGGCAGTCGGGGTAAGGGGTACCATGTGTAAACATGGGACCCCTTTCAGTGCGTGGTCCGTGTTTTGCGTTTTTTTATTTTGCCAAGTACCTGGATTACAAACAGAAGAGGACCGATCTACACAAGATTGTTGTGAGTATAATTTTATTTACAGGTACCCGTGGATGCTATGTGGAGAAGGGGACCGAGCCTCGTGTCAACATAGGTAAGTATGTGTGTATGTCGGTGTGCATGTATGTAATAAAGTTATACTGTCACGGTGTGTGTGTGTACTGTTTTTATTTGGGTATTTTTTGTAGTAGAACTACAGGTACCAGCGGGCCCGTTTCCCCACACACACACACACACACATGCTGGTACTTGTGGTTCTCCAAGTACCAACTTGCGGGGGAGGCTGCTGGGACTTGTAGTTCTGCTACAAAAAAACAATATTCTTTTTTTTTTACACTTGGCTATCAGCCTCCCATCCGCCGCCCTTGGATGGGGGGGGACAGCCTCGGGCTTCACCCCTGGCCCTTGGGTGGCTGGAGGGGGGGACCCCTTGATTTAAGGGGGCCCCACTCCTCCAGGGTACCCCCGGCCAGGGGTGACTAGTTGGGGATTTAATGCCACGGCCGCAGGGACCGGTATAAAAGTGTCACCCGGCTGTGGCATTATCTCTCTAGCTAGTGGAGCCCGGTGCTGGTGTTAAAAATACGGGGGACCCCTACGTGTTTTGTCGCCCGTATTTTTGGCACCAGGACTGGACGCAGAGCCCGATGCTGGTTGTTAAAATACGGGGGATCCCCTGTCATTCCCCCCCCCCCCCCCCCCCCCGTATTTTTACAACCAGGACCGGCTCAAAGAGCCCGAGGCTGGTTATGCTTAGGAAAGGGGACCCCACACAATTTTTTTCAGGGTTTTTTTAACACTTTTCTGCCGTCCATGAAGTCGAATCCATGACGCACACTATCGTCAATTGGTCCGTTTTTCGACAGCGGGACTGTCGAATCCGTTTTTATTGAATATGTCGAATTCGGGTCCCGGCGGCCGGGATTCGACTGTCGAATTGTGTCGAATCCAAAAACGGCCGAATTCCAGCCGGAATTCGACCGCAATTGCATATACCCCTTAGGTGTATACACACTGTATTTTGAGTTGCACATTTCCTAGTATTTGTCCTCCTGAATGACAGATGTAGCTTGATGGCTGTTGTAGCATATTATAATTAGGATTATTCTAAATGTCATTTATCATATTTGAACAAAATATAATAATGTATTGCAGTGTGATATTCACAATGGAGTGGTTTGACATTTTAAATGCCATAGTCTAATTTTCCATATAAAATGTAAATTAAATGCAAACACCTTAATAATATCAATTTACCTCTTAAAACTTCTTCTTTACACCAGTAGACCAAATGGAGATGAAAAATCAGTAATGCGATGAGATGGCTGTGTCCTCACATAATATATAGCCGCAATGGTAATAATGTAAGTAGTATCTGCTGTAAAGGTACAGGCAGCCAATCAGAAGTAGCTCGTCAGTGTGATGTGAGGAGCAAGTTGTAAATAAATAGGCACCAACCATTTTTAAAATGCTGTTAATATTTATTACAGTGAGCATGACGCTGGAGATGCATATGGGGGGGTGGGGGTGAGGGGGGAAATGTCATAATGACTGATGTGAACGACAAAATATTCTGGGTTGGGTACAGGATCCCAGCAGTCAGAATACCGACTCCGGGATCCCAACTGCCAGAATGCCGGCAGGGGGGCGAGCGCAACAAAGATCCTTGCGGGCTCGCCACGCTGTGGGCTCGGAGGCTTGCTGCGCTCTCCACAGGTTCTATTCCCACATCATGGGTGTCATGGACACCCAGGAGTGGGAATAGCTGTGGCGTTGCTGCCAGCATTCTGGCAGTCAGGATCCCAGTGTCAGTATTCTGACCGCCGGGTACCCGACTACATCCCAATATTCTCTCTATAGCACTGCAGAGTGTGTGCGCTATATTAATAACCGTTTATAAATAAAAATAATGGATATATGGTCAATTTATGAGTCTCCATAATCAGTCTCAATTACTGTATTAATCTTCTCTTCCAAATCATCTTTTAAACTGAATAATTAATAAATTGTTTGTCACACATTAACTACACAAGATTTTCTATCAGATTATTTCTATTTAGCTTTAGGGGGAGGGAAACTTATAACCAGCCACCATTTAGGACTCAGAACTAGTTTTATTTTAATATAAAACTAAGTTACTTCCTCAGTGGTAGATGTAGTAAGCCTTGGAGAGTGATAAAGTAGAGAAAGATAAAGTACCAGCCAATCCACTCCTTCATTTTTCAGACACAGAATGTGACCAGTCAGGAGCTGATTTGCTGGAACTTTATCTCTATCCACTTTATCACTCTCCAAGGCTTAGTACATTTCCCCTCAAGTTAAGCTGGCCATACACCTAAAGATTTATTGTACGATCTGGCTGGTTGGAATGAGAATCAATAATGTATAGGAGCAAATGACAATTGACTATTTGCTCCCAAACACTGGAAAAAGGCCAAAAATGGTCAATCATACAAATTGGTTAAATCCATTTGATTTAACCAATTTGTCTGAACGAACGTTTTATCAGTTTTCCGGCATTTTGGAGCAAATGGTCAATTGTCGTTTGCTCCCATCCATTACCAGATGTTCATTCCAACCAGCCAAATCGGACAATAAATCTTCAGGTGTATGGGTAATTTAAGAGACTGAGGAGCTGATTTATCAATGAGTTTTAGCACACACAATGAGTGTTAAAACTTGTGTATGAGAACAGTGCTCCAGCCAATTACCTCGAAACTGTCATTTTTCAAACACATGAGTGTTCGGATCTGATTGGCTGGAGCAGCATTTATCATATGCATCGAGTTTTAAAACTCATTGTGTATGATAAAACTAGTTGATAAATCAGCTGCATAGTCTGAAACTCGGTGGGGCCTAATTCAGACTTATATGCTAATTAGATGGTTAGCGCACAAGTCCGATGGTGGGGACATTGGGCATTTGTAGGACCTGTTCTGTGCATGCGTAGAACGGGTCCTGCATCCTTGCATATAGTGCCCTCTAAGTCCCAGGCTGATTGACAGGCTGAGGGCATTTGGGGGTGCGACTGGCCCCTTTTCTCTAAACAGAGGCGTGTCGCCTCTCTTTTGTGGGAGTGCCTGTGTCAGTTGACGCAAATTTACTGACTTCGGCTGTGAACTTGAGACCGAATTCTGAATAACCTAAAGGTTACTCAGATGACTGATTATCATTCAGAGTGATCTAATGGTGCGTCTTGGATCACAAAAGCAGTTTATTTACACCAAGCCCCTCCTGCTGCATTTGCATATTAGCCGTGCTGTAATGTACAGCTGCTTCCTTGTGCTGTGCAGTGGCGTACAACTCTGAATCAGGCCCTCAGACCGCTGAGCGTCAGTGGTGGATGAGATTTAGTAGCTGTTGGGCAGTAGAGAAGGAAGGCGCCCTCACCTGTGTGCACTGACACGAGTGTCTGCTGCTGATGCGCCACTGACAATAAATATTATAATTCGAGCAAACAATTATGTGTGTGAAACCTAGTCTATTCTTCAAAAACGTGGGTAATTGTGGCGATGGTGGCATGAAGGTTGTCCTTGTTTTATATCTGAATTTAACACCAGTGAAGGAATTTATAACACATAGCCAAATCTCTCTGTTTAAATTTGATATTGTGGATAATGGATTAAATATCACAAATTAAGTCCAAAATGTAAAAATACAGTATGAGATTATTACAAAATCTAAATATGTGACTGTTAAGCTAATACAATTCTTTCACCTTGTACTAAGCAGTGAATGTAAACCCGTAGGCCTGCTTTCAATCAGTCCTGTGATGTCAGTATTATGGTATTCTACACACACTGCACTGCTAGAACAAATTCAGTAATGTGGATCCGGTTTTCATCTGCTTCCAATTGGCAAATGAGGCCATTAGTAATAAAAAGGGAGAGATAAGACTCCAGAATATTGTTTGTCTTTGCATAGAACGATAAAGTTTTTTTAGGGTCCTTACTATTTAGCGTTTTAAAAGTGCTGTCCAGACAGATGACCATACAAAATTGCTGCACTGAAATCTCTTTGTCAGTTTCAAAGATCATTTGGAAAATAAGATTATTAGGCAAAATTAATAGGCTTTGATAGATGACTGGTTTGTTCAATTAGATGGGACTAAGTAAGACTGATTATGGAGACACATACATTGACCAATTCCATTAATTAGTTACTGTAGCAATGAGACTATTTCCATCCTGGCACTTTCTTACTGAAATATCCTATCTCTTACATGTGTCTAGTGATACAGGGGCCTATTTATCAAAGTCCCTGGTCCTGATAATCATGTGGAAACCATTTAATGCAATATGAATATTTTCAGTAATTCATGAAGGTAATAACAAATGAGAGATATCTTCTGCATTTATTTACAAATCGATGCACAATGTGGTCCCCATACAGTGTATATGGACAGTCTGATTGTGTAAATTATCAGACATTTCTCCAAGCTTGCCTGTAGTGGAGAGGGGTGTGATATACAGTAGAAGATCTACAATGTCTAGGTCGACCCCATATGGTCAACATGCATTAAGTCGACACTGACAAAAGATCAACATGGACAAAAGGTTGACCCAAGAAAGATCAACACGGAAAATCGTCAACACAACATTTTTTTAAATTTTATTGGGTGTCGTTCTCACTGTCAGTGCACAGGGAACCCCAATTAGTGTACTGTGTCCCCTAGCATGGCTTCCTTCGCTCGCCATGCTGCGGGCAAGGTGCCTTGCTGCTCTAAGCACAGGTTACTATTCCCAATTGTAGTATACATGGATGGTAAAGTATGGAAAAGGTGTTTAAAAATGCAAAAAAAAAAAACAGTTTAAAAGTTATGTCAACCTTTTGTACTTTTTCCAGCGTCAACCTTTCATATGTTGACATTTTGTTCACGTCGACCTTTTGTCAGTGTCGACCGTAGGGGGTCGACCTATTGACTGTCAACCTAGACATTGTCTATTGGATCCCCTTGGAGAGAGGTTCCACAATGTGAAGAGGAATCCATTCAGCTTCCAATACCTCCTTTGGTTCTCAGTGTCCATGCCTGACCTGAAGTCGTGCACACTCAGTAACACTGTTGGGCAGTCCCCGGCAGTGTAAACTTTCACCACTGGTATTAGCAGTGCAAGTAAAGGTTTTTCCAGGGCCTTACAATTCTGCATTTTATAAGTGCTGTCCAGGTAGATGAGCAATAATAAATTGCTCTGTTAACTACGTTGTTCTCAAAGTAAGAGGGATCGAAAAGTACCACAGAATTTGTAAATGATTACTGGCGAAAGGTAACACAAATCATTTGGAAATCTGGACGTGCACCCTGGTTCCCACTATTCATGCATGTGGGTAATGGTGCAGATTATATAGCTAGGTCCCATAGACACTTGGTGGATATTGTAACCCATATATTAGGTTATGGCTCTAATCTGACTAAACACTGTTCACAATTATGGCGTGTCTAATCATATGACTGTTTCCAGTGTATCTTCTTGGCTTGTCATGACAACATTGGTCTAACTCTGACCCTTTCTTTGGCCTTCATATTCTTTTGGAACCTGTGCTGAGTTACTGACCTTGACTCTAACTAATGGGGGTTTATCAGAGTTGTTGGCAAACTATAAAAGTTAGCAACTGGGCAAAACCATGTTACACTGCAGGTGGGGCAGATGTAATATGTGCAGAGAGAGTTAGGTTTGGGCGGGTTATATTTTTTCTGTGCAGGGTAAATACTGACTACTTTATTTTTTATTCTGCAATTTAGATTTCCATTGAACACACCCCACCCAAATCTAACTTTCTCTGAACATGTTACATCTGCCCACCTGCAGTGCAGCATGGTTTTGCCCAACTTGTAACTTTTTTAGTTTGTTAATAAACCTGAATAACCTCCTATCTGTGGCCACTCTTTTGTTAGTCATCAGTTTTCCAGATAGACCAGCCTTGAAGCCTACGAGCTATGATATGTATGTGGGTGAAGTCCATCACAAGCTTATGAGGGTCCCTGGTATTCCAATTCGGCTGGGCAGGTTAGCCAATTAAATAATTGCAGCTTAGCGGTTATACATCTGCACCACACATTACTACAGGAACAGAACACATCTGAGAACACTAATTTAACAAATGTTGGCAATCAGAACTCTAGTTTAAATAGCTATATCAATCAACGGTTAGCTTTAGGCTTTATTTTTTAATACTGTTTTAATTACTGATGATTCATGAGCTAAATTTCATGTTGCCATGGTGAAGTTAATTTTGTATTCCTCCTTTCTATAATATTTGCTCAGAAATGTCAGTGTCATTAGCTCTGCTGCAATTATGTACTGTATCCTATCTATCTACAGTACAATAACCAAAATGTGTGAGTCATAACTCACAAACTATAGTTCTTTTTTGGGGATTTTGTTTTTTTTAAACAAAAAAAGCATCATGTGACCATCCATGTGTGCTACTAATCCTAACTGACCAATGTGTCACAAAATGATCTGTACGGGATACGGTCGTTGGGTCGACACAGCTTAGGTCGACAGTCATTAGGTCGATCACTGATGGTTGACATGCATTAGGCCAACATGGTCAATAGGTCGACATGTACTAGGTCGACAGGTCAAAAGGTCGACATGAGGTTTTTTTTTAAAAAATTCCCTTTTTTTGTATTTTTTACCTATATAAAATGCACTCTCTAACATTATACATAGCAATTGATTGGGTGCCATGGGCAACTTCTCCACATGCTCACTTCTCCATAATTTTTACTGCTTTATGAATAGACCCCTTAGCCCCTTACATTTAAGTGTCATTTTTTTTTACGGCAAAACCAACATTTTTAAAAAAAATAGGCCATTTAAATCTAGCGGCTAAATCATCCACAACTTGTGACTGTCTGCCACTCACAGGCTATTACATTTACCCAAATGTGTTTTGTGCTTGTTCTACATACTTGGGTTATCATACTGTACCTAAATTATTCTCTCTCTCTCTCTGCCATCACATGACAGGCTGTGACCCTGTGGTCGTCATACTTGTGTAACATCCAGAGATGATTTGAAATGAGGATAATAGTAAGGGATACAGTCATAAGGTCAGCAATACAATGTCGACAGTTATGATTTTGACATTATAACAGTGTTGAAATTGTTGACACGTTGACAGAATTTCAACATGTTTACATTGTCTACATGTGAAATTCCAACATTCCCAGAATGTCAACATTAAGGTTAGGCTGAAGGACAGGAATGTTATGGTTGGGCACTAGGGGGAGGTTAGGGTTATGCACTGGGTTCGGGCTTAGGGTTAAGAGGAGAATACTCAATGGCAACTACCAGCCCTGAAAGCTGCCGCTGGAAACTTTGCTTCCATCTGAAGGAGGTAAGTCACTGATAGACCGCCAGAGAATGTCTATCAACATTTCAGCAGCTTTCAAGTGATGAATGGTCAACATGGTGAATGTGAACATGCTAATCATGTCGTCATGCCTCATGTTGTCATTTCAACCATGTCAACATTTTCTCTTTTGACATGATGAATATACCTTATATAACCTTATATGTACCTTATATAATACACCCATTTTCAGGATTGTAGATAGGAACAATAACTATCAGATACCTACTTAAAGTGTGTTTAATATGCTATATAAATAGGGTTTCTTCTATGTGGGATTCCAGCTTTCATTTCCATTTGCTATTTTATTTTAACGTAAAAAGTAATTCCTTTCATGCATTAAAATGTGAATAAATGTAACTTCTTCAATACTAACTAAAGAAAACCCGCAAATATTTAGATCATTTGTGGATGAAGGGCAAAGTCTTCTCAATTTGCCTTGTTTTCCATGAGCAGAGGTTATTTATCATATACGCAAATTAACAAGTTGCGTGTTTGTAAAAATTGTTACATTTCTCCTTTATTTGATATTAAATTGTAATGTATATGTCTGTTTATGGGACATACTAGTTGTTAATCTCCGTGCATTGCTCTCTTTATGTCTGTGTATGGGACATACTAGCTGTTAGTCTCAGAGCATTGCTCTCTGTATACCTTTGTGTGGGACATACTAGCTTTTAGTCTCAGAGCATTGCTCTCTTTTTACCTTTGTGTGGGACATACTAGCTTTTAGTCTCAGTGCATTGCTTTCATCAATGCTGTGTTCTGACTTGAACTTTTTTCTTATTGTTATGGTATTTTTATACTGGTATTCATGTTTAAGTTGGTGAAAGAATACACTGTCGTTATAATTTGCTACTGTTAGAATATGGCGTTTAGTTGTGTACAGAATACAGATACATGCACATATATACTAATGATAATAACAGTAAATTATAATAATTACAGAATCATTTACCAGCCCTGTCACTATAAATACCAGCAGTATGAATAAAGTATAATATTTTGTCACTGGACAACAGTTCAACATTTTCATTAACTAACTTTTTCCTGAGTTTGATTGTACCCTACTACACATAGGGGGTCATTCCGAGTTGTTCGCTCGTTATTTTTTTCTCGCAACGGAGCGATTAGTCGCTAATGCGCATGCGCAATGTCCGCAGTGCGACTGCGCCAAGTAAATTTGCTATGCAGTTAGGTATTTTACTCACGGCATTACGAGGTTTTTTCTTCGTTCTGGTGATCGTAATGTGATTGACAGGAAGTGGGTGTTTCTGGGCGGAAACAGGCCGTTTTATGGGAGTGTGTGAAAAAACGCTACCGTTTCTGGGAAAAACGCGGGAGTGGCTGGAGAAACGGAGGAGTGTCTGGGCGAACGCTGGGTGTGTTTGTGACGTCAAACCAGGAACGACAAGCACTGAACTGATCGCAGATGCCGAGTAAGTCTGGAGCTACTCAGAAACTGCACAGAGCAGTCTTTTCGCAATATTGCGAATCTTTCGTTCGCAATTTTGATAAGCTAAGATTCACTCCCAGTAGGCGGCGGCTTTGCGTGTGCAAAGCTCCTAAAAGCAGCTAGCGAGCGAACAACTCGGAATGAGGGCCCTAGGGGGTAATTCCAAGTTGTTCGCAGCAGGAAATTTTTTAGCAGTTGGGCAAAACCATGTGCACAGGAGGGGAGGCAGATATAACATGTGCAGAGAGAGATAGATTTGGGTGTGGTGAGTTCAATCTGCAATCTAAATTGCAGTGTAAAAATAAAGCAGCCAGTATTTACCCTGCACAGAAACAAAATAACCCACCCAAATCTAACTCTCTCTGCACATGTTATATCTGCCTCCCCTGCAGTGCACATGGTTTTGCCCAACTGCTAACAAATTTCCTGCTGCGATCAACTTGGAATTACCCCCATAAGTTCTGTGAATGGAAGCACGTACACACAAATCACAGTTTAGAGATTTTAAAGTGTGCTGAAAATGTGACGCACTGTTAACCCGAATTCTTACAGCACTGTCTTTCATGGACTACTACCACAATAAATAGTGTGTATACAACAGCACTGGCATAGGCACATATTAATTATTGATGTGTCACTACAGCTAGTGCCTATGTTGCTCTAGTGCTAAAGCTGAACTGTCTGTTGCTCTTATTAAGATTCATTCTGGTCAAGGCAAGGCTTTAGACTTAATTACACACTGCATTTTTAATCAGCATAAAGAGGGACCATATAATACTACCTTAAACATACTGTATGTGATTGTCATTATTTCATTACATATGTTTTAAGGGTATTTACAGAGACATCTTAAAAACCACTCAAAAATAAAATCAAATTTATAATGTGGACATGTTCACAGTGTTAGCATCGCAGTGGTTAGGGATTTACTTCTGGTCATGACCACTGTTTTGTGACATTTGCCGCAACCGTCTTCTAAAGTCACAAATGCCGGAATATGTTGATATATCAGTGTCGACATGTTCATGTCACTTCTCAACATCATGATCTTGTCGACAATCTCATGTCTGTGATGAATGTCTACATTCTAACAGATAACAAAATATTTATCTGCATCATTTGATTTCTAATTTGATTTCTAATTAACTATTCAAATAATACTTTATTTTAATATTAACTTTGTTATCTTAAAAGCCTCTTTTAGCCATTATCCATAATAAATAGGGTCTTCGATGCTCTGCATGGGGAAACATGTGCACCCGGACCCCAGTGAAGGCTACTGCCAAGATTATCCTCACCAGAATGTTAGGGCTTATGTGCCATTCACAAACTGACCCCTAAGAAATGTTTGCTGTCATGCTCCACTACTGCTAAGAGCAGGGGCGGATTGGCCATAGGGCTTAACAGGAAGATTCCTGGTAGTCTGACGTGTCTGTGGGGCCTGTTTTGTGTGTTGTCATGTGACCCCACCCCTCACATGACTCCATACTCCCTACTCCATCTCTCCAGTACAGCAACTCTGCCATCCAGCGATGCTGCCATGGCTACATGGTATGTTATATCTCTTGTGCTGCCCATATCGGGCCACTTCTACAAAATTTTACAGGGCCACTTTTAGTTTCCAATCTGCCCCTGGTCTCAGACACAACTGCAGCAAAAGATGCAAGTAAGGCCACAATCAGGCTCAATAAGGAGGGATCCCACACCCCTCAACAGACCCCGCCCCCTCATCAGACCGCACCCTTATTAGGGTTGCTTACATAAATTTCCCAGGCTGGTTTTCAATCCCAATCTGCCTCTGGGTAGGAGTGAATGTTTGCATATAATATTGTACACTAGATTATGCATTCTGATTTACCACGGAGAACGTCAGACTCACAGATTTTCATAATGTCCTATAATATGAAAACATGGGCAAAGTTCAAGAATGTTATTCTTCCATTAACCACAGGATATGTATTCCTTACTGTATATGTGTTAGATATCCATAGGAGCTTGTTTTCTAGAATCTTTTGTGCTTGTGCGTAATAATTTTTCATGTATTGTGGGTCTCATCTCAATCCTGTTTCTGGCAGGACATCACACTTTATCTAAACATTTAAACAAATGTCCTGATTCATTGCTTATATTAAAGTTTCAAGTGTATTTTTAAAACCAACTCTGTCTGTGTGTATGATGCTAAGAAAAATAAATGTATTTTAGGTTAAATTACGTGGTGCATTCAAGTATCCTAGTAATGTATGCTACTGTTACAGTCATTTTTTTTACTTTCAGCTAACTTTTCTATCAGTTGTCCTTTTAACAAGAGCGACATAGAAAAGGAAAAATACATTTTGAACTGAAAAATGTCCAAAATACATAGTGACGGATGTAAAGTTTTAGGTGTGCCTGTCTTCAGAGATTTTGATCATATTTGCAAATCCAGATGTAGCCATGTTCATCTTTGCTGCAGCATTAATTAAACTATCACCGGCTGTGACTAGTTGCAGCCTGGCACGCCATGCAGCATGCCATATCACAGTAAGATGAGCATGGCTAAAAAGGCATGCCAATGCGTCAGTCCTAACAATGTGGCAATGACATAAAAACTGCTGCTTTCAGAGGTTTACTGCAATACTTAGAGATCCCCATATGTATTATAAAGGTCTGCTGCTGTGGACAAACAGTACAGCATCTCCAATAGGCAACATCATATATAGATGGCGTTGTTTATAGAAGCCTATGGTGCCATTAATACTTGATACATCCTGCCCATAGACAGAGGGGAGGGAGTGTCAGAACTGCGGGCTATGAATACCTGGATATACTCTAAGTGTAAATGTGTCCAGGCATTGTTATGGCATCTAGCATAGGGTGTGCAGTGATAATGATGACTAGTTGCAAACTGAGTATACAGATTGGAAGCGCACTATAATTCATGTACAACTCTGCATACAAGCGAATATGTGCATAATTTCCGTGCAAGCACTTTAGAAGCACATACACTGTTTTCATTCAATTCTGCATTAAGCCCATAATGTCGCACTTCTATAAATAGAATTTTGACACCTGTGCTTTTTCACTGTGAGCTTTTCCATGCACAGTCAGAATAAAGTGGCTGACTAATTTTCTGGGACAGCCTGTAATGAAGTATAAAAAAAATAATAATGTGTTTCTCATTTTGCTCAGCAAATGACAGAAATCTTTAGCATGCTGTATTTCCGAGAGTTGGTATTCCAATCGCAAAGCTTTCAATCCTAAGATGTATTGTGGTGAAAAACCTTCTGGAAAAACAAAAGTGTAGTTTATGGTCATGTTACAAATTTAAAATTAAAAAGATGTGATGACACAGTTACCTCAAACTGGAATATATGGTATCCACACCAGCTGTTCAGCTACAGGTAGCCCAGGCCAGTATTAATGATAAAAAAGACAATATGTGTTTATTATCAAAACAAAGTATTGAGAAACAGTGCAATGATATTACTAGTAATATAAACCCGTGTCACCTCCTCTCCATTCCCTCCTCACTATACTGTACTTACCCCTCTCCTATTATGGTGATCTGTCCGTCTCCGTCACTGAGGTGAGAGTAGTGCAAGGCATGCCACTGCTCTCACTGCACATGATGAAGATGGGACAGTTCAACATTGGTTATTGTATAGATTGTTGTTGTTACATTATGGTTATCTATGCCAAATATGTGCAAAAATCTACATTTCTGTAACTATTATTATTATTATCCTCTATTTATATGGCACCATAAGTGATCCACAGCACCTAAATAAGAGAACATAAACAAGAAAGCAAAACAAGAAAAACGGTGACTTAAAGTTCAGTACAATATAGGACAAGTACATAATAATTTATCCTCAAACTCGCATGTTCTGGAATACTTAATCCACTTTCATTTAAATTAAAATTAAGTTCACAAATTATGGGCAGAACTAAATGGAAGGTAGCATTTCAACAGCCTATTGGCCAATTTCAGATGCTTCTAACATTTGACTTTTGTTCTAATCCATTTACATGTTCTGACAGGAAATGTTTTGCACAGTATAAAATATGTTTTACAAAGAAATGTGTTTTTATTTATTTCTGTTAGGGTGATTTTACATGGAACAGCATGTCTGGGCGTAGTGTCCGTCTGAAATCGGTTCCCATACAAAGTGTATCTGAACTGGAGCGTGCACGGCTGCAGGAAGTGGCATTTTACCGTCTACAGCAAGATTTTGACTTAAGTTGCCAGATCACTATTCCCAAAGGTAAGGACATGGTTTGCTGCTTTTTCATGGTTATTACAAAATATTTGTGTTCTGTTATCACCGAAATCCTTATTATTTCAGCCTTAGATTATTAGTAGTTATTCATAAATTTTACATGGTGAACTTTTTTAAAGGATTAATAAAACTAAAATGCAAGTTTTCTTTTAAAACACATAAATTTGACCTGCGTGTGATTACTGATATGCAGAGAAGCCTTGGATGGGGCATTGTGATATAATGTGCATCTACAATTGCCTTGAGCCCATGTTATGCTATTGCAGCCTCTCCATTGTCCCTATATACGAGCAGTAGGCTCAGCAACTTCATACTGCAATGAAAACAGCAGATTTTCACACTTTTAACTAGTGATGAGCGGGTTCGGTTCCTCGGAATCCGAACCCCTCCGAACTTCAGCCTTTTTACACGGGTCCGAGGCAGGTTCGAACCTTCCCGCCTTGCTCGGCTAACCCGAGCGCGCCCGAACGTCATCATCCCGCTGTCGGATTCTCGCGAGGCTCGAATTCTATCGCGAGACTCGGATTCTATATAAGGAGCCGCGCGTCGCCGCCATTTTCACACGTGCATTGAGATTGATAGGGAGAGGACGTGGCTGGCGTCCTCTCCGTTTATAGAGAAGAGAGTAGAGAGTTAGAGACACTATTTAGTATTTACTAATTTTGGGGACCATATTAGGACTGGAGTACTACTACTTGCTGATAGTGTGACCATTGACCACCAGTTTAATTAATCCGTTCTCTGCCTGAAAAAATAACGATACACAGTGTGACACAGTCACATACCATATCTGTGCTCAGCCTCAGTGTGCTGCATCATCATATGTAATACTGTATATCTGACTGTGCTGAGTGCTCACTGCTCACACAGCTTAATTGTGGGGGAGACTGGGGAGCAGTTAGAGCAGGAGTACATAAATAATATATTTTCTCTGACGTCCTAGTGGATGCTGGGACTCCGTCAGGACCATGGGGATTAGCGGCTCCGCAGGAGACAGGGCACAAAAATAAAAGCTTTAGGACAAGGTGGTGTGCACTGGCTCCTCCCCCTATGACCCTCCTCCAAGCCTCAGTTAGGTTTTTGTGCCCGTCCGAGCAGGGTGCAATCTAGGTGGCTCTCCTAAAGAGCTGCTTAGAAAAAGTTATTAGGTTTTTTATTTTCAGTGAGTCCTGCTGGCAACAGGCTCACTGCAACGAGGGACTTAGGGGAGAAGAAGTGAACTCACCTGCGTGCAGGATGGATTGGCTTCTTAGGCTACTGGACACCATTAGCTCCAGAGGGATCGAACACAGGCCCAGCCATGGAGTCCGGTCCCGGAGCCGCGCCGCCGACCCCCTTGCAGATGCCGAAAAGTGAAGAGGTCCAGAAACCGGCGGCAGAAGACTTTTCAGTCTTCATGAGGTAGCGCACAGCACTGCAGCTGTGCGCCATTGTTGTCAGCACACTTCACACCAGCGGTCACTGAGGGTGCAGGGCGCTGGGGGGGGGGCGCCCTGGGCAGCAATGATAATACCTTGTTCTGGCTAAAAATACATCACATATAGCCCCTGGGGCTATATGGATGTATTTAACCCCTGCCAGGTCTCACAAACACCGGGAGAAGAGCCCGCCGAAATAGGGGGCAGGGCCTATCTCCTCAGCACACAGCGCCATTTTCCTGCACAGCTCCGCTGCGAGGAAGGCTCCCAGGACTCTCCCCTGCACTGCACTACAGAAACAGGGTAAAAAAACAGAGAGGGGGGGCACTTTTTTGGCGATATTGATATATGAAGCTGCTATAAAGGAAACAACACTTCTGTAGGGTTGTTCCTATATATTTATAGCGCTTGGGTGTGTGCTGGCAAACTCTCCCTCTGTCTCCCCAAAGGGCTAGTGGGGTCCTGTCTTCGATAAGAGCATTCCCTGTGTGTCTGCTGTGTGTCGGTACGTGTGTGTCGACATGTATGAGGACGATGTTGGTGTGGAGGCGGAGCAATTGCCGGTAATGGTGATGTCACCCCCTAGGGAGTCGACACCGGAATGGATGGCTTTGTTTATGGAATTACGTGATAATGTCAGCACGTTACAAAAATCAGTTGACGACATGAGACGGCCGACAAACCAGTTAGTACCTGTCCAGGCGTCTCAGACACCGTCAGGGGCTGTAAAACGCCCTTTACCTCAGTCGGTCGACACAGACCCAGACACGGACACCGAATCTAGTGTCGACGGTGAAGAAACAAACGTATTTTCCAGTAGGGCCACACGTTATATGATCACGGCAATGAAGGAGGCTTTGCATATCTCTGATACTGCAAGTACCACAAAAAGGGGTATTATGTGGGGTCTGAAAAAACTACCTGTAGTTTTTCCTGAATCAGAGGAATTGAATGAAGTGTGTGATGAAGCGTGGGTTAACCCCGATAGAAAACTGATAATTTCAAAGAAGTTATTGGCATTATATCCTTTCCCGCCAGAGGTTAGGGCGCGCTGGGAAACACCCCCTAGGGTGGATAAGGCACTCACACGCTTATCAAAACAAGTGGCGTTACCGTCTCCTGAAACGGCCGCCCTCAAGGATCCAGCTGATAGGAGGCTGGAAACTACCCTGAAAAGTATATACACTCATACTGGTGTTATACTGCGACCAGCCATCGCCTCAGCATGGATGTGCAGTGCTGGGGTGGTTTGGTCGGATTCCCTGACTGAAAATATTGATACCCTGGATAGGGACAGTATTTTATTGACTATAGAGCAATTAAAGGATGCTTTTCTTTATATGCGAGATGCTCAGAGGGATATTTGCACTCTGGCATCGAGAGTAAGTGCGATGTCCATATCTGCCAGAAGAAGTTTATGGACGCGACAGTGGTCAGGTGATGCGGATTCCAAACGGCATATGGAAGTATTGCCGTATAAAGGGGAGGAATTATTTGGGGTCGGTCTATCGGATTTGGTGGCCACGGCAACAGCCGGGAAATCCACCTTTTTACCTCAGGTCCCCTCCCAACAGAAAAAGACACCGTCTTTTCAGCCGCAGTCCTTTCGTTCCTATAAGAACAAGCGGGCAAAAGGACAGTCATATCTGCCCCGAGGCAAAGGAAAGGGTAAGAGAGTGCACCAAGCAGCTCCCTCCCAGGAGCAGAAGCCCTCCCCGGCTTCTGCAAAGCCCTCAGCATGACGTTGGGGCTTTACAAGCGGACTCAGGGGCGGTGGGGGGTCGACTCAAGAATTTCAGCGCACAGTGGGCTCACTCACAGGTGGACCCCTGGATCCTGCAGGTAGTATCTCAGGGTTACAGGTTGGAATTCGAGAAGTCTTCCCCTCGCCGGTTCCTAAAGTCTGCTCTGCCAACGTCTCCCTCAGACAGGGCGACGGTATTGGAAGCCATTCACAAGCTGTATTCTCAGCAGGTGATAGTCAAGGTACCCCTCCTACAACAGGGAAAGGGGTATTATTCCACACTATTTGTGGTACCGAAGCCGGACGGCTCGGTAAGACCTATTCTAAATCTGAAATCTTTGAACCTGTACATACAAAAATTCAAGTTCAAGATGGAGTCACTCAGAGCAGTGATAGCGAATCTGGAAGAAGGGGACTTTATGGTGTCCCTGGACATCAAGGATGCTTACCTGCATGTCCCAATTTGCCCTTCACATCAAGGGTACCTCAGGTTCGTGGTGCAAAGCTGTCATTATCAGTTTCAGACGCTGCCGTTTGGATTGTCCACGGCACCTCGGGTCTTTACCAAGGTAATGGCCGAAATGATGTTTCTTCTGCGAAGAAAAGGCGTATTAATTATCCCTTACTTGGACGATCTCCTGATAAGGGCAAGGTCCAGAGAACAGCTGGAGGACGTAGTAGCACTAACCCAAGTAGTGCTGCAACAGCACGGGTGGATTCTGAATTTTCCAAAATCTCAATTGACCCCGACGACACGTCTGCTGTTCCTGGGAATGATTCTGGACACGGTTCAGAAAAAGGTGTTTCTTCCGGAGGAGAAAGCCAGGGAGTTATCCGAACTTGTCAGGAACCTCCTAAAACCAGGAAAAGTGTCTGTGCATCAATGCACAAGAGTCCTGGGAAAAATGGTGGCTTCTTACGAAGCGATTCCATTCGGCAGATTCCACGCACGAACTTTTCAGTGGGATCTGCTGGACAAATGGTCCGGATCGCATCTGCAGATGCATCAGCGGATAACTTTGTCTCCACGGACAAGGGTGTCTCTTCTGTGGTGGTTGCAGAGTGCTCATCTGTTAGAGGGCCGCAGATTCGGCATACAGGACTGGGTCCTGGTGACCACGGATGCCAGTCTGAGAGGCTGGGGAGCGGTCACACAGGGAAGAAACTTCCAGGGAGTGTGGTCAAGCCTGGAGATGTCTCTTCACATAAATATACTGGAGCTAAGAGCGATTTACAATGCTCTAAGCCTGGCAAAACCCTTGCTTCAGGGTCAGCCGGTGTTGATCCAGTCGGACAACATCACGGCAGTCGCCCACGTAAACAGACAGGGCGGCACAAGAAGCAGGAGGGCAATGGCAGAAGCTGCAAGGATTCTTCGCTGGGCGGAAGATCATGTGATAGCACTGTCAGCAGTGTTCATTCCGGGAGTGGACAACTGGGAAGCGGACTTCCTCAGCAGACACGATCTACACCCGGGAGAGTGGGGACTTCATCCAGAAGTCTTCCACATGATTGTGAACCGTTGGGAAAAACCAAAGGTGGATATGATGGCGTCCCGCCTCAACAAAAAACTGGACAGGTATTGCGCCAGGTCAAGAGACCCTCAGGCAATAGCTGTGGACGCTCTGGTAACACCGTGGGTGTTCCAGTCAGTGTATGTGTTTCCTCCTCTGCCTCTCATACCAAAAGTACTGAGAATTATACGGCAAAGGGGAGTAAGAACGATACTCGTGGCTCCGGATTGGCCAAGAAGAACTTGGTACCCGGAACTTCAGGAGATGCTCACGGAAGATCCGTGGCCTCTACCTCTAAGACGGGACCTGCTTCAGCAGGGACCGTGTCTATTCCAAGACTTACCGCGGCTGCGTTTGACGGCATGGCGGTTGAACGCCGAATTCTAAGGGAAAAAGGCATTCCGGAAGAGGTCATCCCTACCCTGGTAAAAGCCAGGAAGGAGGTGACTGCACAACATTATCACCGCATTTGGAGAAAATATGTTGCGTGGTGTGAGGCCAGGAAGGCCCCGACGGAGGAATTTCAACTGGTTCGATTCCTACATTTCCTGCAAACAGGATTGTCTATGGGCCTCAAATTAGGGTCCATTAAGGTTCAAATTTCGGCCCTGTCGATTTTCTTCCAGAAGTGGCTACGTGGGATCTTAATGTAGTTTTGGATTTTCTCAAATCCCATTGGTTTGAGCCACTCAGATCGGTGGATTTGAAATATCTTACATGGAAAGTAACCATGCTAATGGCCCTGGCTTCAGCCAGGAGAGTGTCAGAATTGGCGGCTTTATCGTATAAAAGCCCATATCTGATTTTCCATTCGGACAGGGCAGAACTGCGGACGCGTCCTCAGTTTCTGCCTAAGGTGGTTTCAGCGTTTCACCTGAACCAGCCTATTGTGGTGCCTGCGGCTACTAGCGATTTGGAGGATTCCAAGTTGCTGGACGTTGTCAGGGCATTGAAAATATATATTTCAAGGACGGCTGGAGTCAGAAAATCTGACTCGCTGTTTATACTGTATGCACCCAACAAGCTGGGTGCTCCTGCTTCTAAGCAGACGATTGCTCGTTGGATTTGTAGCACAATTCAACTTGCACATTCTGTGGCAGGCCTGCCACAGCCTAAATCTATCAAGGCCCATTCCACAAGGAAGGTGGCCTCATCTTGGGCGGCTGCCCGAGGGGTCTCGGCATTACAACTCTGCCGAGCAGCTACGTGGTCGGGGGAGAACACGTTTGTAAAATTCTAAAAATTTGATACCCTGGCTAAAGAGGTGCTGCAGAGTCATCCGCACTCTCCCGCCCGTTTGGGAGCTTTGGTATAATCCCCAAGGTCCTGACGGAGTCCCAGCATCCACTAGGACGTCAGAGAAAATAAGATTTTACTTACCGATAAATCTATTTCTCGTAGTCCGTAGTGGATGCTGGGCGCCCATCCCAAGTGCGGATTGTCTGCAATACTTGTACATAGTTATTGTTACAAAAAAATCGGGTTGTTATTGTTGTGAGCCGTCTGTTCAGAGGCTCCTACGTTTGTCATACTGTTAACTGGGTTCAGATCACAGGTTGTACGGTGTGATTGGTGTGGCTGGTATGAGTCTTACCCGGGATTCAAAATCCTTCCTTATTGTGTACGCTCGTCCGGGCACAGTAACTGAGGCTTGGAGGAGGGTCATAGGGTGCACTACACCACCTAGTCCTAAAGCTTTTATTTTTGTGCCCTGTCTCCTGCGGAGCCGCTAATCCCCATGGTCCTGACGGAGTCCCAGCATCCACTACGGACTACGAGAAATAGATTTATCGGTAAGTAAAATCTTATTTTAAGTACAGTGCACACTTTTGCTGCCAGAGTGCCACACTGCCAGTGTGACTGACCAGTGACCACACTGACCACCAGTATATTGTGATTGTCTGCTTAGGACGGAGTACTACTTGCTGATAGTGTGACCAGTGACCAGTGACCACCACCAGTTTAATTAATCCGTTCTCTGCCTGAAAATAAAACGATACACAGTGTGACACAGTCACATACCATATCTGTGCTCAGCCCAGTGTGCTGCATCATATGTAATACTGTATATCATTATCTGACTGTGCTGAGTGCTCACTGCTCACACAGCTTAATTGTGGGGGAGACTGGGGAGCAGTTATAGCAGGAGTACATATTTTAAGTACAGTGCACACTTTTGCTGCCAGAGTGCCACTGCCAGTGTGACTGACCAGTGACCACTGACCACCAGTATATTGTGATTGTCTGCTGACCACCAGTATATTGTGATTGTCTGCCTGAAAAAGTTAAACACTCGTCGTGTGGTGTTTTTATAAACGCATTCTGCAGACAGTGTCCAGCAGGTCCGTCATTACATAATATATACCTGTCCGGCTGCAGTACTAGTGTGATATATATATATATTTTAATTTTATCTCATTATCATCCAGTCTATATTAGCAGCAGACACAGTACGGTAGTCCACGGCTGTAGCTACCTCTGTGTCGGCAGTCGCTCGTCCATCCATAATTGTATACTAGTATCCATCCATCTCCATTGTTTACCTGAGGTGCCTTTTAGTTGTGCCTATTAAAATATGGAGAACAAAAATGTTGAGGTTCCAAAAATAGGGAAAGATCAAGATCGACTTCCACCTCGTGCTGAAGCTGCTGCCACTAGTCATGGCCGAGACGATGAAATTCCATCAACGTCGTCTGCCAAGGCCGATGCCCAATGTCATAGTACAGAGCATGTAAAATCCAAAACACCAAATATCAGTAAAAAAAGGACTCAAAAATCTAAAATAAAATTGTCGGAGGAGAAGCGTAAACTTGCCAATATGCCATTTACCACACGGAGTGGCAAGGAACGGCTGAGGCCCTGGCCTATGTTCATGGCTAGTGGTTCAGCTTCACATGAGGATGGAAGCACTCAGCCTCTCGCTAGAAAAATGAAAAGACTCAAGCTGGCAAAAGCACAGCAAAGAACTGTGCGTTCTTCGAAATCCCAAATCCACAAGGAGAGTCCAATTGTGTCGGTTGCGATGCCTGACCTTCCCAACACTGGACGTGAAGAGCATGCGCCTTCCACCATTTGCACGCCCCCTGCAAGTGCTGGAAGGAGCACCCGCAGTCCAGTTCCTGATAGTCAGATTGAAGATGTCAGTGTTGAAGTACACCAGGATGAGGAGGATATGGGTGTTGCTGGCGCTGGGGAGGAAATTGACAAGGAGGATTCTGATGGTGAGGTGGTTTGTTTAAGTCAGGCACCCGGGGAGACACCTGTTGTCCGTGGGAGGAATATGGCCATTGACATGCCAGGTGAAAATACCAAAAAATCAGCTCTTCGGTGTGGAAGTATTTCAACAGAAATGCGGACAACATTTGTCAAGCCGTGTGTTGCCTTTGTCAAGCTGTAATAAGTAGGGGTAACGACGTTAACCACCTCGGAACATCCTCCCTTATACGTCACCTGCAGCGCATTCATAATAAGTCAGTGACAAGTTCAAAAACTTTGGGCGACAGCGGAAGCAGTCCACTGACCAGTAAATCCCTTCCTCTTGTAACCAAGGTCACGCAAACCACCCCACCAACTCCCTCAGTGTCAATTTCCTCCTTCCCCAGGAATGCCAATAGTCCTGCAGGCCATGTCACTGGCAATTCTGACGAGTCCTCTCCTGCCTGGGATTCCTCCGATGCATCCTTGCGTGTAACGCCTACTGCTGCTGGCGCTGCTGTTGTTGCTGCTGGGAGTCGATGGTCATCCCAGAGGGGAAGTCGTAAGACCACTTTTACTACTTCCACCAAGCAATTGACTGTCCAACAGTCCTTTGCGAGGAAGATGAAATATCACAGCAGTCATCCTGCTGCAAAGCGGATAACTGAGGCCTTGGCATCCTGGGTGGTGAGAAACGTGGTTCCGGTATCCATCATTACTGCAGAGCCAACTAGAGACTTGTTGGAGGTACTGTGTCCCCGGTACCAAATACCATCTAGGTTCCATTTCTCTAGGCAGGCGATACCGAAAATGTACACAGACCTCAGAAAAAGAGTCACCAGTGTCCTAAAAAATGCAGCTGTACCCAATGTCCACTTAACCACGGACATGTGGACAAGTGGAGTAGGGCAGGGTCAGGACTATATGACTGTGACATCCCACTGGGTAGATGTATGGACTCCCGCCGCAAGAACAGCAGCGGCGGCACCAGTAGCAGCATCTCGCAAACGCCAACTCTTTCCTAGGCAGGCTACGCTTTGTATCACCGGTTTCCAGAATACGCACACAGCTGAAAACCTCTTACGGCAACTGAGGAAGATCATCGCAGAATGGCTTACCCCAATTGGACTCTCCTGTGGATTTGTGGCATCGGACAACGCCAGCAATATTGTGTGTGCATTAAATATGGGCAAATTCCAGCACGTCCCATGTTTTGCACATACCTTGAATTTGGTGGTGCAGAATTATTTAAAAAACGAGAGGGGCGTGCAAGAGATGCTTTCGGTGGCCAGAAGAATTGCGGGACACTTTCGGCGTACAGGCACCACGTACAGAAGACTGGAGCACCACCAAAAACGCCTGAACCTGCCCTGCCATCATCTGAAGCAAGAAGTGGTAACGAGGTAGAATTCAACCCTCTATATGCTTCAGAGGTTGGAGGAGCAGCAAAAGGCCATTCAAGCCTATACAATTGAGCACGATATAGGAGGTGGAATGCACCTGTCTCAAGCGCAGTGGAGAATGATTTCAACGTTGTGCAAGGTTCTGCTGCCCTTTGAACTTGCCACACGTGAAGTCAGTTCAGACACTGCCAGCCTGAGTCAGGTCATTCCCCTCATCAGGCTTTTGCAGAAGAAGCTGGAGACATTGAAGGAGGAGCTAACACAGAGCGATTCCGCTAGGCATGTGGGACTTGTGGATGGAGCCCTTAATTCGCTTAACAAGGATTCACGGGTGGTCAATCTGTTGAAATCAGAGCACTACATTTTGGCCACCGTGCTCGATCCTAGATTTAAAACCTACCTTGGATCTCTCTTTCCGGCAGACACAAGTCTGCTGGGGTTCAAAGACCTGCTGGTGAGAAAATTGTCAAGTCAAGCGGAACGCGACCTGTCAACATCTCCTCCTTCACATTCTCCCGCAACTGGGGGTGTGAGGAAAAGGCTCAGAATTCCGAGCCCACCCGCTGGCGGTGATGCAGGGCAGTCTGGAGTGACTGCTGATGCTGACATCTGGTCCGGACTGAAGGACCTGCCAACGATTACGGACATGTCGTCTACTGGCACTGCATATGATTCTCTCCCCATTGAAAGAATGGTGGAGGATTATATGAGTGACCGCATCCAAGTAGGCACGTCAGACAGTCCGTACTTATACTGGCAGGAAAAAGAGGCAATTTGGAGGCCCTTGCACAAACTGGCTTTATTCTACCTAAGTTGCCCTCCCACAAGTGTGTACTCCGAAAGAGTGTTTAGTGCCGCCGCTCACCTTGTCAGCAATCGGCGTACGAGGTTACTTCCAGAAAATGTGGAGAAGATGATGTTCATTAAAATGAATTATAATCAATTCCTCCGTGGAGACATTGACCAGCAGCAATTGCCTCCACAAAGTACACAGGGAGCTGAGATGGTGGATTCCAGTGGGGACGAATTGATAATCTGTGAGGAGGGGGATGTACACGGTGATATATCGGAGGATGATGATGAGGTGGACATCTTGCCTCTGTAGAGCCAGTTTGTGCAAGGAGAGATTAATTGCTTCTTTTTTGGTGGGGGTCCAAACCAACCCGTCATTTCAGTCACAGTCGTGTGGCAGACCCTGTCACTGAAATGATGGGTTGGTTAAAGTGTGCATGTCCTGTTTATACAGCATAAGGGTGGGTGGGAGGTCCCAAGGACAATTCCATCTTGCACCTCTTTTTTCTTTCATTTTTCTTTGCGTCATGTGCTGTTTGGGGAGTGTTTTTTGGAAGGGCCATCCTGCGTGACACTGCAGTGCCACTCCTAGATGGGCCAGGTGTTTGTGTCGGCCACTAGGGTCGCTTAGCTTACTCACACAGCTACCTCATTGCGCCTCTTTTTTTCTTTGCGTCATGTGCTGTTTGGGGAGTGTTTTTTGGAAGGGCCATCCTGCGTGACACTGCAGTTCCACTCCTAGATGGGCCAGGTGTTTGTGTCGGCCACTAGGGTCGCTTAGCTTACTCACACAGCTACCTCATTGCGCCTCTTTTTTTCTTTGCGTCATGTGCTGTTTGGGGAGTGTTTTTTGGAAGGGCCATCCTGCGTGACACTGCAGTGCCACTCCTAGATGGGCCAGGTGTTTGTGTCGGCCACTAGGGTCGCTTATCTTACTCACACAGCTACCTCATTGCGCCTCTTTTTTTCTTTGCGTCATGTGCTGTTTGGGGAGTGTTTTTTGGAAGGGCCATCCTGCGTGACACTACAGTGCCACTCCTAGATGGGCCAGGTGTTTGTGTCGGCCACTTGGGTCGCTTAGCTTAGCCATCCAGCAACCTCGGTGCAAATTTTAGGACTAAAAATAATAGTGTGAGGTGTTCAGAATAGACTGAAAATGAGTGGAAATTATGGTTTTTGAGGTTAATAATACTTTGGGATCAAAATGACCCCCAAATTCTATGATTTAAGCTGTTTTTTAGGGTTTTTTGAAAAAAACACCCGAATCCAAAACACACCCGAATCCGACAAAAAAAATTCGGTGAGGTTTTGCCAAAACGCGGTCGAACCCAAAACACGGCCGCGGAACCGAACCCAAAACCAAAACCCGAAAAATTTCAAGTGCACATCTCTACTTTTAACACAGACCAGTGGAAAAATCTGATATTTTCATCGGAGTATGACAGGTGAAACTCTGCCTCCCCTGACTGCATGTCCCTGATTAGAGTGAAGAAACACTTCTACCACCAAATGCTTATAAAAGGTGTGAAATGCTTCTATTGAAGGTATAGGATGAAGAAAAGTTTACATACAAATGTCTCCTTACATCTTTGCTCTGTGCACTACAAGTCGCGTTACACGTAAAGTGTGAGTGCCGTATGATTCGGTAGCGCCAGGCACCTGTTTTTTTTTTTTTTTTAACCAGCGAAAATGCGTCTTAGATGCAAAGCAATGTAATAGGGCACACAAGCAGCTTCTGCTGATTAAATTGATATTCGGCATGCCTATATTCTGTATAATAGCGGCTCTATCTGCATCCGAATTGCCACGTTACAGTGTTTTCCATGAGAACGCTGTAGCATAGCATTTTGTATGCAAATAAAGTCGCAGCCACACATAGAGTATAGGCATGCATATAATTTTAATCAGCAAAAGCTGCTTGTGCATCCTATTACATTACTTTGCGTCTAAGACGCATTTTCGCGGTAAAAAAGTGTGTGTGGGGGGGGAAGACGCCCGATGCTACAGAGTACCACCACGCCATGGCGCGACTTCAAGGGCTGTTTAGTGTGACTGCAGCAAGGATGTAAGAGGACACACCTGTACTTTCTGAACAGGTAGAAACATCTGGTGGTATATAAAACCGAGAACACTACTTAAATTTGTCATTTCATTTGGCACTGACTTAATCTGATGTGAACAATCAAGGGCAAATATATTATATATATATATATATATATATATATATATATATGTCAGACTTTCAAAAGTTTAATGATGTTACAAAACATTTGTCAAGAGCACAGTTAGCAAGCTTCATGTGATTTTTTTACCCCCTGATGACTAACGTCATTGTGGCATGTGACAAGGTGAATACAGAAATGTAATGCACAATAAATTCACCATTTGTTTCTGTCTATATGTTATCTGTGTGGCTATTCATTTAATGTGCTATTCTGTGCAAATGCCACTTTGTTACATGCTGCAATAGTACGGATGGAGCCACGCCCATCTAGGCTTCTCTGCTGCGCCTAGGTGCACCAAGGTTTATTAGCATAAGCCTTTCATCTATTGTTCTCAGCTGCAATACAGTACAGAGAGAACAATACAGCAGGGGATTAAGTCTGACTGCCTTGCTCCATTAATCCTATTATAGGCAAGGATGAGGAGGGCTCCATCTGTACTTGTAATAAATTACAATTTTGAAAAAAGTCTGTGTACAGTAATATGTCTTTGAAGTGATGCAGTAGACAGTCAGTATAAAATAGAAGCTATTTCTATGTTTTGAAATAAGAAATGTAAAGATCTAGAGCAACAGACATGAGGTCAGATGAAATGCTCCTTAGCTTCCCAAGATATGCTGTAGTCCCTGGGGCTTTGTAGAAAAACAGTCAGCTTTGTAAGTAAAACAAAGAAATTCTGTGTTGGTTGAACTGCTTTGAATGATAATTTCTGGTCATAATGTGTTTGATATCTGTTCAGATGAACAAGCCTCACCACCTCTCGTGGTTGCATAAGGTCAGCCATTTAGTGATTGCCTTCAGGTTTTAGGGCTCATTCACACATGCTAAAATGCTTGGAAACTAAGGCATACTTGCTGACTTTTTCTCTCCTTCTTGGGAGAGTTCCTGGAGGGAAAATGTGGATCACCACTCAGTGAATTGCATCACCATGGCTTGCTGCCTCTGCGTGTACCAAGATTTACAGTGTTGCTTTGTAGGGGAGGGGCCATAACAGTGCAATTCACACCGACCCAGCAATGCGCTGATAATTGCATCATCTTTGTGTAGGCAAGTATGAATTGATTCGCTCTTTAGATCTTTTTAATACAATACTTGTCCATGTGTTCTGCTTTTATCAGTACAATTTTATGTTCTGAGAGCACAAAAAACATGCCATGTTGTAAAATTTTAAACACATCATCAATGTAATTGTACAGAAAGCCTGGAAGAAACCATTCATCCTATTTGGAATAAGGTATTCATGTGTTAGCAACTGTAAAGTGCACGAACAGTGGATAATGTGACTGTTCCCTTACTATCTATGTATAAAATAGAGTAAATTAATTTGGTAGAGTAAAAAGATTACAAGGATATTTGGGATGTAGAACCCAACCCGGATATTCCCTACCACTCAACTATCCAGATTTAGGCAGAACAAACCCAATTTCATGTCCCTCTATCATGCTCAACATCACATGGGCAAAAATATTTGGACACCTAAACATCACATCCATATTTGCTTGTTGAACATCTCATTCCAAAATCATGGACATTAATAGGGAAGTGGTTCTCACTTTGGTGGTCATTCCGAGTTGATCGCTCGCTAGCTGCTTTTAGCAGCATTGCAAACGCTAGGCCGCCGCCCTCTGGGAGTGTATTTTAGCTTAGCAGAATAGCGAACGAAAGATTAGCAGAATTGCTACTAAATAATTCCTTGCAGTTTCTGAGTAGCTCCAGACCTACTCACAGATTGCGATCACTGCAGACTGTTTAGTTCCTGGTTTGACGTCACAAACACGCCCTGCATTCGGCCAGCTACTCCTGCGTTTTTACCTGGCACGCCTGTGTTTTTTAGCACACTCGCTGAAAATGCCAAGTTGCCGCCCAGAAACACCCACTTCCTGTCAATCACACTACGATCACTCGAGCGATGAAAAAACGTCGCTTGAGCTTGTGCAAATCTCCAAAGTTTTGTGTTAAATTACTTAGCGCATGCGCGCTGCGTACCATGCGCATGCGCATTTTCCATTTAATCGATGCGTTGCGAAAAACTCGGAATGACCACCTTTGGTGCTATAACTGTCTGCATTCTAACATTAAGGCTTTCCACTAGACTTTGAAACATAATTGCAGGGATTTACATCCATTTAGCCACAAGAACAGTTAGTGAGGTCGGGCACTGAAGTTGGGCGATGAGGCTTTCCTCACCATCTGCGTTCAAATTCATCCAATTCAAAGGTGTTAGATAGAGTTGCGGTCATGGAGCATGGAATCACTTTCTGCCACAACAAACTTAGCAAACCATTTTTTAAAGGACCTTACTTTGTGCATGGAGGTATTGTATGCTGAAACTTGTAAGAGCCTTTCCAAGCTGCTACAAAAATTTAGAAGCACAAATTTCTCTAGAATGTAAATGTATGCTGTAGCATTAAGATTTCCCTTCTCCGGAACGAAGGGCTGAAGAGCAAACAATGAACACCAACCTCAGGATATTGTTCTTCAACTACCAAACTTTACAGTTGGCAGTAGGAAGCATTCTCCTGGCATCCCCCAAACTCAGATTAACCACCTGCCTGGCATGGTCGCATACCAGCAAGTGCGTTATCTGACCTGGTCGCACAGGATGAGACCAGTCATATAAACAATGTTTGCAGCGGCAGGGAAGAGAAACTTCCGTCCGCTGCTGCTGTCAGAGAAACTGGAAGGTCCCTCTGCCTCCCTGCACTCTCCCCTACTGATTGCCATGCTTTCGATCACTGGTGATCAGTCAGCAAGGCAGGACCCCCATCCAGCGGATGCAGACAATAGCAGCCGCTGGGGTAGTGTAAATTAACCCCCCCCTACCCCCAAGCCCTCCCTGTGTACCTGGAGGCTGTCCCAGCTTTCAAGATGAAAGCCGCGATGGTTGCAATGTTTCCGATGGTCGCGATGTTCCGATTGTTGTGACCGATGTTCCAATTTTTGGGATTTTTTATTTTTTTTCAAATATCAAAAAAATTATTATATATATATTTTTTTAAGTAAAATCATTTTAGATAACTTTAAATACACATTCTTCACCTAATTGATTAATTAAAACCACCAACAATTTCTGAGCGGATTTAAAAAAAAAAATGTTTAGTCAGTTAAGTGGTTAATCCATCAGACTACCAGATGGTAAATTGTGATTTATCATTCTAGAGTATGCATTTACACTGCCCCAGAGTACAGTGACGGTGTACTGTACACTAGCTATCTTGGCATTGTGTATGGTGATCTAAGCCTTGTGAGTGGCTGTTTGGCCATGGTAATCCATGCAGCTCCCTATAGACGTTATGGTACAAACATTTATTCCAGAGACATTCGATAAGGAGTGTTGCAACCAAGGACAGACTTTTAGGCACTTTGCACTCAGTGGCCCGATTCTGTGAGCTTGTGTGGCCTGTAGGAGATAGGAGGGGGGGACGCTACTGCAGTCCTCAGATTAAGGGGCCCCTAATGTGACACTATATTGTGTGCTCCTATATGTATCTCTGTGTGACTCTGCATGTCTGTGTGTGGCTCTGTGTGTCTGTGAATGTGTGACTCTGTCCCATAGCGTAGTTGCACATGCTTGGGGGGTTCTGGGTACTCAGAACCCCCCTATATAAAATGTGTGTGTGTGTGTGTGTGTGTGTGTGTATATGGGACATATACTGTATGTGTAACACATCCGTGTGTATCGGTATGTTGCCCATAGCAACCAATCAGATTCCAGGTATTATCTTCTTGAAGGTGCTAGATCAATGAGAAGTAAAATCTGATTGGTTGCTATGGGCAACATCCCATCTTAAATAGAAAGCCCATCTTAGTAAATTTACCCCATTGTATGTATATACTGGTTGGATGGTAATTGTTCAGTTTAGGGGGAAAGTTGGATGGGTTGGGTATGAAATACCAGCAGTTGGATTCCAACAGTCACAAGACTGACAGCAAGATCCCAAAGGAGAGAATCCCAGTTAGTATTTTTACCCTACTTCTAACCCTAACCCACTCCTACTGCAATCTAACCCTAACCATTCCCTCCACCCATGCAGCATAACTCTAACCTCCACTATCCCCACAGCCTACCCCTTCCCCTAGTGACTAACCCCAACCCCACTACTTACCTCCTTGATGTGTCGGGATTCTGATTGTCGGGGATCCCGCTGTCAGTCTTATGACTGTCGAGATCCCACCTGCCTGTATTTTGACCGCATCCCAGTTGGACAGTTCGACACCAACAAAACATTTTTAACAGAATTACTGTCTGCCTGCTGCTGCTCCCAGAGCCACACGTTCTCCCCTCGCAAGTCAGTCCTGGCACTATGCTGGGGTATTTATTGATTGTGGCACTTACCTGCTTTGTGGGTCCCAGGTAATGTTACTGGTATGTGAAATAAACCACAGAAGTGGCTTGAAACGTTGCCATATGACAATGTGGCAAAGGCAAATTTGTTACATGATTGCAGATACTGTAGAGCAAAGTGATTTTCTCTGTTAACAGTTTTAATACATGTTCAAAATAAGTAGCAAATTGTGCTGTATCTACAGCAATTGTCACTTATCTACTGATAATACATGTTAGTCATTGAGAGAAGATTACTAAATACACATACAAGTGTATATTTTTAGTGTTATATTTCTCTGACGTCCTAAGTGGATGCTGGGACTCCGTAAGGACCATGGGAATTAGCGGCTCCGCAGGAGACTGGGCACAACTAAAGAAAGCTTTAGGACTACCTGGTGTGCACTGGCTCCTCCCACTAAGACCCTCCTCCAGACCTCAGTTAAGATTCTTGTGCCCGGCTGAGCTGGATGCACACTAGGGGCTTTCCTGAGCTCCTAGAAAGAAAGTATATTTAGGTTTTTTATTTTACAGTGAGTTCTGCTGGCAACAGACTCACTGCAGCGAGGGACTAAGGGGAGAAGAAGCGAACCTACCTAACTGGTGGTAGCTTGGGCTTCTTAGGCTACTGGACACCATTAGCTCCAGAGGGATCGACCGCATGGAACCGGCCATTGATGTTCGGTCCCGGAGCCGCGCCGCCGGCCCCCTTACAGAGCCAGAAGCAAAAAGTGTTCCGAAAAATCGGCGGCAGAAGACTTCAGTCTTCACCAAGGTAGCGCACAGCACTGCAGCTGTGCGCCATTGCTCCTCATGCACACCTCACACTCCGGTCACTGATGGGTGCAGGGCGCTGGGGGGCGCCCTGAGCAGCAATATAAACACCTTGCCTGGCAAAATCATCACAATATATAGCCCCAGGGGCTATATATGTGATAAATACCCCTGCCAGAATCCATAAAAAAGCGGGAGAAAAGTCAGCGAAAAAGGGGCGGAGCTATCTCACTCAGCACACTGGCGCCATTTTCTCTTCACAGTGCAGCTGGAAGACAGCTCCCCAGGCTCTCCCCTGTAGTTTTCAGGCTCAAAGGGTTAAAAAGAGAGGGGGGGCACTAAATTTAGGCGCAATATTGTTTATACAAGCAGCTATTGGGGAAAATTCACTCAGTTATAGTGTTAATCCCTGCATTATATAGCGCTCTGGTGTGTGCTGGCATAATCTCTCTCTGTCTCCCCAAAGGACTTTGTGGGGTCCTGTCCTCAGTCAGAGCATTCCCTGTGTGTGTGCGGTATGTCGGTACGGCTGTGTCGACATGTTGGATGAGGAAGGTTACGTGGAGGCGGAGCAGAGGCCGATAAATGGGATGTCGCCCCCTGGGGGCCGACACCAGAGTGGATGGATAGGTGGAAGGTATTAACCGACAATGTCAACTCCTTACATAAAAGGCTGGATGACGTAACAGCTGTGGGACAGCCGGCTTCTCAGCCCGCGCCTGCCCAGGCGTCTCAAAGGCCATCAGAAAAACGCCCGTTCCCTCAGATGGCAGACACAGATGTCGACACGGAGTCTGACTTTAGTGTCGACGAGGTTGAGACATATACACAATCCACTAGGAACATCCGTTACATGATCTCGGCAATGAAAAATGTGTTACGCATTTCTGACATGAACCCAAGTACCACATAAACGGGGTTTTATTTTTGGGGAGAAAAAGCAGCCAGTGTTTTGTTCCCCCATCAGATGAATGAATGAAGTGTGTAAAGAAGCGTGGGTTCCCCCGGTAAGAAACTGGTAATTTCTAAAAAGTTACTGATGGCGTACCCTTTCCCGCCAGAGGATAGGTCACGTTGGGAGATATCCCTTAGGGTGGATAAGGCGCTCACACGTTTGTAAAAAAAGGTGGCACTGCCGTCTTAGGATACGGTCACCTTGAAGGAGCCTGCTGATAAAAAGCAGGAGGCTATCCTGAAGTCTGTATATACACACTCAGGTTATATACTGAGACCTGCAATTGCCTCAGCATAAATAGTGCTGGTGCAGCGTGGTCTGATACCCTGTCAGATAATATTAATACTCTAAGACAGGGATAATATTTTGCTAACATAGAGCATATTAAAGACGTCGTCTTATATATAAAGGATGCACAGAGGGATATTTGCCGGCTGGCATCCAGAATTAATGCAATGTCCATTCTGCCAGGAGGGTATTAGAAACCCGGCAGTGGACAGGTGATGCTGCCTTATAAGGGTGAGGAATTGTTTGGGGATGGTCTCTGGGACCTCGTATCCACAGCAACAGCTGGGAAGAAATTTTTTTTACCTCAGGTTTCCTCACAGCCTAAGAAAGCACCGTATTTTCAGGTACAGTCCTTTTGGCTTCAGAAAAGCAAGCGGGTCAAGGGCGCTTCCTTTCTGCACAGAGACAAGGGAAGAAGGAAAAAGCTGCACCAGCAGCCAGTTCCCAGGATCAAAAATCTTCCCCCGCTTCCTCTGAGTCCACCGCATGACGCTGGGGCTCCACAGGTGGAGACAGGTGCGGTAGGGGCGCGTCTCGGGAACTTCAGGGACCAGTGGGCTTGCCCACAGGTGGATCCCTAGGTTCTGCAAATAGTATCACAGGGATACAGGCTGGAGTTCGAGGCGACTCCCCCTCGCCGTTACCTCACATCAGCCTTGCCTGCTGCCCTCGGAGAAAGGTAGTACTGGCGGCAATTCACAAGCTGTACTTCCAGCAGGTGAAATCAAGGTACCCCTCCTTCAACAAGGCCGGGGTTACTATTCCAAAATGTTGTGGTACCGAAACCAGACGGTTCGGTGAGACCCATTCTAAAATTGAAAGCCTTGAACACTTATATACGAAGGTTCAAGTTCAAAATGGAATCGCTCAGGGCGATTATTGCAAGCCTGGAGAATTTCATGTTATCACTGGACATCAAGGATGCTTACCTGCATGTCCCTATTTACCCTCTTCACCAGGAGTACCTCAAAATTGTGGTACAGGATTGTCATTACCAATTCAAGACGTTGCCGTTGGTCTGTCCCCGGCACCGAGGTATTTACCAAGGTAATGGCCGAAATAATTATCCCGTACTTGGACGATCTCCTTATAAAGGCGAGGTCCAGGGAGCAGTTGTTCGTCGGAGTAGCACTATCTCGGGAAGTGCTACAACAGCACGGCTGGATTCTGAATATTCCAAAGTCGCAGCTGGTTCCTACGACGCGTCTACTGTTCCTGGGTATGGTTCTGGACACAGAACAGGATAAAAAGGGTTTCTCCCGGAGGAGAAGTCCAAGGAGTTGTCGTCTCTAGACAGAGACCTCCTAATACATATACAGGTGTCGGTGCATCAATGCACGCAAGCCCTGGGAATGATGGTAGCTTCTTACGAAGAAATTCCATTCTACTAGGTAAAGATGAGTCGCACAGACACTTGTTTGCATTCAATATTTTTGATGTGTGATATATGTCCTTTCCCTTATGTTCAATAATCTAGGTATATACCTTTAATCTATTGGGAGGTGCTCCAAGGGATAACGTAGGTATAGAAGTTCAAAAGAAGAAGATTCCCTATACTGGGCACACACGGACAAGTACATTTTCTTAAAGTCAAATATCTGTTACGATAGATGACCACAGATTCTAAAATATAACTTTTAATATTATTACTAAAACATGAGCGAAATATAGTGCATGTGAATTGTGAATAATTGTGTAAGAATTTAATAAAGTGAATTAAAAAAGCTCAGCCACTGTAATGGTGTATTTCTTCACTGTCTCCAATGTTTTAAACAGTGTTTCTGTATTAGTAACAACTAAAGTTGCCAAATGTCTTGTAATGATACATTTGTATCTGGGAGTAAACAACTCCTTCTTGTAACTTAATGATACCACCACTATTTTGATTTAAATTCCGTATTTTCAGTGTGCGCATCACTGACTTCAATTTGCTGTATTTAAATGGTGGACCATGATATAATGTTGCCTTCTCTGAGTAATGTATTGATTAATACTTGGGGGATAGTGTCCCTGTGTTACTGTCCTAAGTAAATATATGGTGCCTTATGTATTAATTTTCTCCTTGAGCTGCCCTTATTACTGTCTCGCAGAATGTTCTTAGACAGATGGGGCTTATTATCATTCTCTACACATATGTGTCGTTGATAATACTCTTTGCTATATGGCTGAGAGTCGTATTATTGATCCTGTATCAACATCGCTTGCACATAATGTTTCTTTATCATCCACTAGGGGTCACTGGAGTACTCTTGGGGATATGGACGGCTTCCACCGGAAGAAGGCACTGAATAAATTAATTTTTGAGACTACTCCTCCCCTCCATATCCTCGAGCACTTCAGTGTTTTTTCTGTGCTCGACACAGTTAGAAGGCATAGTGGAGCTCGTCCACGAAGTATTGGAATTTTTTTTTTTTTAGTTCCTAAGTTTTTCTTCTTTTCAAGGATTTCCACGTCCTTTCCCCCCTTCTAACAGGCGTGGGTCAGGGACAGTGGAAGCGGCTGAGAACAGCCGTGAGTGTCGGACCTCTCTGTAAAGAGCTCCCTCACTCCACCTGCAGGCTGCCTGCAAAAAGCTGGACGGAGCTTGGATGAGAAGCCCCGTCATAGACTTTGGTCACGGTCCAGGTATGTTAGGGGCGGTCAGCTCTTGCTGCCGCTCCACTGTTGGGGATTGTATTGGGTACTCACCGCTGCCCGGAGCGCGTGTGCATGGGCCGCGTCACGGCTCCATGCGGCGCGCTCTCACTCTCCGCTCCCAGCATCTTAAATACCAGACCGCTGCTCCCCGGCGCCGCAGCAGCGCTGCCTGGCTACACAGACACTCCGCAAAATGTGTGTGGCGGGCGGGAGCGCGTGTGCATAGGCCGCTCCAGGGCTCTATGCAGCACGCTCGCTGCTTCCGCTATCCGCCCGCAGCAGCCGAGGAGTTCCCGCTGCCTGGGCCTACAGGTACAGGCCGCTCACACGGCCCTATGCAGACTTCCACAGGCCCCGACCCGGTGCTGTACACGGAGGTCGTGGGAGTGGGGGGGGGAGACATTGGCAGTATTTGGCATGCTTAATATGTTAATGTTCTCCTGTCTGTTCCAGGTTTCCTTTATTACATCTCGGCTAAGAGTGGTACTAGGGGAATTTTGGGGTCAGTTTTCTTATTGCTGGCAGGCACTGCACTTGCCTGATATATACCAGGAACTTTGGTGTTATTACTGAGTCGTGCAGTCTGTCTGTGTGTAGTTTGTATTGTCTGTCTTTTATAATGAGTAAGACACCAGCAAAATCTAAGAAACATTTTTCATGTCATGTCTGTAAGAGTGTGTTGCCTGATGGATCCACCACATGTACAGCATGTGTTGTTAATACAGCCATAAATACGATTTCAGAAGTAAAACCACCATCTCTGGACCCTCCATGGGCTTTACTTGCAGATGTATTAGTTGGTTTACAATCAGAGCTGGCCGCCTCTCGTGAAGAAAGAGAGGCGGCAAGATCTGAGTTTAAAATGAGACCATTTGAGTTACCAGAGTCTCAATCTGGTCAGAGGCCCACCTTGAGTGGGAAAGATAAATTTCCTTTTCCTAATAATTCTCCAGTCTCTGGGATACTAGACCTCACTGAACAGGAGTATGAGGAGGGCGAAATAGGGCAACAGTCAGATAGTGACGATTTTGACAGCCCAGGTATTGACAATCTCATCAGAGCAGTACGTCAGTCGCTGGAGTTTACGGAAACTGAGGAGCCCCTGACGAATGATGAGGTAGTTTTTACTAAACGACAGAGATCTCCGATGTGTTTCCCTATTTCGGAATCTCTTAATAAAATGTTACTGGAATCACGGAAAAATCCGGATAAACGGTTTTCTATTCCTCGTAGATTTAAATCGAGTTACCCGTTTCCAGAGTCCATGACAGCTACTTGGGAGAACCCACCATTGGTGGATTCATCCGTATCCAAACTTACAAGGAAGTTAACCATACCAGTACCAACTGCTACTACGCTTAAAGACCCTGCAGATCGTAAAATAGAGGCTATGCTAAGGTCCATGTATACAGCAGCTGGAGTGCTGCTGAGACCTGGGTTGGTTGGCATTTGGGTTACTAAAGCTTTAATGGTATGGATAAAGGAGCTCAAGTCGGCTCTGCAAGATGACCATCTTATACTTCTCGCGGATCAAATCTGGGAAGCTGCTGAATATCTATGTACAGCTTCTACTGACGTCTGTCAGCTTACTTCTCGCCTGTCCTCATCGCTAGTCATAGTACGACGAGCACTTTGGCTGCGTTCTTGGCAGGCGGAGACGGAGGTTAAAAAAGGTATAGAGGCATTGCCTTATGATGGCGAGAAGCTTTTCGGTCCTGAATTGGACAAATGGATTTCTGAGGCTACTGGAGGAAAGTCTGTGTTTCTTCCATCGCCTACAACTATACCTAAATGGAAATATTCTGGTCCGGCGTTCAAATCCTTTAGAACTCAGCCCTTTCGTGGGCAGGGCACAGGAGCAGTCACGCCTGGTAGAAGAGGTCGGGGACGTAGTGCTCGACAATCCAATGCACGTCGTCAAGACACTAAGACCACTAACAAACCAGTGGCATGACGGGCTCCCAGCCCATCTCGGATCTCCAATTGTGGGAGCACGCCTGCAGAGCTTTCAGGGGGCGTGGCTGCAGACGTCCACAGATGGGTGGATCCGCAAGTTAGTATTAGAGGGTTACAAAATAGAGTTCGATTATCTTCCGACAGGAAGATTTTTCACGACAGGACTGCCTGTGTCGGACGACAAGAAAGCAGTTCTGCAGGTTGCCATTCAGTCTCTGCTGAATGCTGCAGTTGTAATTCCGGTCCCCGTGCAGGAACAGGGGCAGGGTTATTATTCCAGTCTGTTTCTGGTACCAAAACCAGATGGCTCAGTCAGGCCAATATTGAACCTAAAAGGTCTCAATCATTACGTCACTTACCACAGATTCAAGATGGAATCTCTCAGGTCAGTAATTGCAGGGTTAGAGCCGCAGGAATTCATGATTGCACTGGATCTCAAGGATGCGTACTTACACATTCCGATTTGGCCACCTCACCAGAGTTTCTTAAGGTTTGCGATAAGGCGAGACCATTACCAGTTTCAGGCTCTCCCGTTTGGCCTCTCATCAGCGCCTCGGGTATTCACCAAGGTAATGTCCGTGATGATAGCTCATCTCAGGTCCCTAGGGGTAATAATTGTTCCGTATTTGGACGATCTACTCATAAAGGCTCCGTCTCAACAATTGCTTCTCCAGCATGCTTTGCTAACGTACAATGTACTAGTTCAGCACGGTTGGATAGTCAGTTTAAAGAAATCACATCTAATTCCGTGTCAGCGACTTCAATTCCTAGCGATGATTCTCGATACAGTAAAACAAAAGGTTTACCTGCCACAACAGAAAGTACAGGTCATTCGTCATCTGGTGCAATTAGTGCTCAAGCCACGCACAGTCTCAGTACATTTGTGCATTCGCCTTTTAGGCACAATGGTGGTGGCTTTCGAAGCACTTCAGTTCGGAAGGTTTCACTCACGTCCGTTTCAACTGGAGGTGTTAGCGCAATGGTCGGGATCACATCTGCAGTTGCACCACAGGGTGAGATTGTCGCCACAAGTCAGGGTGTCTCTTCTCTGGTGGTTAAAAATACACAATCTATCTGCAGGGAGACGATTCGGCGTCGTGAATTGGATAATTCTGACAACAGACGCAAGTCTCAGAGGTTGGGGAGCTGTAGTTCAGAGTCATCGGCTCCAGGGCCTCTGGGCAAATCACGAAAGATCGCTATCCATAAATGTTCTGGAACTCAGGGCGATTTACAATGCTCTAAGACAAGCAGTGTACATGTTTCGTTTTCAGACTGTTCAGGTGCAGTCAGACAATGCGACGGCAGTCGCATACATAAACAAACAAGGAGGAACGAGAAGCCGCATGGCAATGCGGGAAGTAGCTCGGATCCTCAGATGGGCCGAATATCACCAGGTGATATTGTCGGCAGTGTTCATTCCGGGAGTGGACAACTGGGAGGCAGATTTTCTCAGTCGTCGGGATTTTCATCCAGGAGAGTGGGCATTAAATCCAGAAGTATTTCAGATGTTGATCCAGAAGTGGGGGTACCCTCAGGTGGATCTGATGGCATCCCGCCACAATCATCAGGTGTCACGATATATGTCCAGAACAAGAGATCCAGGGGCAGTGGCGGTGGATGCTCTCACAGCCACGTGGCCGTACAGCCTTGTGTATCTGTTTCCACCGTTTCCGCTGCTCCCGCTGTTGCTAAACGGATCAAGAGAGGGTCCGTCACAGTCATACCTCATTGGCCTCGGAGGGCTTGGTTCTCGGATCTCCTCGGGTTACTCGCAGACGATCCATGGCCACTCCCACTACGTCCGGACCTGTTACAACAGGGTCCGTTCCTTTACCCCGATTTAGCGCGGCTGCGTTTGACGGGGTGGCTGTTGAAAAGGCCATCTTAAGAAGAGAGGGCATTCCTGAGTCTGTTATACCAACCATGGTACGAGCTAGGAAGCCGGTTACGGCAGCTCATTATTACAGAATCTGGCGTACTTATATAAGTTGGTGTGAAGCTCGGAAATTTCCGACATCATCTTTTAATTTATCCCGTCTTTTGTTATTTTTACAGATGGGGTTAGATGGAGGACTACGTCTTTCCACACTAAAGGTGCAGGTATCTGCGTTGTCAATTTTCTTTCAAAGGAAATTGGCCTCGTTGCCGTCAATACATACGTTTTTACAGGGTGTAAAGAGGATACAGCCTCCTTTCATTCCACCTACAGCACCATGGGACTTGAATCTGGTTTTAGATTTCTTACAGTCCGATTACTTTGAACCTTTACGACAAGTGGATATTAAATTTCTCACTTGGAAAACGATTTTTCTTTTAGCCTTAGCTTCGGCTAGGCGTGTTTCAGATCTGGGTGCCTTGTCGTGCAAGTCACCGTATTTAGTTTTTCATGATGACAGAGCGGAACTTCGGACGAATCCCGCTATTCTACCAAAGGTAGTGTCGTCTTTTCACATCAATCAACCAATAGTAGTTCCTGTGTTAACAGGAGATTCTGGAACGTTGGATGTGGTTCGCGCATTGCGCATCTATGTATCCCGAACGTCTACTGTGCGTAAAACGGATACGTTGTTTGTTCTCTATGATGCGGCTAAGAGGGGTTGGCCAGCCTCTAAGCAAACCATATCCAGATGGATCAAACTGACCATACGTCAGGCTTACCTTGATGCTAGGTTACAGCCACCTACTTCAGTAACAGCTCATTCCACACGTTCTGTGGGAACGTCATGGGCAGCGAGTCGTGGGGCTTCTACGACACAGCTTTGCCGTGCGGCTACTTGGTCTTCAGTGCACACGTTTGTGCGCTTTTACAAGTTTGATACTTTCGCGGCATCAGCATCTAGCTTTGGCCGTTTAGTGTTACAAGTGCCAAACAGCTCTCCCACCACGGAGGAAACTTTGGTACATCCCAAGAGTACTCCAGTGACCCCTAGTGGATGATAAAGAAAATAGGATTTTGGTACTTACCAGGTAAATCCTTTTCTTTGAATCCATAGGGGGCACTGGACGCCCACCCAGAGCAGTTTACCTGTTTTAGGAAGTTCAGTGGTTCTTATGGTAACACACTTTCACGACTGGTTTAAATTTAACAAGGGTTAATCAGTTATGGTGTCAACTGTTTAGTTGTCTGTTACGTTTTGTGTCAACTTTATTGTTGTCCGTGAGATTATATGTAATTCTCCTTTGGTCAATCTCTCTATCGATCCTGTTCGGCTCAGTAAAAAACACTGAAGTGCTCGAGGATATGGAGGGGAGGAGTAGTCTCAAAAATTAATTTATTCAGTGCCTTCTTCCGGTGGAAGCCGTCCATATCCCCAAGAGTACTCCAGTGCCCCCTATGGATTCAAAGAAAAGGATTTACCTGGTAAGTACCAAAATCCTATTTTTTCATGCATTAACCCTACAACCTCTGCTTTTAATCAGATTCTATTCGACATCTATTATACACATGTATAGTTTATTGAACAGTTGTTGCTAAATGGTTGATATTTATCCTTAATACTAAAGCAATTATTTATTTAATATCGCAACCCAAGTGCTCATTAGGCAGTCACCCATATATATTGTAATATTTCTTTGTATCACATTTACCAAACAGATTGTTTCATAATAGGACAGTTAATTATTCAGTATTGTGTGTGGCACATATATTTTCTTTATTTCTAATAATAAATAGTGCCTGCAAAATCATCCACACTGTAGCTGGGACCTCTATATATCCCCTCAGTATTATGCCGCTATACATTCAGCGTTGCAGAGCCGGCACAATGAGATTTTATAAACTTCAGTGCTGCAATATAATCCGCTCCCTCCCGCAGCGTGTATCAGCGGGAACAAGCTACAATGTAGCTGGGACCACAGCGTGTCCCCTCAATGTTTGGCCGCTATTGTATTAGATGTTATCGGGCAGCACACTGGGATCTTAATGAAAAGTCCCAGTGAAGAAATTCAATTCGCCAGGTCCCATGCAAGGATTTTCCAGTGGGATCTGTTGGACAAGTGGTCCGGGTCGCATCTTCAGATGCATCGGCGGATAACCCTGTCTCCAAGGGCCAGGGTGTCGCTGTTGTGGTGGCTGCAGAGTGCTCATCTTCTAGGGGGCCGCAGATTCGGCATGCAGGACTGGGTCCTGGTGACCACGGATGCCAGCCTTCAAGGCTGGGGGTGCAGTCACACAGGGAAGAAACTTCCAAGGCTATGGAAAAGACAGGAGACTTCCCTACACATAAATATTCTGGAACTAAGGGCCATTTACAATGCCCTAAGTCAGGCTAGACCCCTGCTTCAACACCGACCGGTGCTGATCCAGTCAGACAACATCACGGCGGTCGCTCATGTAAACCGACAGGGCGGCACAAGAAGCAGGATGGCGATGGCAGAAGCCACAAGGATTCTCCGATGGGCGGAAAATCATGTGTTAGCACTGTCAGCAGTGTTCATTCCCGGAGTGGACAACTGAGAAGCAGTGTTCATTCCCGGAGTGGACAACTGAGAAGCAGACTTTCTCAGAAGACACGACCTCCACCCGGTAGAGTGGGGACTTCATCCAGAAGTCTTCCAAATGATTGTACACCGTGGGGAAAGGCCACAGGTGGACATGATGGCGTCCCGCCTCAACTAAAAGTTACAAAGATATTGCGCCAGGTCAAGGACCCTCAGGCGATAGCTGTGGACGCTCTGGTAACACCGTGGGTGTACCAGTCGGTGTATGTGTTCTCTTCTCTGCCTCTTACCCAGGGTAATGAGAATAATAAGAAGGAGAGGAGTAAGAACTATACTCATCGTTCCGGGTTGGCCAAGAAGAGCTTGGTAACCAGAACTCCAAGAAATGATCTCAGAGGACCCATGGCCTCTGCCGCTCAGACAGGACCTGCTGCAGCAGGGGGCCTGTCTGTTCCAAAACGTACCGCGGCTGCGTTTGACGGCATGGCGGTTGAACGCCGGATCCTGAAGGAAAAGGGAATTCCGGAGGAAGTTATCCATACGCTATTTAAAGCTAGGAAAGAAGTGAACGAAAACCATTATCACCGCATATGGCGGAAATATGTTGCGTACTGTGAGGCCAGGAAGGCCCCAAAGGAGAAATTTCAGCTAGGTCGATTTCTGCACTTCCTACAGTCAGAGGTGACTATGGGCCTAAAATTGGGTTCCATTACGGTCCAGATTTCGGCTCTATCGATTTTCTTCCAAAATTGAACTGGCTTCACTGCCTGAAGTTCAGACTTAAGGGAGTGCTGCATAGTCAGCCCCCGTTTGTGCCTCCAGTGGCACCGTGGGATCTCAACGTGGTGTTGGATTTCCTGAAGTCGCATTTGGTTGAGCCACTTAAATCCGTGGAGCTATAATACCTCACGTGGAAAGTGGTCATTCTGTGGGCCTTGGCGTCGGCCAGGCGTGTATGAGAATTGGCGGCTTTGTCATACAAAAGCCCTTATCTGTATTTTATATGGATAAGGCGGAATTGAGGACTCGTTCCCAATTCCTTCCTAAGGTGGTATCAGTTTTTCATGTGAACCAACCTATTGTGGTGCCTGCGGCTACTTGGGACTTGGTGGATTCCAAGTTACTGGACGTAGTCAGGGCCCTGAAAAGTATATGTTTCCAGGACAGCTGGAGTCAGGAAAACTGACTCGCTATTTCTCCTGTATGCACCCAACAAGCTGGGTGCTCCTGCTTCTAAGCAGACGATTGCTCGCTGGATCCGTAGCACGATTCAACTTGCACATTCTGCGGCTGGACTGCTGCACCCTAAATCTGTAAAAGCCCATTCCACGAGGAAAGTGGGCTCTCCTTGGGCGGCTGCCCGAGGGGTCTCGGCTTTACAACTTTGCCGAGCTGTTACTTGGTCGGGTTAAAACATTTTTGTAAGAGTCTACAAGTTTGATACCGTGGCTGAGGAGGACCTAGAGTTTGCTCATTCGGTGCTGCAGAGTCATCCGCACTCTCCCGCCCATTTGGGAGCTTTGGTATAATCCCCATGGTCCTTACGGAGTCCCAGCATCCACTTAGGACGTCAGAGAAAATAAGATTTTACTCACCGGTAAATCTATTTCTCGTAGTCCGTAGTGGATGCTGGGCGCCCATCCCAAGTGCGGATTGTCTGCAATACTTGTTTATAGTTATTGCCTAACTAAAGGGTTATTGTTGAGCCATCTGTTGAGAGGCTCAGTTATATTTCATACTGTTAACTGGGTATAGTATCACGAGTTATACGGTGTGATTGGTGTGGCTGGTATGAGTCTTACCCGGGATTCAAAATCCTTCCTTATTGTGTCAGCTCTTCCGGGCACAGTATCCTAACTGAGGTCTGGAGGAGGGTCTTAGTGGGAGGAGCCAGTGCACACCAGGTAGTCCTAAAGCTTTCTTTAGTTGTGCCCAGTCTCCTGCGGAGCCGCTAATCCCCATGGTCCTTACGGAGTCCCAGCATCCACTACGGACTACGAGAAATAGATTTACCGGTGAGTATAATCTTATTATTTTTTTTTTACATAGAAATGTAATGTTTATTTAAGACATGCAGAAGAAGGCAGGTATTGCCCACCTACTTCTGTGACATCACAACTTGAAGAGAAGTTGGCTGTTGAAACAGTTTTAGGGCCAGATGCATCATCACTTGGAAAGTGATAAAATAGAGAGTGAAACTGTACCCACCAATCAGCTCCTAACTGCCATTTTTCAAACACAGCCTATGACATGGCATTTAGGACCTGATTGGCTGGTACTTTTGCTTTCTCCATTTTATCACTCTCTAAGCGTGATGCGTCTAGCCCTTAAGGTTAAATGTATGGAGCACCGTTTTAGTTGACAGACAAGTTGAATGGTTAGCTGAAAGTTGATCTAGTCACAGTGTATGCCTAGCTTTTCCCTTATTGAGCTTCGCATGTAGTTTCCAACCTCCCCTAATTTCTGTGTTAGTTTCTGTGGCAGTCTGAGGTTTTAAAATTTACGCTCAGAATTATCTGTATTTTTAAATATTGAGCAACTGCAGAGTACAATACCATATGTGTAATGTATGCTATTATCATTTTGTATTTTATTCCATAGGCTCTAAGGGGGTCATTCCGAGTTGATCGCTTGCTAGCTAGTTTTAGCAGCCGTGCAAACGCTATGCCGCCGCCAACTGGGGAGTGTATTTTAGCTTAGCAAAAGTGCGAATGCATGTGCAGCCGAGCTCTGCAAAAAAAAGTTTGTGCAGTTTCAGAGTAGCTCTGAACCTACTCAGCGCTTGCGATCACTTCAGCCTATTGGTGTCCGGATTTGACGTCATACACCCGCCCAGCCACGCCTGTGTTTTTTCAGACACACCTGCGTTTTTGCAAACACTCCCTGAAAACGGTCAGTTGACACCCAGTAACGCCCCCTTCCTGTCAATCTTCTTGCAGCCGCCAGTGCGAAGGAAAACTTCGCTAGAACCTGAGCACAACCACAAAGAGCTTTGTACCCATACGTTGTGCGTGCGCATTGCGGGGCATACGCAGAAATGCAGTTTTTTCACCTGATCGCTGCGCTGCGAAAATCGGCAGCGAGCGATCAACTCGGAATGACCCCCTAAATCTATACTTAAGTCAACTATTTAAAATACAAAAAAAAACCACAGAAAACAATAACAACCCTTTTATAAAGTCAGGTGTACTCTGAAAACTCTGTATATTATATATTGTTGACCACTAGGAAATATTGTTATATCCAGTGAAGTCACCCTGTATTTGCAGGACCTATTTCTTCCGTTTACACAGATAGATGTACAGTACAGTATCATTATAATGGAAGAAGTATCAATGGCATTTGTTAAAACTTCCAAAATAGTTTAAAAAATTCTTGGTATCGGAAATTTAGCTCAGGAAATTACCTTTACAGTAAAATTAGATGTTAGCTATGCCTTTGTCCTATTGTTGACAGTGGAGACATGCTGTTCTAGGACAAATGGACATAATGTTTCCATAAACACTAACGTACTCAGTAGGCCACAAAAATCCATTTTCTTTTATGTGTTATTTTTTATACTCTGCACTCATCATATGCAAGTTTGTGTATAGAAAGTATGTATAAACCAGTAATGTTATAACAAATCCCAGCTAAATATTTTTATAGCTTTTTAAACTCTGTGTTGATCGCAACCACTGATTTTGCAGTCTTCGTAACCCAGAATAACCTTTCAGAGTCTGGGATTTTCTTGTATGCATTATTGTATTTTGTTGCATCAGTTTAATGGGGGATGTTTGTATTCATTTATATGCTAATCCCAAATGAATATTTAATTCTACCCATTTTATTGATAGGTGGGAATTCAATTACCCATGTTAATATTCGTGTGGTGAAAACTGGACTTTACCTTTCATTGGGGTTATACGAGCCCATCGTTTTTCTCACACAAAAAATGACCTGGATCCGGGATAAGTTCCCATAACTATATGTTTTCACAACTAGACTGTAAAAACAGGTCACTTATTGGGGATTTTTTTCTACTGCCTCCAGGCAGATGAAAAAATATCACAGATAGTGACGGCTATGGGAGATGGGTTCAGTATGAAAAGCCGGCGGTCGGGATGCTGGCGTCCAGTATACAGACACCAGCATCCCAATTGTGGCAATGCCAACAAGGGTGCACAGGGTACCCTAACCACCCTCCCCTACCCCCTAACCCTCCCTGTCCGCAGCCTAAACCTAACCTCCCCTATTGGTGCCTAACCCTAACCTTCCCCCGGTGGTGCCTAAACCTAATCCCCCCCTTCCCGCAGCCTAAACCTAAGCCTTCCACCGGTTGTGCCTAAACCCTAACACTCCTCCGGTCATGCCTGACCCTAACCCCCCCTCTGTGTAGCCTAACCCTAACCTCCACCAGGCCGCAGTCTAACCCTAACCTCCACCACGCCGCAGCCTAACCCCCTCGGAGTATTCCTAAACCTAACCCCCCCCCCCCCCCCCGCAGCCTAAACCTAACCCTCCCCCCTTAGTGCCTAACCCCAATACTCCCCCCATGGTGGTGACAAACCCTAAACCCCCCTTTCTGCATCCTAACCCTACCCTCACACATCCCGCAGTCTAACCCTAAGCCCCCAAAATGTGTGCCTAAACCTAACCCCCCTTCCTGCACGTTAAACCTAACCCAGCAGTTCATACTTACCTTTGGGATCCTGACTGCCAGGTTATAGTCGTCAGGATCCTGATCTCTTCGGGATTCCGGCGTCTGTATTCTGGCAGCTGGCAGGATCCCGGTGTCTGTATTCTGCCTGCCGGGATCCTGAATGCATACCTCAGGGACACTTGAATAACCCCCTGGGGATCAATTAGCCAAGGTAATTTACTGTGGCTAATTGAATTTCCCCCGTAGCCTGTAACAATATATAAACCCATAATGGCAACATTTGCACATAGAAGTGAACTGATTTCTCAATGTGATCCCCCTGCATACTTCAACAGAGGATCACCATTACATTTATGGGGAGTCGGGCAAAGTGGCATAGTGGATAGCAGTAACATAACTCTTTCATGCCATGATGAGAGTAAAGAATCGCAGAGAGCACCCATTTGATACCAGCCTAAAGGTACATACACCTAACGCAGTAGTCAAAGGACTTGGTACATAGCAGGACAGTGGAGACGAGCTGTACATCTCCTAAACAATAGACTGTATCTATCCTAAACATTATAGGAGCCAGAGTTCTGATGACATACCAGATGCGATTAGATCCATTTTCATTCCAATTTAAATACAAACCAAATCCAAGCATCACAATATCATTGTTTCCTATGAAAATGTTAAAGAATCAGTGTGTGTAAGACGATAAATCCAGTAAAATCTAGTGTAAATAGTAAAAACAATTTGATATTTGAAGTGGTATTTCTTGTAATTATATGACAGCAAATATAATTTAAAAATGCACATAATCAGAAAGACCTTAATGCTTGTGGTAAATCAGAACCTTTTCAAGTTTGATAAAAACAGGGTTTTTTTTAATTGAAACTTTTTCAAAGGAGTAACAAGAAACAGACAAAAAGGGATGGGGAAAAGGGTTAGGTGCCGAAAGAAAAGGGAAAATAAAAGGGTGTGGATGATGGAAAGGATACAAAGTCCACATAATGAAATAAAATACAATAACATTGCAGGTCATAAAACAGAGCAAATGCCATACACAACAAGTAAGGAAAAAAAACATACAGTACCAAGAATCCCAATATAAAACCATGAAATACATTGGGGGAGTAAGTCAAGAGGATGATAGATTATCTTACACAACAGGCAGTTACTATTGTCTGGCACATATACTCACAGAATGTTTTGAAATTTTTTTGCGTGCAATATGTCCCTTTAAGACATTAAATATAAGAAGGAGGAACCTAGTGATCGCTCTACAGATAAAATATTTCCCAAACTAATTATTGGTGCTAACGTTCGTGTGCCTGTTCATGTGTCTTTACTGGCTTAAAGTCTCACAGCTGTACCTGATGCAACCCCTCGAAACTGGCCATTTCAGATGCAGATCTGGGCTTCTCCACTGTATTAAAATAAACTTGGCATTTCTGTGTTTATACTCTCCCAGAGTAAATTCTTCTAATTGATACCATGGGCTTTTAACATTTTAAAGTGTAAATAACTGCTTATATAGTCATCTACACAAAAGACTTTATGTAGCTTTTTCAAACATTGTACCATTACATTTTAAACATACTTCATTGTGTGATTTACTGATTTTGATGGTGGTATTCTGATTGTGGTAATTATCTTCTCTGGTTCACAAATGTTTTACACAGTCATGCCGTCACTAGTAACCAAGCCTCAGCATTCACTGAAAACATCCAACTTTAAGAAACAATAGCATTTACTCTGGCAGATCAGTTTTTTCTGCAAAAATATAAAAATATTCAAAAAGTGAAGGAAAATGAGTTTAATGAATAAATGGGAAACCATTTGTATACAGTATAAGGTTACAAAAGTTACATATGATCAAATCTTACTGTATGTTACAATGGCAGAATAATGGTATGTATATTATACTGGACACAACTTATTTGAAAGTCTAAATATAATTCAATTATTCTAGAGATTAATTAGGTTGTGCATGAGTTGTTTCATATAACTAATTTGGAAAGATACAGGTTTAATAAAATAATGTAGAATTTAAATAAAATAAAAATAACTGTTACCTAAATGATCATATAAAAAAACATAGGTCAACAAATCTGCAATTTAAAAAGCCCTACGTAATCATTCATGATATTATGCACATCATAAACTGTACACATTAAAAAATATTAACTCAACTGTAAAAAAATAAAACATAAATTTGAATTCATAGCCTAACAAAAAAATAAATGTTCAATAATCTTAATGTCTTCATGATAGCTTCATAAGTGTAAACAGTTTATTCTATAAATGTTTTTGATTAATAAATATATGTATGTGTATATACTACATACTGTATGAAAGATGTATTTTTGTGCTAGTAATGGATGGCATAATACAGGCTTTTTCAACCAGTGTGCCGTGGCACACTAGTGTGCCGCGACCAGTTGCAAGGTGTGCCACGGAGCCAGAGCAGCTTCCTGCACCTTCAGAGTGAACTGTTGGCCCGGGCTCTTCTTAGAGGATCATTCATGCTCCGGCAGTGTCCTGTGCCTTGATGACGCGGCATTGTGATATCATGGGTCACGGCCGCCGCATCTCACCACTCAGCCAGCCCACCTGCCAGCATCCACATCTTCCAGTTCCCGCCTGCATCCACAGCTTTCCTTGCCCACCCACATCCACATCTGCCCGACCGCCCGCTGCTCAGTATTCGCAGCAATACATTATGAACAACCTCCGCCACTGAGGGACAGGGAGGAGGACAGCTGACCGGTAGGGGCTAATATTTGTTATATTATTTCTCCTGTGGAAAGCAATAGGATTTATGGATTTATGGGGGAAACAATGTGAATAATTCATGTGGGGAGCAATAGGATTTATGTGATGAGAAATGTGATTGATTTATGTGTGAGCAACATGATTTATGTGGGGAGCAATGTGATTGATTTATGTGGGGAGCAATTGGATTTATGTGGGGAGCAATGCGATTGTTTTTTTTGTGTAGGCCAATGTATGTGTGGATTTTTTATTACTGTGAGGTCCAATGTGTGTTTTTTTTCTGTGGGGAACGGATGGTGTGCCTTGGCAATTTTAAAATATTGTTCGGTGTGCCGCAAGTAAAAAAAAGATTGAAAATCACTGGCATAATATATTAATTGTAGATACAATACATTTAATGTAAACTGTGTTATTTTCTTTTTCAAATTTGCAACTTATTGTAAATGAATAATACACATTTATTGTATTCATAATGATCACAAATAATCTTATTTGTAAACTATATTGTCCCGATGCATAAATCTATAAATGTGCAATTAAGAAAAACAAATCTTTGTCAGAGTTTTGTGGACTTTTAAATTTACTGTGCATTGTAAGTTTTTGTATGTTCAGTTTATAAGCCTATGCTAATACTTTGATCTTCTCCACGAATGATCGCAGTTAAGGAATGAACCTGCTTGTCTTACTTTGTTTTTTTTTTCCTGCAAATTTTTTTTATGCCCAAATTATAAAACTGGCATACTTTGACACAACTCCATAAATAAAGTATGTAGACCTGATCACATTCTGGCAAGCTTAAGTAACTTTCCAGGAAAAAGTCCTTTAAACATTGGAAAGTACTTACAACTTGTTGTGTGATCCATCTCTTAGCTGTGTCAAAAATAGTACATTTCCACTGAATTGGCATGGGGGATGTCCTCCAATCTCATTTTAATGATTTAAACAGTATTGGTTTAGAACCCTTATCAGCTTTTAACATTTATATAAACAAAATATTATTTATATAATATATATTGTATTATTTTGTACAGACAAGGTTAAATTTACTTAGTTGTGTTAATGTTTTGTTTCCATTAACCAACTGAAGTTTATATACGTATAAAATATTGGTGTTATTCTGCTTGTTACAGGTATAATGCTTTGATTGAATGTTCTGTAATCTAGGTAGTATGATACTGGGAGTGTTTCTGTGTATCTTGGAAGTAAAACAGAAATAAGCATAGATAGAATGTCAGTCTTAGTTGAACCTACTTTTGCTGCTTTGTGCTTATTTATAGATTTTGCAAATCCCGTACAAATGAGTCCAAGCTTTGCTTAGACAGCTTAGTAAGGCAATGTTTTTCAGTCTGGTACAGGAGTTAACCTGTTTATTCATTTAAGTGAGCCATATATAAGTTACTTTGCAGGCAAACACAATTAAGGTAAAGTGTCTGAATGGTCTATTCATAACTAGATACTGTGTACATTTCATGAAGTTATATTTAAGGAACAAACTGTTTATTAATATTTTACGTAGTGTAAATTAGTGTAAAACAAGTTACCAACCAAATAGAATGTATTAGGCTAAATTAAATGGCAATTTACAAAGAAATTGCATCCTTACTAAATTAATGTGTAGTTTATCAGTTTATAAACTAAAGCACAGGTTCTCAAACTTGGTCCTCAGGACCCCACACGGTTCATGTTTTGCAGGTCACCTGTAGATTTTTAAAATATGACAGTTGGTGATACACAGTGCAGCTGCCGGGTGACCTGGAAAACGTAAACCGTGTGGGGTCCTGAGGACCGAGTTTGAGTACCCCTGAACTAAAGTAAATGCATGGAAAAAAGGTTTATAAGCTTGAGGACACAGTGTGTGGATGTTTACACCACTAAATTATATATTGTACAACAGATTGATCAATTGGCCTGAAAAATCGAGTTTAAACAAATTTTAGACTTAAAGGGGGAGATTAAAATGTTTGAAAATTCGGTTGGGTGTCTGTTTTTTCCTGTCTATTAGATAGGAAAAAAACAGACTCCCAACTGACTTTTCAAACATTTGAATCTCCCCCAAAAAGACCATCGTCCAAACTATTGGTACTTTTAAATAGACTTTTATTCAAAATGCTTATTTACTAACAGTTGGTTTGAAAACTGACTAAAAATTGACTACACATCACAAAAAAATAATAAACACATCTGAAAAAAGGTCTATTTACCTTCTAAACCATGTTTATTTGTCTGAAACCTCATTATGATGCCTTTAAAAAGGGTCACAACCGTGTGGTGCACTCTGGCCACAGTAATCAGGTCATTTCAAGGCTGTTCAATGCTCTGTTTTCCTGCAGTATGCAAATCACCACCTGAATGAAGGTGTTTGTGGGTCTTACAGTGCATGTGACATGTTTTGGCCAACAGGAAAGCATTTGTATATTGAAGTCAGTTTTGAGTCTGTTTCGGGTCGATTTAAGTGTCGATTTGAGTGTGAATTGACCCCATTTAGAACGTCAAATAGAAATCACGTCACCAGCAATTTATTACTAGAACTAAAAATCAGTTATTAGTAAATACATTATTTTGACTAGAAACAGTTTTTGTAGTTCGCCTGAGGAACCATGCGCATTGGTTCCTGAAGACCCGCTCTTTTTTTATGGGAAGGAGGTCTGGGGTTAGGAAGAGGCATCCCTCCACCACCTCCGCACTGCATGCCCTGCAGCCATGTGCATGTGTGAACACAGGCCACGCATGTGCAGTAGGAGGGATAGGCACTGTTAAGTGTCACCTGCTTTTCGAATAAGCTGTCAACACACCAGAGCATTACTGAATGTGATGGTAGTTAAGTATCCACCACCACAACTCACAGCGAGTTGGATACCTAATTACTGGTGGTCACCCGGAACCCAGTGATGAATAGGCCCCTGTGGCTAAATAGATATAAGTCCCTGTAACCATATTCCAAAACCTAGTGAAAACCCTTCCCAGAACAGTGGAGAGTTTTATAGCAGAAAAAGGGTAGGACTGTAAGTAGGGTGGTGTGGAGTGTGCCCGCACATAGAGTTGCAGGGTAGGCGGTCAGCTCTTGTCAATTATCTGTTTTAATTATTTTCACTTGTTTGTTCCCCCCTTTTTGAAGCCCAGCATATCCTGAACACCCATGTCTCCTTCCTCCACCCCTTCTGTTGCTAATACCTATACAACATTCATGAACTTAACTTGAGAGCTCTTCGTTATTCAGTCACACTGTCCGTTATTACATTTCAAGATACTGACATACCTGGGATTTGAACCTATTGCATGTGGCATTACAGTCAGACACTCTATTAATTAAGCTATCTGCCCCTACACCGAAAGCTAGAGAATTCTAACTATTTGAAGCTTACCTTGTACTTTGTGAAAAAATGATCTGCATTGCAGCTAAGCAGATGTGTGTAGTGTGTGGCTGCAAGGGATTGGATGTGTGGCTGCTCACTACATAGATCTGCTCAATTGCAATGCTGATTCATTTTGACATAATACCAGTACTGTAGCTACATATAGTTAGAAATGTCATCATTTTTATATGGGATGAAACAACTCAATGAGGAGGACAGAGGTTCTGAAACGCAGTCTTCAAGGCACCCCAACAGTCCAGGTTTTAAGTTTATCCATTCTTGACCATAGGTGACTTAATTAGTACATCAGTAAATTTGATTTCACCATCTGTGCTGAGCTATGGATATACATAAAACCTGGACAATTGAGGTGTCTTGAGGATCTCGTTTGAGGATCCCAGGAGTAGGGTGTTTAACTGAAGTGCAACATTTGTTATTTAATAAAGGGTATTGTAACTGAATAACAACAAGCTCTCAAGTTAAGTTCATGAATGTGGGAAGGGACATCATAACATGGGCTTTCTCTGGGATCAATTTCATCATGCCCCTTTCCCACTAGGACACCCACCTTATGTCTCCTTTGGAAAAATGGGGGACGCCAATTATCTTTCTGGCACAGGGCACCAAAAAGTCTAGCTAATGGCTCTGCAAAGGGGGGACCAACTAATGTCTATTAATTTAGAACGAGAAAAAAACAGTTCTACAAGCACAAGAGATTATGATGTTCAATGTCCATATATTTTTGGCAATGTAGTATATATCTTCCATATTACATATTACATGTAATGATAACTGTAACCTAATAATTGATCACACGGAAGTGTATAGATACAGTGGTTGGCAGTGTCTGTCCTTTTATTACATTTACCAACTGTTCATTAAAACGTTTTCCCCATTCTACATCTAGGTTTGCCCTCATGCCGCATAATTCCTGACAGTAATGTGAAATATAAAATATTCTAAATAGTAATAAAGTATCAAATAATAGCAGTAGTTGTAGTAAAGTAAAATAATAATAGTAATAATAAAATAATGCAAGAAATAATCATTACAAAGTTGCCTACCAATGCATGTGATTTGTGTAAGGGAGGAGACTGTACTGGAGGCAGCTATCATGACATGGATAAGCATGCAGGCTATTGAGTTGCTATATTTGAGGGAAGTATCAACAAATGATTTCAGGCACTGCTTGTCACATTGGTTACATTACAACAATTCTCAAACAAAGGATGGAACATTCTCTTTTTTCATGAAGTTGTGACTACTTGAAAATAAGCCCCTGTTGGAGCACTGGTTTATTGATTCATTCTGCAGACTGCAGTAGTATGGTGCAAGACACAAAGGGGGTAATTCAGAGTTGATAGCAGCAGCAAATTTGTTAGCAGTTGGGCAAAACCATGTGCACTGCAGGGGGGTGGGGGGCAGATATAACATGTGCAGAGAGAGTTAGAGTTGGGTGGGTTATTTTGTTTCTGTGCATAGTAAATACTGGCTGCTTTATTTTTACACTGCAACTTAGATTTAAGTTCAAACACACCCCACCCAAATCAAACTCTGTCTGCACATGTTATATCTGCACCCCTCCCCTGCAGTGCACATGGTTTTGCCCAACTGCTAACAAATGTTCTGCTGCGATCAAGTCTGAATTAGGCCCTAAGTGTAGGAATCAATTAGTCGTATTTACGCAGGGTGGTAACTATTGTAAAACCACAGCTAAATAAAATGTCTTAGATATCCCATTGGATTAGCTAGATGTTTATATTGAGTAAACGATCAGTAACTGTGTCTAAAAGCACTAATTAGCTCAGAGTGGAACACAAGTCCAGTTTGTGGACAGATCTTGTTTGTTTGTGCACCCCGCATGCCTCAAGCGTATGTTTTAGGTAGGCAAATCCTGGGCAAAATGCACCCAATTTACATCTAGCCCCAAAGTGACAAAGGGAGTTGTTTCAATTATTATGCATAAAAGCAATAAAACCACTTAAATATGAGAATATCATTATATCACTGTGCCTGGGAGCTGGGCTCTGCACAATAATGTCACAGGGCTGCGCCTGGTACTGGTCAATGAAGAGGAGCCAGCATTTTGGTGTCACTTCCTCAGATGGTAACACCCGGTTTGCACCGCGCCCCATTAGTGACTCTGCTGACTGTTCCTCCACCCTTTAAAAAAAAATCCAGTAACTGGGCTGTAATGAAGCATTTTCACATAGGCAAAGTTAATTATGTAGTAATACAATGGCTATGCAGACCCGGACATCAGCATAAATTCACCTGTTTCCAGGCGTATCATTTGCATCTACTAGAATGATGTGCATGTGTAGACTGATTATGATGACTAGTATCCAGTCACATAAGGGCAGTTTCATCACAAGATGCATATATTTCTCTTACGTCCTAGAGGATGCTGGGGACTCTGTAAGGACCATGGGGTATAGATGGGCTCCGCAGGAGACATGGGCACTCTAAAGACTTTAGATGGGTGTGCACTGGATCCTCCCTCTATGCCCCTCCTCCAGACCTCAGTTAGATCCTGTGCCCAGAGGAGACTGGATGCACTGCAGGGGAGCTCTACTGAGTTTCTCTGAAAAAGACTTTTGTTAGGTTTTTTATTTTCAGGGAGCACTGCTGGCAACAGGCTCCCTGCATCGTAGGACTGAGGGGAGAGAAGCAGACCTACTTAAATGATAGGCTCTGCTTCTTAGGCTACTGGACACCATTAGCTCCAGAGGATTGGAACGCAGGTCTCATCCTCGCTGTTCGTCCCGTAGCCGCGCCGCCGTCCTCCTCACAGAGTCGGAAGATAGAAGCTGGGTGAGTATAAGAAGAAAGAAGACTTCAAAGGTGGCAGAAGATCTTCACTGAGGTATCGCACAGCGGTAACGCTGCGCGCCATTGCTCCCACATTCACACACACTGACGGCACTGTATGGGTGCAGGGCGCAGGGGGGGCGCCCTGGGCAGCAATAATAAACCTCAAGGGACACTGGCTGACATATATATACTGCGGAGGCAGTATATTAAATAAACCCCCGCCAGTATAAAGAGTTTGAGCGGGACCGAAGCCCACCGTTGAGGGGGCGGAGCTTGATCCTCCAGCACTAACCAGCGCCATTTTCTCCACAGCACGCTGCAGAGAAGCTGCTCCCCAGACTCTCCCCTGCTGAACACAAATACAGAGGGCAAAAAGGAGGGGGGCACATTTTTTTGGCGCAGCGAGTGTATTATTGATATATAAAAGCGCTGTACAGACTGGGATTTTGTCTCAGTGTCCAGTGGCGCTGGGTGTGTGCTGGCATACTCTCTCTCTGTCTCTCCAAAGGGCCTTTTGGGGGACTGTCTCGATATATATATATATATATATATATATATATCCCAGTGTGTGTGGGGGTGTCGGTACGTGTGTGTCGGCATATCTGAAGCGGAAGGCTCGTCTAAGGAGGAGGTAGAGCAGATGATTGTGGTGTCTCCGTCGGCACAGTCGACACCTGATTGGATGGATATGTGGAATGTTTTAAATGCAAATGTGTCTTTATTCCATAAAAGATTGGACAAAGCAGAGTCCAGAGAAAAAGCAGGGAGTCAATCCATGGCTTTGACTGTGTCACAAGACCCTTCAGGGTCTCATAAACGTCCCCTGTCCCAGGTAGCAGACACTGATGCCGACACGGATTCTGACTCCAGTGTCGACTACGATGATGCGAGGTTACACCCAAGGGTGGCCAAAAGTATTCATTATATGATTATTGCAATAAAAGATGTTTTGCATATCACAGAGGACCCCTCGGTGCCTGACACGAGGGTATGCATGTTTAAGGAGAAGAAACCTGAGGTAACCCTTCCCCCATCTCATGAGCTGAACGCTTTATTTGAAAAAGCTTGGGAAACTCCAGACAAGAAACTGCAGATTCCCAAGAGAATTCTTCTGGCGTATCCTTTCCCCACACAGGACAGGTTACGGTGGGAATCCTCACCCAGGGTGGACAAGGCTTTGACGCGCTTGTCCAAAAAGGTGGCGCTACCGTCTCCAGACACGGCAGCCCTCAAGGATCCTGCTGATCGCAGACAGGAGACTACCTTAAAATCAATTTATACACATACGGGGGCCTTGCTCAGACCGGCAGTAGCGTCGGCATGGGTATGTAGCGCAATAGCAGCATGGACAGATAACTTGTCATCTGACATTGACACCCTAGATAAGGATAGCATTTTATTGACCTTGGGTCATATAAAAGACGCAGCGTTATATATGAGAGACGTTGGGCTGTTGGGTTCAAGAGCCAATGCCATGGCAATTTCTGCTAGGCGAGCCCTGTGGACCCGCCAATGGACGGGTGATGCCGATTCAAAGAGGCATATGGAAACTTTGCCTTACACGGGTGAGGTTTTATTTGGGGAGGGCGTCGCGGACCTGGTTTCCACAGCTACCGCGGGTAAATCTTTTTTTTTGCCTTATGTTCCCCCACAGCTAATCTAACAATTAACTCTTTGCGCTATTAAATATGGTATGGCTGATGTTCAAATTACCAAACTGCAAATTTTCTTATAATTCATGAGTTTTAATACACATAAAAAACTAGACCGGTCTAAGATATCTTAACAATATAAGAACAATAATATAATCAGTATTATCAAAATACTATTAAAAATGACTCAAGGAGGTGGAGCCAAGCTGATCTGTGCACAGTTCTCAAACGGACAAATTAGTAACTATATCTCAGTCCGCATAATACACTTGTTATAATGCGCAACAATTTGCTTCTAGAACCCATGTAGAAATGTAAGTTCCTTAGATGTTTTTTATGTAAAAGCAATGTTCCATATTTTATTGCCCATCAGCAAAGACAGAATAATGGCATGACAATATGCTCCTAAACGGAACCTTACGTATGGTTTCCGTCAGTGTTGTGTAACGCAAGATGGAGCCCCAATGGTGAGTACAGCGGTCCCGGTTTCAGGGGATCCAGCGCCAGCAATGACGCCCGCTGATGGCGAGGATGTCCAGCCACGGGGAACAACGAGACCGCACCGTTCCAGTGCTGCTTGCAAGCACCCAGGTCCCAGTCTCTCTCCTCTCAATGGGTGTCGGGCTGATGTTAATGGCGATGAACAGCTATACAGATGGGTTCAAAGGCAATATAAGGGTGCAAAATCCACACTTCTGAAGTGTTTCGCTCCTTTCACAGAAGCTTTATCCAAGCAAAAGAAAACACCTCAATATCAGATGCAGTCCTTTCGGTCGCATAAGTCCAGAAGGGGCCGGGGCTCTTCCTTCCTCACCAGAGGTAAGGGTAGAGGGAAAAGAATGCCTGCTACGGCTAGTTCCCAGGAACAGAAGTCCTCCCCGGCTTCTACAAAATCCACCGCATGACGCTGCGGCTCCACTGCGGGAGTCCGCACTGATGGGGGCACGTCTTCGACTCTTCAGCCAGATCTGGGTTCTGTCAGATTTGGATCCTTGGGCGATAGAAATTGTATCCCAAGGCTACAAACTGGAATTCGAAGAAGTGCCTCCTCGCCGATTAGTTTTAGCTGCGATACAAAAGCTGTGTCAACAGCAAGTGATTATCAAGGTTCCCCTAGTGCAACAGGGGAAGGGGTACTATTCAACTCTATTTGTGGTCCCGAAACCGGATGGCTCGGGCAGACCCATTCTGAATCTAAAATCCCTAAACTTGTATCTAAAAAAGTTCAAATTCAAGATGGGATCTCTCCGGGCAGTGATCTCCAGCCTGGAAGGGGGGGATTTAATGGTGTTACTAGACATAAAGGATGCATACCTTCATGTCCCCATTTATCCTCCTCCTCATCAGGCGTACCTGAGATTCGCTGTACAGGACTGTCATTACCAGTTTCAGACGTTGCCGTTTGGGCTGTCCACGGGCCCGAGGATTTTCACCAAGGTAATGGCGGAAATGATGGTGCTCCTACGCAGGCAAGGAGTCACAATTATCCCATACTTGGACGGTCTCCTGATAAAAGCGAGATCGAGAGATCAGTTGCTGAAAAGCGTGTCACTCTCCCTGAGAGTGCTGCAGCAACACGGCTGGATCCTAAATCTGCCAAAATCGCAGTTGATTCCAATGATTCGGCTATCATTTTTAGGCATGATTCTGGACACGGAAAAGAAGAGGGTTTTTCTCCCAACGGAAAAAGCCTAGGAATTCCAGAGCATGGTCATGGTGGCGGCCTACGAGGCCATATCCTTCGGCAGGTTCCATGCGAGGACATTTCAGTGGGACCTTCTGGACAAATGGTTGGGGTCCCATCTACAAATACATCAGAAAATAAGCCTGTCCCCCAGGGCCAGGGTGTCTCTCCTGTGGTGGCTGCAGAGTGCTCACCTTCTAGAGGGTCGCAGGTTCGGCATTCAGGACTGGGTTCTGGTGACCACGGACGCGAGCCTCCGAGGATGGGTAGCAGTCACACAAGGAAGGAATTTTCAGGGACTGTGGTCGAGCCAGGAGGCTTGTCTACACATTAACGTTCTGGAATTAAGGGCCATATACAACTGTCTACGACAAGCGGAGACTCTTCTTCGCGACCTACCTGTTCTGATTCAATCAGACAACGTCACAGCAGTGGCTCATGTAAACCGCCAAGGCGGGACAAGGAGCAGAGTGGCAGTGGCGGAAGCCACCAGGATTCTTCGCTGGGCAGAAAATCACGTAAGCGCGCTGTCAGCAGTCTTCATTCCGGGAGTGGACAACTGGGAAGCAGACTTCCTCAGCAGAAACGACCTCCATCCAGGAGAGTGGGGTCTTCATCAAGAAGTTTTTGCAGAGATAATAAGTCGTTGGGGGCTTCCTCAAATAGACGTGATGGCGTCACGCCTCAACAAGAAACTTTGGAGGTATTGTTCCAGATCAAGGGACCCTCAGGCGGTAGCAGTAGACGCCCTGGTAACACCATGGCTGTTTCCGTCGGTCTATGTCTTCCATCCTCTTCCACTCATCTCAAAAATACTGAGAATGATAAGGCGAAAAAGAGTCCAGACAATACTCATTGTTCCGGATTGGCCTCGGAGGGCCTGGTATTCAGATCTTCAGGAAATGCTCACAGAAGATCCGTGGCCTCTTCCTCCCAGGGAGGACCTGTTGCAGCAGGGACCCTGCGTGTTCCAAGACTTACCACGGTTACGTATGACGGCATGGCGGTTGAACGCCAAATCCTAGCTAGGAAAGGTATTCCGGGGGAGGTCATCCCTACTCTGATAAAAGCTAGGAAGGAGGTGACGGCGAAACATTATCACCGTATCTGGAGGAGATATGTATCTTGGTGTGAAGCAAAGAATGCTCCTACGGAAGATTTTCACCTGGGCCGTTTTCTCCACTTTCTGCAGACAGGAGTGGATATGGGCCTAAAGTTAGGCTCTATTAAGGTACAGATTTCGGCCCTGTCAATATTCTTTCAGAAGAAATTGGCTTCTCTCCCAGAAGTCCAGACTTTTGTAAAGGGAGTGCTGCACATCCAGCCTCCTTTTGTGCTCCCAGTGGCACCATGGGACCTTAACGTGGTGTTACAGTTCCTTAAATCACACTGGTTTGAACCTCTTCAAACAGCTGAGTTGAAATTTCTTACTTGGAAAGTGGTCATGTTGTTGGCCTTGGCATCTGTGAGGCGGGTGTCTGAATTGGCGGCTTTGTCTCACAAAAGCCCCTATCTGATTTTCCATGTGGATAGAGCGGAGTTGAGGACTCGTCCTCAATTTCTGCCTAAGGTGGTTTCATATGAACCTGCCTATTGTGGTGCCTGTGGCTATGGGGGACTTGGAGGATTCCAGGTCTCTTGATGTAGTCAGGGCCTTAAAGGTTTATGTAGCCAGGACGGCTCGGGTTAGGAAAACAGAGGCACTGTTTGTCCTGTATGCGGCCAACAAGGTTGGCGCCCCTGCTTCTAAGCAGACTATTGCCCGCTGGATCTGTAACACGATTCAGCAGGCTCATTCTACGGCTGGATTGCTGGTACCAAATTCGGTAAAGGCCCATTCCACTAGGAAGGTGGGCTCTTCTTGGGCGGCTGCCCGAGGTGTCTCGGCATTGCAACTATGCCGAGCGGCTACTTGGTCGGGTTCAAACACTTTTTCTAAATTCTACAAGTTTGATACCTTGGCTGAGGTATACCTTGCTCAATCGGTGCTGCAGAGTCATCCGCACTCTCCCGCCCGGTCTGGAGCTTTGGTATAATCCCCATGGTCCTTACGGAGTCCCCAGCATCCTCTACGGACTAGGAGAAAAAGATTTACCGGTAGGTTTAAAATCTTATTTTCTGTTTAACGGCAAATATACACGTTGTTTTGCACATGCAGTGCAGGATCATCATATGCCCAATTAACTTTCAGTTCTGCATTACCACCAAAGTTGATACATTAAACTTGTTGGATGCTAAAGTTGAGAAACAGAAACCACCTTAGTAAAGTAGAAAGTAGTAATAGAAAGTTATTCATACAAAATGCTTGAACATAACAAAAGTTTCCAAGTTGCAACATGCAACAGCACTGGAATCATAAAGAAGCATCGCAACCAAGAGTAGCCAAGCATAATGCCTTCTTGCCATGGAACAAGGGAGCCATTCATACACGCTATCAGAAAGCAGTGCATTCCAGCTTTTAATTGACAAATTTTAAAACAGTAAGACATTTTGTTTTATTTTCTGTAGCAGTAGGGGTATATTCAATTAAAGTCTGATCCATTCTGACATGCATTTGCCGAAATGGATCCGACAGGACCTATTCAATCAACGGCTAAATCCGTCAGTATTTTGCCGTTCCCGACAATCTCAATCCGACTTTAAAAAAAGTTGGATTGAGGAGATGAGGGAGCTGAGTGGAGGAGACGGGGGAGAGCAGTAACCCAGCTGCTACAGCAGCGCTGCAGAAGGATGGTGCACCGCCGCAAGACCTCACGGCAGCTTCCACCCGGCTCCAGCAAGCGGGACCTCACTTGCTGGAGCCGGGTGGACACTGCCGTGTGTGGCGGCGGTGCCCCATCCTCCTGCTACGCTGCTGTAGTCTGGGCTCCTGCTCTCTCTGCTGCTCTCCCCCGTCTCCCCGCTGCTCTCCCCGTCACCTCCTCTCAGCTCCCAATAGCTGCCGGGCCAAACCCGTCAGGTTTTGCCCGTTCAGGACAGTGTTAATCCGACTTTTTTAAAAGTCGAATTTACATTGTCGGAAACAGGGCCAAATCTTGTCTGACAGAAGCACGCGGATCGGTGGCTATTCCGCCGATCCACGTGCTTTCCGACAAGTCGAAATTACGACTTGTCGGAAAATTCTGGGGTCTATTGAATAGGTCAGAACCCCTTCCGACCTAAAAAAGCCGAAAACTGTTGTCTTTCTGACAGACGGCAGCTTTCGACTGCAATTGAATATACCCCTATGTAATCTTTAATTACTATAGAGGTAAATGCTCTTAACATAGCCGTTGAATAGTTGTAATAGTATCAGTTCACAAAATAAATATTTTGTAGCGTGTTCCAGTTAACACTGATAGTTATCTTTCTTTAGGTGGTTAGTCTGGCTCAGTAGCAAGGACAACAAAAGTTTTGCCTGTTGTAAATATTGACTTGATTCAATACCTTAGACCAGAAGTGCTAAACATGCGGCCCTCCAGCTGTTGTGGAACTAGTAATCCCGACATTCTCTGTCACAGTTTTAGCATTCCCTGCCATAGACTGGATCGGTATAGGATTCCGACGGTCGGGACCCTGGAGGTCAGGAGACCGATGCCGGGAACCCGACATCCATAATCCCGGCAGTGAGCGCAGCTTGTCCTCTCGCGGGCTCACTGCGCTTGCCACGCTTCGGGACACTATTTTATTCCCCCTCGGGTGGTGGCGTGGATCACCAAACGAGTGGGAACACCTGATTTGGTTCGGGATTCCAACCGCTGGCATTTTCCCATCTGCCGGGATTCCAGCATCGGTATCCTGACTGCCTTGATCCGGACAGCCAGTAATTTAACCGCATACCCCATAGATTGTTAATTCGGCATAATGGGGCTGATGCAGAGGTGAAAGTAAATGGGCGTATTTTGCTCAAATGAAGCATGCACAGAAATAATGCGTATATTCGCCCATATGCAGAGTTGCATGCAGCTGTATGTGTGCCCAGAATTCATCTACAGTGCCGTAACTAGGGGTGGGCAAGTGGTGCCGCCGTCCAGGGCACAGGAGCTGGTGGACTGCACCATCACTGTCATGTGGCAGTTGTATGGCATGCAGGGTGCCTGTAGAAGATTTATCTATTTCATAAAAATGTATAGTTATGCATTTATTAGGCATACACATTAAAAATGGAGACATCCATCTGTAGCACATGAAGAAGATAACTGAAAACGTATTTTAGTTTTGTTGTGTAAACCTTAAACTTTATTTTTTCAGATATGAACCATGAAGGTAGAACACATTGGGGGTCATTCAGACCTGATCGCACGCTAGATTTTTTTGCTGCACTGCGGTCAGGTCAGAACTGCGCATGCGTATGCACCGCAATTCACAGGCGCGTCATACTGGTGCAAAGCGGATTGTTGCTGTGCGATGAATTTTACATAGAATCCATTCGCACAACTGATCACAAGAAGATCGACAGGAAGAGAGCGTTTGTGGGTGTCAACTGACCGTTTTATGGGAGTGTTTGTAAAAAAGAAGGCGTGTCCAAGCGATTGCAGGGCGGGTATCTGACGTCCATTTAGGGCCCGGACAGGCTGAAGTGATCGCAGCGGCTGAGTAAGTTCTGGGCAACTTAGAAACTGCACAAATCTTTTTTGTAGTGCTCGGCTGCACATGCGATCGCACACTTGCAAAGCAAAAATACACTCCCCTATGGGCGGCGACTATCTGATCGCAGCGCTGCAAAAAATGGCTAGCGAGCAATCAGGTCTGAATTAGGTTCAGTGTTACCTTAACATTCAACTGATTCTCTTCATTAAGCTCCTCCCACATATTCCTATTCAACCAATCAACACTGTGCATATCAGCCAATTTGTGTGGTCTGTTGGAGAAGCATCTCCCGACCCTCATAATATTCCAACCGTCTGCATAAGGGTGACCTTATGCAGTTGTGTAAAAATACACAACTTATTTCCATTTTTTTCAGCCCAGAAATACGCAGCCTTTGTATATGTTAAAAAAAAAAGCAAATTGATAAACTGTTTAATAGCTTTGTAACTCCTGAATGGTTACACATGATATGGTGAAACAAAAGTCATTTACTGTAAGTCTGCAATCTGGTATGAACCACTCTATACCTAATAGGCAAGAATACACAAGTGCTTGATCGATATTCATTATTCCAGCAAGCAGGAGATCAGCAGCACTATGCAGACAAGGTGAAAACGCTACTTGAAGCATTTTAGTGTAGTTGGCAGCTTAAAGACCCATACACACTAGACGAGAAAGTAAAATATCTCGCTCAGAAGGGCCAATCTGAGCGAGATCTTTTACAATCTTGTCCAGTGTGTACACTCAGTGTCGTTAATGATGCGCACTCCCGCGCATCGTTAACGACCCCCTACCTCGTCTGAACATGTACAGATGAGGGAGGTCCTCGTTGACGACAGCCCATGCTGCTGATGTAGTATGTGCGTCTCGCCTTCCCCTGCCATCACTCCCTTTCCCGCAGGCATCGGCGAGTGTATATGCACTTGCCGATGCCAGCACCCTAACGGGTCCCCGCTGCCGTCAATATCTCTGTCAGCGTGGACTCGTTCAGTGTGTATGGGCCTTAAGTGTAAACTTGTTGGTCCAGCAGCACATTTACAGTTATACATCTGACACCGTCTAAATGCTTTACGTTGTATTTTAACTATGCATAGTGCCGCTGACATGCTGCTGTCAGTCTCATGACTGTCGATCAGCTGAATGCATCCCAAGAGACAGATGTGAGTTGTCAGGCTCGGTGTCTGTATCTTGTACTGCATAAATAAGTTCTTAAGAGAAAATCTAGTTTCAGTGATAGATATTCTGTCTGGATAAATGATATGATGCTGGCTGTAGCTCAACAATGTGATTGCCGTGAGTGTGGAAGAAAATACAGTATATAAAACAAAGGAGCCAGCCAATGGTCTGATGCCAAGCAAGGAATGTATATGTGGAGATGTACAGAAAGCAGCTAACCAAAAATGTGTGTCTGTCGTCTACATGCTTGAAAGTATTTTTACAAGGATCAGCTGAAATATTACCTGAGAATGAAGTTCAACAGACTCATTTTATCATAATAAACTCAGTCATCAAATATGGAATAAGTGTAAATGGTAGCTGAAATACCTGTTTTGCGGAGACAGCTTTTTATGTTCTGTCCAATTGTAAATTGAGTTTGTTTACCTTTTACCTATAATATAATGAAGGTATGCATGAATGTATGTATGTATGTATGTATAGTATTTAATTTTACATTATAAATCATGTGTTATGGTGCCTTAAAAATGTAAATTAAAAAAAATGTATTAAAAATGGTGCGCAAGGTTATATTTTGCTGCTGAGGGTCTTCTCACCCTTTTGCTGAGGCCATTTTCTGAAGTTAGCGCTTGACACATTCCAACTTAAGTATCAATGATTTTTTTTTATGTGGTACCAAAAGCACAAAGAACTACTTTGTTGTTTTTGTGTCTATAGCAATCCACCTTCCAATAAGTAAAAAGCAGGATTCAAGCGGTGGTGTTGGGGGGGTTTTGGTGATGAGGGGGATTCAATTGCCCGTGATAATTTACAGCAAGCTAATTAATACCCTCAGGGCTATCTAATTAACCCCAAAGTCTGACTGATGCTGGCACTTATTGAGGATTTTTTTTTCAGTACCTGCTGAGGTCCCGAAACAAAATCCCCAATAAGTGCCCTGTTTTCACGATCATAGGGCCTAATTCAGCATGGACCGCAAAAGCAAAATCTTTCTTTAATGGGCAAAACCATGTGCACTGCAGGTTGGGCAGATATGACATGTGCAGAGAGAGTTAGATTTGGTTGGGTTATTTTGTTTCTGTGCAGGGTAAATACTGGCTGCTTTATTTTTCCGTTGCAATTTAGATTTCAGTTTGAACACACCCCACCCAAATGTAACTCTCTCTGCACATGATATATCTGCCCCACCTGCAGTACACATGGTTTTTCCCATTAGAGAAAGATTTTGGTTTTGCGATCCATGCTGAATTAGGCCCATAGTCTCAAAAACACATACATCTGTGAACTTATTATGAATCACATGTGTTTTCACCTGAAAACAGGTAATTTTTCATGCTGTAAAAACGGACTCTAATTGGATTGCCTGAAAACAAAATGATGAGATGTGCAGGTTCGGATTTACTCTATTCTTAATGCCAGAATTAACGCAAGTTCAGATTTACCCAGATTTTTCTTATTGGCTATCTAAAACATGTGACATCCGAAAACCAATAAGATGCCGTTTTGAGATCCAGGTAAATCTGATCGCGCACATCTCTAGTTTTTTCCACTCAAATAATTACCATGGGCAATTGAATTACTCCCTATGTGTATGTTTAAAAAAAATTATGTGCACTTGAAATAAATTTTTGACAAAAGATTCGGGAGATCTGTAAAAAATTAAAGTTTGTTGTATACTGTTTCAGTTATTGTCTATAGCAGTAACAGTAACTCCTAAGGGGGCACATCGTTTGAAAGCGGAGACAAATAAAAATCAGGAGGAGGCACTGTTACAAACTATTCCCTAGAAGTTGAAATCTTTTTTGTGTTTTGGTATTTTTTTTTATTTTTTTTTTATTTTTAAGATTTTTGTTGTAAACGTAAGCTAAAAACGCAACACAGCTAAAAAGAAGAAATGTCAATGCAGGTAGAGGAGGTATGAAGTGAGAGATTCATTTACATAACAGTGGGCATTCACTTGACCGCTATTGTACAAACTTATTTTTATTTAAAATATAAAAAAAATATTTCTGATCTATTAAAAACATTTATTTTTATTAATGTAAATAAGTCACTACATCAGAGGACTTTAAACTTCCTAACGTTTAAGCCTATTACATTTTCTGTTAGTCTATGTTGGATTTAAAGATCCCACACGTGCAAATGATGATTCTGCAGACAGTCCCTGAAGGCATGATCTGTGGAATTGGCAGATGCTCCGTCCAGGAGAGGTAGCCACATGTGTTGCTCATAAAATTATATTTAATCTATTATTTTCCTTAGAGAGTTCCAGTTGTGGTCTCAGGAGAGACTTTTAAAGATGTGTTAATACAAACTTTACTGCAAAATAGATGGTGCTTTTGTTATTTATATTAGTGATATTACTAGTGTTTTAGATAAAAGCCTAAATTGAGCATTACTTATTTTGTTAATCTGTATTATGTCTTCTCAGAATATGCTTCTATAGTAACAGTTTATAATTTTAAAGTAAGGGGGTGTTTTAATCAAAGTTTGGAGGGAGATAATAAGAATTTACTTACCGATAATTCTATTTCTCGGAGTCCGTAGTGGATGCTGGGGTTCCTGAAAAGACCATGGGGAATAGCGGCTCCGCAGGAGACAGGGCACAAAAAGTAAAGCTTTAGGATCAGGTGGTGTGCACTGGCTCCTCCCCCTATGACCCTCCTCCAAGCCAGTTAGGTACTGTGCCCGGACGAGCGTACACAATAAGGGAGGAATTTTGAATCCCGGGTAAGACTCATACCAGCCACACCAATCACACGTACAACTTGTGATCTAAACCCAGTTAACAGTATGATAACAGCGGAGCCTCTGAAAAGATGGCTCACAACAATAATAACCTGATTTTTGTAACTATGTACAAGTATTGCAGATAATCCGCACTTGGGATGGGCGCCCAGCATCCACTACGGACTCCGAGAAATAGAATTATCGGTAAGTAAATTCTTATTTTCTCTATCGTCCTAGTGGATGCTGGGGTTCCTGAAAGGACCATGGGGATTATACCAAAGCTCCCAAACGGGCGGGAGAGTGCGGATGACTCTGCAGCACCGAATGAGAGAACTCCAGGTCCTCTTTTGCCAGGATATCAAATTTGTAGAATTTTACAAACGTGTTCTCCCCTGACCACGTAGCTGCTCGGCAGAGTTGTAATGCCGAGACCTCTCGGGCAGCCGCCCAAGATGAGCCCACCTTCCTTGTGGAATGGGCCTTAACCGATTTAGACTGTGGCAGGCCTGCCTCAGAATGTGCAAGTTGAATTGTGTTACAAATCCAACGAGCAATCGACTGCTTAGAAGCAGGCGCACCCAACTTGTTGGGTGCATACAGTATAAACAGCGAGTCAGATTTTCTGACTCCAGCTGTCCTGGAACATATTTTCAGGGCCCTGACAACTTCTAGCAACTTGGAGTCCTCCAAGTCCCTAGTAGGTGCAAGGCACCACAATAAGCTGGTTCAGGTGAAACACTGACACCACCTTAGGGAGAGAACTGGGGACGAGTCCGCAGCTCTGCCCTGTCCGAATGGACAAACAGATATGGGCTTTTTTGAGAAAAAACCACCAATTTGACACTCGCCTGGTCCAGGCCAGGGCCAAGAGCATGGTCACTTTTTATGTGAGATGCTGCAAATCCACATACTTGACTGGTTTTAAACCAATGTGATTTGAGGAATCCCAGAACTACGTTGAGATCCCACAGTGCCACTGGAGGCACAAAAAAGGGGTTTGTATATGCAATACTCCCTTGACAAACTTCTGGACTTCAGGAACTGAAGCCAATTCTTTCTGGAAGAAAATTTTCAGGGCCGAATTTGAACCTTAATGGACCCCAATTTGAGGCCCATAGACACTCCTGTTTGCAGGAAATGCAGGAAACGACCGAGTTGAAATTTCTTTGTGGGGCCTTCCTGGCCTCACACCACGCAACATATTTTCGCCACACGTGGTGATAATGTTGTGCGGTCACCTCCTTTCTGGCTTTGACCAGGGTAGGAATGACCTCTTCCGGAATGCCCTTTTTCCCTTAGGATCCGGCTTTCCATCGCCATGCCGACAAACGCAGCTGCGGTAAGTCTTGGAACAGACATGGTACTTGCTGAAGCAAGTCCCTTCTTAGCGGCAGAGGCCATAAGACCTCTGTAAGCATCTCTTGAAGTTCCGGGTACCAAGTCCTTCTTGGCCAATCCGGAGCCATGAGTATAGTTCTTACTCCTCTACGTCTTATAATTCTCAGCACCTTAGGTATGAGAAGCAGAGGAGGGAACACATACACCGACTGGTACACCCACGGTGTTACCAGAACGTCCACATCTATTGCCTGAGGGTCTCTTGACCTGGCGCAATACCTGTCCCGTTTTTTTTTTTTTTTTTTTTTCAGACGGGACGCCATCATGTCCACCTTTGGTATTTCCCAACGGTTTACAATCATGTGGAAAAAACTTCTCAATGAAGTTTCCACTCTCCCGGGTGGAGGTCGTGCTGAGGAAGTCTGCTTCCCAGTTTCCATTCCCGGGATGAAAAACTGCTGACAGTGTTATCACATGATTTTCCGCCCAGCGAAAAGTCCTTGCAGTTTCTGCCATTGCCCTCCTGCTTCTTGTGTCGCCCTGTCTGTTTACGTGGGCGACTGCCGTGATGTTTTTCCCACTGGATCAATACCGGCTGACCTTGAAGCAGAGGTCTTGCTAAGCTTAGAGCATTATAAATTTACCCTTAGCTCCAGTATATTTATGTGGAGAAAAGTCTCCATACTTGATCACACTCCCTGGAAATTTTTCCCTTGTGTGACTGCTCCCCAGCCTCTCAGGCTGGGCTCCGTGGTTACCAGCATCCAATCCTGAATGCCGAATCTGCGGCCCTCTAGAAGATGAGCACTCTATAACCACCACAGGAGAGACACCCTTGTCCTTGGATATTGGGTTATCCGCTGATGCATCTGAAGATGCGATCCGGACCATTTGTCCAGCAGATCCCACTGAAAAGTTCTTACGTGAAATCTGCCGAATGGAATTGCTTCGTAGGAAGCCACCATTTTTACCAGGACCCTTGTGCAATGATGCACTGTTTTTAGGAGGTTCCTGACTTGCTCGGATAACTCCCTGGCTTTCTCTTCCGGGAGAAACACCTTTTTCTGGACTGTGTCCAGAATCATCCCTAGGCACAGCAGACGTGTCGTCGGGATCAGCTGCGATTTTGGAATATTTAGAATCCACCCGTGCTGATTGTAGCAGTATCCGAGATAGTGCTACTCCGACCTCCAACTGTTCCCTGGACTATGCCCCTATCAGGAGATCGTCCAAGTAAGGGATAATTAAGACGCCATTTCTTCGAAGAAGAACCATCAATTCGGCCATTACCTTGGTAAAGACCCCGGGGTGCCGTGGACAATCCAAACGGCAGCGTCTGAAACTGATAGTGACAGTTCTGCACCACGAACCTGAGGTACCCTTAGTGAGAAGGGCAAATTTGGGACATAGAGGTAAGCATCCCTGATGTCCCGGGACAGTATATAGTCCCCTTCTTCCTGGTTCGTTATCACTGCTCTGAGTGACTTCATCTTAATTTGAACCTTTGTAAGTGTTCAAAAAAAATTTTTTTTTAGAATAAGTCTCACCTAGCCTTCTGGCTTCAGTACCACAATATAGTGTGGAATAATACCCCTTTTCTGTAGTAGGAGGGGTAATTCAATTGTCACCTGCTGGGAATACAGCTTGTGAATTTTTTTTTCCCATACTACCTCCTTGTCGGAGGGAGACTTGGTAAAGCAGACTTCAGGAGCCTGCGAAGGGGAAACGTCTCGACATTCCCATCTGTACCCCCGGGATACTACTTGTAGGATCCAGGGGTCCTGTACGGTCTCAGCGCCATGCTGAGAACTTGTCAGACGCGGTGGAACGCTTCTGTTCCTGGGAATAGGCTGCCTGCTGCAGTCTTCTTCCCTTTCCTCTATCCCTGGGCAGATATGATCTTATAGGGACGAGAGGACTGAGGCTGAAAAGACGGTGTCTTTTTTTGCAGAGATGTGACTTAGGGTAAAAAACGGTGGATTTTCCAGCAGTTGCCGTGACCACCAGGTCCGATGGACCGACCCCAAACAAGTCCTCTTCCTTTATACGGCCATACTGTGCCGTTTGGAATCTGCATCACCTGACCACTGTCGTGTCCATAACATCTTCTGGCAGTTATGGACATCGCGTTTATTCATGATGCCAGAGTGCAAATATCCCTCTGTGCATCTCGCATATATAGAAATGCTCTATAGTCAATAAAATACTGTCCCTGTCAAGGGTATCAATATTTTTAGTCAGGGAATCCGACCAAGCCACCCTAGCTCTGCACATCCAGGCTGAGGCGATCGCTGGCCGCAGTATAACACCAGTATGTGTGTATATACTTTTTATTATATTTTCCAGCCTTGTCAGCTGGTCCTTGAGGACGGCCCTATCTATAGACGGTACCACCACTTGTTTTGATAAGCGTGTGAGCGCCTTATCCACCTTAAGGGGTGTTTCCCAACGCGCCCTAACTTCTGGCGGGAAAGGGTATACCGCCCATAATTTTCTATCGGGGGGAACCCACGCATCATCACACACTTTATTTAATTTATCTGATTCAGGAAAAACTATGGTAGTTTTTTCACATCCCACATAATACCCTCTTTTGTGGTACTTGTAGTATCAGAAATACGTAACACCTCCTTCATTGCCTTTAACGTGTGGCCCTAATAAGGAATACGTTTGTTTATTCACCGTCGACACTGGATTCAGTGTCCCTGTCTGTGTCTGTGTCGACCGACTAAAGTAAACGGGCGTTTTAAAAACCCTTGACGGTGTTTTTGAGACGTCTGGACCGTACTAATTGTTTGTCGGCCGTCTCATGTCGTCAACCGACCTTGCAGCGTGTTGACATTATCACGTAATTTCCTAAATAAGCCATCCATTCCGGTGTCGACTCCCTAGAAAGTGACATCACCATTACAGGCAATTTCTCCGCCTCCTCACCAACATCGTCCTCCTACCTGTCGACACACACGTACCGACACACAGCACACACACAGGGAATGCTCTGATAGAGGACAGGACCCACTAGCCCTTTGGAGAGACAGAGGGAGAGTTCGCCAGCACACACCAAAAACGCTATAATTATATAGGGACAACCTTATATAAGTGTTTTCCCTTATAGCATCTTAATAAATATATAAGCATATCGCCAAATTAGTGCCCCCCCTCTCTGTTTTAACCCTGTTTCTGTAGTGCAGTGCAGGGGAGAGCCTGGGAGCCTTCCCTCCAGCCTTTCTGTGAGGGAAAATGGCGCTGTGTGCTGAGGAGATAGGCCCCGCCCCTTTTTCGGCGGCCTCGTCTCCCGCTCTTAACGGATTCTGGCAGGGGTTAAATATCTCCATATAGCCTCCGGAGGCTATATGTGAGGTATTTTTAGCCAAAATAGGTATTCATTTGCCTCCCAGGGCGCCCCCCTCCCAGCGCCCTGCACCCTCAGTGACTGCCGTGTGAAGTGTGCTGAGAGGAAAATGGCGCACAGCTGCAGTGCTGTGCGCTACCTTTAGAAGACTGAGGAGTCTTCTGCCGCCGATTCTGGACCTCTTCTTACTTCAGCATCTGCAAGGGGGCCGGCGGCAAGGCTCCGGTGACCATCCAGGCTGTACCTGTGATCGTCCCTCTGGAGCTGATGTCCAGTAGCCAAGAAGCCAATCCATCCTGCACGCAGGTGAGTTCACTTCTTCTCCCTTCCTCGTTGCAGTGATCCTGTTGCCAGCAGGACTCACTGTAAAATAAAAAACCTAAGCTAAACTTTCCTAAGCAGCTCTTTAGGAGAGCCACCTAGATTGCACCCTTCTCGGCCGGGCACAAAAATCTAACTGGCTTGGAGGAGGGTCATAGGGGGAGGAGCCAGTGCACACCACCTGATCCTAAAGCTTTACTTTTTGTGCCCTGTCTCCTGCGGAGCCGCTATTCCCCATGGTCCTTTCAGGAACCCCAGCATCCACTAGGACGATAGAGAAAAAACTGTTAGAGATTTACACAGAATATTTGCCCATTCACATCAGTCCCTGCACCAGTGGAGTTTATAATCTATATTCTTTACCAAATGCACATAGTATATTTTTGGAGTGTGGGAGGAAACTGGAGTAAATCCCACACAGTTAGGGCTGTTGTGGGAATTATACCCAAGACCTCAGCACTTTGAGGCAGAAATTCTAACCATTACACCATCCATACTATAATTAGCCGTAATAAAACATTGTGTGCGAAAAACGTAACTTTTTCACACTTTTTTCCAATGTTTCACTAATATTTCTCTGACGTCCTAGTGGATGCTGGGAACTCCGAAAGGACCATGGGGAATAGCGGCTCCGCAGGAGACTGGGCACAACTAAAGAAAGCTTTTAGGTCACCTGGTGTGCACTGGCTCCTCCCACTATGACCCTCCTCCAAGCCTCAGTTAGATTTTGTGCCCGGCCGAGGTTGGATGCACACTAGGGGCTCTCCTGAGCTTCTAGAAAGAAAGTATATATTTAGGTTTTTTATTTTACAGTGAGACCTGCTGGCAACAGGCTCACTGCAGCGAGGGACTAAGGGGAGAAGAAGCGAACCTACCTGCTTGCAGCTAGCTTGGGCTTCTTAGGCTACTGGACACCATTAGCTCCAGAGGGACCGACCGCATGGAACTGGCCTTGGTGTTCGGTCCCGGAGCCGCGCCGCCGTCCCCCTTACAGAGCCAGAAGTAAGAAGAGGTCCGGAAAATCGGCGGCAGAAGACATCAGTCTTCACCAAGGTAGCGCACAGCACTGCAGCTGTGCGCCATTGCTCCTCATACACACTTCACACTCCGGTCACTGAGGGTGCAGGGCGCTAGGGGGGGGGCGCCCTGAGCAGCAATAAAAAGACCTTGGCTGGCAAAAATACCACAATATATAGCCCCAGAGGCTATATATGTGATAATTACCCCTGCCAGAATCCAGAAAAAAGCGGGAGAATAGTCCGCGAAAAGGGGGCGGAGCTATCTCCTTCAGCACACTGGCGCCATTTCTCCCTCACAGCTCCGCTGGAAGGAAGCTCCCTGGCTCTCCCCTGCAGTCTATACTACAGAAAAGGGTAAAAAAGAGAGGGGGGGCACTAAATTTAGGCGCAGTATATATAACAGCAGCTATAGGAGACATAATTCAGTTAGTCCCTGCATTATATAGCGCTCTGGTGTGTGCTGGCATACTCTCACTCTGTCTCCCCAAAGGGCTTTTGTAGGGTCCTGTCCTCTGTTAGAGCATTCCCTGTGTGTGTGCGGTGTGTCGGTACGGCTGTGTCGACATGTTTGATGAGGATAATGATGTGGAGGCGGAGCAGATGCATATAGAAGGGATGTCACCCCCTGCGGGGCAGACACCTGAGTGGATGGACTTATGGAAGGAATTGCGTGCACGCGTCGACTCCTTACACAAAAAATTTGACGACATGCCAATTGCGGGACAGCCGGCTTCTCAGCTCGTGCCTGTCCAGGTGTCTCAAGGGCCTTCGGGGGCTCTAAAACGCCCGCTACCTCAGATGGCAGACGCGGATGTCGACACGGATACTGACACCAGTGTCGACGACGATGAGTCTAGTCTAATGTCCACTAAGGCCATTCGTTGCATGATTGAAGCAATGAAAGAGGTGTTACAAATTTCTGATATAAACCCAGAGGATAGGTCACGTTGGGAGACACCACCTAGGGTGGATAAAGCGCTCACACGTTTGTCTAAAAAGGTGGCACTACCGTCTCCGGATACGGCCGCCCTCAAGGAACCTGTTGATAGAAAGCAGGAGGCTATCCTGAAGTCTGTATATACACACTCAGGCATTATACTTAGACCTGCTATTGCGTCAGCATGGATGTGCAGTGCTGCCGCTGCGTGGTCAAATTCCCTGTCAGAAAATATTGACACCCTAGACAGGGACACTATTCTGCTAACCATAGAGCATATAAAAGACTCAGTCTTATACATGAGAGATGCACAGAGGGAGATCTGCCGGCTGGCATCTAAAATAAGTGCACTGTCCATTTCTGCTAGGAGAGGCTTATGGACTCGCCAGTGGACAGGGGATGCAGATTCAAAAAGGCACATGGAAGTTTTGCCTTATAAGGGTGAGGAGTTATTCGGGGATGGTCTCTCGGACCTAGTTTCCACAGCAACTGCTGGGAAGTCAGCATTTTTACCCCATGTTCCCTCACAGCCTAAAAAGGCGCCGTTTTATCAGGTACAGTCCTTTCGGACTCAGAAAAACAGGCTTGGAAAAGGCGGGTCCTTTCTGTCCAGAGGCAGAGGTAGGGGAAAAAGGCTGCAACAAACAGCAGGTTCCCAGGAGCAAAAGTCCTCTCCCGCTTCTTCCAAGTCCGCCGCATGACGGTGGGGCTCCACAGGCGGAGCCAGGTACGGTGGGGGGCCGCCTCAAAAATTTCAGCGATCAGTGGGCTCGCTCACAGGTGGATCCCTGGATCCTGCAAATAGTATCTCAAGGGTACAAACTGGAATTCGAGGCGTCTCCACCCCACCGGTTCCTAAAATCTGCCTTGCCGACAACTCCCTCAGGCAGGGAGGCTGTGCTAGAGGCAATTCACAAGCTGTATTCCCAGCAGGTGATAGTCAAGGTGCCCCTACTTCAACAAGGACGGGGTTACTATTCCACACTGTTTGTGGTACCGAAACCGGACGGTTCGGTGAGACCCATTTTAAATTTGAAATCCTTGAACACATACATAAAAAAATTAAAGTTCAAGATGGAATCGCTCAGGGCGGTTATTGCAAGCCTGGATGAGGGGGATTACATGGTATCCCTGGACATCAAGGATGCTTACCTGCATGTCCCCATTTACTATCCTCACCAGGAGTACCTCAGATTTGTGGTACAGGATTGCCATTACCAATTCCAGACGCTGCCGTTTGGACTCTCCACGGCACCGAGGGTGTTTACCAAAGTAATGGCGGAAATGATGATACTCCTTCGAAGAAAGGGAGTTTTAATTATCCCGTACTTGGACGATCTCCTAATAAAGGCGAGGTCCAAGGAGCAGTTGTTGGTGGGAGTAGCACTATCTCTGGAGGTGCTACACCAGCACGGTTGGATTCTGAATATTCCAAAATCACAGCTGGTTCCGACGACACGTCTACTGTTCCTGGGTATGATCCTGGACACAGTCCAGAAAAAAGTGTTTCTCCCGGAGGAGAAAGCCAAGGAGCTGTCATCTCTAGTCAGAGACCTCCTGAAACCAAAACAGGTATCGGTGCATCACTGCACGCGGGTCCTGGGAAAGATGGTGGCTTCTTACGAAGCAATTCCTTTCGGCAGGTTCCATGCCAGAATCTTTCAGTGGGACCTGTTGGACCAGTGGTCCGGATCGCATCTTCAGATGCATCGCCTGATAACCCTGTCTCCAAGAACCAGAGTGTCTCTGCTGTGGTGGCTGCAGAGTGCCCATCTTCTAGAGGGCCGCAGATTCGGCATACAGGACTGGGTCCTGGTGACCACGGATGCCAGCCTTCGGGGCTGGGGGGCAGTCACACAGGGAAGAAACTTCCAAGGACTATGGTCGAGTCAGGAGACTTCCCTACACACAAATATTCTGGAACTAAGGGCCATTTACAACGCCCTAAGTCAGGCAAGGCCTCTGCTTCAAAACCAGCCGGTACTGATCCAGTCAGACAACATCACGGCAGTCGCCCATGTAAATCGACAGGGCGGCACAAGAAGCAGGATGGCAATGGCAGAAGCCACAAGGATTCTCCGATGGGCGGAAAATCACGTACTAGCACTGTCAGCAGTGTTCATTCCGGGAGTGGACAACTGGGAAGCAGACTTTCTCAGCAGGCACGACCTCCACCCGGGAGAGTGGGGACTTCATCCAGAAGTCTTCACGCTGATTGTAAATCGATGGGAACGTCCACAAGTGGACATGATGGCGTCCCGCCTAAACAAAAAACTAGAGAGATATTGCGCCAGGTCAAGGGACCCTCAGGCGATAGCTGTGGACGCTCTGGTGACACCGTGGGTGTACCAGTCAGTTTATGTGTTCCCTCCTCTGCCTCTCATACCAAGGGTACTGAGAATAATAAGAAAACGAGGAGTAAGAACAATACTCGTGGTTCCGGATTGGCCAAGACGAGCGTGGTACCCGGAACTTCAAGAGATGATCTCAGAGGACCCATGGCCTCTGCCGCTCAGACAGGACCTGCTGCAGCAGGGGCCCTGTCTGTTCCAAGACTTACCGCGGCTGCGTTTGACGGCATGGCGGTTGAACGCCGGATCCTGAAGGAAAAGGGCATTCCGGAGGAAGTCATTCCTACGCTGATTAAAGCCAGGAAAGATGTAACTGCAAAGCATTATCACCGCATATGGCGAAAATATGTTGCTTGGTGTGAGGCCAAAAAGGCCCCAACAGAGGAATTTCAACTAGGTCGTTTTCTGCATTTCCTACAAGCAGGAGTGACTATGGGCGTGAAATTAGGCTCCATTAAGGTACAGATCTCGGCTCTGTCGATTTTCTTCCAGAAAGAACTGGCTTCATTGCCTGAAGTTCAGACGTTTGTGAAGGGAGTGCTGCATATTCAGCCCCCGTTTGTGCCTCCAGTGGCACCTTGGGATCTCAACGTGGTGTTGAGTTTCTTAAAATCACATTGGTTTGAGCCACTTAAAACCGTGGATCTAAAATATCTCATTTGGAAAGTGGTCATGTTATTGGCCTTGGCTTCGGCCAGGCATGTGTCAGAATTGGCGGCTTTGTCATGTAAAAGCCCTTATCTGATTTTCCATATGGATAGGGCAGAATTGAGGACTCGTCCTCAGTTTCTCCCTAAGGTGGTATCAGCTTTTCACTTGAACCAACCTATTGTGGTGCCTGCGGCTACTAGGGACTTGGAGGATTCCAAGTTGCTGGACGTAGTCAGGGCCTTGAAAATTTATGTTTCCAGGACGGCTGGAGTCAGGAAAACTGACTCGCTATTTATCCTGTATGCACCCAACAAGCTGGGTGCTCCTGCTTCTAAGCAGACTATTGCTCGCTGGATTTGTAGCACAATTCAGCAGGCGCATTCTGCGGCTGGACTGCCGCATCCTAAATCAGTAAAAGCCCATTCCACAAGGAAGGTGGGCTCATCTTGGGCGGCTGCCCGAGGGGTCTCGGCTTTACAACTTTGCCGAGCTGCTACTTGGTCAGGGGCAAACACGTTTGCAAAATTCTACAGATTTGATACCCTGGCTGAGGAGGACCTTGAGTTCTCTCATTCGGTGCTGCAGAGTCATCCGCACTCTCCCGCCCGTTTGGGAGCTTTGGTATAATCCCCATGGTCCTTTCGGAGTTCCCAGCATCCACTAGGACGTCAGAGAAAATAAGATTTTACTCACCGGTAAATCTATTTCTCGTAGTCCGTAGTGGATGCTGGGCGCCCGTCCCAAGTGCGGATTGTCTGCAATACTTGTACATAGTTACAGTTAACTAAAGGGTTATTGTTGAGCCATCTGTTGAGAGGCTCAGTTGTTTTCATACTGTTAAACTGGGTATTGTATCACGAGTTATACAGTGTGATTGGTGTGGCTGGTAAGAGTCTTACCCGGGATTCAAAATCCTTCCTTATTATGTCAGCTCGTCCGGGCACAGTATCCTAACTGAGGCTTGGAGGAGGGTCATAGTGGGAGGAGCCAGTGCACACCAGGTGACCTAAAAGCTTTCTTTAGTTGTGCCCAGTCTCCGGCGGAGCCGCTATTCCCCATGGTCCTTTCGGAGTTCCCAGCATCCACTACGGACTACGAGAAATAGATTTACCGGTGAGTAAAATCTTATTTTTTGTACAGGCTATCCAATAGATCGCTCGTTAAAAAAAAACTATATTTTCTACCGAAAACATACAGGCCTCGCGCCGGCTAATCAGGGCTAATTGGATAGCCCCCAGCAAGACAGCTCAGTCATTTATCATGGCTAATTGGATACCACCCTATGTATTGGTCTGTATTGGAAATAGGAATTTTGTAGAGGTACAAATTTCCATACACAAAGCTTTAAAATATGACTACAGAAATTAGGAGTCAGCATCTGTGGGAGGTGCAGTGTTTCAAGATAGCTGTATCTGAAACTGCTTCCTTTACCTCGTTTACACCTAACTATTTTTAATGAAGTTACTGTATTGCCTGCTATCTATTTGTTGTTTCTAATGTTTTGATGGTCCGTTCACCAACCAGTTTTAGCACATGGTGTATCACTAGACTTTAATCACTCTAATTGTTCATTGTCAAAAGCATTGAACCACAAAGTAACAATGCCCGACTCACAAAATACTTTCCATTCAGAAAACACAATCCAAATGGGAGACAATGATAATGTTCAAATTTGATCAAATTTCTGAATGAATTTTTCCACTAGACTATCTTTAGTTCTGTTGTTTACCAACCAATAACACATTCTGTATCTTTAATCAAAAAATTTATATTTTTGATGTAAAATACAGTAGTCACATTGATGATCTAATAGTTATGTTGGTGTTCTGTGTAGTTATTCTGTATCCTTCTGTATATTCTGTAGCCTTCTGTGTATATACTGTTCTTAATGCTGAATAGTGTCATATCGATTTCTGAGCCTTCTGCTTATAACTTATTGCATTATTATTGTATTCATTTATTTACAGATGGGCAGAAGAGGAAAAAATCTTTGCGAAAGAAACTGGATTCATTAGGAAAGGAGAAAAACAAAGATAAAGGTATGGGAATTTTTTTTATTGCTTACCCAAACAGAATATTTTAATTTGAGAAAAACCCTAACTTGGGTGTGATTCGCTGTAGATAGGGGGGATTTTGATACATAAGTAGTAGCCCTATCAATATTTCAGGATGGCGATAGCAGAAGATATTATTTAAAAAAAATATATACTTTATTTGATTGAATAATACAATACAAAAAAAAATATTTTTGACTTTTGTTTTAATAAGTGGACCTATAATCCCAACGCCAGACTTCTACTGTAGTTCCACTGCACATGCTTAAGCTGTTAGCCAGTCCATCCAGACTGGTCTGGCAAAGCGGTAATACTATTGTTTCTGCTCATAACCACTATAGGGGATATTCAATTAGTGCCATTTTTTCTACCATTTGAAAAAAACTGCAGTTTTCGTCCATTTTTAGGTCGAATTCACATTCTACCTATTCAGTGCCCGTGCCATGTTTTCGAATGGTTGAAAAATCTGCACAGGGCAAAAACCACGTGCATTAGTAAATTTGCTGCCGATCCATGTATTTTGTAGAATTTGCGGGTTTTTTCAAATGTTTTTGGGTCCGTTTTTGCGGACTGACATCGAATTAGTGCCGTTTTTTCGACTGGCAAAAAATTCGACACTGATAGAATATACACCATCAGTGGCAGGTGAGTTACCCAAATGCAACTGCAATATTTTCTTGGTAAATTGCAGAGAAAACAGATTTTCTATCACTGTAATAAGTGTTGTTACAAAATCTGTGTTATTGCTACACATGACCATAACCAGGGGTGTGCGAGAGGTACAGTCACCCAGGGTGCATGGCTTATGGAGCAGTACTGTTGCTGTGTCATGGCACCTTCATTTGGCTTACAGGAATCCTGGGACAGCAGTCTGTAGAGCTCCCCAGTGCGTCCTTTGGACTCAATGGGCACTGCTTTTCTCCCTGGTCCCAGCAAACCCGGGGGCAGACAAAGGGCAGGAAATAGCCGTGTATGGGACTGTTACTGCCAGAGCCGCATTTATGACAAGGTGATACAGGAGGATGCCTAGGGCCCAGTGGTCCTAGGGGGGCTGTCTGCCACCTGAAAACCATGTTTAGTTTTATTTTAAATATAGTTATAGTTAGGGTCAATGGTGTTGGGATGCTGTCACTATGCCGATGCAGGGATCCCAAGTGATCAAACGCCCCACAGTCAGCATGCTAACTAACAGGGTCTATTCATAGAGTGGGATTAGAGCCTGTGGCGAGCCACCGAGCCCACAAGGGGCTCTGTTGTGCTCTCCCCCCCCCCCCCCCCCCCTAGCCGGCATTCTGTGGTTGGGATCCCGGGGTCAGCATGCTGACCTCTGAGATCCCCACCGCCGGTCTTGCAGCCCAACCCCTGGTGTCAGGGGGTGGGAGAAAAGGTAATTGCCACTGCCGGGTGCCACTGCCAGGTAGTGTGGATCAGTGGCATCGGTGAAATGACTTGATTGGGTGGCACAGACTCACAGAGGGGGATGAGAGGATTATCTGTACCTGCGGGAGACCATCAGTACGCTAACTGGCCAGCGGGAGATCGGTAGTAGAAAGTAGACGCACCACAGACCAGGGAATGGAACAGGCTGTGGACGCTACTGCAGCTGGTGAGTAGATTAAAGTTACATCCAACAGGAGATGGGGACCAGGGTGGGCATGGTGGCCTGGAGAGACCACAGAGAGAGTGAAATAAAGACAGGAGAGTGCAGAAAACAGAGGGAGAAAGGAAAACCGTCAGAAGGGGCACATATAGTGGCACAAAGTGGCAGAAGGTGCACAGGCAGAGACTCAGAGAGGCAGAAGAGGCACATAGAGACAAAACAGTGCACAGATAGAGGCACTGTAAAGTAGAAGAGAATAGAGATAGAGGCGGGTAATTGCCTCGCCGGGGGCTATCCAATTAGCCCTGATAAGCTAGCCCTAATTTTACTTAAACAAAATAGGTTTTAAAGATTAATCTGCATCATTATTAAGTTTAAATCATTGTTGGAAATATCTGCTAAAGAATATATAATGTTAAAAGTCATATTGAACCAATAGATGTTACAGAATTTATTGTTTATACAAAGCATGGCTGTGCACTAACATAGTAACCATAACTGTGTAAAATTAGAAACCCAATGTAAATATTTATATTAGATTGAATATACTTCCTCTTAAGTTATTTTCTAGTTGTATTAGATTACTTTAATTGTGTACTAATTTCAATGCTACCTTTGTTTTATCATAAAACCGTTAAACCATTATGTTAAAAAATAGTATACAGTGTATACTATGTTATTATATCTTGATGTTTATTAACTTTATAGCACTAGTTTTCTTACTATTTGAAGCACTTAGTTTTAGTAAAAATTGCTTGCTATAGTCTCTGGCAGAGTTTTTGTAGTATGTCTGACGTGTGCAGTATTTTCATCTTTCCATATGACTTCTGACTGAGACCCATTCAACAACGAGTTTTTATTTCTAGCGTCTGAAGTTTGAACTCATGGTCACAAAGGGATGGCGCGATATGGAACCAGGCACCCGTAGATACCTGGCCTTTGCGCAAGATGTACCTGCTGGGTACATGCAGGAATTAAATATACAGTTGGGGTATCTCGGTTGGCGCATAGGGATCATAGTGGCTACAAAGTTTGGCTGAGTGGGGGCGTGGTGGCATGAGTGCATCATCTTGGCTTTGCTCCCCACTATACAATGCTTAGAAAACAAGCATTATATAGCCGAGGCAGGGTTACAATCATGTGACTCAGCACAAAACTCTCCATCGGGCCTCCTTGGGCTGCTCACTTGTGCTCCGTTAGCGGATGTCCGCAGGGGAGTGGGGGGGAGATGCAGAAGACTTGTCCACCCTTTTGGGGTGCGCCACATGATTTTTGGGAGCCTCCTGGCAGTTGAAGGAGGATAAGCAAATATGAGTTGGGGTCCTATTTACAAAATAGACCCTTTTTGGTCTATTGTGCATGTTTCTGAAAAGTCTTCTTTTTAGCCATAGAGAATGATGTTTACCAAGAATTTATGACTCATGCTGTACTTTCCGATAAATGGACAGCCGGGGGGGGGGGGGGGGAATTTATCAATGTTATTTCCTGGCTGGTTATGTTCTCGTCCTTCAGTGCTGCCCTTGCCCTTGCTAAACAGTCTTAATTCAAGAATCTCATCTCCTCCCAGTCTTCCAACCCCCCATGACTCTTTGCCACTGTCCTACTCCCTCCTCTGCCCACTCCCACCTCGTCTCCCCTCCTCACTGTCTGCTCTTGACTTCAGACCAGACCATCATCAACCAGCCACCTCCTATCCTTTACCACCCCTCCCCATCCCTCTCACCAACTCTGACATCTTTCTCTCACGTATCTGGTGAGGAAGTCTTGGCCCTCATCCATCTTCCCCCCACACCACCTCCCCACTTGACCCCATCCCCTCCCGCTTCCTCCGCTACCTCTCTCCTTCTGCCTGTTTCCATCTTGCCCACCTTCTCAATCTCTCCCTTTCATCAAGCACTGTTCCCTCTGCCTTCAAGCATGCACTCATCTCCCCTATTCTTAAAAAAACCTACCCTTGATCCAAACACCCCCTCCAACTACCGACCCATCTCTCTCCTCCCTTTTGCCTCCAAACTCCTTGAGCGTATTGTCTACAATTGCCTTACTGCCTTTCTTTCCTCCCACTCACTGCTTGACCCATTCCAGACTGGCTTCCATTTTCTCAACTCCACTGAAACTGCCCTCTCAAAAGTCTGCAATGACCTCCATGCGGCCAAATTTAAGGGCAACAACTCTCTGCTAATTCTTCTTGACTTCTCTGCTGCTTTTGACACTGTGGACTACCCTCTCCTTCTGCAAATCCTTCACTCCCTTGGTCTCCATGATTCTGCCCTCTCCTGGCTATCCTCCTACCTCTCGGACCGTTCCTACTGTGGCTCCACTCATGACTGTACCCCCCCCACCATCACTTCTACTAACTGTAGTTGTTCCCCAAGGTTCTGTTCTTGGTCCTCTCCTCCTTTTGTCTCTCTATACCCCCTCTTTTGGTGAACTCATTAGCTCTTTTAACTTCCAATACAGTACCATCTCTATGCAGATGATACTCAATCTACCTTTCCTCAGCTGACCTCTCCCCTGCTCTCCTCACTCGTGTCTCCAACTGTCTCTCTGCTATTTCTTCTTGGATGTCCCAGAGCTTTCTTAAACGTAACATGTCAAAGACTGAGCTGAGCATCCCCCCCCCGCAACATCACATCCCACAATTTCATTATCCATTGATGGCACTATCTCCTCTAGCCCCCAAGTGCACTGGTTTGGAGTAATCCTTGACTCCTTCCTTTCCTTTAAACCACACATTCAGCACCTTTCACAAACCTGCCATTTTCATCTAAAAAATATATCCAGGATCAAACCCCTTCTCACCCAGAATGCTACGAAGACCATTATCCACTCACTGGTCATTTGCAGACTAGACTACTGTAATCTCCTCCTAACTGGCATCTCTGACAAATGCCTCTCTCCACTCCAATCTATCCTCAATGCTGTAGCCTGGCTCATCTTTCTCACCAAACACACTATTTCCACCTCTCCTCTCCTAAAAGCCCTTCATTGGCTTCCCTTCCCTTTCAGAATCCAATTCAAACTGCTCAAACTCATTTACAAAGCCTTATCTCCCGCTACACTCCCACCCATGCTCTTCGCTCCACTAATGCACACCTCCTCTCTTGCCTACTGATTACTTTCTCCCACTCCTACCTTCAAGGTTTCTCACGTGCTTATACCTTTCTCTGGAATTCTCTTCCTCTCCTCCTCAGACTCTCCACCTCTCTACAAAACTTCAAACGGGCTCTGAAGACCCACTTCTTCACCAAACCCAACTCTACCCTCTCATGCTCTACCCTCTGTTCCACACTCACTGTCTACCCCATCTGTGTCACCCCTGTCAGTCTGCCCCTCCCCTTTAGAATGTAAGCTCTCATGAGCAGGGTCATAAACCATCATGTGCTTATCCTTTGCTTACTTAAACCGTCTTCAATGCACCAAAGTCTGCATTTTTTTTTGCCACCCTAATACTCATGTCCGTGTCGTCTGCTGCTGTAGCTAAGTTTATTTACCCTGTACTTGTCCTATATTGTCTTTAACGGTAAGTCACTATTTTCCTGTTTTAGTTATTTTGTTTATGTACTCTGTAATTGGGCGCTGCGGATCCCTTGTGGCGCCATATAAATAAAGGATAATAATAATAAATAATAATTGTCAAACACCGCCTTTGATTTTCCTTTCAAACTGGAGCGTGGTGGATTATAATGCAAATGGCTGTGGATGTACAGTGATTACAGTCTTCTAAATCAAATATGCTTTAAGTCAAACTGTTGCTATTCTAAGTGGGGTGGTCCTCAACTTGTTTAGGGTTCCTGCAACTAGGTATACCTAAGCCAAGTATCCTGTCTCTTCCTGGTAACATGGTAAAAAGAAAAGAAAATAAACGTGTGCAGCCCTTATAAATAAAACTAATAACTGTGCTTCCCGTTATAAATACTGTAGATCTAAAATTGATGCTTGCATTATACTGAAAATAATAATACCTCCATTATAAAATATTATATTGCCCCCTTAATATTGTAGTATTGTATTGGAGGCACTGCACAGTTAATTATTTTAATTATAACGGGCACAGATATAAGTTGCTACTTTAGAATTGGCCTGGCCAACCATACGTTCATTCGCCCCAGAGGTTCAGGACCAATTTTAAATAGCACACCCATTCAGAAAGAGTAGGAGGAATGTCTGTGTATATTTGTTCTATAGTATATGATGCAAGATAGATGCTATCTCACCTGTAAAGAACACCTATTTTTGGGGGGTGGTAAATTTCAGCAAGATAACCTGTGGTTTGTGTGACCACCGGTTAGTGTATCTGGTGCTCTGTATTTTTCAATGGATAATATTGTCTTATAAAATATAATGTAACATGGATGTCACCTCTACATTGGGGAAAGTCCTTAATAGTCCTGAAGGTTACATGCTAATCCTATCAGTTCTGTGCAATAGAACATCAGGATGATGAAGCTGAGGAATCATGGCTACCCGCTACTGCTCGCCATCCATTAGCATTGCCGGGACCAGCACACCACATCAGCGATGTATGCGATTTGTACTTAAATAAAAAATAAATTGTTGAAAGCTTTTCAAGGTATTTTGTATCATAAAATTGTAATTTCAAAAGAGCCAAGTCCCATTTTGCTACTGACATCTTTGTTTGTTTACAAAAAAAATCAAAGTATTATCATAGCATCGACTGCATAATGGACAGCACTGAGGGTCAAGGGTTCGATTCCCACCATGGCCCCAACTGTGTGGAGTTTGTATACTTTCCCTGTACTTACGTGGGTTTCCTGTGGGTACTCCAGTTTCCTCCCACAATCCAAAAATAGGGTAATTTGTTCCCAACAAAATTAACCCTAGCGTGAATGTGTGGGTGTACATGTGATAGGGAATATAGATTGTAAGCTCCACTGGGGCAGGGACTGATGTGAATGTCCAAATATTCTCTCTCTGAATTGCATACTTGTTTCTCCATAAGGAGTTGATGTAAAACTGTGGGGCTAACTACTTCCAAGACCACTGTAGAGCCAAAGAGTTTAGCGTTAGAACAATTCTTCGGGGCTTACTGTTTCCTGGAATGTCTTTCTTTCTCCAGTAAGTTACGTGATCTCATGCAGAGGTCTTTTTCATTCTTTTTTTTTTTTTCTCTCAAAAAGACCATACTATTGCAGAATATAGAGCTGTTTTTCTGCTCAGTGTTTTGAATCTTTTTTCAGAAATGTTCAAGTGAGTGATCATAGGAAGTACATAATGAACACAACATGCTTTATATTAAATACTCATGGTGTTGATAGTTCTATCTTTGCTGTTTTTCAGTGTTTATGTAGCATAATTAAAAAAAGGTCTTTCCACATGTTTCACTTGCATTAGTTTTGCATTTATACAAAACAAGTAATAACCTCTGTGCTTCTACATAATTATGCAACATCACATACTGTATGCATTGCTTTTAAATAGTTTTTTTGGCAGTAGTTACATTACTAGAAACAGCAGCCTATTACCATACCTCCCAACTGCCATTATTTTAGTGAGACTGTCTTGATTTACATGGACATTCCTGTGATCAGTACATTTGTCTATACATTCTGATTCAGATTGTCCCCCAATTTGAAGGGGGGTAGGAGTGTTAATTGTCCCACGATCTGCGTTGTTTACCTCCAAGGCGTAGTAGGCACTCAGCCTTGACTAAGCACTCCCTAATGTTAACGGGTTCGCTATTACTAGCAATATGGTGGATTGTGTGATATGAGATTATAGATGTTCTGTTCAGGACAGCAAGACTGCACTTTGTCCGTCAAATAATGTAAACAGGTTAACATGCACAATCCTACTTTTTCTTATCAGGTGTGTCTACACCAGGAAACTGGGCTAAGATTCTGGTACAGCTAGGTTCAGGGTGCCTGCAGTGATGCAGTCCTTGGCCACAGACAGGGTGTGTTATCAGGCTGTTCAGATTGTACATAAAAGCAACCCTTGACACTAACTTTGTGAGCCTAAATGTTTTGAATCCAATACAGAAACAATATCATATCTATAAAGGATGAAGGTCTGCGGTGCATACAGGCCACACACAGCACACCCTGCACCCATATACAGTTATACTTACCTCTACACCATCTCCGGAGTCCCACATCTGCCAGCTACCCAGCGCTGCAAGCAGCAAAAATCACAGGTAAATGATGCAGCGACTACAGTGTACACCAGGCATGTCAAACCCCAAATCCCAACTGTGCCGAGTCTTGTGTGGGCCGCAAGAAAAAGTAAGAGCTGTGATATGCCTCCTCATATATCACTGTGCGGCCCCTCTCCTCTATACAGATGTAGCCACCTTTATCTTGACCGATTCTCCGCCTAGACGGGCGTTTAGTCACGCTAAGGTGATAGCTTAGCTTGCTGAGTTTAATCACAGGCAGGCACGTTGAGGCGATTCTAGATACTCAGCATGCATTACACATCTCCACCACTGGGTGGCTAATGCTCCACTAATCCAGTACTTTCGATCGTATAGCGGCGAATTGATCTACAGCTCTGGCAAATGGTCAGTGACGACTGTAATGTTAATAGATGGTGACCAATGGTCAGACGGTGAGAGTTCTCAACATAAATAAAAAGTTTATACAGACACAAACGAACATGTTAAAACACTTGTGTATGCAGACGCAAGATTGTGTATGGAGACGCAACTAATTGTGTAAAAGAAAGTATGTACAATGCATAAACACCGTGCTTTTGAAATACGTGTACAGTATGAGCGTCCCGAGTTCCCGTGACATTCACTTTATTATAATATTTTTCTTTGTTATACCTTCAATGGAAGGGTGCACACAGGTTTCACATAAATCTTGCCTTGTAACCTGATCGGAACTCCCTACCTGGCTACTGCATGAACTGTGCAGGCTCCCAGGGGGGAAGGGAAAGTGGGATGGGGGTAGGGCGAGGCAGTGGAAAATACTGCGTTCAAAGAACGGGCCAATGCTGAAGGATCGTCAGAATCCCCTAGTTAAAATACACAGGGTCGATAGGGATAAGCGAGGTCTATGCACATAACGATACACCAGACCCCATCGCATCACAAAGTGACAAAATGTCCGAGGCACATGAACCCCCGCCTTGTAGCATTATGTGCATATACCTTGCTTAACCCTATCGCCCCTGTGTATTTTAGCTAGGGGATTCCGACGCTCCTTCAGCACTGCCCCGTAGCCTGCAAAACCTATGCTGTCACTCGCTCCATAGCTGAGTGCTGACACAAGGTGGATGTTCATGTGCCTTGGACATTTTCTCACTTTGTGATGCGATGGGGTCTGGGGTATCGTTAAGTGCATAGACCTCGCTTATCCCTATCGACCCTGTGTATTTTAGCTATGGGATTCTGACGCTCCTTCAGCATTGCCCCATGACCTACAAAATCTGTGCTGTTACTTGCTCCATAGCCGAGGGCCTCCATGGGGCAAGGAGTCACAGGCGGTAGCCATTTCAATTGAGTCTGCCCTGCTACAGAATTGTATGTATACCGTATGGTGCATAGAAACTTAACAGTACAACCGATCCTGCAGCTTTTCCCTGGTTTATGTGAATAACTCCCTCCATGTCTACTGCATGACCTGTGCAGGCTCCCAGGGGGGAAGGGCGATGGGCTAGCGGGAGGCGGTGGAAAATACTGTGCATTTGAAATGCAAGTACTGTAGGAGTCCGAGTCCCCAGTATGTTTTTCTAGTGTACTAGTTAGCACGAACAGCTTGTAACGTACAGTGGCAAGTTTAATCTTTCTATGTATAATGGAGAGATAAAAGCTCCTCAGTAAGTTCCTGGATGCCAAATCACAGTCCTTAGTATCTCTGTATAGTATTTTCTATTAGGGTACTAATTAGCACGAACAGCTAATTAGTACCCTAATAGAACATACTGTACAGAGATACTAAGTACGGTGATTTGGCATCAAGGAACTTAGGGAGGAGCTTTTATCTCTCTCCATTATACATAGAAAGATTAAACTTGCCGCTGTACATTACAAGCTGTTCGTGCTAATTAGTACCCTAATAGAACATACTGTACAGAGATACTAAGTACGGTGATTTGGCATCCAGTTAAAAAGCTGTTCGTGCTAATTAGTACACTAGTAGAACATACTGTACAGAGATACTAAGGACGGTGATTTGGCATCTAGGAACTTCCAGAGGAGCTTTTATCTCACTCCATTATACATAGAAAGATTAAACTTGCAACTGTACGTTACAAGCTGTTCGTGCTAATTAATACACTAGTAGAACATACTGTACAGAGATACTAAGGACGGTGATTTGGCATCTAGGAACTTAGAGGAGCTTTTATCTCTCTCCATTATACTTAGAAAGATTACAATGAAGAGAGATTAAAGCTCCTCCATAAGTTCGTGGATGCCAAATCACTGTACTTAGTATCTCTGTACAGTAGGTTATACTAGTGTACTAATTAGCACGAACAGCTTGTAATGAACAGTGGCAAGTTTAATCTTTCTATGTATAATGGAGAGATAAAAGCTCCTCTGTAAATTCCTAGATGCCAAATCACCGTCCTTAGTATCTCTGTACAGTATGTTCTACTAGTGTACTAATTAGCACGAACAGCTTTTAACTGGATACCAAATCACTGTACTTAGTATCTCTGTACAGTATGTTCTATTAGGGTACTAATTAGCACGAACAGCTTGTAACGTACAGTGGCAAGTTTAATCTTTCTATGTATAATGGAGAGAGATAAAAGCTCATCAGTAAGTTCCTGGATGCCAAATCACCGTCATTAGTATCTCTGTATAGTATTTTCTATTAGGGTACTAATTAGCACGAACAGCTAATTAGTACCCTAATAGAACATATAGAGCTTTTATCTCTCTCCATTATACTTAGAAAGATTACAATGGAGAGAGATTAAAGCTGGTACTCAGATCTTCAGGAAATGCTCACAGAAGATCCATGGCCTCTTCCTCTCAGAGAGGACCTGTAGCAACAGGGGCCCTGCGTGTTCCAAGACTTACCGCGGTTACGTTTGACGGCATGGCGGTTGAACACCGAATCCTAGCTGGGAAAGGCATTCCGGAAGAAGTCATCCCTACTCTGATAAAGGCTAGGAAGGAGGTGACGGCGAAACATTATCACCGTATCTGGAGAAAGTATGTATCTTGGTGTGAATCCAAGAATGCCCCTACGGAGGAATTCCATCTGGGCCGTTTTCTCCACTTTCTACAGACAGGAGTGGATATGGGCCTAAAATTAGGCTCCATTAAGGTACAGATTTCGGCCCTATCAATTTTCTTTCAGAAGAAATTGGCTTCTCTCCCAGAAGTCCAGACTTTTGTAAAGGGAGTGCTGCACATACAGCCTCTTTTTGTGCTTCCAGTGGCACCATGGGACCTTAACCTGTTACAGTTCCTAAAATCTCACTGGTTTGAACCTCTTCAAACGGTTGAATTAAAATTTCTCACTTGGAAGGTGGTCATGTTGTTGGCCTTGGCATCTGCAAGGCGGGTGTCCGAATTGGTGGCTTTGTCTCACAAAAGCCCCTATCTGATTTTCCATGTGGATAGGGCAGAATTAAGGACTTGTCCTCAATTTTTGCCTAAAGTGGTTTCATCGTTTCATATGAACCAACCTATTGTGGTACCTGTGGCTACAGGTGACTTGGAGGATTCCAAGTCCCTTGATGTAGTCAGGGCCTTAAAAATTTATGTAGCCAGGACGGCTCGGGTTAGGAAAACAGAGGCACTGTTTATCCTGTATGCAGCCAACAAGGTTGGCGCTCCTGCTTCTAAGCAGACTATTGCTCGCTGGATCTGTAACACGATTCACCAGGCTCATTCTACGGCTGGATTGCCGTTACCAAATTCGGTAAAGGCCCATTCCACTAGGAAGGTGGGCTCTTTTTGGGCGGCTGCCCGAGGCGTCTCGGCATTACAGCTTTGCTGAGCGGCGACTTGGTCGGGTTCAAACACTTTTGCAAAATTCTACAAGTCTGATACCCTGGCTGATGATGACCTCATGTTTGCTCAATCGATGCTGCAGAGTCATCCGCACTCTCCCGCCCGGTCTGGAGCTTTGGTATAATCCCCATGGTCCTTACGGAGTCCCCAGCATCCTGTAGGATGTAAGAGAAAATAAGATTTTAAACCTACCGGTAAATCTTTTTCTCCTAGTCCGTAGAGGATGCTGGGCGCCCGTCCCAGTGTGGACGTGTTTCTGCAAGGCTTGTATATAGTTATTGCTTACATAATGGTTATGTTACATTTGAGATCAGTCTTTGACTGATGCTGTGTTTTGTTCATACTGTTGACTGGTTGCGTATATTCCAGGTTATACGGTGTGGAGGGTGTGGGCTGGTATGAATCTTGCCCTTAGATTAACAAAAATTCTTTCCTCGTACTGTCCGTCTCCTCTGGGCACAGTTCTCTAACTGAGGTCTGGAGGAGGGGTATAGAGGGAGGAGCCAGTGCACACCCATCTAAAGTTCTTTATAGTGCCCATGTCTCCTGCGGAGCCCGTCTTTACCCCATGGTCCTTACGGAGTCCCCAGCATCCTCTACAGACTAGGAGAAAAAGATTTGCCGGTAGGTTTAAAATCTTAGTATTTCTATCACTGTTGAGAACTCGATAATCAACCCTAAACCACAAGCTCGCTGCCTAGGTGTCATCCTTGACTCTGAACTGTCCTTTGTTCCCCACATTCAATCTATTTCAAAATTATGTTACATGCATCGAAGAAACATATCCAAAATATGACCATACCTTACACAAGACACTGCTATAACTCTAATTCATGCTCTCACTATCTCCCGCAGTGATTATTGCAATAAGTCTTCTTACTGGTCTTACCAAGAAGAGACTCTCACCATTACAATCCATTCTGAATGCAGCTGCAAGGCTAATTTTCCTCACTAGACATTCATCGTTTGCAGACCCACTATGTCAGTCCCTTTGTTGGTTACCTGTATTCTACCGAATTCAATATAAAATACTTTTACTCACACACAAGGCTATTAACCATACTACACCAACATACATCTCTTTGCTTATTATTTATTTATTACCAGTTATTTATATAGCGCACACAAATTCTGCAGCGCTTTACAGAGAATATTCGGTCATTCACATCAGTCCCTGGCCCAGTGGAGCTTACAATCTATATTCCCTATCACATGTACACGCACACACATTCATGCTAGGGTTAATTTTGTTGGGAGCCAATTAACCTGCCAGTATATTTTTGGATTGTGGGAGGAAACCGGCGTACCCGGAGGAAGCCCACGCAAGTACGGGGAGAATATACAAACTCCCCACAGTATCTCAAAATATTTCCCAACCCAGCCCCTTCGCTCTTCACAAGATCTATGGGGGTCATTCCGGCCTAATCGCACGCTGCCGTTTTTCGCAGCGCAGCGATCAGGTCACTACTAGGCATACGCATGTGCCGCAATGCGCAGGCACATCATACGGGTACAAAGCGGATCGTTGCTGGGTGATGGATTTAACGAAGAATCCATTCGCAAAGCCGATCGCAAGAAGATTGACAGGAAGAAGGTGTTTATGGGTGTCAACTGACCGTTTTCAGGGAGTGGTTGGAAAAACGCAGGCGTGTCCAAGCGTTTGCAGGGCGGGTGTCTGACGTCAATTCCGGCCCCGGACAGGCTGAAGTGATCGCAGCGGCTGAGTAAGTTCAGACCTGCACAAACTGTTTTTGTACTGCTCGGCTGCACAGGCGTTCGCACGGCTGCAAAAAAACAGCCAGCGAGCGATCAACTCAGAATGACTCCCTATGTCTCTCATCCATACTCATTACTTGCTCCAATGCACAATTACAGGACTTTCTTCGGGCTGCACTCACTCTATGGAATGCCCTACCGCGTACAATAGGACTCTCCTCTAGTCTCCAAACCTTCAAGTATTCCCTGAAAACTAACCTATTCAGACAAGCTTATCACATTTCAGAACCGCTCACATTACCTTCATAAGCTTTCCTATTCGATTATGTGGCTAATTCAGACCTGATCGCTGCTTTTCGAAAACAGTCCTGATGTCCACTTAATGTCCTGATTCATTTAGTTAATACACCTAGTTTACACTTGCTTCTCAGGCACTCCCTCTTCAGATGGTCAGCTATTGTGTCCCTGTACCCAATTATACATATTCTAATAAGTTATGTTAGCATTGCTAATATCTGTTTTACCTGACCACTTATCGTGTTCTGACCATTTCTCTTAATATTTCTCCATTATTACCAGTGCATTTACTTTCCCTATCATACCCACTGGTGTGTATTAATAGATCTACACTAAAAAGGTCTACAGTCAATAGGTCTACCACTAATGGTCAAAATGTTGACATGGAAATGGTCAACACAAAAAAGATACACACAATTTTTTCTTTTTTTTGTTTTGTCACTTTTTTGCCACAAACAAGCCCCATTACTTTACTGTGTACCCTCGCATCTCTCGATTCTCTCGCCATGCTTCGGAGAAGGTTACTATTAGATTACTACAAGGTTACAGGTTACTATTCCTAATTGTAGTCCACGTGGATCGTAAAGTATGAAAAAGTTGAAAAAACAAAATAAAACTTGCGTCGTCCATTGTCATGTCGACCTGTTGAGTGTAGACCTTTTTAGTGTAGTTCTATAGTCCGGATGCCCCTACTCACTGTGTCAGTCCAGCATAGCCACAGAAGATCTTGTACCCTGTGAGTACCTTAATGCTTAGCATAAAAGTACGAGGTTACTGCTACAGCCAGATATACACTTTAGTGTATGTATTTAGTTCTATGGAGTTTATATCTAATAGTTATTATATGTACCTATACCTTGTGTATACAATTCATACCATTCCCTTTATATTTTAACCTGAGAGCTGGGCCCTCAAATCGTACTGTTTTATTCTGGTTTATGTATTATGTCATGTTCTTATAATAGTTGCGTACAGCACTGTGGAATATGTCTGCACTATATAAATATGTCCCAAAAATAATACATTGAGGAGATTTTTCCTTTGTTATTCGGGCAACGGAGCATATTGCCTTTTAGGGTAGTACATATGAGCGTTGAAATCAGGGGTGCCATATGTATCATCCAAGCTTAGTAAATGCTCTCTGACATTAGGTACTCAAAAAATAATGTAAGTGAATGGACTCATGTACACACAACTGATTTGTGTTCCGTCACATCAATGTTGACATTACATTCATCAGTCACTATCATTAATGCTGGGGTTTTATGGGAACGCCGGGCAAAGCAGTATCTTAAGTACATAGTAAATCCTGTTGGAACATAGCCTTCAGACACATTAATGAATGCATCTCAAATCTCCCCTGAAGGTTAGATTACCTACATTTCAACTAACGTTGTTTTACAAGACCCGTGCATACACAGTCTTAGTAAAAGAGCACTTACATCACTTGTAGTGGATGTCATACATTAATATTTTCATACACGTCAAGTGGGAAAACTTTTAAAATGCCACACAATCCCGGAATGTAAAAATGCAACATTAGATAGGTGTAAATGATTTATAGTATGGCTATGATTATTGTTCTTTCTCCATTTATTGTAGAATTCTTACCCCAGGCATTTGGAATGCCGCTATCACAAGTTATTGCAAATGACAGGGCACAGAAGCTAAAGCAGGATTCTCAGAAAGATGAGCAGAAAGAGGTGACTGACTTTGTAACATCTATCCTGCCTTTTGGATCAAGACGACAGAATAAAGAACTCTCTAGTAGCAATTCATCTCTTAGCTCCACTTCAGAAACGCCAACTGAGTCCACATCTCCCAATACACCAGAGGCAGCACCTCGTGTACGGAGGAGGGTGAGTTGATGGTTTTTGAAAGATGAAAACATATGCCTGGATCATGAGAATGTGAAATGCACTATTAAATCACTAAGGGGTATATTTACGAAGGTGCAGGTTTATAGAAGTGGAGATGTTGCCCATAGCAACCAATCAGATTCTAGCTATTATATTCTAGAAGGTGCCAGATAACTGCTGATAAGTAGAATCTGGCTGCTATGGGCCACATCTCCACTTGTATAAATCTGCACCTTAGTAAATATAACCCTATATGTTCATTTGCTGGGAAATATGCCATTTGTGTTTGAATTGGAAAAAAAAAATATGTATTGTACAAAGCAAATTAGACATTTTAACCATTGTGTCAAGTACTTAATTGTTCTATGGGTCAAGTTTAACTGGAAATCATTTTTGTTTCTTTTTTTAAATTGTGTGTGTGGGGGGGGGGGGGGGGGGACATAGAGTTAAGGGACATTAAGGTTCTGTTATTTTGACAGCATGTTGGACTAAATATATTTAAATATATGTATAGATAATCACATAACCATTTTCTTTGAATCTTTACCTTTATACAGCTAATGCAGCCCCAGAAATGTACCATAATATTTAATCTGCAGTTTCTTACACTGCTGGTCACTTTGTGGGGCAGGACAGGGCTGTTGCAGCATTTAGCCCCACCCCTTTAATATGGCACCACATGTTTTCCTCTACATCCAGTCCACTAATCTAGGGTGCAGACAGGATGTGGGAGATCCGCTAACTCTTGAGGTGTGTGGGGAACTACCCAAAAAAATTGTGCGTCTTACACAACTACCATAAGAGTAAGCAAGTATAACTTGACTTTAGTTATTTCTTTGAACAGAGAGATCCAGGTGGATGTTCATGAGCATCTTATACAAGTCTCTCTCATATGCCATAGTATAAATTGTATCTAAGGGCATTATTCTGAGTCAGACGCAGTGTTGAGATCCATGTGAGTGGTCAATGTTTTTCAACTGTGCATGCATCTATTGTAAGTAACTAGTCGCAGTAGTGATTCAGACACACAGTCTCCGAAATATACATGCAGATGCACACGTAGTCGCTTATACTGGAGACCATTCTCTGACGTGGAATCTACACCTAGCATGAGACTAGGTGACCGACTCTAAAGATGCACAGAGTGGGAGTCTCAGTACTTGCACATTCAGATGCACACGTGTACACCAGGTGTAGCATAATGTTACAGACACTGCTATGGCAAAAGATGCTAAATCGGTCGCAGCAGTGTGTGACTCACAATCAGCCCCTAAATGTCCCACTGGAGTGCCAGGTTGAGATTCTTTCACATCCTCCTTCTTCTAAATCACAGCATTGTAGGATCTAGCAGCAGGGCCGGAGACGGGGGCAACAAAGGGGATACTTGTGACGGGCCCAGAGATTTGGAGGTGCCCCGGACCCTGCTACTGCCTCAAACCTTGCCAGCCAAGCTGATGCTCATACTCTCTGCCATAGATTGACTGCAAGCACCACAGGAAATGTTAAGTCTGATCTGCGCCTCCGGGGGTTGGAGAGCCCAGACGTAGCTGGCAAGAGTTAGGGGAGAAAATATACTTCAGTTTCAGGGCAGGCAGCAGCTTCTGGAGCCGAATAATGGAGCGGCACCTGCTCATCACAGCACTTGCTGTAGTCTCACAGTGCTGTATAACCCGCCAGAGAATTTGTACCAACTATGCAAAGCAGTGGATACAGGCTCTCAGGGAAGAGGAGACTCGCAAGTCTCTCCAGATACCAAGAATGGGCAGCAGTGCCGTTCCCTCAGCCTTGCATCATTGGTAGTTGCACAGGTTGCACCGCCTAAGTTATAACCTTGTTATATTGTAAATCCTAAAGCTGGATACACACCTTTTCAATCACTCAGCTGATCAAGTAAACACACCCGATCAGCCGAGTACTGTGTCCCCATCTTGACCCCTCTGAACTGCCTACGAGCCCCATACACACTGTGCTAGAAGTACATTCTTCACTGGGATCGGAAGGTTGGGCCAACAAATACTAGACAGCACATAGGATGCAACCTCCTGATCCCCAATGTTGCTGGAGAGTTGTAAGCTGTTTCTCGGCTAATGTTTCTGCAATTGACCTTACATATACATTTATACAATCGTCTGCCTATTCATCCGATATCGCTGATTGGGCCATGTATTGTATACTGTAGATGTGTACCGAGCTTAACTCCCATTAATGTAACTTACAAAAGGCACACATATTTTAAGACCATTTTTTTACAATAGAAATAAGGACAGGTTTTAGGCCATTTGACAATTAACTATTTGGGTTGTAGTGTAAGTTCAGTATTTTAATTACATTAATGATGCTGTAACTTTAGACAATTCTTAACAGCTAGTTTTATACAGTGGCTATAAACATTATACAAAATGTACAGCGTTTATCATTGTTTTCTTACAGCAAAGAATCCAAATGGATATATTTGGGAATACTTATTATTTATTATTGCAAAAGCAATGTAATGTAAATATAAAAATTGTAAATAAAATGGGAAATAGTTACATACTGTACACTGGAATCCTCTTTAGCTGCCTTAACAGTTAGGGAACGTGTACTGTAAATGCACGTGCTAATATAGAAGAGGAGCTAATAGAGTGGCAAATACATTAATGAACGGGATGCGGTCATGTGACCTCCCGCTCGGGATCCTGGCGGTCACCATGCCGACACCGGAATCCCGAGCACTCAAAATGCCGGCAGTCGGAATGCCGACCCACAGGCTCTATTCCTATTCGTGGATGTTCACGACACCCATAGAGTGGGACTAGAACCTGTTGCAACTGCAGCAAGCCCTCAAGGGTCTTCGTTGCGCTCGGCCCCCTGCCGGCATTCTGCTGCTGGGATTCTGGGGTCGGTATGCTGACCTCCGAGATCCCAAATGCCGGTCCAGCCCCAACCCTAATGGACATCATTCCTAATCTCAGTAATTAAACGCATCAAGTTTAACCAATTAATACTGCTCATTTTTGCATTCTAAGTTAACCCTGCGTTTAATTTCATATCATTATTATACCTACAGTACAACAGCAGGTGTCTTAGACAAAGGATTACATACACAGTGGGGCTGATTATGCATGCTTTTGCATGAACAGCATTATTTTTACACTGTGATTTAGATTTGATTTTGGACACACGTCTCTCACATCTAAATCTCTCTGCACATGTTACAGCTTCCCCACCTGCAGTGCAGCATGCTTTTGCCCATGTGTAAAGTTACTTGCTTTTTTAGTTTTGCTTGTCCCTCCCCCATATGTATCATTTTCAGTATGACTTCATTATAATATACTCTGGGATACATAACACAAACAACTACACATATATTCTCTGTAATTTATCAGTCTCTTCTCCCTCCCTGAAGGGCCTACCACCAGATATTCCCGACCGTAGGGACGACCATCGATGGGTGCAAACCAACAATGGTTCCCTGTCAATGGTTTCATGCTATCAATGTTAATTGCAGATGACACCGTCAATGGTGACCATCGTTGATTAACTAGAGTTGCTATATTTAAAAAATACAAATCCGGGACACATTCACTGGGATTCTGCCGACACATTGAACCCGCATTGCACCCTATTCCCGGAAGTTAAAGAAACCTGAGATGTAATGTCAGGCCATTGGCAATGACAAGTGACGGGGGGAATCAATGAACCGTGATCCATTCAAAATGTCTCAGAGATTTTGTTCATCCTTACCACTATGAATGACATAAACTAACTGCTAGTTACACATCACTGTTACTGTTAGTAAGGTACTGTACAAGCTTAATACAAAGAACATATTCTCTAGCATCAGCTATACTTGCCCTTTGTATATCCATTTTTGTCAGTTTCAAACTTTTATAAATGGTAACTCTCCTAATTGTGGATTGGAGGAAAGTCATAGCGGAGTGCCGCAAATGTACAGTAACAGATGTCGGAGGTTGCACCTCTGGGAAGCCACTGGTTCCTTTTTCACAGTGGCTGTCTGGCTCAGATACAGACAATTGTTCTGTGTGTGTGTGTGTGTGTGTGTGTGTGTGTGTGTGTGTGTTCAGAATTACTACCTATTCTGAGTTATGGGTATGCACAGTGAACCCCAAATTCAGTTGTATCTCCTGCATCTAACATGGGGTATGACTGATATAACAAGCGTCCATTGTCACTCATGCTTTTAGTATGCAGATCACGGAATCATTTGGTAAAATTATTTTTTGAGCTAGATTATTTAGGTTCCTCTCAATTTCACATTTTGTTTGCCTAACATATTGAAACAATAAAATAACAAAACTTGCTGAGATAGTGCAGTTGTCAGCTTTTAATTGCCACCATACTTGATAGAAACCAGAGTCTATTCTCATATGTTTAGTTCATAGTAAGGCATTTTTAATTACAGACTTCACATATTGTGTTTTGTTTTGTTTTGTTTTTTTTAGTCATAAAAAAAACAGTGAACTCTGTTACATGCAAGGATATATTCCAAATTTTCAAGTCCATAGTTCAAGTTTTATTAATTTGTATATTTCATAATTAGTATTTCATATGACAGCTCAGCGGATGTAAAATGAAGTCCCATAGGGATCATTAATTATTACACTAATCGGCACAGCAGTTGCATGCAAAATTTTATTTTGGTCCAGGCTTTGCTTTTTAAACTTGTTCATTGATCCTTATTTTTTTCCTCATTTTCATCCACACAATTTCCATGTCCATGCTTTGCAGTGCTCAGAAGGGGAAATGTTTTGAAAACAGGATTCAGCTTACTGCCTTTGGGCGGGATGTACTGAGCTCCAAAATACAGTGAAACCTCTGAAATCTGCAGTTTTTGCCGCAATCCCCATGTATGTATCGCCAGCACTGTAGTCCCCTTAGAATTTTATATATCAAGGTCCGGAAAGCGAAACCGGAATCCGGAACATTCCTCTCCGTCACCCCGCGGCTGTGACGCTTGTGCATGCGTCATACACCCGGCAGACTTCACGTAGCAAGGGACAGCTCTTATTGGAGGAGCTTTCCAGAGTGAAAATACTCATACATATGGTGTTAATAAATGCTAATATGCTTGTGATAAGACATCCCACTTTTCTTGTTTTATGCCCTACCTCTTTCCCCACACTGGTACTGTAGTGGGCAACCCTTGCAGGGTCTCAATTGTATGGTTAACATAGCATGCATCATTCTGGCAGTTGTGAGAACTGGAGATATTTCCTTCCCAGCCTCCATAAATATCTCTGAGTTTCAGAGGATACCACGCATGGCTAGATAGAACATCTGACTCCTGCTTGGATGGCTTCATCTCTCTTCCAATCAAAAGTCTACTGTCATTTGCGGTTGAAGCCTTGGATTCCTCCTTACTTTAGTGCTTGGAGTGCATTACAGAGGATGACCAGTAAAAGTCCCAACTACCTGTGACAGTTAGTTGTTTTCGCTGAAACCCTGCTGTATTACGATAACTAGATGCATACCAAAGCAGGCTACCATCACTAAAGTAATAATGTGGGAAGATGTAAGAGGTTGAATTCATTGAATATTCAAACATTCCTAATACCTACACTTTGATGATGGACAGTTTCATTCCTATCCAGACCCATAATGGATTTCTGTAAATATAAAAAATCCAATACATTGTTATGTTCAGTAAATGTGTGTTCTGTGTATGTGGAGAAACCATCATTGGCTTGTATGGTTAGGTAACTTTTTGCTGGTCATTTGCATCTTAAATTTATTGGACTTTTAATGTCTTCAAAAACAAACCACAATGTTATTCTGAGATCCAGATCAAATAAATACATAACTTGGCCAAGAAACTTTACTTGTGATTATTCTCTCTTGCTGTGGGAAACGGAACAAGTTAGATCTTAGAAATTCATTATGAATATTATCTTTCTTAATCGAGGCAGATGACTTGCATCAAGCCCTATGTCTTCCTTTATTACCACAGTCCTGTGTATAAATGAATTTACTTTTACAAAAACACATTGATATATACAGTATATATATTCACTGTGTTGCCAGCAAAGCCTAAAGCTCAATACTGATGAATAATACATCAAAGGACAAAAGTCTAGTAATTAAAAATATGGGAACATGCTCTGTCCTTTTCACTCTCTTATATTTCTGTTAAAAGATATTAGCATTTCATACACATGGACACTTTATAATTATTTTTGGAATTTACACTAAAGCTGGGTACACACTGGAGCGGTGTCGCACCAAAATGCAGTTTTGGTATGACATATCGCTTACATTGTGCAGTGCGTACCCAGGACCGCGTGCTTCGGTGGTCGCATGCGACGTACGCTTGTTTTGATGTGGTGCACATCAAACCAAGCGTCCGTTGCTAGCATCCTGTGTTATGCTAATGAAGGACAGAACATGGTCGGTCCGTCCTTCATTAACGTCGCCCCAGTGTGTAGGAGCAATTCGGGCTGACGAGGATTTGTTCCTATGCCGGAACGAATCCCCGTCGCTCCAGTGTGTACCCAGCCTAAGGTTGTACAATAAATCAGCCTATTCATGACCATAGACATAGAAGCTATCTGCCTTTTTGGACCTTCGGTTCTTATCACAAGGCAACCCTCAATAAATTACATTTCACCAAATACTGGAGAGAATGGCTAGGCCCAAGGGCATAGCTGCCATAGGTGCAGGGAGTGCAGCTGCTATGTGGCCTAGAGCTGAGAGGGGGCCACCTTCCCAGTTCAAGTTACATGTGTTATATACATAGGGGCATTTGCAATATTTTAGTTAGGCCCTGGACCTGCTCATTGTATTGTGGTTTAAAATGAACTGGAGGGCATTATAATGTTACATAATATGAACCGGGGAGCTGTACTGTGGCACAATATAAAGTGGAGGCACTGTAATGAGGCATAATGTGAACTAGAGGGCACTATAATGTGGGACAATCTGAACTGGGAACACTATGTCATAATGCGAATTGGGGATACATATATAAAAAGTATTAAGGCTTCACTTATAGCTTTAATCACGCACATGGGGGGTCATTCCGAGTTGTTCGCTCGCAAGCGGATTTTAGCAGATTTGCTCATGCTAAGCCGCCGCCTACTGGGAGTGAATCTTAGCATCTTAAAATTGCGAACGATGTATTCGCAATATTGCGATTACACACCTCGTAGCAGTTTCTGAGTAGCTCCAGACTTACTCGGCATCTGCGATCATTTCACTGCTTGTCGTTCCTGGTTTGACGTCACAAACACACCCAGCGTTCGCCCAGACACTCCTCCGTTTCTCCGGCCACTCCTGCGTTTTTTCCGGAAACGGTAGCGTTTTTCCCCACACGCCCATAAAACGGCCTGTTTCCGCCCAGTAACACCCATTTCCTGTCAATCACATTACGATCGCCAGAACGATGAAAAAGCAGTGAGTAAAATTCCTAACTGCATAGCAAATTTACTTGGCGCAGTCGCAGTGCGGACATTGCGCATTAAGCGGAAAATCGCTGCGATGCGAAGATTTTTACCGAGCGAACAACTCGGAATGAGGGCCCTGGTGTGGAATAACACGTTGTTGCACTAGGAGGCGCTCTTGTTTTTTTTTGTATATTTTTCATAGATAGATGCCAGAGGTCCAGCTCTCCCAAGTATTCGGTAATGGTCCGGATGCCCGCACATGTACAAGTATATAGAAAGCCGGAGGTGCAGCACTCGCAGATGGAAAAACACACTTATTACCACGGCATGTCCCAGCAATATTTCAGTTCCTTTATTCACGACACTGTCATCAGGCTATATACACACACATAACCTTATAGGGTGGGATGTACCAGTGAGGCAACCAAGTCCCACAAAAAATCAACAGTAACCATGCCCGTTAAAATAAAACCAGGTTATAATAACCCATCTTGTATGATAACCCATTTATCCCTTGACCACAAATCAGACCAACTCCTATTGAACCACTTCAAGCATTAATACCGCCATCCCTTATCATTATTCCTGTTATTTAGGTTTATATTAATCTTTTTAACTATTTATTTGGGTGGGGGGGTGGGGGGACATCCAATTTTTATCTTATGTCTTTAATATTGTATGTATTATTGTTTAAAATATGTTTTTATTTGTTCAACATATTGCAACATAAAGTTAGTAAATTTAATACAATATCTGATACCCCTTCGTAAATCTGCAATGGGAGGGCACGTTGGAACAATCACAGACTAGGATGTAAGCATGCCATCTAATATAATATGTCATTTCAGCACAGACATGACAAAGATCACCCCACCTTGTCTCTTCCTTCCCCTAACCCACCTACACTAGGCTAACTAGCTGAATAGCATTTCCATCTGATTAGGAACATCATTGGTTGGTAACCATTGGTTTCCAATTCCCACCCCTATCTGTATCTCTTCTCTGGGAGGGGATAATATAAAAGATGGCAAGTATGATATAGAGCTTGGACCAGATCCACATCATGGCACTTTGTGTAATTTTACGCATGTTTATTTAAACCTTTTATAATTTTAAACTTTACTTTTAGCCCAAACTCCACTCATTTCAAGGTATACAAACTGGCAATGGCACCTTAAAATTTGGGTGTTTTGTCCTATAGCCAAGTGGCTTACTATAAGTTGCGTTTCCCAACCTTTAATGTTAATATCCGATATGTCTTATGTTTATGGAAGTGTCTGTTGCTTAGACAATGGAAAGGAAGCTATTTTTTTAGAGTTTATATCAAAACATTAATTCACCAGAAACTAATGATATCACTAGGTATTGGATACTGGGTGAGGAAATAGACAGACTTTAAAGAAAAATAAACCCTAAAAAAAAGGGTGGCTTATTTACAGATTTGCATCAACTGACTTCAACTTAACTTGTAATAGAACAAAATCTAACTTGATCATGGAATCCACGTGCAAGCAGGGGGGTACAGTTGTAAGACACCCTGAATGATAGGGGGGGGACCTGCCAGCGACAATGATCACAAATGCAAACTGTGTTTGATTCAAGTCTGCCTCTGAAGTGGAATGCAGTTGCCTCCACATGCCCAGATCTCACATGTGTTCCACCCCCAGCTCTGCTCTCCTCCTCTTCTCTTCCCATCTGTTTCCATTGGCTGACCATTGCACATGTCTGGATGGCAATTTGGGTCAGTCATTGAGATGTGGTTGGCGTTGCTATGAGGGCTGCTTCCTTGGAAGCAGCAGTGAGAGCTCTGTATGGTGATGCAACAGGAGGTGTCTATTACAAGCAGACTCCTACTGAAGTAGTGATCCAACGAGGTCGTCCATATTGGCCTGCATGCACAAGCAACGGGGCACCAGCGATGAATGAGCGCGGGGCCGCACATCATTCATCGCTGGTGCCTCCACACTGAAAGATATGAACAGTATCTCATTAATGAACGAGATCGTTCATATCTTTCACTAATATCTAGAGATGAGCGCCGGAAATTTTTCGGGTTTTGTGTTTTGGTTTTGGGTTCGGTTCCGCGGCCGTGTTTTGGGTTCGACCGCGTTTTGGCAAAACCTCACCGAATTTTTTTTGTCGGATTCGGGTGTGTTTTGGATTCGGGTGTTTTTTTCAAAAAACCCTAAAAAACAGCTTAAATCATAGAATTTGGGGGTAATTTTGATCCCAAAGTATTATTAACCTCAAAAAACATAATTTACACTCATTTTCAGCCTATTCTGAACACATCACACCTCACAATATTATTTTTAGTCCTAAAATTTGCACCGAGGTCGCTGTGTGAGTAAGATAAGCGACCCTAGTGGCCGACACAAACACCGGGCCCATCTAGGAGTGGCACTGCAGTGTCACGCAGGATGTCCCTTCCAAAAAACCCTCCCCAAACAGCACATGACGCAAAGAAAAAAAGAGGCGCAATGAGGTAGCTGTGTGAGTAAGATTAGCGACCCTAGTGGCCGACACAAACACCGGGCCCATCTAGGAGTGGCACTGCAGTGTCACGCAGGATGTCCCTTCCAAAAAACCCTCCCCAAACAGCACATGACGCAAAGAAAAAAAGAGGCGCAATGAGGTAGCTGACTGTGTGAGAAAGATAAGCGACCCTAGTGGCCGACACAAACACCGGGCCCATCTAGGAGTGGCACTGCAGTGTCACGCAGGATGTCCCTTCCAAAAAACCCTCCCCAAACAGCACATGACGCAAAGAAAAAAAGAGGCGCAATGAGGTAGCTGACTGTGTGAGAAAGATAAGCGACCCTAGTGGCCGACACAAACACCGGGCCCATCTAGGAGTGGCACTGCAGTGTCACGCAGGATGTCCCTTCCAAAAAACCCTCCCCAAACAGCACATGACGCAAAGAAAAAAAGAGGCGCAATGAGGTAGCTGTGTGAGTAAGATTAGCGACCCTAGTGGCCGACACAAACACCGGGCCCATCTAGGAGTGGCACTGCAGTGTCACGCAGGATGTCCCTTCCAAAAAACCCTCCCCAAACAGCACATGACGCAAAGAAAAAAAGAGGCGCAATGAGGTAGCTGACTGTGTGAGAAAGATAAGCGACCCTAGTGGCCGACACAAACACCGGGCCCATCTAGGAGTGGCACTGCAGTGTCACGCAGGATGTCCCTTCCAAAAAACCCTCCCCAAACAGCACATGACGCAAAGAAAAAAAGAGGCGCAATGAGGTAGCTGTGTGAGAAAGATAAGCGACCCTAGTGGCCGACACAAACACCGGGCCCATCTAGGAGTGGCACTGCAGTGTCACGCAGGATGTCCCTTCCAAAAAACCCTCCCCAAACAGCACATGACGCAAAGAAAAATAAAAGAAAAAAGAGGTGCAAGATGGAATTGTCCTTGGGCCCTTCCCACCCACCCTTATGTTGTATAAACAAAACAGGACATGCACACTTTAACCAACCCATCATTTCAGTGACAGGGTCTGCCACACGACTGTGACTGAAATGACGGGTTGGTTTGGACCCCCACCAAAAAAGAAGCAATTAATCTCTCCTTGCACAAACTGGCTCTACAGAGGCAAGATGTCCACCTCATCATCATCCTCCGATATATCACCGTGTACATCCCCCTCCTCACAGATTATCAATTCGTCCCCACTGGAATCCACCATGTCAGCTCCCTGTGTACTTTGTGGAGGCAATTGCTGCTGGTCAATGTCTCCGCGGAGGAATTGATTATAATTCATTTTAATGAACATCATCTTCTCCACATTTTCTGGATGTAACCTCGTACGCCGATTGCTGACAAGGTGAGCGGCGGCACTAAACACTCTTTCGGAGTACACACTTGTGGGAGGGCAACTTAGGTAGAATAAAGCCAGTTTGTGCAAGGGCCTCCAAATTGCCTCTTTTTCCTGCCAGTATAAGTACGGACTGTGTGACGTGCCTACTTGGATGCGGTCACTCATATAATCCTCCACCATTCTTTCAATGGTGATAGAATCATATGCAGTGACAGTAGACGACATGTCCGTAATGGTTGTCAGGTCCTTCAGTCCGGACCAGATGTCAGCATCAGCAGTCGCTCCAGACTGCCCTGCATCACCGCCAGCGGGTGGGCTCGGAATTCTGAGCCTTTTCCTCGCACCCCCAGTTGCGGGAGAATGTGAAGGAGGAGATGTTGACAGGTCGCGTTCCGCTTGACTTGACAATTTTCTCACCAGCAGGTCTTTGAAACCCAGCAGACTTGTGTGCGCCGGAAAGAGAGATCCAAGGTATGTTTTAAATCTTGGATCGAGCACGTTGGCCAAAATGTAGTGCTCTGATTTCAACAGATTGACCACCCGTGAATCCTTGTTAAGCGAATTAAGGGCTCCATCCACAAGTCCCACATGCCTAGCGGAATCGCTCTGTCTTAGCTCCTCCTTCAATGTCTCCAGCTTCTTCTGCAAAAGCCTGATGAGGGGAATGACCTGACTCAGGCTGGCAGTGTCTGAACTGACTTCACGTGTGGCAAGTTCAAAAGGTTGCAGAACCTTGCACAACGTTGAAATCATTCTCCACTGCGCTTGAGACAGGTGCATTCCACCTCCTATATCGTGGTCAGTTGTATAGGCTTGAATGGCCTTTTGCTGCTCCTCCAACCTCTGAAGCATATAGAGGGTTGAATTCCACCTCGTTACCACCTCCTGCTTCAGATGATGGCAGGGCAGGTTCAGGCGTTTTTGGTGGTGCTCCAGTCTTCTGTACGTGCTGCCTGTACGCCGAAAGTGTCCCGCAATTTTTCTGGCCACCGACAGCATCTCTTGCACGCCCCTGTCGTTTTTTAAAAAATTCTGCACCACCAAATTCAAGGTATGTGCAAAACATGGGACGTGCTGGAATTTGCCCAGATGTAATGCACGCACAATATTGCTGGCGTTGTCCGATGCCACAAATCCACAGGAGAGTCCAATTGGGGTAAGCCATTCCGCGATGATCTTCCTCAGTTGCCGTAAGAGGTTTTCAGCTGTGTGCGTATTCTGGAAACCGGTGATACAAAGCGTAGCCTGCCTAGGAACGAGTTGGCGTTTGCGAGATGCTGCTACTGGTGCCGCCGCTGCTGTTCTTGCGGCGGGAGTCCATACATCTACCCAGTGGGCTGTCACAGTCATATAGTCCTGACCCTGCCCTGCTCCACTTGTCCACATGTCCGTGGTTAAGTGGACATTGGGTACAGCTGCATTTTTTAGGACACTGGTGACTCTTTTTCTGAGGTCTGTGTACATTTTCGGTATCGCAACCCTAGAGAAATGGAACCTAGATGGTATTTGGTACCGGGGACACAGTACCTCCAACAAGTCTTTAGTTGGCTCTGCAGTAATGATGGATACCGGAACCACGTTTCTCACCACCCAGGATGTCAAGGCCTCAGTTATCCGCTTTGCAGTAGGATGACTGCTGTGATATTTAATCTTCCTCGCAAATGACTGTTGGACAGTCAATTGCTTGGTGGAAGTAGTAAAAGTGGTCTTACGACTTCCTCTCTGGGATGACCATCGACTCCCAGCAGCAACAACAGCAGCGCCAGCAGCAGTAGGCGTTACACGCAAGGATGCATCGGAGGAATCCCAGGCAGGAGAGGAATCGTCAGAATTGCCAGTGACATGGCCTGCAGGACTATTGGCATTCCTGGGGAAGGAGGAAATTGACACTGAGGGAGTTGGTGGGGTGGTTTGCGTGAGCTTGGTTACAAGAGGAAGGGATTTACTGGTCAGTGGAGTGCTTCCGCTGTCACCCAAAGTTTTTGAACTTGTCACTGACTTATTATGAATGCGCTGCAGGTGACGTATAAGGGAGGATGTTCCGAGGTGGTTAACGTCCTTACCCCTACTTATTACAGCTTGACAAAGGGAACACACGGCTTGACACCTGTTGTCCGCATTTCTGGTGAAATACCTCCACACCGAAGAGCTGATTTTTTTGGTATTTTCACCTGGCATGTCAACGGCCATATTCGTCCCACGGACAACAGGTGTCTCCCCGGGTGCCTGACTTAAACAAACCACCTCACCATCAGAATCCTCCTTGTCAATTTCCTCCCCAGCGCCAGCAACACCCATATCCTCCTCATCCTGGTGGACTTCAACACTGACATCTTCAATCTGACTATCAGGAACTGGACTGCGGGTGCTCCTTCCAGCACTTGCAGGGGGCGTGCAAATGGTGGAAGGCGCATGCTCTTCACATCCAGTGTTGGGAAGGTCAGGCATCGCAACCGACACAATTGGACTCTCCTTGTGGATTTGGGATTTCGAAGAACGCACAGTTCTTTGCTGTGCTTTTGCCAGCTTGAGTCGTTTCATTTTTCTAGCGAGAGGCTGAGTGCTTCCATCCTCATGTGAAGCTGAACCACTAGCCATGAACATAGGCCAGGGCCTCAGCCGTTCCTTGCCACTCCGTGTGGTAAATGGCATATTGGCAAGTTTACGCTTCTCCTCCGACAATTTTAGTTTAGGTTTTGGAGTCCTTTTTTTTCTGATATTTGGTGTTTTGGATTTGACATGCTCTGTACTATGACATTGGGCATCGGCCTTGGCAGACGACGTTGCTGGCATTTCATCGTCTCGGCCATGACTAGTGGCAGCAGCAACAGCACGAGGTGGAAGTGGATCTTGATCTTTCCCTAATTTTGGAACCTCAACTTTTTTGTTCTCCATATTTTATAGGCAGAACTAAAAGGCACCTCAGGTAAACAATGGAGATGGATGGATTGGATACTAGTATACAATTATGGACGGACTGCCACGGTTAGGTGGTATAAAAAAACCACGGTTAGGTGGTATATATTATAATAATAATACAATTATGGATGGACGGACTGCCTGCCGACTGCCGACACAGAGGTAGCCACAGCCGTGAACTACCGCACTGTACACTGGTTGATAAAGAGATAGTAGTATACTCGTAACAACTAGTATGACACTATGACGACGGTATAAAGAATGAAAAAAAAACCACGGTTAGGTGGTATATATTATAATAATAATACAATTATGGATGGACGGACTGTCTGCCGACTGCCGACACAGAGGTAGCCACAGCCGTGAACTACCGCACTGTACACTGGTTGATAAAGAGATAGTAGTATACTCGTAACAACTAGTATGACACTATGACGACGGTATAAAGAATGAAAAAAAAACCACGGTTAGGTGGTATATATTATAATAATAATACAATTATGGATGGACGGACTGCCTGCCGACTGCCGACACAGAGGTAGCCACAGCCGTGAACTACCGCACTGTACACTGGTTGATAAAGAGATAGTAGTATACTCGTAACAACTAGTATGACACTATGACGACGGTATAAAGAATGAAAAAAAAACCACGGTTAGGTGGTATATATTATAATAATAATACAATTATGGATGGACGGACTGCCTGCCGAGTGCCGACACAGAGGTAGCCACAGCCGTGAACTACCGCACTGTACACTGGTTGATAAAGAGATAGTAGTATACTCGTAACAACTAGTATGACACTATGACGACGGTATAAAGAAAGAAAAAAAAATACCACGGTTAGGTGGTATATATTGTAATACAATTATGGATGGACGGACTGCCTGCCGAGTTCCGACTGCCGACACAGAGGTAGCCACAGCCGTGAACTACCGCACTGTACTGTGTCTGCTGCTAATATAGACTGGTTGATAAAGAGATAGTATACAATACATACAACAATATACTACTATACTGGTGGTCAGGCACTGGTCACCACTAGTCACACTGGCAGTGGCACTCCTGCAGCAAAAGTGTGCACTGTTTAATTTTAAATTAATATAATATTATGTACTCCTGGGGGCTCCTGCTATAACAACCTGCAGTGCTCCCCAGTCTCCCCCACAATTATTATAAGCTTTGCCTTTTATACATTGATGTGCAGCACACTGGGCTGAGCTGAGTGCACACAGACTGAGTCACACTGTGTGACTGGCTGCTGCTGTGTATCGTTTTTTTTCAGGCAGAGAACGGATATAGCAGAGAACGGATATATTATATTAAAATAAATAAAAGTTAACTAACAACAACTGCACTGGTCACTGTGGTAAACTCTGTCTGACTCTGCACAATCTCTCTCTCTCTTCTAATCTAATTTCTAATGGAGAGGACGCCAGCCACGTCCTCTCCCTATCAATCTCAATGCACGTGTGAAAATGGCGGCGACGCGCGGCTCCTTATATAGAATCCGAGTCTCGCGAGAATCCGACAGCGTCATGATGACGTTCGGGCGCGCTCGGGTTAACCGAGCAAGGCGGGAGGATCCGAGTCTGCTCGGACCCGTGAAAAAAAACATGAAGTTCGTGCGGGTTCGGTTTCAGAGAAACCGAACCCGCTCATCTCTACTAATATCGCCCAGTGTGTAGGGCCCATAAGGCCTCTCATTTCAGTGTGCTTCAGTTATCAAACTATAAAAATTTAAATGCAGTAAAAGCCATGGTACCTGCATATGAAAGAAAGTTCAATTAAGGGAAAATATTAATTGTTTTCTACTGCTGAATAGATTTGATCATATTCTCTATCTATTCTCATGTAGGCAGGCTAGATCCAGGCAGTGCTGTATTCACATACAAAGAGGAGAAAGAATGTGCTAGCATTGGTGTTTGTTATATTTGCCAGCTGCTCAGCAGTATAACTAAATTATTGTAAATCAACACTTGTCTTCATCTAGTTGTAAATTTGTATATTAGGTATCATTATTGTGACTGTATTCATTGAAAAACTAAAAAAAGGTTAGGGAGTCTTTTAACGCTTCCCCTACCGAATATGGGCCTGATTCTTGTTTGTAAGTAAAGAAAGAAAAAAAGAAAGTAACTTTGTTTCTGAAACAAAGTATGTTACTGTGCAAGGGGAGCAAATACATTTAAATACATTTCTCTGCAGGGTAAATACTGGCTGCTTTTGCATGTAGCCCACAAATGTTAGACAGCTTTATTTTACACTGCAATTTAGATTTTAGTTGAACACACCCCACCCAAATCTAAAGGGCCCCATACACTAGAACGATAATGCCCGATTTCATCCATTTTCGGGCCGATATATCGGGTGAAATCGGGAATTTTGGAGGTGTTTCCGATCCGATGCGCTTTCCCGTGAGGGTCGGATCGGCTCCCCTAGATCGTTAGTGCTGCACTCGTGATATGTCGGTTCCCGCAGGCATGGCTGGGATCGCATACGATATATCGCATGCAAAATGTACCGAATCGTATGGAACCTATCCCGGGAGAGTTCAAGGGAAATCGCCTCCGACTTCAGCCTCGGACATATCGTTGTAGTGTATGGGGCCCTTTACTCTCTCTGCATGTTGCATCTGCCCCACCTGCAGTGCAACATGGTTTTGCCCAGTTGCTTGCTTTTTTTCTTTGTATACAAACATGAATCAGACCCCATATGTAGATAAATCACTTGTGAGGCCACATCTCGAATACTGTGCACAACTATGGGCACCATACTACAAAAAAAATATCCTGGAACTAAAAAAAGGTTCAGAGACGGGGCGACCAAATTGATTAAGGGGATGGAGACTCTAAAATACCAGAAAAGACTTGCAAGGCTAGGCATGTTCACATTGGAAAAGAGGAGATTAAGAGGGGACATGATTAACATTTACAAATATATAAGGGGTCAATACACAGAGCTAGCGGGGGATTTGTTTTTGGTAAGATCGTCACAAAGGACACGTGGACACCCGCTTAGGTTACAGGAGATGAAATTTCGCACACTGAGACGGAAAGGTTTCTTCACAGTAAGGACAATACGTATTTGGAATTCCCTGCCTGAGAGAATAGTAATGGCGGGCTCTGTCTTTTAAGAATTGGCTAAATAAATTCCTAATGGATAAGGATATACAGGGTTATGGTGGGTAAATTATGCAATATAGTAATAATAATAATAATAATAATAAAAAAATAAAAAACAGGAGGAAGTGACATAACGGCATTCACCACAGTTAAAATTAATCTAAAAAATATCACAGTGTAGGAGATCACTAACAGGTTGAACTTGATGGACAAATTGTCTTTTTTTGACCTCAGCAACTATGTTACTATAAGTATCACATGGTTTTCATTGATCAACGAAATAGCCACTTTTCTGACATTGAAAGAAAGAGATGCTTATTTGTATACGTTATACAAATAGCAATATGAATACTGCATCCCTTTCCACACCTTAGACTACATTCACCCGTTCTGGATTTCTGAATATTTCATTTTATAATTCTATGGAAGGAAACTAGCCTTTGCCAATTCCTAGCTCACTGTCCAATTTACAGTGATAGTTATAATACATTTCAGAGTTATAGGTTTTGTCACTTGTCCATACTGTGCTGCAAACGGAAATAACATTTCTAAATCTTGTTACATCCATGTACTGTATAAAATCTAGTCAAATATAGGTGATGCTCTAATGAAGTAATAGGATACTAATGTAGCCTGCTTTTGTCCTGAAATGGTCAAAAGTTTTAGAACACCCGCATTTTTCCAGTTTTAATTGAAATTCATCCAATTTACTAATGTCTCAATGTACTCAATGAAATTAAAGTACAAAAAAAATAAGCAACTGGAGAGTAAAAAAAAAAAAAGAGTAATAGAATAATTTTATTAAAATTATTTCTATGCATAATGGAGATCAAATCTTTTGGGAAGTTCGTTTGCAGAATGTACTATAAATGTGTTGCACTTGCAGTTGCATTTTCTTTCACACTTCTGTCCAGTTCATCCCAAACCAGCTCAGTGGGGTTTAAGTCTGGTGACTGCTGGCCATTCTATGAGTTGAAGCCTACTATTTTGTTTTTTTCCCCGAATTCAGTTCTGACATAGCCTGGAGGTATGTTTTTGGGTCATTATCTAGCTGTAAGATGAACCCTTTCCAACTTGGCGTAGACCAAAGTGTACTGTATGGTGCTACAAATGCCGGGGTCCAGAGTGCCAGTTATGCTGTGGAAGTTTCTGACTCAGGATTCTATAAATGAGTCCCAGACCATCATTATCATACTTTCTCCTCCATGTTTCACTATTGATGTCACAGGGAATGATTTAATAAACTTACCAACCTTTTACTCGGCATGATTAAGTCCTACTTTTAAATTTAAAAGGACAATGCTTTTAATTTATGCTGGGTAAATATTCCCCATACACTGAGGAAACAATGTTTTGCCTACTCGACTGTGTGATGAACCAAAGAAATTAAATTTTGATTAATTGGTCCATAAGACCAGCGGCGCCTCCTGCCTTTTTTGGCCAAGGGGACTGCCACTGCCCATGACGGAGTGGGAGAGGAGAGATCCAGCCCCCGGCGCCTGCGCATTGGATTTGGCAAGCTCCAGGACCTGCGCATGTGCAGATGCAGCTGCTTTGTGTGCACATGCGCAAACCTCCAGCTTCTATGAACTACATCAGCTGCAGCCCATAGAAGCCAGATTGGACTGATGATCAGGCAGGAAGTTGCTTCCTACAGGAAGCCAGCTCTGCTAATCGCATCCTGTTCCAATGGGACTGCCTGTCCTGTGGGTGACTGGCAGGTAGGACTTCCAACAGAAAGTCACTGCCATTCACAGTGAAGCCAACTGGCTCATCTGAGCTCACTGAAGTGGCACATTTTACTGGAGAAGTGCTGCAGTCCTACAGCCCATAGGTAAAATCTGCCACTGCATAAGACCCATGAGACCTTCTTCCAGTCTTCAATAGTCCACTGACGATGCTTTTTGGCCCAGACAAGACTCTTTTTCATTGGTGCAAAAACAGCTGTAATTTCTTAACACATTACCTTTTCCCTGAAAAAGGCTTTTTTATATAACTCTGAAATTTACATTTTTCAGTTCCTGCTAGCCTAAACTGTTTTTTTTTTAACCTGTAGCAGGTTACAGCTTACCTTTATACCGTGCTTATCTACTTAGTACTAGTCCTTAACCACTAGAAGAGTAGGCTTCAGGATCTCCTAATGGCGAGATAATCACGGGAATCACATCACTGTATGGAGGGGTCAGGGCTAAATTATGCAAATTGTCTAATTTCAGGTCTGCTCCCTCCCCGTGGACCTGCAAATTGCTGCATTTTGCTGTGATGGGGGGTGGGGTCTATGGACATGAGAGCCTAGCCTCTTCCCCCAAAGTGGCCAGCAGCAGCTCCTCTCTGGGTTTCTCCTAGAGAGGAGACACAAAAAGTGTGGAAGCGTGGTTTGTACCATTTCAAGTTAATTACTGGACTTTAATATCTTAACTTAAAATAAAAGACAGAACAAATATGGGGGGGAGGATAATGTTTTACCTGCAGTGTATACTATTTTTCTTTTCTTAAAATGTTAATTAAATTATTTATTCATGTGTTCATAAACTAAAAGCATTTTTGTGTTTGTAGGGTGCAATGTCTGTGGACTCCATTACAGATCTTGATGACAATCAGTCTCGACTCCTAGAGGCTCTACAGCTGTCTTTGCCAGCCGAGGCTCAAAGTAAGAAAGAAAAGGAAAGGGATAAAAAGCTCAGCCTGAACCCTATCTACAGACAAGTTCCCAGGCTCGTAGACAGCTGCTGTCTACATTTAGAAAAGAATGGTAAGTGTGAGGCTGATGTTTCCAGAAGTTACGCAAAAGCTTACAGTGCAGTACGGGAACTGAGCTAACTAAAGTAATAGTTGTAAACTTATACAGTATCTATAACTTTGTTCAGTTGTTAACAATACTTAAACCTAACTTTCAGCAATGTAATAGTCCACAGTCTACAAGAGGACTGTGTGTCCTTTTTATTTTAATTTCAAATACAATTTCTAAGAGAGTATGGTTAGATTAAGCAGCTCTTGGAAGTGGGGAAATAATGGTTTCAGTAGATTTTTAGAATGAGAACCTCTACACTGTAAAATTGTTGTGGAGAAATATGCAGTAAGATATCTAGTGGGAGATATATCAAAGCTTGGAGAGAAAGAAAGTGGACAGAGATAATTTATACAGAGTGATTAAAAAGAAGTCTGGAATTAAAACAATGATGGGCAATAGGCAGCCCCCCAGCCTTTATTTGTAACCCCAGCTCCATCTTGCTTTGTTGTCACATTTGTTTTTATAGCTTTTCATGCTTGTTTAAATGTCTGCTGATATGTTATTACAGATATGTGTCTCTCTCACTGATTAAATGTATTGCTTGAATTTATTACATAAATATAAAGTAATGTGCAGCCCTTTATAAGGTTAGGTATTGTGATGTCTGTCACTGACTTAAATGATATCTTCTTCCATCATTGTAGTTATTCAGCTTATATAATACTGTACATGTTCTTTTACTTCTGTCCTTAAAGTAAACAAATAGATTTTTGACTTGACTTGATTTCTGCAGAAATCTGTGTGGAATCTGCAATGCATCTTTTCAGCGCTGTGTACTGAACCACTGAGGATGAAGAAGTAATAATGTGGCCATAGGAAATATCTGCTAACTTAGTGTGTGTTCTATTTCAGGTCTACAAACCGTGGGGATTTTTAGAGTGGGAAGTTCCAAAAAGAGAGTACGACAGGTAAAGTATCATAAACAGTGGCTTTTCCATTTGATTTAGTTTGATTGATTAAAAATACAATATTGCAGTGAAGACATTAACATAGTGGTCCTCAAAGCACCCTAACAGACCAGGTTTTAAGGATATCTGTATAAAGCACAGGTGACTTAATTACAGGTTGAGTATCCCTTATCCAAAATGCTTGGGACCAGAGGTATTTTGGATATGGGATTTTTCCGTATTTTGGAATAATTGCATCCCATAATGACATATCATGGCGATATGACCTAAGTCTAAGCACAGAATGCATTTATGTTACATATACACATTATACACACAGCCTGAAGGTTATTTTAGCCAATATTTTTTATAACTTTGTGCATTAAACAAAGTGTGTGTACATTCACACAATTCATTTATGTTTCATATACACCTTATACACACAGCCTGAGGTACATTTAATACAATATTTTTAATAACTTTGTGTATTAAACAAAGTTTGTATTCATTGATCCATCAAAAAACAAAGGTTTCACTATCTCACTCTCACTCAAAAAAGTCCGTATTTTGGAATATTCCGTATTTCGGAATATTTGGATATGGGATACTCAACCTGTAGTACCTTAGTTTGATTATATCATTATTTCACAAGCATGGATATTCTTAAAATCTGCACTGTTAGGGTGCCTTGAGGATTGAGTTTAGGAAACCCTGCAATGACTGGCCTTGGCATGAGACCATAATAAAATGCGTGGGATAACATTTAATTTAGTTAATTATGCTGTTTTCTGGAGCCTCCCCGATTAGCACTAAAAAAATAAGTGAAAATGATATTACATATTACTACTTTAATCATGAGCTTGGAGGCTATAGGGGGAAATGTTTCTAAGCATTGATAATTGCAGAAAAATGAGCCAGTGGAGAAGTTGCCCATGGCAACCAATCAACTGCTCTGTATAATTTTAAAGTATGCAAATTTTAAATGTTACTTCAGTGCTGATTGGTTTCCACTGGCTCACTTCTCTGCTCTTTTCACTGCTTATTACATATCACAGTATAAGTCTTGTCTTTCAGCTTTCCTGCGACTAAACAGTATCTGTCCTCATGAGCTATAGTCATTCTCCGATCTGTAGACTGTAGATTGTGCCATGCTAAGTGCAAGATATCCGTCAGAAACTGGCCTTTCTTTTCTGTAGCATGGAACTTAAGCCATACATACCCATAACACTTCCACAAGATAGAACAGCTCTGTGAAGTTGCATTGTCGCTGTCCAGATCTCACCTGATAAAGCCCATTTCACAGAAAGACACATCTACAGTAGCTTCAGAGTAGGGGATACACACAAGGCGTAAATACCAATCTGTGCATGTGCTGTATGCTAAACTTGCTATTTGTGGCAGTACAAATAGATCTGTCTTGCTAAAATTCAGCCCATAAGTCACACCTTGTCCAGGGCACCAGTATACTGTATCTTGTGCCTCTTTTTACTGGCTATAATAACCACCATGTCCATAACTGATTATAGAAACTCTGCCATGTTAATCAGACCTCAACCAGACACGGCACCATCTTCATGACGCAGCCAAGTTCCTTATAAGAAACAATACATACTGAATATGTTGATACAGACAGCCCCTTCACGTGGATGGTCCCAGTGACTATCCAGACAGAACAGATTTATAAGAGTGTTAAGCTATTCTTACATATTGGGGCAATATGTAAGACTAGTAATATTATGTTCTTAGTGTAATCATCTGAGTAATGGGGCAGCTGTCAGGGCAATTCCCTGTTCTACTGATGCCTGGGTCGGGGGATTGGGAAAATCAAACATCTTGGAAATTCTCGATTCACCGATTCTGACCAAAATATGATCAGGACCGGTGAGTGAGGGATTTTTTTGTGCTGAATCCCCAACAGATCGTTGTTCATTAATGTCTGCCGATCAGCGGCTTCAGAATGGGGAATCGTCCATTAGGTGTGTGGGCCCAATAAGTGGCATAGTTCTGTTAGGATTACTGTACTGTAGATTGTTTGTATCTTGCACTTAGAAATCTTTTTACAATATATCTTATGTGAACATGATTTTGCTGATGTTTTCTAGTTACGTGAAGAGTTTGACCGTGGCGTTGATGTTGTTTTGGAAGAAGAACACAGTGTCCATGATGTTGCTGCCTTGTTGAAAGAATTTCTCAGAGATATGCCTGATCCTCTACTGACCAGAGAACTGTACACACCTTATATACACACTATAAGTACGTTATGACCAGTTTGCTACTTGTGTGGGTAACAAGTATGGTATGATAAGTTTCTGTTTGTAATATATATATATATATATATATATATATTCCTTATTTTATTTGTTTTCTTAATTGTTAGCACATTGGGGAAAAGTCCGGGAAAGACTATATTCATTCTCCATTTTAAATTATGCTATAATATGCTTTCCCAGAATTCGCACAAAGCAAAGTATTACATGACAAATGGCATAGTCCAGAAGGCTAAGTCATCTATTTACTAGTGCGGGGTGTTTGAGGCAGTGAGCATCAGCGCATTTAGTTTATTCTCTCTACTATGTAGGAGTAATCCCCGTAAGATTCTGAAATGGAATATGTTGTTATTTTTCTTTTTCTGGTTACAATTTATATTATTTTGAACAAAATATACTTTGCAACTAGAAGTAGACAAATAGAGACTATAAGTAATATAACGAACAGAAAATGAGTAACCAATGTATATGCAGTAGCTCACATGCCTGTTAAAGAGAGTGAAAGTTGCTTTACTGTTTGAAACTGTACAACATGTTTACCCAATGTTGTTAGTGTAATGCAGGGGTGGCCAGTCAGATGCAAAGAGCCAGAAAAGATCTGTAGTGAAGTGTAAGAGTCACTATCATGCGCACGCCAGAGGCGCACGCGCAAAAATGGGGGCATGGCCTAGTTGTCACAAAGCCACACCCCATTTTTGTGCGCACACCTTTCGGTATGACGTTTGTAGGAGTATGACCTTGTGTCATAATTACATTTTTAGTCATGTAGTACAGTGCCACATACATATAATGCCCCAGCACATTGCCACATACATATAAAAATGCCCAAAAATGGGTGCGTCCACAGTGCCAGATACATACAGTATATGCCGCCACTGTGCCAGATACACATATATCTCCACAGTGCCAGATACACATATGTCCCCACAGTGCCAGATACATATATGCCCCCAGTGCTAGATACATATATGCCCCCAGTGCCAGATACACATGCACCCACAGTGCCAGATATACATGCCTCCACAGTGCCAGATACACATGTCCCCACAGTGCCAGATACACATGTCCCCACAGTGGCAGATACACATGTCCCCACAGTGCCAGATACATATATGCCCCCAGTGCCAGATACACATGTCCCCAAAGTGCCAGATATGCCCCCAGTGCCAGATACACATGTCCTCACAGTGCCAGATACATATATGCCCATAGTGCCAGATACACATGTCCCCACAGTGCCAGATATGCTGCCAGATATTCCCCTAGTGCCAGATACACATGTCCTTACAGTGCCAGATATGCCCCCAGTGCCAGATACACATGTCCCCACAGTGCCAGATATGCCCCCAGTGCCAGATACACATGTCCCCCCCAGTGCCAGATACACATGTCCTCACAGTGCCCCCCCCCCCCCAAGTGCTGCTCACCGCGCTGCCCTGGCTGCTGCTGTTTGTGAGGGGAGGGAAGCGCAGTGTGCGCCTCTCCTGACCCTCAGTCTGCGGTGGCGGTTTTGATCTCCAATTAGGCGCCGGTCCGTGAGCCAATCAAAGCTTGCGGTCTGGCAGCCAATCAGGAGCCTTAGCTGCCGTTCCGCGAGCTCTGATTGGCTCACGGGACGGCGCCATTAGAAACGGAGAAGTCCGGAAGCTGGAGGCGGGCCGCGGGAGCCGACCGAGCTGCATGCGCAGGAAGAAAGAGTCGCATGCAGCTCGAGAGCCGCGGGTTGGCCACCGCTGGTGTAATGTGCATTTGTATACTTGTACTTTGGACCCATAATTTTCCATATCGCTAACTATTGTGCAGGTTTCTTTCTAATCTCTCATCTCCAACTTTTCCATCTCTCTCTCCTATTCCTCCTATCTCCTCCCTATTCTTCCCCCATTTCTCCTGTCTTCCCCCTATTTTTCCCCTCTACCCTTGTTACTGCTGTTTCTTAACTTATTCATGGTTTCCTTATCCTCTCTACCTCCATCTTGTATGCCCCCCCCCCCCCCCCTCGTCTCCTTTTTCTTGATAGGGCTCAAGTCGCACACTCACCAACACACGCCTCTTAAGAATTGATAGTGTTAGCAGCCGAAATGCCACCCTCCTGTCCTGTAGCCACCCGTCATGTGTAGCTGTCACCGGAGTGGTCCAGACAAATCTAGTGGATATCAGAAGAATTGGGGTAGTTGTATATATTGCAGCCATTTGTGGCTTTTGGGCAGGCTCTATGTCTGCAGCAGCACTGAGAGTTCTGAGTGGGGGCAGGGCCTCTCCTCCTCATCTCTAGTGCGCAACTGCTAGACAGAATGCAAGCTGATTATATAAAAGATAATACAGATGTACCCATGCTCATCTTTGCTGCGATGCGGCATGATGCAACACTGCTTTATTCATGGCATGCCGGGCTGTGACTATTCGCAGTTGACGATCGTGCCATTAGCTTCTAATTCCATTATGAACTAATGCAGCGATTGCCGGCTGTGAATATTTGCATTAAGCAAGCGGTATTGCATCATGCCGCATCGCAGCAAAGATAAGAATGGATACATCTGTACATAGATGCAGGAGAAATAAATACATGATTATTTACATTATAATCCTAAACACAATGTATTGCAGTAAAGAGAATGTAGAGTGCACTCTCTCATAATGATTGCTTCATCTATCTATATTTCCAGTGTTGGAGCCAGAAGATCAGCTTGCTGCACTGCAGCTTCTAATATACCTGCTACCTCCTTGCAACTGTGATACTCTGCATAGACTGTTGCAGTTCCTGTCTACCGTGGCTAGCCATGCAGATGACACAGTTGATAAAGATGGTCAAGAGGTGAGAGAACAGTGTTTATATTGTGCACATTACATTATAACTCTCTTACTAGACACAATGTTCAAATAATGTACTAATATAAAATTTATTTCAGTGTACCTGAAACCGTTTCATCAATGCTAGTTTTTAATGTAGAAAATGCATGACATGTACATAAATATATGTATTTAAAGTAAGTTTAATTATTTATCACTTCAAATAAAGGTGGCTCACTACACTGTACAGTGGGCTAGATGCACTATAGTGGCACGGATCGTGCTGGTATAGCTCTTCCTACTTCGCCTTAATTCTAGAGACGGAGCAGGAAGCAGTAGTGACAAGCTGTATTAACATCTCGGTTGCCTTTGGTGATGCCTGTCTGAGCCCATATCGCATCAGCCTAGTGGTGACAGCCCAGCCGGCTTCACTGGGCATGCACAAAATCATAAAAGCTTTGTGAGATCTCTAGTGCAGCCTGGGGCCCGGCAGCCTTGACAGTGCTGTGAATGGGGCATGGTACAGCTGCAGGTGACATTCATACATGGGCTGGCTCATCGGCATACCATCTTGTAGATAGCAGTACCTATAATGCCGGGGCACATAGTGCCCCCAACATTTGTCACACACTGGTACAGTAATACATGGGGGAGAAGGGGTATCAGCGCACATAATGTGCGCTGATAACACTATACCCTATAACAGCTAATGATACATCTCCCCCAATATATCACATTACTTTCAGGGGTTGCATTAAACAATATTAATGGTAAAAGGAGCAGTATATTTGTAGAACAAAAAAATTAGGTTTATGGGACCAAATGTGATAGTTGATCATGCTTTAGTGTCTTATTTTACCTTGCGCAAACTATATGCTTTTGGGTTCCACTATTATCATCATCATTATTATTATTATTATTATCCTTCAGTTTTGAAGCACCACAATGATCTGCAGCATCGAAGAGTGAGGAAAACAGGACATACATAAAACAGTCATTTACAAGTTCAACAAAATACATGCAGACATGAAAAAAAGGGTAGGGAGGGCCCTTCTCATCAGAGCTTCCATTCTAATTGGAAGAGGGCACAGCTTTGTGCAAGTGTGGCTCAGGGATTTATTCAGGTTTGTTAGCAAACCAAAAAAGCACACTAATGGGCAAAACCATGTTATACTGCAGGTAGGAGAGATGTAATATGTGCAGAGATCTAGATGTCTCCACTTGTTCACTTATCCACTCTTTAGAAGGTGTGATGGGCTTTGCAGAGTTTAAAGATTTGAGGCCCGTGGGAGATTCTCTAAAAAAAATGTTACGTTGGTAGGGGTACAGGTAGACAGAGATGTAACTAGGGGTGTGCCAGCGGTGCCTTGCCCACATTGCATATGTGCATACACCATCTGGCAGCACCACCCACACAGCTGGCCACTCACTCACCGCCTCCCGCAGTAATGTGTAATCGGGACTCTACCTGCCGTAATGTGTAATAGGGACTCTACCTGCTGTAATGTGTAATAGGGACTCTACCTGCCATAATGTTTGACAGGGTCTCTACCTGGCATATAGTGTGTAAGTGGCGCTTCTGTGCAGCGTCATTTGAATAATGGAGACTACTGTGTAGCGTAATATGAATTGGTATTATTTTGTGACCACGCCCCTTCACCATGAAGCCATGCCTTATATTTTTGACATATGACGCTGGCCCTATTTTAAATATGGGGGGTGGAGGGCACCAATGCGGTTTCTTGCACACAGAGTTTCATGTAGAGATGAGGAGCCATCATTTTCAGTATCGCTATGTAGATTAAGAGCGGAGTTATAGTGGTTTTGATTTTGTAGGCCATAGAGAGCCAGTGCAGTGATTAACAAAGTGGAGGGGCCACAGAGCAGATGAATCTTGCTGTGGGATTTAAGAAGGGGTTGAAGTGACTCATTTTATGTATGTATATGATTGTGTATACATAGTTACTGTTTCAAATGTCTGTTCAGTTGGAATTGTGAAATTTAATAAATTGTTTAAAAAAAAAAAAAAAGAAGTTGTTTGAAGTGTAGGCTAATTAGGTGAAAGGAAAGTCAGCTAGGAGCAGTAGCGAAGGCAGGAGATAATGAGAGGATGCTTAAAATTCTATCATTATTTTTGTAATTTGGGTAAGAAAATGGAGTATTCTGTTCTTAGATGGAGGTGACAGGACTGGAATAGAGACTGCATGTGAGGAATAAAACAGATGGCAGAGTCAGGTGTGAAACCAATGCATCAAGCTTGAAAGACTGATGCAATTGTGGTAGTACTGATGGATAGAAAGAGCTGAAGAGAGGTGGTACTTTGGGAGTCATACTGTACCATCATTACTGCACTGATAGTGGACTTCAGATCCACTGCTGGAAAATAAACTAGAGTATTCATTCATGTTTATTTGTTTTCATTTTGTGTATGCAAGAGACAGCACTCAGGGTCTTTTAAACAAAATGTATTGTATTGTACTGTATTCCAATAGTCAAATGTATATGCAGTCGACGTTTGGTGCCAACACGTACCATCATCAGACAGTACCAACAGACAATGCTATATCATGCTGAACTATGTAACATTGTCTGTTGTCTGCCTGTACATTTGACTAATGGAACGCAGTATTGCATTTTGTGTAAAACACCCAGAGTGCCATCTCTTGCATATCTTGAGGATTTGGGCAGTAGTTACTAACCTGTGACTGGACACCAGTTCGGAAGCAAGGCCGTACAAGGAGTAGTATGTATACATGTATAAATAAATAAATATAAATATAAATATATATATATATATATATATATATATACTGTGTGTGTATATATATATATATATATATATATATATAAAACATTTTTTTTTCTCATAACACTGTTGAATAAATTAGTGACAGAAAACTTGGCGATATGCAAAGTCATGATTTCCATGGTAACTTTACTGGTCACTCTGGATTCTAGATTCTGATAGTGAGTATTTCAAGGTTTATGATTATCTGTTTAGTATTATTAACTTGTCTAAGCAATAAACAGTGCTACTCTGGACATAGTAGTCGTCTTTGCTAATAAAAATGCTATTATGTGCATTCTTTTCATTTCTTGTACTGTCTAATGTGATTTTTATTAGATAACTGGGAACAAAATGACTTCATTAAACCTGGCAACAATATTTGGGCCTAATTTATTGCACAAGCAGAAGTCATCTGACAAAGAGTTTACAGTTCAAAGTACTGCTAGAGCTGAGGAAAGTACCACCATTATCTCTGTGGTGCAGAAAATGATCGAAAATTATGAAAACCTCTTTATGGTAAGAAAAAAATGTAGCTAACCCAATAATGAAGTTGAAACATGACAGTTGGGGTGTTTATACTCTTTGTATATATGTATTTCCATGTATTAATACAGGTTGAGTATCCCTTATCCAAAATTCAAAATCCCACATTTTTGGGTCCCCTACTGAGATAATGACATATATATTATATATTATGTATATATATATAGATATATTATATGGATATATAATATAATTGATATGTATATGTGTCATTATCTCAGTAGGGGAACCAAAAATGTGGGATTTTTAATTTTGGATAAGGGATACTCAACCTGTATTACTTCAATGCTGATGTTAACTACAACCAAAGATCTGAAAATTATCATGTAAAAACTTACATCATTTAGAAAGTATATTGATGGGAGCAAAAAAAAAAAAATGTTGGTCTTTGAAAACTGCACCGGTTTTCTTCAGCTGGTTTCAAGTGACTGGTACAATAATATGTTTTTTTTTTTCATTATGGAAGGTACTTAGACAACAATGTATAATTTTCATGGGGTGACACAAGTATCTGTTTCTGCTTTATCTGTACTATGTGATATTGCTACATTTAGGTCACCAGCTGTCCGCAGTGACATTTTATATACATATTCCACGCCTCTGTATTACCTAATCCTGTAATTTACAGTACGTTGGATTTTTATTCTTTATTTTCTGACAGCACCTTATACATTACTGACACAGCAAAGCTGAATATTCCTTTCGTTGCTTTTCTTCTGATGTTTGTAACCGGGAAATAATAACAATGGAAAAACATTACACAACTTTGTTTGATGTGCAGCCAATTACTTCACTGCTTCCCATCATAAATTGTGTATTACAAATAGAGAGACAGGGAAAAATGCATTATTTTTACAGGGTTATTAGCTCATTATTATTATAATTATACATTTATTTATTTATTTTTATTGTTTTGGGGGAAGGATTTGGGTGGGCGGGGGAGTAAAGATCAATGTGAATACTTTCAGTTCTTTCTCTACAATATTCCAGCTTTTTAATTAGTAATTTGGTAACAATGTCATTGAGAATTAACTATATTACAGTATAATACATAATTGTCTGTGCACCCTCATGTTGACTGTTAGCAACTCATCAGCCATTATTTTAAAGGGCCATCCCAGAAGTGTTATAGAGCTGACTGGCGACTATCTGTGCTCTATGGTGAATTAGCTGATTACCATGGTAAATTTGTATCTTGTAATAAACTGTTCTGAGGAAAACCTTTTGTTACACACATCGAGCAGTTCCCACCGATGCCTCAAACACTTACCTTCGGAGGTGTTTCCTTTGACTTACCAGTGATGGACAAGCATAAAAATCTGAGCATTTCTGTCTTCAATGACACCATCACAGACCACCATAGGGAATAAAGCCATAATGCAATAGGGCGCCTTCCTGTAATCCTACATAATGTAATTTGCACAATCATTTCTTCGTAACATAAATAACATGACAATTATTCTTTAAAAAAAACATTGAAAACGAAATAACACTCTTTTATTCCTGACACCTTTGTCATTTATAGTCATGAAAACACTATTAATTTATGGACTCAATCAATTCATAACTGCACAAATTAGTAAATCAAAACATGTTCTCTCATATAAGGTCAAGCCATGTGTAGCAGTGTCTAACCCTGAGAGTTTTTTTGTAAAAATAATCCTGTAAAAAGGTCAGCGGCAAGTATTTGCTTGTGCATTTGGTGTGCAAAAGGTAGATGAGTGTTAGTGGTCGCCTCTAAAGAGCATCCCATTTACAGTACCTACCTGGGACAAAGGGTCTCTGCACACCCTGCAGTGCAAGTCATTGGAGCCCTTCTCCCTGCAACACTTATTTCACATATTTAACTCCCACATAAGAAGAATCTGAAAGGACACAGGGAATTTGAAGGCACTAGGATGTCACCACCTCCCTTAGATTTAGTAAAGGCTCTGGTAAAGTATTTCCATCCATCTAAATCTGTGGGGGGATAAAGTGCTAAGTAACCCAAATGGAGTTAAATACTATATGAAATGAGAGACTTTTAGATTAGATTAGAAAACTATTCTCTCATCCCAACGTATAAAAGCCAAAGTGCTTGAAATTCTCAGTATCAAGGTTTTAGCTTCACATCACCAGACTTTTTTTTACCATTTATGACTATGGATCCTATAAAAACATAGGGATGCTTAGCATCTTTGCCTATGTATTACGCCAGTTATCCAGAGGATCAAGTAACGCTGGTTCACCTACAGTACATGAGGTACCTTTGATCTCCATCTGCACAAGGAGAATAACACTTGACCTTAGCCAAAAGCTTGAGAAGTATTAAGGTACAGCAGACTGGGGGGTATATGCAATTGCAGTCGAATTCTCGCCCAAAAAAAAATTTCGACAATGCAATACAGTACAGTACTCCTCCAGGGTACCCCGGCCAGGGGTGACTAGTTGGGTATTTAATGCCACGGCCGCAGGGAGCGGTATAAAAGTGTCCCCCGGCTGTGGCATTATCTGTCCAGCTAGTGGAGCCCGGTGCTGGTACAAAAAATACGGGAGACCCCTACTCTTTTTGTCCCCCGTATTTTTTGCACCAGGACCAGGCGTAGAGCCCGGTGCTGGTTGTTAAAATACGGGTGATCCCCTGTCATTTTTTTTCCCCGTATTTTGGCAACCAGGACCGGCTCGAAGAGCCCGAGGCTGGTTATGCTTAGGAGGGGGGACCCCACGCAATTTTTTGGGTTTATTTTTACCGTTTTTTGTACCATCTGAAAAGTCGATTCAAAATCTGTCAATTAGTCCGTTTTTCGACAGCGGTACTGTCGAATCCGGTTTTTATTTAATATGTCGAATTCCGGCACCCGCCGGCCGGAATTCGACGGTCGAATTGTGTTGAATTTAAAAACGGGCGAAAAATTGCCGCAATTCGCCCGGAATTGCATATACCCCATAATGTCTATCAAGTCTAGCCCTGGATGTTTTGCTATAGTTTTAGGATTCACCATCCAGCTACATTATGTGATATTTCCACTATACAGATTACTCACGACATTCCTATTAAGATTGTGAACTACTGCATTCTAAAGGTTCTCAAGTTATCTACCTCCTCCATCCTGCTCAATAACTGATTAAGAGGATCACTGTCTAATACTTCCACAGACTTCCAGGGACAGTGGGGTCTTGCAGTGTATGCAGGTTCAAAGCGGTCATCTATCAACTGCATCTACCAATATGTTTGATATTGATCCTATACCAGTTTCAATTAAAATATTAATGAACACCCCACTTCCATTAGGGCCTCATATAGTGTGGCACCAGATGGCCTGAGGTATCACTCGAATATTCACAGCAAGTGTGTGGACAGTTTCTTGTAACAGGATAGGTGTTGACTGGCTACACACTAGAAATAAAAGGACAAAGTGGTTAGGCCGCCCCTTTGTACATTATTAGCCGCTCCCCAATCATGTCACTGCCCTCTTCTTTTTGGGGGCCAGTCCAGATGCCTTGAGACTACCAAAACAGCCCCACTCTTTCCCCACTTCCAGCTTCCGGACTAAAATTTGCGGCCCATTGTCCCACTCCCATCAGTTGCAAAATAAAATCTACAAAAAAAAATAAGTCATAATGGCAACAAAAAATAAATAAATCACCTGGTCTCATCAGCCTGGTGTGCCGCCGGTAGGCACGTGCCTCACGTATTCACCACTGAACTCAGACATACTGAGATGAAATGGGTCTGGACTGAAAGATCGACAATGAATAGGTCAACACCGTATGGCTGACAGAGTTAAAAGGTCGACAGGTACACAAAGTCGAAAATGACAATGGTCAACACACATATAGTACCTGTCGACCTATTGACTATTTATCATCCGCCACCCGATGAATTGCTCTTCCTCCTAAACATTTTAATTATGTGCTACACAAAGCTTGCCTTCTGCCTCCAGCCATCATTTATTTGCAGACGCTCTTTGTTACAATAACAAGAGTGAGCTGCTCCAGATCCCTGGTCACTGGTAAGGCACATGAGAACGCGAAAGAGAACACATATGAAAAATATTTGTATGTTAATTAGCTTAACTTTATATTTTTATGACTGAAATTTAAGCTCATCTTGGACTCCTTTTTTTATAGAAATCTATTTTGTGGTCATTTTAGGTCCCTGCTGATTTACAGAATGAAGTTCTCATTAGTCTTTTAGAGACTGACCCTGATGTAGTGGACTATTTACTAAGAAGAAAAGCTTCCCAATCCTCGTAAGTAAATATGTTTGTAGTTTACTTTTTAATTGTGCTGGGAATGTTTTTATTTTCAGTGAAAATGTTTATCAGGCTCCAGTTGTTGGTCCCCAGTGTTTTTGGTTAGTACTAATGAAGCCATAGACATAGGGGATCATTGTTGTAGAATGTAGATAAACAGTCATTTGTATAAATACGCACTGCGCTCTGTATTCTTAGCACTCCGTTTCCTGTTTTTTAAAAAATATTTATTTTAACATTGGGTTAGTGTGTGTATAGGGGGTAATTCCAAGTTGATCGCAGCAGGAAATTTTTTAGCAGTTGGGCAAAACCATGTGCACTACAGGGGAGGCAGATATAACATTTGCAGAGAGAGTTAGATTTGGGTGGGTTATTTTGTTTCTGTGCAGGGTAAATACTGGCTGCTTTATTTTTACACTGCAATTTAGATTGCAGATTGCCTTCACCACACCCAAATCTAACTCTCTCTGCACATGTTAAGTCTGCCTCCCCTGCAGTGCACATGGTTTTGCCCAACTGCTAAAAAATTTCCTGCTGCGATCAACTTGGAATTACCCCCATAGTGAGCATGGAAAGTCAAAACTATCCTAAAAAGAACAAATTTAGAAGATTCCACCTGTCGCATAAACTTCACAAGTTAAAACATTCTTTTGAATGCAAAGTATGGAGTACAGGCCCAATTCATGTGCAGAGAGAGTTAGATTTGGGTGGGTTATATTGTTTCTGTGCAGGGTAATTATTTTTACACTGCAATTTAGATTTCAGTTTGGACACACCCCACCCAAATCTAAGGATGTGTACACACGGTGAGATCCTTGCTATGCCCGATTTTCACTTGCGATTTCCCTTGAACTCCCCGGAGCCCAGATAGCACAGATTTTGACTTACTTTTCTTGAGATATGGACTGTGTGTGCTTATGATTTTGGCTTATGTGAGATTTTGGCTTATGTGAGATGTCATTGACATGTGAGATGAACTAGATAGTACACCGATCTAGCAAGGATTGACTTGCCTGCACAGTCTATCTTTTCAAATCGGGATCACAAGGTGACTTTCACCTTGCGATCTGCACTAACTTTTCTTGCGATTTTGACTATATAGTCAAAATCAAAAGAAAATATCTCACCGTGTGTACACACCCTAACTCTCCCTGCACATGTTATATCTGCCCCACCTGCAGTGCACATGGTTTTGCCCATTAGAGGAAAATGTTGTTTTGCAATCAACCTTGAATTAGGCCCACAGTACTGTAGGTTTAATATTTATTAAATCTATTGCCAATGCTCTGTGCAAAATGTACAGTAGGTTCAGCTGTGTTTCACATAGTATGAAAATACTAATATGATTTAAAAATATCATAGAAGAGATTCAGCAATTTATTTGACACAAAATAGAGCATTTGGTCTCATGGAAGTGTCAGCAGCTATTCAGCCATTTCATCCAGCTTGCTTTTTATTGGCCACAGCATATACTGAAATGTCCTCATACACTTTTACCATAGTCACACCAAAAAGCCATTCTTAGCAAGCCTGGCAGGGCTGCTGAGAGTTGCCATGGCCCTGAGTACTGGTGGGCATGGCCAAATCCATGGAGGTTTGTCCACGCCCCCTCAAAAACATTTTTTAGAAAGAATAGTACAGATGGATCCATGTTTATCTTGGCCTTTAATAGGATTAACTGTGCCAGGTCAGTCAAACTTAATCCCCTGCTGTAATGATTTAATCCCCTGATGTATTGTTCTGTGTATTGTATTGCAGCTGAGAACAATAGATGAAAGGCTTATGTTAATAAACCATGGTGCGCCTAGGCGCAGCAAAGAAGTCAAGATAAAGGTGGACCCATCTGTATGTGCAGTCGCTGATCCCCATCAACAAGCCTGGGCCCATGTAATTAGTACCCGCTCCCCACACTTTTAGTGCCTTTGGCACCATACTAAACAGTTGGGACGTAGTTAAAACTCCCCGGACGGGATCCCGGCGGTCGAAATACTGACGCTGGAATCCCGACCAACGGTATAATGCCAGAGACAAAATCCCAACTGGATCCCGGCATCAGAATACCGACACCTGCCATTCCTAACCTTCTACCAGCCAGGCGTGCTTGCATCCTGCCGTGCGCGGATGGTGGGGATAGGTTTAGGTATTAGAAGAGAGGTTAGGGTGCATGGATGGGAAGAATATGGGTAGGTACCGTGGAGGGTGGGTTAGGCACTTGGAAGGGGAGGTTAGGGTTAGGCACTGGGGAGAGTTAGGGTTAGGCACCACCGGGAAGGGTTAGGGTAGGGGTCAGGGGAGGGTTAAGGTACTTTTGGAGCGACTGTCTGGATTCTGACCGCCGGCATCCCGTCCATCGGGCTATCATACTGAACCCACAATCGGCTGCAACAAAACCACTTAACAAAACTGCACTGATTCATTTTATATGCTACACTTGTACATCTGTGTACGAACATGTTTGAATCTGTATAAGAAGTGCTACAATGCATTGGCTGTGCCTTTTTTTCAAATTCCACTGTATTTCATCTGCAACTTTGTACACTTTTAAAGCTAATTCCTGTGTGTTTAAAGTCGCAGCCTTTTGTCTCTGGAGTAGATTAAGTGGTGTTTTTCTGCGTCTGTGGAGCAAATGTAAAGAAAAGGTCGTTATGCTACCATCAGTCTATGTGGCTTATTTGTGCCTGGTGCCGCATGGCGCATTAACACTTATCTATGAGGACACATCTGTTTTACATATTGGACAGCGGCCACAATGTTGTCCAAGATTTTTAATTTCACTTTGTGGAATATTGCTGATACATGAAACAAGAGCCCCCCTAATTTTGTGTGATATCATGTTCATGTTTGGGAGAATACTAATTCAGACCTGATCGCAGCAGCAAATTTGTTCTCTAATGGGCAAAACTATGTGCACTGAAGGTGGGACAGATATAATGGGGTATATGCAATTGCGGTCGAATTCCCGAAATTGTCGAATTTCGGGTCATTTTCGACCAAAAAAAAAAATTGCCTATGCAATTCAGTGCTTTCCGACCAAAAAACGGACTTTCAAAATTCGACTTTTTGAAATTCGAATTTTTGCAAATTCGACTTTTCTGCAATGATACAAGTGCTGCAATTCGCCAAAGCATATTCAATTCAAGTTTGGAAATTCGACAGCAGTGCTTTTAGACAGCAAATTCGTCATTTTCAATCCGCCACACTTTGGAGGGTGAAAACAAATAAAAAAAATTTAAACATGTTTTTTTTTGTGTTTTTTTTTGGGGGAATAGCAGATCTATTTATATTAGAAGGGTTTAGGTACTTTTTTTTTTTTTTTGGAGGCACAAATATTATTTATATATTTTTTAAAATATTTTTTATTTATTTTTTTTATGCTGGAACGGTAAAATCATTAAAAAAAATGGCGTGGGGTTCCCCCTCCAAAGCATAACCAGCCTCGGGCTCTTCGAGCTGGTCCTGGTTCTAAAAATGCGGGGGGAAAATTGACAGGGGATCCCCCGTATTTTTAAAACCAGCACCGGGCTCTGCGTCTGGTGCTGGTGCCAAAAATACGGGGGACAAAAAGAGTAGGGGTCCCCCGTATTTTTAACACCAGCATCGGGCTCCACTAGCTGGACAGATAATGCCACAGCCGGGGGTCACTTTTATGCCGTGCCCTGCGGCCGTGGCATTAAATATCCAACTAGTCACCCCTGGCCGGGGTACCCTGGGGGAGTGGGGACCCCTTCAATCAAGGGGTCCCCCCCCCAGCCACCCAAGGGCCAGGGGTGAAGCCCGAGGCTGTCCCCCCCCATCCAATGGGCTGCGGATGGGGGGGCTGATAGCCTTTTGTGATAATAAAAAGATATTGTTTTTTCCAGTAGTACTACAAGTCCCAGCAAGCCTCCCCCGCATGCTTGTACTTGGAGAACCACAAGTACCAGCATGCGGGAGAAAAACGGGCCCGCTGGTACCTGTAGTACTACTGGGAAAAAAATACCCAAATAAAAACAGGACACACACACCGTCGACAGTAAAACTTTATTTCATACGTCGACACACACATACTTACCTATGTTCACACGCCGACATCGGTCCTCTTCTCCATGTAGAATCCACGGATACCTGAAAAGAAAAGTTCAATATACTCACCTCAGCCATGGTCCAGAGATAAATCCACGTACTTGGCAAAAAAAGAAGACGCAAATACCCGACCACTGGACTGAAAGGGGGTCCCATGCTGACACATGGGACACCTTTCCACGAATGAGACCTGTCAGTGACAGCTGTCACAGAAAGGTCTCTAAGCCAATCAGGAAGCGCAACTTCGTTGCGCTCACCTGATTGGCTGTGCGCTGTCTGTACTGTGACAGCGCATCGCAAAGCTGCTCCATTACTTTCAATGGTGGGAACTTAGCGGCTAGCGGTGAGGTCACCCGCCGGTCAGCGGCTGACCGGCGGGTGACCCCACCGCTACCCGCAAAGTTCCCACCATTGAAAGTAATGGAGCAGCTTTGCGATGCGCTGTCACAGTACAGACAGCGCACAGCCAATCAGGTGAGCGCCACGGAAGTAGCGCTTCCTGATTGGCTGAAGGGACTTCAGTGACAGGAGTCACGTGGTGTCCCGGCATTCGGGAGAAAGGGGTCTGATGTGAAAGCATTGGACCCCTTTCTAGTCCGGTATGGAGCGGGTGTTTGCGTTTTTTTGTTTTTTTACAAGTACGTGGATTTATCTCTCTGGACGTGGATTTATCTCTGGACGCTGGAAGGTGAGTATCATTTTTTCACAGGTACCCTCGGATCGTCGGAGACCGTGGCAGTCGGCGTGTCAACATAGGTAAGTATGTGTGTGTCGGTAGTGTGTAATAAAGTTTTACTTGTCACGTTGTCTGTGTCCTGTTTTTATTTGGGTATTTTTTCCCCAGTAGTACTACAGGTACCAGCGGGCCCGTTTTTCTCCCGCATGCTGGTACTTGTGGTTCTCCAAGTACCAGCTTGCGGGGGAGGCTTGCTGGGACTTGTAGTACTACTGGGAAAAACAATATCTTTTTATTATCACAAAAGGCTATCAGCCCCCCCATCCGCAGCCCATTGGATGGGGGGGGACAGCCTCGGGCTTCACCCCTGGCCCTTGGGTGGCTGGGGGGGGGCCCCTTGATTGAAGGGGTCCCCACTCCCCCCAGGGTACCCCGGCCAGGGGTGACTAGTTGGATATTTAATGCCACGGCCGCAGGGCACGGCATAAAAGTGACCCCCGGCTGTGGCATTATCTGTCCAGCTAGTGGAGCCCGATGCTGGTGTTAAAAATACGGGGGACCCCTACTCTTTTTGTCCCCCGTATTTTTGGCACCAGCACCAGGCGCAGAGCCCGGTGCTGGTTTTAAAAATACGGGGGATCCCTGGCCAATTTTTCCCCGGATTTTTAGAACCAGGACCAGCTCGATGAGCCCGAGGCTGGTTATGCTTTGGAGGGGGGACCCCACGCCATTTTTTTTTTCGGGTTTTTCCCGTTTTTTACCGTTTTTTAAAATCGCGGCAAAATCCGCCAAATCGGCCGATTTTCGCCCGCGACTCTGGCGAATCCGTTTTTCATTGAATATGGTGAATTCCGGAAGCCACCTTCCGGAATTCACCTGGCGAATTTAGTCGAATTAAAAAACGGCGAAAAATTGCCGCGATTCGCCGTGAATTGCATATACCCCAATATGTGCAGAGAGAGTTAGATTTGGGTGGGGTGTGTTCAAACTGAAATCTAAATTGCAGTGTAAAAATAAAGCAGCCAGTATTTACCCTGCACAAAAATAAAATAACCCACCCAAATCTAACTCTCTCTGCACATGTTATATCTGCCCCCCCCCCCCCCCCCCCCCCCCTGCAGTGCACATGGTTTTGCCCATTAGAGAACAAATTTGCTGCTGCAGTCAGGTCTGAATTAGGCCCTAAGAGTGTGCTTGTTGGTAAACCAGTATGGTAATAATATGTAAACTGTTATTGTAGAAGGTTGTCCTGCTTCAAGTACTGACTAGAGTGCAATATCTAGATGTATTTCTGTTATTAGAGTTGCCAAACGTTTGATATATGGTAATGTGGCCAGTATATGGTACAGAGTTGAAACGCCTGGGTTAGTGTTTTCTCTTTCTGAATCTCCAAATGGGAACCGTTCATTGTAAATGATTGCTAAATTTATACAGTATCTGCTTACAGCAATAGTTCTTATCAGTATACAGAATCGTGTTCCTCTGTCTAAGGTATTACAGGAAAGAAAGGAAAAATTACACTAGACAGTATTTTGTATCCAAGCGCATACTGTACGTCATAGAATCAGATTTTGGCTTCCTTCCTGACACCTATCTGTCCAGAGAGTTCATTCACATGTCACTATAATGATGAACCTCACTGTCATATGTGTTGTTTTGGCTTCCTTTCTATTGTTCTTCAGTGAATCCCAGTTCTGTTACCCATTACTTGCAACTATTACTCAGGGCTAACTGTTGTCAAGTCTTTGAGTAGGGAACAAAGGTTACAAGACAGCCCACCCAAGCCATAAATTGCATATAAAAGCAAATAACAGTAGCCTTCCTGATTGCAGCCCCTGAAATACAACATGTACAATAGTGGTGTGGGCTACACACTAACTGATATGTACCATAGCAACAGGTTGGCTTAATGTAATCATAAAATGAGTCACAACACCCACACACCTTCAATGTCACAATGACTAAATAACCTATTCAGTGGATTATAATGAACCATAACCAACATTAAAACGGTACAGAACGTATCACCGTATGTGGTATAAAATAATAGGCTTCAGCCTGCATAATATTTACACCTTGTCTTTTAAATCACAGCTGAAATGCACTTTTAGAGCGTTGGAAAGAATAGACAAAAAAAATCTTTCTGGAAACATGGGGGTTAAATAGTTCACTTAGACATGCCTGTAATGTCATTCAGTTACGTTTGCTTCATATTAAATGCAACTATTGTTAAGCTTTAGCTAATGCTATCTTGCCGCTGGAAAAAGTGGTTTCCAATGATTGCTAGAGTTGGCCTAATGCTGTCCCTCGTTCAGTTTTGCCATGTACATACAGCGGCAGGAATGACTCATATCTGATAAGGTTTAGTCTCCATAGTCTTTACGAATAAGGGTTCATATATTTATTCTCCAGTCACTTCACACTCTAATCACCTTTCGCTTACATTATACTATAATCTACTTATATGTGGCAAATCTCATCACTCGCCCCAGTCCTTTTCAGCCTCTCCTTCATTATGCTGCCAGTGTCATCCTTCTGTCTACTTGCTCTTCTGATGGAGATCCTGGTATCTGCACTCCCGTCAAACAGTGACAGCACCCCCCTCCACGTCCCCCCAAACGGCTGCAGACTGTCAATTACATGTGCAGTACGAGTCCAGCGCATGCACAAAGTACCACACATTGGTACTTTACAACATTATGCCCACTTGCGTCAGGATCTGAATGAGGCCCAGTGTCCCAAAGAGTATCTGCAGGTGTCTCCATAAAAAACATAGCACAAAGCACTGGCCAACAATCCATGAGCAGTGATAACAGTTGAGGTGTTAAAGTAGTACAAGTGCAGCTGTAATACTTGTACCATTTGCAAGGGAAAGCCTTGCTCTGGCATAAGCAAGTCTTAGTGCTGGAAGGGCTAATATTGCAAGTAAATGTTTGATAAATACAACATAAAGAACTTAGGGGGACATTTACTAAGCAGTGATAAGAACAGAGAAGTGAGCCAGTGGAGAAGTTGACCATAGCAACCAATCAGCACTGAAGTAACATCTATAATTTGGATACTATAAAATTATACAGAGCTGGTGATGGGGCAACTCCCTACTGGCTCACTTCCCCGCTCTTATCACTGCTTAGTAAATGTCCCCATTAATGTCTGCAGAAAATCTTGTATTTGCTGGTGATAGGGCTTTTCATCCTTTGCAGAGGTCATGGGGAGGAGCATAGATGCATGTGTACGAGAAGAGACTACCCACTTACTGATCAGAGCGCCCACAACAGTGCAACACTAACCAAGTTTGGCATTAGACAGCCACAGTGTGCAACTGTGCGGGAAGCTGTATAGAGCATGCAGAAGTGGCTCCCATGTGTTGCACTGATCATGTGTTGCACAAAGGATGCATGTGTCATTTCTGTACAGGACCACCTAAGGCTCAGCTGGCAGCCTGTTGTACCTATGGACACAGATCTGGTCAATTATGTGACTGGCCCAGGGGACACATGACACTTTTGCCCCCCAGTGTCATTGTGAGCAGTACACCCTACTGTAAATACAGGTAGCATAATGGCATTCTCATTTGTGTACGGACAGCCCTAGACTGCCCTGTGTAATAATGAGCAGTGATGATTTGCGCATGGACACTCTGACATAAGCTGTCTGGCATTTGGGATTTCAGGAGCTTCATCTACCCTCCCAGGGCAAAGGAAGATTTCCCATTGTTTGGGGATTTTACCAGACAATGTGAGATGGTAGGCAACTATACTTTGGATGTGTGTTATGAAGCACGTTGGATGTAATCTGTAAAATGCTATTGCACATTGTAAAAATTACATCAAAGTGCAACCTCGTACTTTTGAACACATTGTCAGGCTCTGTGCGTTCCGCAACTATTTTCTGCAGGATTAATTCCCACAAGAAGAATTAGCTTCCAGAGGATAAATCCCAGAGCATGTTCAGATGGTATTCTTGTATTGCATCCCATATTCTGGCTTGTTCTCCATAATTACTGCACTATTTACGGAGTCATCCCGCTCGTTTTTTAGTGCTCCCGTATTGAGCAGCCATCCTACAGCTTTGTTTGCTGTGTTCTGATATCCAGTGACCTGACTCCTGTTGCTGACCCCTCTCTTCCCTGAACTATATTGATATCGGACACCTTTGATTGGGGCTTGCATTCGGATATTCTGTCTTCCGGATCAATAAAGCCCACTTTATCCCGCACTATTTGTCTCATGAGCCCCTTACGTCTACTCCTACACCATAGCCACCACAGCTCTCTGGTACACCTTAAGCCTGTGTTCAGTTTCTACCATCATCTGTGAGTCTGCTTCACTACTGTCCCTTCTGCATCTAAAACCTGTGGTCTTCTGCTGTTCTGTGCATCTCAGCCCGCTCTACAGCTTCTACAGCACATGCAGCTCCTGCAGCTTGTGACCAGCTTCCATGTTCTCTGTACCTCATCTTTTCAAGACTAACTGTTGTTACAGGCCACTGGAATCCACCCACTACTTTTTGGATAATAAAATCGCTTGTCACCACATCTACATCAGTGCCATTTGTGTTGTGACCCATCCCTTTTAGTAAATACAAATCTTTTCAGCCTTGCTTACAGCTTGAAGCATATTTTCCCACTCTCTTGGAATTTCTGGGAGACTCTTGAACTTGGAGGCAGTTCTCCTGGTTGCCTGGATAGTGGGCAACTCCCCTGCAGCCCACTAGGGGGCATGATGACACTGTTTGCTATTAATTTGCCTAGCACCACTGCACAAGGCAGCAAAAGGCAACAATGTGTTGCAGGGGTGGTGCCGCAGTGATGAGAATTGTAGCATCTGCCTCTCTTACCTTGATGGATCTCCAGGAGGCTTCCTACCAAGATTTGGTAAGTATGCTTCAGTAGATCAGAAGAGTTAGAGGACTCTACTTTGTGTAAAAGGCTTCTCCACCAGTCTTCATATCAAAGGTTTGAAATTTGTCACATTAATTTATAGGAAACGACCTGATCCAGACTAGCTTGGAATTGGTGCAAACTTCAAATAATTTTGCAGAGTGGAAATGTCTGCACTATACCACAGTGAATGGCCCTAACATTGTGCCGTCTTCACCACGGGTGTGGTATTGAAAGTCGACAGTAACTAGGTCGACAATGTCTAGGTCGACCACTATTGGTCGACAGTAACTAGGTCGACAGGGTGTCTAGGTCGACAGGGTCTTTAGGTCGACATGTTCTAGGTCGACAGGTCAAAAGGTCGACATGAGTTTTTCATGTTATTTTGGTGTCGTTTTCTTCGTAGAGTGACCGGGAACCCCAATTAGTGCACCGCGTCCCCTCGCTTCGCTCGCCATGCTTCGGGCATGGTGCCTTCGCTTCGCTCGGCACAGATTACCGTTTCAATCGTAGTCCACGTGGATCATTAAGTATGAAAAGGTTCAAAAAAATTAAAAAAATTGTGGAAAAACTCATGTCGACCTTTTGACCTGTCGACCTAGAATGTCGACCTAAAGACCCTGTCGACCTAAAGACCCTGTCGACCTAAAGACCCTGTCGACCTAGACACCCTGTCGACCTAGTTACTGTCGACCTAGACATTGTCGACCTAGTTACTGTCGACTTTCAGTCCGGATCCCCTTCACCACTTGCACTCATTTCAATCAACTAACTACACAAAATGAAATCTTGTTTTCCATTGGTCTCCAACATCTATATTAATAAGATCCTCACATCCACTGAAAACTTTTGTTGTTCCAGAATAATACACTAATGCACTTGTGTGGACTTGGTGCATTATTGCAAATTCATATTAATTGAAGTATAATTGAACCAGTGTGTCTTGATAATCCTATACTTACTGTGCCTCCATGTCTATTTTGATGGTTTAGAAAACAGGTTTCCTAGGTACCCCCACTGCTATTTAATAATACGCCACATAAAAGGTAGTATGTCCTAATTCTCAGCTCCTCTGTGGTAAAAAGCAGTCGGAAGTGTCTGGTACACTATATTATGTTTCACACGCCCCTCAGTTAAAACTTAAAACATTAGATTAGTTACAGAAAAAGTGACAGATACAAATGCAGGCACCTACAGATGTAGCCTTGCTCATCTATCCTCCGTGTGGCGTGTAGTGCGAAAAACTAGTCGTATTACGTTTATCTGTACCATGTCACAGCGTGGAGTAATCAGTCACAGACAGCTCTGCTAACATTGGGTGTCTGCTGCCAGAAATGCATCTTATATGTATCTGTATGCAAATAGGATGCACAAATTAAAATGATATGCGGCATGCTTATATTCTGTGTGCGAGAGCGGCTGTATCTGCATACGAAATGCTATGTTACAGTGATTTCCAGGAAAACACTGTAATGTATAATTCCGCAAGCAGATACATCTGCAATCTTACACTGAAAGCTGCTTCTGTGTCCTATTTGCATAGTGATGTGTGTAAGATGCATTTATGGCAAAAAAAAGATGCCGACATTAGCAGAGCTGCCCGGGAACTGACCGCTCACTCATGGTGCTTGCAAAATGCTAACATGCTTTACAAATGAACATGCCTTCTGGGTTCCCTTCCGCCAACTAGAGCCAGCATTAGCCATTCACTTACATACAGTGATGTACCGCCTGTGTTGTGTTTTCATTTACTAAGCAGTACACCCAGTCCGTGAAATCACAAATCCCACGGGGGAGGGGGGTTTTCTATGAAAGCAAAGGGGAGGCCTTGGAAGAAGTACAGTAAACTCAGACTCATAAAAAGAAGACTTTCGTAATTTGAAAAGCCACACTTTTATTGTTTATCTGTGTAAAAAGTAGCATTCACAGCAGTCTATACATGAAGCATGACAGAACTTGTTTTGGGAAAATTATAAAAAAAAGCTGTGAATGCTACTTTTTACACAGATATACAAGTCATGTGTGTCCGTTGCAGGAATTGAACCCTAGCTCACGGGCATGTTAACCATCGGCAATACCATTATGCCAAGAGAGCCTTGGAGACAGGCAATGGATGACACCTGCAGTGACATAGTGATGTCGTTCATTGGAATTATTTTGTTATATTGCTGTGTCCCAACTCTTCCGCTGATTGCAATGATTTTTTTTCCTCATACAGGGCGGGATGTACTAAGCTTAGAAAAGTGATAATTTCCATGTGATAAAGTACCTGTCAATCAGCTCCTAACTGCCATGTCACAGGCTGGATTTGAAAAATGACAGTTAGGAGGTGATTGGCTGGTACTTTATCACAGTGAAATGATCACTTTTCTAAGCTTAGTTCATCACGCCCTCAGAGTGATGTGTAGAAATCTGAACTGCTTTTCTTTGTGTGCATTGGAGACACTGAGCAAATCTACTTATTGTAGCGATCATTTTATACAGCACACCAGGGGAGCATTCAGTTGCATGGCATGTTGTCACTTCACTGTGTGACTGCCATTCCAGTGATTGTAGTTTTCATTAGTGGAACAATCGCCATCCAGCGGTGAAACTGTGTATTGCATGCTGTGGATCCTCTTGCACCTTATCACGCATTACTTCTTGCGCTATTTGTATGGTGCGACTAGGATGCCTGTATGGTGCAATAGCATCAAAGTTGAGCGTTTCAAAACTAAACAGTATTTATAGTTTTAAATTACCATTAAAAAAAAAAAAGCATCTGTTCAGGGAAATCTCCCAACCTTTCTGCTAAGACCCACGCAAACCCTTCTCATAAAATCTAGCTGAAACTAGTTCCTTCATGATTTTATGTATCCCAGGCAGCTATGTAACACTAGCCTAATGCAGGAGATATCACTGAAATCTCCTGAAACACTTTTTTCTCATACGTCCTAGAGGATGCTGGGGACGACATCAAGACCATGGGGTATAGACGGGATCCGCAGGAGACATGGGCACTCTAAAGACTTTTCATTGGGTGTGAACTGGCTCCTCCCTATATGCCCCTCCTCCAGACCTCAGTTTTAGAAATGTGCTCAGGTCGACTGGATGCACTCTGAGGAGCTCTACTGAGTTTCTCTGAAAAGACTTATGTTAGGTTTTTTTATTTTCAGGGAGATCTGCTGGCATCAGACTCCCTGCTTCGTGGGACTGAGGGGGCAGAAGCAGAACCAACTTCCTCAGAGTTTCATGGCTCTGCTTCTGGCTGACAGGACACCATTAGCTCCTGAAGGGAACTGAACGCTAGCCGTGTCTAGATGTTCACTCCCACAGCACGCCGTCACCCCCCTCGCAGAGCCAGAAGTCAGAAGACAGGTGAGTATGAGAAGAATGATCTTCAATCAAGTAAGTGTCGGCTGAGGTGCGGCGCGGCTGGTGGGAGCGCAGCGCGCCATTGCTGCCCACACACACAGGCACTGCAGGGGGGGGGGCGCCCTGGGCAGCAAGAAAAATACCTCAAACTGTCTAAAAGGGGGCATAAGATGCCGCTGGCACAGCCCTACCCCGGCCAGTATAAATAATAAGTCATATACTGAGTGTAAGGATGCGCCATTGAGGGGGCGGAGCTACTTTCTCAGGCAGCCAGCACACTACTCAGCGCCATTTTCTCTCCTCAGGCTGCAGAGAACACGCTGGTCCTCTCCTCCACTTCTGACAAGTACAGGGTGCTATAAAGGGGGGGCACAAAGCGATTGTGGTGCATTTGATAGTATATATTACTGTTTAAAAGCGCTTTTGGGCTGTGGACATACTGTGTTCACAGGCAATACTGGCGCTGGGTTTGTGAACTGGCTGCTCCTATCCTGTGTCCCTCTGACAGATTTTACTGTGAGTCTGTCCCCAAAATAAGTCCTAGTGTGTCTGTGAGTGTGGTGTACACGTGTGAGGCATGTCTGAGGCAGGGAGTTCCTCCCCAGAGGAAGCCATTTTAGGGACACAGAGTTGTAATGTGGTGGCGCTACCGGCACACCAAGAGCCTGCATGCGTGAAAGAGCTACGTGACAGTATGCATCTTATTAACTGTAGATTGGATAAGTCTGAATCTAAGGCTGCATGCTGGAGAAAATCTGTGGAAGATGTGATTTTTCAGGATACTATTATTCCTTATGCGGGCGGCCCCTCTGGGTCACATAAGAGACCATTTGCAAATGTTGTAAACACTGATACCGACACGGATTCTGATTCTTGTGTCAACAATAGTGAATCCAGAGAGATAGATCATAAATTGACAAAAAGTATACAATATATGATTGTGGCTATAAGGGACGTGTTGGAGGTTACAGAAAGCACTCCTGTACCTCAGGAGAAAGCTTATTTATGTAAGGAAAAGAAATCCAAAGTCACGTTCCCTCCTTCACACGAACTAAATGCTCTGTTTGAAGTAATGTGGGTGAATCCTGATAAAAAAATTCGTATTCCCAAAAGGATTCACATAGCTTATCCTTTCCCAGTTGAAGACAGGAAAAAATGGGAGTCACCCCCTGTGTTAGACAGTGCACTTTCCAGGTTGACAAAGAAGGTAATTCTCCCTGCTCCTGGCACGGCTTCTCTTAAAGAGCCGGCAGACCGCAAAATGGAAGTGACATTGAAATCCATTTATGTTACCAATGATACACTCCTCAGGCCCACTATTGCCTGCGCATGGGTGAGTCGCGCTATTGAAAAATGGTCAGATAGCTTGTCATCAGAAATTGACACGATTGATAAAGATGAGATACTCCTTAAGTTAGGGAATATCAAGGACGCTGCCGCCTACATGCTGGAAGCAATGAAGGATATTGGACTCTTGAGTTCACAAGCCGCTTCCATGGCAGTATCGGCTAGACGGGCCTTATGGATTCGCCAGTGGAACGTGGATGCAGATTCCAAAAGAAACATGGAGGCTCTCCCATATAAAGGTGAGGCCTTATTTGGCGATGGCCTGGATGCATTAGTCTCGGCGGCTACCGCAGGTAAGTCAACATTTTTGCCCTCTGCGCCTGCACCGGCAAAAAAGACCTATCACCCGCAAATGCAGTCCTTTCGGCCCAATAAATACAAAAAGACGAGAGGTTCCCCCTTCTTTGCAGGTAGGGGAAGGGGAAAGAAGCCCACACTGGCTCCAGATTCCCAAGAGCAAAAGTCTACCCCTAATTCTGCAAAATCCCCAGCATGACCCTGGAACTCCCTTGCGGGAGGCCGCTCGGGTGGGGGCACGTCTCAAACTCTTCAGCCAGGATTGGATTCTGTCTGGCCTGGACCCCTGGGTGTTGCAAATAGTATCCCAGGGATACAAACTAGAGTTTCAAGATGTTCCCCCATGCCGAATTTTCAAATCGACCTTGCCAGCTTCTCCGCCAGAGAGAGAAGCAGTAACAGCGGCAATCCAAAAATTATGTCAAGACCAGGTCATAGTCCTGGTACCGTTGTCACAACAAGGGCGGGGTTTTTATTCAAGCCTCTTTGTTGTTCCGAAGACGGACGGCTCGGTCAGACCGATCTTAAATCTAAAAGATCTGAATTTCTTCCTGAAAAGGTTCAAGTTCAAGATGGAATCACTTCGGGCGGTGATTGCCAGTCTGGAGGAGGGGGACTACTTGGTGTAGGTGGACATAAAGGATGCTTACCTGCATGTTCCCATTTATCCTCCTCACCAGGCTTATCTGAGATTCGCGATTCAGGATTGCCATTACCAATTCCAGACGTTACCTTTCGGTCTCTCTACGGCGCCGAGGATATTCACCAAGGTGATGGCGGAGATGATGGTCCTCCTTCGTCAGAAAGGAGTCAATATAATCCCTTATCTGGACGACCTCCTGATAAAGGCGAGATCCAGGGAGCAGTTATTACAAAACATATCCCTCTCCCTGTCAATACTCCAACAACATGGGTGGATCATAAATTACCCAAAGTCACAGTTGGAACCAACGACAAGGTTGTCTTTCCTCGGGATGATTCTGGACACAGAAGTTCAGAGAGTATTTCTTCCGCTGGAAAAGGCTCTGGAAATCCAGAAAATGGTAAAACAGATATTGAAACCATCAAGTGTGTCGATCCATCAGTGCATTCGGTTGTTGGGGAAGATGGTGGCGGCCTACGAGGCCATACAGTTTGGCAGGTTCCATACCAGAGTATTCCAGTGGGACCTGTTGGACAAGTGGTCGGGGTCACACCTACACATGCACAGAAAAGTAATCCTGTCATCAAAAACCAGGATTTTGCTCCTGTGGTGGTTGCACAACTCTCACCTGCTAGAGGGACGCAGGTTCGGGATTCAGGACTGGGTCCTAGTAACCACGGATGCAAGTCTCCGAGGCTGAGGAGCAGTCTCAGGGAGAAAACTTCCTGGGACGTTGGTCACAACAGGAAGCCTGCCTTCACATAAACGTTGTGGAGCTAAGAGCCATTTACAACGGCCTTCAACAAGCGGTACATCTTCTTCAAGACCGTCCCGTGCAGATCCAGGCGGACAATGTAACAGCAGTCGCATACATAACAGGCAGGGCGGAACGAAAAGCAGAGCGGCAATGGCAGAGGTGACAAAAATCCTCCGCTGGGCAGAAAAACATCTACAAGCTCTGTCGGCAATATTCATTCCGGGAGTAGACAACTGGGAAGCAGACTTCCTCAGCAGACACAATCTCTATCCAGGAGAGTGGGTCCTCCACCAAGAAGTCTTCGCAGAGGTGACAAGTCTTTGGGGAGTTCCTCAAATAGACATGATGGCATCTCGTCTCAACAAGAAGCTTCAGAGATACTATTCCAGGTCGAGAGACCCTCAAGCAGTAGCAGTGGATGCACTGGTGACCCAGTGGGTGTTTCCATCAGTGTATGTTTTCCCTCCACTTCCGCTGATCCCAAAAGTACTCAGGATCATAAGAAAGACAAGGGTTTGAGCAATCTTCATTGCCCCAGACTGGCCAAGAAGGGCTTGGTACCCAGATCTTCAGCAGTTACTCATAGGAGATTCTCGGCCTCTACCTCCTCGGGAGGTCCTGCTGCAGCAGGGGCCGCGTGTGTACCAAGACTTACCGCGGCTACGTTTGACGGCATGGCTGTTGAGCGCCGTATCCTAGCCAGGAAGGGTATTCCTAAGGAGGTCATCCCCACCCTTATTCAGGCCAGAAAGGGAGTAACGTCAAAACATTACCACCGTATTTGGAGAAAATATGTGTCTTTGTGTGAATCCAAGAAAGCTCCTACGGAAGAGTTTCACTTAGAACGTTTTCTCCATTTTTTGCAGGATGGTGTGGAGACGGGCCTACGATTGGGATCAATCAAGGTCCAGATATCGGCCTTGTCAGTGTTCTTCCAAAAACAATTGGCCTCTCTTCCAGAGGTTCAGACCTTCGTGAAAGGGGTTCTGCACATCCATCCTCCATTCGTGCCTCCAGTGGCACCATGGGACCTTAACGTGGTATTGCAGTTCCTACAATCGGATTGGTTTGAGCCTCTACAAAAGATTTGAAGTTTCTCACTTGGAAAGTGGTGATGCTTTTGGCATCAGCATCCGCAAGGCGGGTGTCTGAATTGGGGGCCTTGTCTCACAAGAGCCCTTACCTGATTTTCCATGAAGATAGGGCAGAGTTGCGAACTCGCCAACATTTTCTTCCAAAGGTGGTTTCTGCTTTTCACATAAACCAACCTATTGTGGTGCCAGTAGTTACTGATACATTCACTGATTCAAAGTCTCTAGATGTGGTTAGAGCTTTGAAAATCTATGTTGCTAGAACAGCTCGTATACGGAAAACAGAGGCTCTGTTTGTCCTGTATGATCACAACAAGATTGACTGTCCTGCTTCCAAGCAGACTATTGCACGTTGGATTAGAAATACGATTCAGCAAGCTCATACTACGGCTGGATTGCCGTTACCGACGTCGGTAAAGGCCCAGTCCACTAGGAAGGTGGGCTCATCCTGGGTGGATGCCCGGGGGCTCTCGGCATTACAACTTTGCCGAGCAGCTACTTGGTCAGGGTCAAACACATTTGTTAAGTTCTACAAGTTTGACACCTTGGCCGATGAGAACCTAAAGTTTGGTCAGTCGGTGCTGCAGGGTCATCCGCACTCTCCCGCCCGTACTGGAGCTTTGGTATAGACCCCATGGTCTTGATGTCGTCCCCAGCATCCTCTAGGACGTATGAGAAAATAGGATTTTTATAACCTACCGGTAAATCCTTTTCTCCAAGTCCGTAGAGGATGTTGGGCGCCCGTCCCAGTGCGTACTTTACCTGCAGTTTAGTTATTACAGTTACACAAGTTGTGTTATTATGGTTTTAGCATGTTGCTGCAATTAGTTCATGCCTGTTGGCGTGTGTTATGTTGAATACCATGTGTACGGCATGGTTGAGGGTGTGAGCAGAGCCGGATTAAGGCTATGGGGGGCCCGGGGCACTTCAGACAATGGGGCCCCTAATAAAGAGGCAGGCAGATGAATTATATATATATATATATATATATATACACACACACACATACATACATACATACATACATACATACATACATACATATACATACACACACATATACAGTGGTCGAAATGGGAATTTTGAAGTGAGGGTATGGAAAAAAATTCCAGGGTGTACTGTTGCGCACGTCAAAGGCGTGTGCGCTGAAAAAGGGGCGTGTCCTTAAGAGGCACTGGATGTGAGGGAGGACACATGGCGGAGGAAAGACTGAGGGGGCATTGGCTTAGATGGGGGATACAGAGTGGGAGGAGGACATAATGGGGAGAGTGGCAGAGGAAGGGGGGTTGCTGGGTGGGAGAGGGACATATTGGGTATTGGGACACTGGTTGGGAGAGGATACACGGTGGGAGAGGGATATATTGGCTATTGGGACACTGGGTGGGAGAGGATGCAGGGTGGGAGAGGGATATATTGGCTATTGGGACACTGGGTGGGAGAGGATGCAGGGTGGGAGAGGGATATATTGGGGATAGGGACACTGGGTGGGAGAGTGTTGCAGAGTGGGAGAGGGGCACCAGGTGAGAGGGGGGATGCAGGGTGTGAATAGGACATATTGGGGAGAGGGAAAGAGGAAGAGAATGGGAGAGGGTGGGAGAGGGACACCAGGTGAGAGGGGGTTGTGCAGGGTGAGAGAGGACACAGGGTGAGAGGGGGGTGTGCAGGGTGGGAGAGGACACAGGGTGAGAGGGGGGTATGTAGGGTGGAAGAGGACACAGCGTGAGAGAGGGGTGGGAGAGGACACAGCATGAGAGGGGGTGTGCAGGGTGATAGAGGGGTGTGCAGGGTGGGAGAGGACGCAGGGGGAGAGAAGGGGTGTGCAGGGTGAGAGAGGACGCAGGGTGAGAGGGGGGTGTGCAGGGTGGGAGAGGACGAAGGTGGAGAGAGGGGGGGGTGCAGGGTGGGAGAGGATGCAGGTGGAGAGAGGGGGGTGTGCAGGGTGGGAGATTACACAGGTGGAGAGAGGGGGGTGTGCAGGGTGGGAGAGGACGCAGGTGGAGAGAGGGGGTGTGCAGGGTGAGAGAGAACGCAGGGTGAGAGGGGGGTGTGCAGGGTGGGAGAGGATGCAGGGGGAGAGAGCGGGTGTGCAGGGTGATAGAGGACACAGGATGAGAGGGGTGTGTGCAGGGTGGGAGAGGAGACAGCGTGAGAGGGGGGTGTGCAGGGTGGCAGGGTGATAGAGGGGTGTGCAGGGTGGGAGAGGATGCAGGGTGAGAGGGGGGTGCAAGGTGAGAGGGGGGTGTGCAGGGTGGGAGAGGACGCAGGGTGAGAGGGGGGTGTGCAGGGTGGGAGAGGATGCAGGGTGATAGCGGGGTGTGCAGGGTGATAGTGGGGTGTGCAGGGTGAGATAGAACACAGGGTGAGAGGGGGGTGTGCAGGGTGAGAGGGGGGTGTGCAGGGTGGGAGAAGACGCAGGGTGAGGGGGGTGTGCAGGTTGGGAGAAGACACAGGGTGAGGGGGGGTGCAGGTTGAGAGAAGATGCAGGGTGAGGGGGGTGTGCAGGTTGAGAGAAGACGCAAGGTGAGGGTGGTGTGCAGGTTAGGAGAAGACACAGGGTGAGGGGGGGGTGCAGGTTGGGAGAAGATGCAGGGTGATTGGGGGGGTGCAGGGTGGGAGAAGAACATATACGATGTTTTTGATTTAATACTAAAGCCTACCAGTAAGTTCACTGTGTGGCTCCAGCGGCGGCAGGAACCGGGTTCACCGTGCACCCCATGTGAGAGCCCGGCGGCGGCAGGAAAAAGAACAAGCAGCACCGCGGGAGTCCGGCAGCAGCAGCAGGGACGAGTGCCGGGCGCATCGCACGTGGGCGCCCGGCGGTAGTGCAGCAGGCTGGCCACTTCCTCCGCCTCCTGCTGCACTCAGCTGTCCTGTCCTGACATCTATGCGGCGCCGGCGGCTACGAGTATGCCTGCCAGTGCCGAGGGGATCCTGGAGCGCTGCAGATCGGATCGGTAAAGATCCGACCTGTGGCGGATGGCAGGGGGCCCTTTTAGAAAGGGGGGCCTGGGGTACTTAGCCCCAGGAACCCCCCCTTAATCCGGCTCTGGGTGTGAGTTGGTAGATATCTCACCACTAGTTAAGTAATTCCTTTCCTCGAAATGTCAGTCTCCGTGAGCACAGTTCCTACAACTGAGGTCTGGAGGAGGGGCATAGAGGGAAGAGCCAGTTCACACCCAATGAAAAGTCTTTAGAGTGCCCATGTCTCCTGCGGATCCCGTCTATACCCCATGGTCTTGATGTCGTCCCCAGCATCCTCTACGGACTAGGAGAAAAGGATTTACCGGTAGGTTATCAAAATCCTATTTTTTTAGCACTTCATTATTCTCAACTGGGACTGCAGTGTGGCCCTATGTTTCAAGCTCCAAAAAGCAGTGCTTTTGTGAGTTTGAACGCAAAGGCTGCATCCATCCACCGATAGTGGTAACCGGTTTATTCTTATGGAGGCATTATCTCAAGGGGGACTGCAGTCTGGGCCAAGCTCCAACAGTGTCACTTTTATGAAGCTTGGCACCAAAGGCTGTAGATGACATGCCTATGGAGGCATTTTTTGGAGGAGAGCGATTTTGCCGTCTCCATCCTCTGCTGAAGTATTTTGGTAAATGCTTTCATATGTACAGATGCGTCCTTCCTCATCCAGCTTACATACCTAATACGTTGTGGTACAGCGTGCTTGAGAGCTGCCAGCTCCCGTGTGTCTCAGACAATGGCGAGCATCTTTTTCCCCCCCTGAAAATGCGCTGAAAGCTCTGTCCCTGTGAATATTGAAAACATAGGAGGAATGATCATGTGTAAATGTATTATTCCCACCTCAATAAGGATTGCTTATTCGTAGCACGGCTGCGATTATTAATACGTACACCCCTTAGGAACTTAGGGGTCCAATTATGAAGCAGTGAAAAGTGTGGAGAAGTGAGCCAGTGGAGAAGTTGCCCATGGCAACCAATCAGCATTGAAGTAACATTTATCATTTGCATACTATACAATTGTACGGAGCAGCTGATTGGTTGCCATGGGCAACTTCTCCACAGGCTCATTTCTCCACTCTTTTCACTGCTTCATGAATAGACCCCTTAATCTGGGACAATAGTAATATATATATATATGGTAGCTTTAATGTATTCTACTTTTCAACAGTAACTACTGCTCTTCTCCTCATGTCATATTTTCATTCACTGTCTTTTGGTGGAGAAACATGCCACCCTCATTATTGAACATTTTATCAGCTGTCTTTAGCTTTTCTGCATTCCACTTCATGTTCTGCAAGCAATTAGCCCTGATCTCAAACCACGATGGGCTCTCCTCTTCCCCCATTACCCATTGCGTGTCATTGTGGTTGTGTAACACACCTCTACAAAGAACTGTTTGTCTTTCAAATTCATTTGAAAAATATTGTTTGTTTTTCTGTATTTCCTGTTGATCTACAGATAACTAGCTTTTGCTATATGATTGCTATATGTTTAAGTATAATTGCCTTTTTTTTTTTTTAACAAGACCATATTTGAATGTACAGTATATGTAAAATAATATGATGTTTATTGTTTCTCGAATTTTGTCCTTTTTGTCCTTTTCCTTGAATATATTGTAAGTTAAAGGTTGTACAAGGACACTTTTCTTTCTTCCTTGTTTATGAGAAGTGCATTATCATCTTGCATATAAAAATGACTTTTATGCATTACACTTCTGCTCAGGAATTTCTGAAACAACACACACAGTAATCGGTGGATTGCGTAGGCAGGCAGCTACTCAGTTTGTCAATGTGATCCTCACGGGACGACCTACAGAAGTTCACAGGATGTCAACATATTTTTTTTTTTTTTTCCAATAATTGTAAATGATACTTAATTATATTTTGTTGAAGTAAAATTTATAACATGTCTTAGCCCACCCTTCAATTTTCTGTTTGAATTTTGATACTGAACAGTGCTTGCCTGTCCCCTGGTGGTTGTTTCTAGTTAGGAAACTGTAAACCAGTTAAACACATGAAATTTACATGTGGGTGCTACTTGTGACTGGTCTTTTGCAAGGCAATATTTTACTGTATGATATCAATTAATTACAGATCAAAGCTGTGTCTTACATCACACACACACACACACACACACACACACACACACACACACACACACACACACCTATTAATTATATTTTACAAACTACTGTACATAGACTATATATTGGCTCAGATATGGGAATAACTTTTTTTTTCTATTATATGAAATTTCGTTTTACTGTACACATGTGATTTTCATACAGCAATTTTACAGTTTAGAATAAATGATTTAACACAATAGTAAATTGAATAAAGTGTTTATATCGTTTCTCACTAGGAGCCCTGACCTTCTGAGATCAGAAGGCTCTTTTTCCATTGAAGGTCGACACTCATCTACAGACTCAAATAAAGCTTCCAGTGGTGATGTGTCTCCATATGACAATAATTCCCCAATTCTGTCTGAACGATCTGCAGTTGCAAGACAAGAAAATAACTCTGAGAAACTCTTTAAGACTGCAGAACATCATAGCTTGGTTAGCCATTTACTGTCCAAGACAAAGGAAAATGCAGCGGCACAATTGTGTTTGAAAGGTATGGCTATCTTTTTTTCTGCTTTTAGTAGTTGTGATAAACACTCTACACAAACTGAAGTCAGATATTTGTTGGGCTATGTGATATCTTTTTGTACATGTAAGTAATGGGCACACAACATAATCAACTTTTACATTTGAAGAAACATCCCATGCTCTTGTTCCCTCTTCTTCACTTTCAGTTTTCTTTTATCAATTTAGGAGCGAACAGGGCGAATTGTTGTTGCAATGGCGTGGAAATGCTGGCACATCCCATCTTGCCACGGGCTAGGAATTTTACAGCACCAGGCCCCCTTACCCCACCCTCTCCCTACCCCTCCAACTTCTCTCCATCTTATCCTTACATCCTGCTGACTCTGACTTCCTTCTTCCCAGTTTCTGGAGATTAAGTCATGACACTTCTCTGGTCCTCCCCTCCTTTTACCTCCCCTTGACCGTATCCCCTCCTGCCTTCTCTGCTCCCTCTCTCCTGTGTATAATCTTTTCATGCTTACTTAAGCATGCACATTGTCTTCAAGCCTTATCACCTTTCTTTCCTCCCACTCACTGCTTGACCTACATTCACCCTCTCCACTGTACAGAAACTGTCCTTACAAAAGTCAGTATTGACCTTCTTGCGGTCAAAGCCAAGGGCTACTTCTCTTTGCTTATTCTCCTTGACCTGTCCATTGTTTTTGGCATCATGGCTTACCCCATCCTCCTGCAAATCCTTCAGTCCTTTGGTCTTTGTGACACGGCCCTCTCCTGGCTGTCCTCCTAACTCTGTCAGCCCTTTCTCTGTCTCTTCTCATGGCTCATGCATTACCAGTAGGTGTTCCTCTGTTCTTGGGGGGTGATTCAGACCTGATTGCTGGGCTGCAAACTTTGCTGCCCTGCATTCGGATAGTCGCCGCCTCCAGGGGGAGTGTAAATCTGCCGTGCAAGTGTGCGATCCCATATGTACGCAGAGCTGCAAAAATCCACTTTGTGCAGTCTGTGCACAACCCAGGACTTACTTCTACAGTGCGATGAGAACAGGCTGATCGGGGCCGGAGCTGACGTCAGACACCCTCCCTGACAACACTTGGACATGCCTGCGTTTTTCCGGACACTCCCAGTAAACAGTCAGTTACCACCCACAAACGGCTTTCTCCTGTCAATCTCCTTGCGAACGCCCATGCAATCGGATTTTTCTGACCATCCCGTCGCTGACAGGCAATGCCCTTTGTTGTTGTCTGACGCTTGTGCCCATTGCGGTGCGTGGCAGTGACTGACCTGAGAGCAGTGATCAGGTCTGACTCACCCCCATGGTCCACTATTTTTCTCCCTCTATACATCCTCCCTAGGGAAGCTCATCAGGGCTTTTGGACTCCAATATCATCACTATATTGATGACACTCAGATGTACATCTCTCCTGTACTCCCCCCTCTCTCTTCACTGGTGTCTCCAACTGTCTCTCTGTTATTTCCTCCTGTATGTTTCAGAACTTTCTAAAATGTAACATGTCTAAAGGTGCATATACACAGTGAGATAAATCGGTAATATTTTGACTATATAGTCACAATCTTAAGGAAAGTTAGTGCACATCTCAAGGTGTTTGTCAGCTTGCAATCTCAATGCGTGGTCCCGTGGGGTCGGTATCACAAGGCTAGATAGACTGTGCAGGCAATCTTGACTATCTAGTATACTATCTAGTACAAAGCCTAGTCAAAATCGTACATAGACAAAATCGAAAGTACAGAGAGTCAAAATCTGTGCTATCTGGGCTCTGGGGGAGTTCAAGGGAAATCGCCTAGTCAAAATCGGCATAGCAAGGATCTCATCGTGTGTATGCACCTTAAGACTGAGCTGATTGTCTTCCATCCCTCCTTAATTCTCGCTTGATTTCACTATCCATTAACAACCACCCCATCTCATCTATCCCACTAGTTTGCTGTCTTTGAGTTGGCATTGATTCTGACCTCAACTTCAAACAACACATTCAGTCCCTCTGCCTGTCTTATCACTTATACCTTTGTAATATCTCCAGGATCAGACCTTTTCTCACCTAATAGGAAACAAAGACCTTCATCCACTCACTGGTTAGCACTTGACTGGAATATTGCAACCTCCTCTTACTGGCCTCCCTGGCTTCCACCGTTCTCCATTCCAATATGTCCTCTATGCTTGTGTTTGGCTCATCCTCCTCTCCAAAGGAAATGTTTCTGCCTCCCATGCTCTTCACTGGCTCCTTCCCTTCAGAATCCAATCTAAACTCCTCACACTCGTCTATAGAGCCCTCCCCAATCCACTCCCCATGAAGCAATGTTTATATAGCTAGTATTGTATCCCAAGTTCTGTAATGTTTTGCACTATAAGTATTTTTTTCATAATAAAAATAATAATTATAGGTATGCAAACACAAATCTGCCAGTTCAGAGTTACGGTAAGTGCGTCCATATGACTAATTGAGCTGACCCTTTTCAGTCCCTCCTCTGATGTAATTATATTTATAAGGCTAGCTTTAGCTATACTTAGCAAAAACACAACAGTTACAGCATTGTACAGCTTCACTACAGTATATTCTGTCTTTAATGTATGTTGAGTTGCTTTATTTAGAATGAATGTGTGATATATAATTAATCTTTTTCTTTATTTGCAGAAGCTCCAGAAGAAAACTTGGATATTTGGGGAACATGGCACACAACACTAAAATCAGCCTCAAAAGATCAAGGAATAACAGGTAACGTATTAATGTCCTTAAGGGTCCTACAGTATTTACTACTATACGGTGATATTCAGCTAATGGCTGATGCTGGCTGGCAGCAGTAAGTAAGAGGATTCTCACCATTTAGCTAGGTAGTCAAAGGGCCTTCTGTACTTTCAGTTACACTTTTGTGGAAAATATTTACAAAAAAATGTTCAGAATGTATACATACACTACACTCAAATTGAATTTAAACATTTCACTCCGAATCCAGAACACAAATACAGATCAGTAATCAATCAAGAGTGAGGTCATAAGCAATATAGAAAGGCATATAGCATACATGGTATAAAAAAGAAAAGAACGAGAGGGGGGGGGGGGGGCAAAAGAGGTACAGGTGGATGAAGAGAAGGCAAAATATGGGGAGGGGGGGGGGGAGTTGATCAGCATCAATGGAGAATATGGTTTTCATGCAAAAGTTTGCAAAGCATAAAAGATTGGTAAATTCCAGAGGCCCAGTAACTCTGGTTACATGTCTGGTGGGGTTGCGGTCAGGGGTTAAAGTGGGGGAAAACGAAGTTCCACCACCTGCAATTTTAGGTGGAACTAGTTCCACCTCCTCCACGGCCTTGCCAAGTAATTCATAACGTGTATAAGCAGTACCCCTGTGTAGCTTAATGTGAATAAAGGGCAATACTGAGTGACAATGTAAATAAGGGCCACTACTAAATTGTGCTAATGTATGGCCTAATTTGAATTGGGATTACTATTTTGTAACCATGTCACTACTTTGTGAGTCCACTGTTCCTTTATAAAAGTGTGGGAGGTAGTGCATACATTTATAGTTTGCGGGAGTAGGGTGGTTTCCAAAAACCCTAGCACTGGCCCTGGCTCCACCTAATAGGAGGTGGGGGGGGGGGTAAATATGAGTTCCACCAACTCTCCAGGACCACTTTAAGCCCTGATTGCAGTCATGTAGGTGTTATAGTCATACGTGGACTTATAGACTAGCCAAGGAAACCAGGTGCTGCTGAATTAGAAGGCTTATCTGTAGAGGAAGCTAGGATATCTTCCATTTATATGGAGTAATCAGTCTTGTAAAACTACTCTTTGCACGTAGGAGAATTCCAAAATATTGGTATAACTGAATGAGCGGCATTACCCAGGTGATGAAGCAACGACTTTTTATATTTAGCCACAGACAATGGAGAGTGGTTCAGTAGCCAAAAAGCGGGGTCAATAGGCAAGGACATAGTTAGAATTTGCTGGGAAATGGCGATAACATCTGGATGCCCGTGTTCTTAATGAATTTATAGGTTGGATTCTAATGAGAATTAGCTCAGGTAACAAAATGACTTCCCCCTGCTGTGAGTCGGTGATGGAATGTGGATGTCCTGTACACCAAATTCAGTTAATACTTTTAGCTTTTGTTTTCAAATAAAAAAATGACACACAGCAAGATACACTAGTTACAATGAGCGTTCCAAATCACGGCCTTCCAGGTACCCAGCTAGGCATCGGAGCAAGTGCAGGGCTATGGGAAGTGAGATGCCACATACAGTATGTAGTTCATTGCTGAAAGTTGATTCACAGTGCATGTACAGACCGCAGACAGGGTGCGTTGGACAACCACTTCAGCTATAGTTGGTCATTCCGAGTTGTTCGCTCGCTAGCAGTTTTTAGCAGCCGTGCAAACGCTAAGCCGCCTCCCACTGGGAGTGTATTTTAGCTTAGCAGAAGTGCGAACGAAAGGATCGCAGAGCGGCTGCAAAATAATTTTGGGCAGTTTCAGAGTAGCTTCAGATCTACTCAGCGCTTGCGATCACTTCAGACTGTTCAGTTCCTGTTTTGCTGTCACGAACACGCCCTGCGTTCGCCCAGCCACGCCTGCGTTTTCCCTGGCACGCCTGCGTTTTTTCAAACACTCCCTGAAAACGGTCAGTTGACACCCAAAAACGCCCTCTTCCTGTCAATCGCTCTGCGGCCAGCAGTGCGACTGAAAAGCTTCGCTAGACCTTGTGTGAAACTACATTGTTCGTTGTAATAGTACGATGCGCGTGCGCATTGCGCCGCATACGCAGAAGTGCAGTTTTTTTGCTGGATCACTGCGCAGCAAACAAAATCAGCTAGCGAACAACTCGGAATGACCCCCATAGTACCTTAGGACCATCAGTGATGTGCATTTAGTGAAGGGAAATTTCATCCTGTGATTGGTTAATCGCAATGTTAATAAAATGTGCAGCTACAAGAAATCTGACATAGGGGTAAATCACTCACAATAAAAGCTTTATATAAACCGTATTCACTTTGCATAATATTCTGAAACTTTTCTGTATTCTTTATAAATGTATTTTTGTATTGATGGTGTTTTAGACAATGAGCCTGGTGTGCATGTGGAATTAAATGACACAGCATGATTACAGCTCAGTCTACACTACCTTTAGCTCTGATAAACCTCTCACATGTCACATGTTAGGTATTGTTACTGTATTTTAGCTTCAGTGGTCCTGTCAAATTACACTGTGATGATAAATGACATTATCCAGGAATCAAGATTCATATTTTTAGAAGACAAATAAAACTACCCTATCTAAACATCTTTGTTCTTACTTTATAATCCCATGTAGGATGCAGTTAGTGAATCTAGTATACTATTGCCAATGAGTAACAACTGATTTCATTTAGCAATAAATTGTGAAGTTGCCATTCAACATTCCATGTTTCAAGTATATTACTTCCATTGTTTGCTCATCATTTATAGACTAATTAAAAATAGAATATTCTTTATGGGGCTTTCATATTCAGCTTATTTAATTTATTTGTTTGTACATGTTTTTCTGGAATGTTATCTGTCTAGCTGTCTTTTACTAAATTCATATTATCTGAGTTTATTCTTGTTGGCCTTTAAAATTATACAGACCACCTATGCTTTCTATAATATTTGGATTGTTGACCTTACATTCATTGGGGATGTGGTCAGGATCCCAATAGTCAGGATCCTGACAGCAGGATCCCGGCGGTAAGTACTGGGGGTTAGGCATTAGGGGAAGAGTTAAGCTGCAGGGGTAGGGGTGGGCTAGGGTAAAGGGGGGTACACACGGAGAGATCCGTACTTATTTTCTAAGCAATCTGACTAGATTGCTTAGAAGTTAAGCACGGATCTCTCTGTGTGTATGCCCATAGCGATGCGCGGCCCCGCGCGTCACTATCGCCGGTTCTAGATTGTGCCGGCAGGCAGGCACAATCTGGCAGGTCGCTCACTTCATCGCTGTGTGAGGTGAGCGGTCCCTCCGCCCTCGCTCTGCACACATCGAGTGCTGTGCGGGGGGAGAGATGTGTGCTGAGCGGTCCGAGCTAGATCGCTCAGCACACATCTCTCAGTGTGTACCCCCCTTAAGGCTGCGTGAGGGGGCGCAGTTAAGGTTAGGCTGTGGGAGGGGTGGGGTAGAGTTAAGCTGCGGGAAAGGGTGGGTTTGAGATAAGGGGCAGGGTTTAAATACTTAGCAGGATCCATTGGGATTTTGATTTTGGGAGGCCGCTGTCATTGTACATATCGTTCATAGTGAATGTTCTGTAAAACTCAATATAGAAGCCTGTGCCTTTGTATTGATCATGTGACATCAAAATCATCAACGATTTCCCTGAGTGAAACAAAGGTTCAAGACTTGTTGCGTGATATAATTACGTATTGACTTCTTTTTTCAATAAATGTAATTTGTTTTCTAGGTTCATATGGGAACATCTATGAGAGTAGCTCTTTGCAACAAGGACAGTGTTCTCTTTCCCATGGCAATCTAACACAGAACTGGCCTTTGTGTAAAAACTCTTCAGTTGAAGCAGACAATGGTAAGCCAAACATACGAAGGACACACACATCCACTGCCATCCCGGAGTGCAGGCCTCACAGTACATTGATGCGTGTTAGTAGTACCCCTCAAACAGAAACATCCAAAAGAAACCTTGAACACAAGTCGAGATGTGATCAACACATGGTCTCAAGCAGTACAGAAGACATCACTGAGGACAATGCACAGATAACCTGCACTCAGAATAGACCACCACCTTTAAATTTACGACATTCTGACATCAATAGAAATGAAGCAAGACTCCCTCCACCCTATCCTGGTTCAGTAAAACAAAGTGTTGCACAGCCTCATCGATCACCAGTGTATTCAGCAGAGCAGGCCATATGGAGACTGCCAAGATCTGAGACTGTTGATGGGACATCTTTAGACAGGACTCCATCCACTGAACATTCTGTTCAAAACAGACAAACTTCATTGAAAACCCCAGCCAATAACCAAAACACTAAGAACTTGACTGACCCAGACTGGCAAGAGTGGCAAAGAGAAAGATGGCAGATATGGGAACTTCTGTCTACTGATAACCCAGATACACTACCGGAGACACTAGTATGACGCTTCAGGCATAAAACTAACAGATACAGACTTTGGTATTGCTAAGGGACTGAAACAAAGAATGAAATAGTTGAAACTGTTCTTTTTATTTTTTTACACAATTTTAATTTTGATTTAAGAAAAAACAAAACACATCTGTACTCTTGGGGCTTTTATTCTTGAAACCATATTGAAATATCACTGCCAACTTTCCAATTTCTTTATCTACTTATTGTCAAAGAATACCATTAATACAGTTGTTTTCTTCGGATGACATGTGGAATGGAAAATGCAGCTTAGCAGACTTGTAGGTTTATGATATTTATACGTATACATTCCCTAAAACTCGTATATTCTATAATAGGCTGTAACTTTTGAACACATACAGAAAAATAAATGAACAAAATAGCCCTTTTAGCTCTTCTCTGCACTTCGTGCCATGATAATTATAACATTTTTATAAAATATGCACAAGCTGGTTTGTGTGCTTTGAAACTATTTTTAGTAATAGACAGTGATCAGTTCCTTTTATGTTTTGCTTTGAAGACTGGCAGAATAAATGCATTTTTGGGCACAAATATAACTAAAGCAGGCGTATGCCATGCCCACGTAATTGTGTACAGTAGAAAGTGATTCATTCAATAGGTCAGAGTTCAAGTGGACCCTACATACAAAAGGATTCAAGCAGCAGGGGTCTTGTGTGTAAACTATGGTAACCCTCCTGTGCTTTACTGCCCTGGCATGTATATGCTGGCATCCGGAGCACTGCTGTGGGTAAGCACAGTTATCATACACCTTATATATACTTAATATATACATATATAAATATTTATCTTGTGTCGTTTCCTGTCACATTAGCCAACAATAAACTGGAATAACTGTAGATTTATATATATATATATATATATATATATATATATATATATATACTTTCAATTTGGCAAGGCATTTGAAATAATATTGCTTTTCACGTTAGTCCAGTATTGGAGATCTTGCAAATAAAAAATGCTGAAATGATTTGTGGTTTTAAAGCATGGTCTACTTGCTGCTTGTTAATGTTTTGGTGACTTGCCTGCTAGCCTAATATTTACCATTGAGGAATTATACAGGCTGCTCATCCTCCAACCCTTTTGTCCTTGGTACCGGTTTCCATGGTGCAGTTATTACTGCAGTGTTATTGGCTGGTCTCTTTGGACAAGCCATTTGCAGAGCAGTATGTTATGGAGGTGTAAATACATACATTTTCATAGCTGATGAGGTGCCGGCGTTCATATGACGACACTGGCATCCTGATGCTGAGATTCTGCCACCCCCACAAGGTGCCGGCGTTCATATGACGACACTGGCATCCTGATGCTGAGATTCTGCCCCCCCCCCCCACCCCCACACAGCCTAACCCTTGCATTCCCATTCCCCGCAGCCTAGCCCTAACCCCTTCCCCACCCTGCCAATGCCTTGCAGGTGGAAGTCATTCGGGATTCCGTTGCTGGCATTTAGATCCATGTTGGGATGCCGAGCTGTATCTGTACTCCGATTTCTGAGATGCCAAACACCGGTATCCTGAATGGATCCCGCTGAAATCTGCAACATAGAGACAGAAATGAATGATATGCATGAGCATAGAGAAAATAAGTCGCATACCCTATAAGAATGCTGACAAACTAATGGGAGTATCTGAAGACTACCAAAGATTATTGGATCTTTACTGTAATTAGTAACAGTATTGTCATTGCTGATCAGTTTCACTTGAACCATGTTTCAATGACTGTCAGCACTGTAAAGACAATAATATATTAATCCAATAAGACAGGCATGGCCAAAGTGTGGCTCTCCAGTTGCTGTGAAACTACAAGTCCCAGCATGCCCTGCCACAATTTTTCTACTATTTAATGCTAAAACAGTGGCCGGGCATCATGGGATGTGTAATTTCGCAACAGCTGGAGAACCATAGGTTGGCCAGGCCTGCAATATGATACTGTTGCCATATATGTATTTTTTTAAATTACCAGGGTCCTTTATCTATGTTCGTTGATGTTAGTAGTCTTACATTTAAAATGTATTCTTCCCTCTCCTTTAGTGGAAAGCGTGAAAAGCATATTTATTTTAATGGCATTGCATAGATGTGACAGGTACAACAAAACAGTAATTGCTTAAGCATCATACACCGCAGCGCTTCTGTGGTCAGGCCCTGTGTACAGACTTCACATGTAGTATAAGTTCATTCTTTATTAAATATTGGAAAATGTAATATATTGGGTAATTTTTATGTTGTATTGTTAATGTATGTATATGTCTCATTGCACATACAGTATAGTTCAGTATTATGCAGGTACTTTATAGCATTATCTAAATATACAAAATGATCCATTCTGATACAAAGTGATAATGAGGGGACATGGCAAGTTGTCATTTTTGTGGTTCCTTTATTTTGTGGTCCAAAGTTAGAAAATAGTTAAAATGTTAAGTCTTAAACTATTAAATCTGTATTTTTTATATCAGGGATTTACACATGGAATACGTGATATTGGCCCTCATTCCGAGTTGTTCGCTCGTTATTTTCTTCGCATCGGTGCGATTAGTCGCAAACTGTGCATGCGCAATGTTCGCAGTGCGCCTGCGCCAAGTAAATTTGCTAAAAAGTTTGGTATTTTACTCACGCCTTAACGAAGAAATTTCTTCGTTCTAGTGATCGGAGTGTGATTGACAGGAAGTGGGTGTTTCTGGGCGGAAACTAGCCGTTTTATGGGTGTGTGCGAAAAAACGCAGCCGTTTCTGGGAAAAACGCGGGAGTGTCTGGAGAAATGGGGGAGTGTCTGGGCGAACGCTGGGTGTGTTTGTGACGTCAAACCAGGAACGAAACTGACTGAACTGATCGCAGAGTAAGTCTCGAGCTACTCAGAAACTGCAAAGAAATTTCTAATCGCAATTCTGCTAATCTTGCATTCGCAATTCTGCTATGCTAAGATTCACTCCCAGTAGGCGGCGGCTTAGCGTGTGTAATGCTGCTAAAAGCAGCTAACGAGCGAACAACTCGGAATAAGGGCCATTGTTGCCTAGAATCACTACAGAAAGCACAAACTGAGTTAGGGTATGCAAATGTACAACAAAGTAAACCCAGAATTTGCTGTGGATGGTGAGGAACTGTGTTCTACGTATGGGGAACATTATATGTGAAACTGTGGTAGTAACCTTGTACACAAGTAGTACAAACTCCATCAATATGAAAGCTAGATCTGATTCAGAAATGCTTGATGGCTGGCTCCACATATGTTTTTAATATGGCACCTCCCACTATGTCATGTACATACCTTCCAACTGTCCCGAACCCAGCAGGAGAGTCCTGCTACTCGGACACTGTCCCGCTGTCCCTCCCACAGGCAGCAGTGTCCTGTGGGCGGGGGGATGGCAGTTGGGGAGGCTTTGATCACCCGCTGCTCTGCAAAGCAGGGAATGATCTCAGAATAGACAATATCTATTCAGTACTGGGAGGTGAGCAGGTGGCTGCCCAGCTGCTCTGGGAGCGCCTGGCACTCCCCAAAATGCCGCACCATGGGTCAGTGCCACAAGGCCACACCCACTCAAGTGAGGTCTCGCCCCTTTATCAGGTCACGCGAGCGTCCCGGCCCCATAAGCCATAAAGTTGGGAGGTATGCATGTATACAGTGGGTATAAAAAGTACTTACGCACTTTTTGAAATTGCAGGTTTTTGTGATTTAAAGGCAGAAATCAGTGATATCATGTGTGACATTTTTTCACCATTTAAGGAAGTACAAGTAATAAACAAAATAGACATTTTTTTATGAAAACTAAGTGAAAGTAGAAAACCTACAAAGTATTACTTTGTTGAATCGCCTTTTGATTTTATTCCAATACTTACATGAAAAGTGTATTTTTCCTTCTCCTTTACTGGAACCCATGAAAAGCATATTTAGGGGGACATTTACTAAGCAGTGATAAGAGCAGAGAAGTGAGCCAGTGGAGAACTTGTCCATGGCAACCAATCAGCACTGAAGTAACATCTATAAATTGCATACTATAAAATGATACAGAGCTGCTGATTAATTGATGAGGCAACTTCTCCACTGGCTCACTTATCCGCTCTTCTCACTGGTTAGTAAATGTCCCCCTTAGTTTATTGACATTGCATAGATATGACAGGTACAACAAAACCAACTTTGCACACCTGGACTTCCACGTAAGCAAAGTTTAAGGTCAGTGAAACCGTGAGAGAATCTCCTGTGCACAGTGCTCTTTAGTTCATTCCACAGGCTTTCACTGGGCTCTGACTGGGCCATTAGAACACTTTAATCTTCCTTTTCTGAAGCCATTCCTTGGTTGACTTAGATGTGTGCTTTTGATCATTATCATGTTGGAAGGTGCAACTACTTGCATCTTCAGCTTTCAGAGGCCAGAATGTTTTGTGTCAAAATATATTGATATTTGGAGCTATTCATTATAAAGATATTATTTTTATAGTACTTCTCTCCCAATAGAATGCAAAGCACTTTACACTCTGCAAAGTGAGGCAGCTATTTTGGGTGCGCTCAGTTGCTATTCTAAGTAATCATTCATATCAGCCCCTTCCCCATTGGAACGTACAGTCTAAATTCTCTACCACAAATACATACTATGGTCCATTTTTGTCAGGAGACAATGGGTTAAATTTTCTAAAGCTTCTAAAACAGAGAATTGGTGATATTGCCCATAGCAACCAATCAGATGCTTTTTATCATTTCTCTATTGCCTTTTAGAATATGGTAGGATCTGATTGGTTGCTATGGGCAGCATCACCAATTCTCTGTTTCAGAAGCTTTAGTAAATTTACCCCAATGAACCTGTCCAGCATGTTTTTGAACTTTGTGTGAGGATACTGGAGTACCTAGAGGAAAGCCACGCAAACACATGGAGAACATACAGAACTGCACACAGATAGTCCCTTAGTGGGACTGGAAGCCAAGACCCCAGTGCAGTGAGGCAATAATGCCAACTACAATGCTATTGTTTTGTCCTACCCCTATAACCTGACTAGAGCCCCTGTGCTATCTGAAGAAAAGCAGTACCAACTGCTGGGTACACACTAGTTAAGTGGACGATGTGGCCGATACCGACACATCATTCACGATATCATCCAGTGTGTATGCACTATGTCACGACATCGCCCGTCGGCCGTGCATGGATTCCGATGGGCGATATTGCCAAATGCAGCATGGCCCTTTCCCCCGGTGCTGTCGCTTGCGGCATCAGCAAGTGTGTATGCACTTGACGATGCCGCCGGCCCACCAAACACGATATTACTGGGTACACACTATTGTATAGCGTGTACCCAGCTAAAGTTTGATGCTGCCAGCATCATGCTTCATGTTAGGTATTGTATGTCTCGATGTTGTGCCAAACATAGCTTTTAGAAGTACGCCCATTAAGGTCTTGGTCTCATCAGACCATAATAAATTTTCCCACATAGTTTGGGATAAGTGAATGTATTATTTTCAAAACTTAGATGAGCTTGGATGTTCTTTTTTTGTTAGATATGGCTTCTAACTTGTAGCATACACATGTGCCGAATACAGAAATGGGTATTGCATGCATGGAGGGACCTGGCTGTTCCTGACAGAAATTCCTACAGCTCTTTTTAGGTGTCTTTTAATACCTTTCAGACATCAGACCTGGGATATTGCCGGGTATAGCATACCCACAAATTCCCGGGTCTGAGTTCCATGACCCTGGTCGCATACCTCCCAACATGACCCTCTCCAGGAGGGACAGAATGCTCTGCTCCTGCACTTCCCTCTTAATTTATGATTGCCATCACCTGTGGTGAAACACCTTTCTTATCCATTAACCTGTTCAAAACAGGTGCCAGCAATCATAAATTAAGAGAAAGGTCCAAAAGCAGAGCATTCTGTCCCTCCTGGACAGGGTCCTGTTGAGAGGTAGGTGGTCAGGAGAAGGGTCGCAGACCTGGGACTCAATCACAGGTTATTTCCTTTCAAACATACCAAAATCCCAGGTTGATACACGCTCACGTGAATTTTGATGCATGTCAGAAAGGCATATACTGTAAGACTCTATGGGGGACATGAACTAAGCAGTGATAAAAGTGGAGAAGTTGCCTATGGCAACCAATCAGCTGCTTTGTATACAGTATGTTTATCGGATGCAACTTATAAGTGTTACGTCAATGCTGATTGGTTGCCATGGGCAACTTCTCCACTAACTCACTTCTCCACTTTTATCACTGCTTAGTACAATTCCCCCTAAGTCGCCTCCCTACAGAGTGTTCTCCCTGTCTTCCCATGAACTTTGCGGGGATATTTTGATCTTTAGAATGTCCTTTTTTTGCCACATTTTCTCCACATTTAGTCTTTGTAGTGTTTTTTGAGAGTGTACATGTAATTCCTTTTAAATAGATTTATAACCCACTCCTGATTTGTTACTTTTTAACAATAAGAATCTAGGGATGTTATGAAAGCTCCTCGTGGAACATGGTTATCACTTTTATGGCTGACAGGTGTGTGCCAATTACCTTTTGGGCATTTGAATGTGTTGGTTAACTGTGAACACAGCTACATTATGAAAGGGTTGGTTCTAAATCCAAGTGGGGTAAGGGACCTCTGACGTCACAAGGGGCGGAGCCATGTCACCAGGGGGAAGAGCCATGATCGAACAGGGTACCCGAAATGTTCGCTCACCACCAGATTACTTAAGGTAGTAGTTGGTGGCGTGGATAGTAGAAAAACTATCCCGCTGGCCTAGCTCCTCCCCCTGGTGATGTGGCTCCTCCCCCTGACATCATAGGTCCTTTAGGCCACTTGAATCTAGCATCTACCATTATGAAAGGGTGTGCACATTTATGCAACCATTGCATTGTAGCCTCTGTATTTCACTTTTTTTTTTAAATATTGCCTGTTTGATTTCTCACTTTAATTTTATTGGGTCAGATGTTACATTAAAGATGGGAAAAGATCTGATATGATTTTTCTTAATTTCAGTGAGGGTGTGTATACATTTTATATTAATGTACATCAACGTTGCCAATCCTTTTTACTGACAATACAACATTAATTTCTAATCAATACATCTTACTGACACATGTTTATGAAATATGGAAATATATTAGAAAAAAGACTTTGTGCAACTTCACTGAAAGGGTTAAGAACACTACTAGACCTGTAACCAATGATATTATATATCTGATATGTACTGTAGTTTAATAACACCATATCAGATTTGTAGATATCCCTTTAATGTTGAACAATGGGTAGAATAGACTGACCGTTGGTATGTTTTGATTCACATGCAAAAGGCATTATTTCCTGGAAATACATACTATGGCATGTCAATATGCTTCAATACATTTTATTTGTCACTAACTAAAAATCTTAAACAATTTGATAGATACAGTCTCACTGGCCCTCTCTACAGTATCCACCACTCAACAAATCTCTGCATGCTTTCTGTACTGTGAGACGTGAACAACAAGAATGCAGTTTTAACTTAGTTTGTGCTTAAACTGTATTGGTTCTACTGAAGATGTAATAAAGTGGTTGGGTTCTTTTACTTTTATTTCTAATTTTGTACTGAAACATGTATCAGTGTGGGAAAATGTACTTTGTATACATCACTGCTGGGAGTTTGAAACATATTGCTGGGCAGTCTGTGTCAGGCGTTTCAGCAGGGAACATGACAACATGTTTGGATGGAAAGGGAATATTTGTGCAAAATAGGTTTCAATAATTATGCTAGTATTTACAATTGTATCTGTTGTTCTGCTACTGTACATAATAGAATTTATGATGGGCACATGCTAGTAAGCTATACACTTTACCTTACTACAAAAAAAAAAAAAAAATCCAAATGCTTAATAAAGAAGAGTAATATGTATAATTTAGTTTCCGTGTCACATGATTTGTTATCATATGTACTTTCCAAACATATTTCTCAATCTATGGCTTATAAAAGTTTTGCTTCATGTTCCATCTTTATAAAATTACTGTGTGAAGACATTGGTGAACTCTTTTTGGGGATGAACAATATTTATTTGCTTCAACTCATCACTTAAGGTTTTAATATCTGAGTCTACTACTGTATTTTATTATTTATTAACAGTTTCTTCTATAGCGCAGCATATTCCGTTGCGCTTTACAATTGGATTAACAGTAATAAAACAAAACTGGGTAATAACAGATCGATATAGAGGTAGGAAGGCCCGGCTCGCAAGCTTACAATCTATAGGGAAATAGGCATTGATACCCAAGGATAGGTGCTACCTATTGCATAATGGTCCACCAAATTGCAAAGGTTCTTAATGGGCTGGTATGGTATGGTCACTGTCACGGACCCCGGCCGCCCCACTCGCAAGCCAAAGCTGCCACCAGCAAAGACTTTTCAACGTATTACGGACGTTGCAGGCGTCTTTAGCTTTACCTGTAACCACAAATCTTAATATCTCAAGAAAAAAAATAAGTAACCTGTACTTCACTTGGCTTGGGTTCAAGAACACAGCAGTCAGAACTAGTTATATTTTTATTATAATTAAGAAATATCTTCGGGTAAAAAGATTACAAAGAATATAAGGAGTTTTAGAAAAGATATACAGGTTACTAGCAGTCTCAATAAACAAAAAGGGAATAAAGAAAATCAGAACCTAATTACTCTAAGGTAGTGCATTAAGATCTGTGTGAGGAAGCTTCACAAAGAAAATAGACATCCATCCATCCAGGCATGGGCAGTCACTTTCATCAGAATGAACAAGGATTTATCAGTGATTCATGTAGTTATAGGCCCCTCAGCACATCAGCCCCCACCTCTTGGAAAGGTTAACCCCTACTCTGCTGGGCCCATTCATATCCAGCAGTGGAAGGTCACTCTCCTTGTAATATCTAAGCATGGAGTTGTGTATTGAAGCTCCAGAGGTTTTTGATGCTAGTCAGGAAATAGAATTTCTGAACATTCCTTTTGGGCAGGGGGCATTTGTCACACTTCCCTCGTCTGTTTACAGAGCCCCCCTGTTGACATAACAAACTAATTGAGCTTATCAGACCTCAATCTCCAGAGCTTCACAATATCTGATTTGAACACATGCTTTTGATGTAAAAATACAATCCCCTTTTACAACGTCATGTCAGGGTCCGCAGCCACATATAATTTATACTTTTGACAATACACAACTCTGAGTCAGCTCACAGAAGAAATTATGATATTTCCCTGACAGTCACACAGCAATGTTGGCTAAGGGTCAGGAGGATGTGAGAGTAAAGAAAGACAAGATATGTGAGGTTATGTTTACTGCGCAGAGGAGATGTAATTAGATAGGGAGGCATTGAAGGTTATGTGGGTGTATCCGGAATTTGATAAACTTATCTAAAGAAGTGAGTTTTCAGGGAACACTTGAAGGTTTAGAGACTAGAGAAGAGTCTTACTGTGCATAGGAGGGCATTCCACGGAGTGCTTGCATCCCAGAAAAAGTCCTGTAATTTTGAATAGGCGTAAGTAATGCTTGTGGATGAGAGATGCACATCTTGTGCAGAGTGAACAGGTCGGGTAGGGAGATATTTTGAGATGAGCTAAGAGATTTACAGTATGTTGGTGCAGCTTGGTTAATAACCTTGTATGTAAAGTAAAAGTATTTTATATTGAATACTGGTAACTAATGGAGAGACTGAGTGGATCCGCATTTTGTGATATTAGGAGCCTTTTAAGTATTAGTCTCCCAGCAGTATAAGCAGCTACAGCAAATATAATATACATTTTTCTTGCATTTACTTTCCTCTTTGGCTGCATACGTCAACACATACACACACACACACACACACACACATGATATATATATATATATATATATATATATATATACAGCGTGTAACCGGCACTCACACTTCTTCTGTTCATGCCGCGGTGCTCATTCAATAGTGTGTATAGTCAGTCCAGAGTACGGCACTCAGCGGTCTTAGTCATCCAAAATAAATCACAGCTTAGGCAGCATAAGCTTTGCAACGTTTCGGCTTTTTATTAGCCTTTTTCAAGCAGCATAACCATAACCACATAGTGTTCAATTTAATCTTAAATACCCTTACCTCTCTCCTTCGCGTCCCGGGCTCCCTCCCGCATCCGGATACGTCATTGCCGATTTCCGGGTGCAACACACTTCTCACTCCGCACACAGTACACTGTGTGTTGTCATGGCAACCCGCGTCCATTTGCAGCCACGCTTGTTGCCAGGTTCCATCCACAGTGAAAGTCAGCACGGACTAAGGAAGCTTCCCAGGATCAGCCTCATAACGTCCCATTATTACAGGGATAAGGAAAACCCAGGCATCTGGATAGAGGATATACCAAAAGAAGTGTTAAACAATACATTTAAAAACAAAACATATACATTAAAAACAAATGAATACACAGCTCATATGTATAGAATATCAAACTACTTCAATCAGACAGATCATAGTGAAATAATGTCAAATATACGGTGGACTGTCATTTAACCATGGCTAACATAATCACTATTTATAAGAATACACTAAGGTTCAATTGGTCATTCAATCCTTTAGGTTTCACTGTATCTAGCAGGTGGATCCATTTGGCTTCACACTGTAGAAGTTTTTTATGCTGACTTTCACTGTGGATGGAACCTGGCAACAAGCGCGGCTGCAAATGGACGCGGGTTGCCATGACAACACACACTGTACTGTGTGCGGAGTGAGAAGTGTGTTGCACCCGGAAATCGGCAATGACGTATCCGGATGCTGGAGGGAGCCCGGGACGCGAAGGAGAGAGGTAAGGGTATTTAAGATTAAATTGAACACTATGTGGTTATGGTTATGCTGCTTGAAAAAGGCTAATAAAAAGCCGAAACGTTGCAAAGCTTATGCTGCCTAAGCTGTGATTTATTTTGGATGACTAAGACCGCTGAGTGCCGTACTCTGGACTGACTATTTATATATATATATATATATATATATAAACATTTTTTAAGATTAATCGATTGTTTGAGACAGATTTACTTATTGACAAGGAAAATCTGAGTATTCCAGGATGGTGGCCAACTATGAATTTAGTGAACATTACACTTGCAAAAAATCAGATAACTTTAATTGAATAAGCAGGCTTATTTCCCTGGTGCCTTTTCAATTTTTCTTAGCCCTGTGCACTAAGGGCCTAATTCAGAGTTGATCGCAGCAGCAAATTTGTTAGCAGTTGGGCAAAACCATGTGCACTGCAGGGGGGGCAGATATAACATGTGCAGAGAGCGTTAGATTTGGGTGGGGTGTGTACAAACTGAAACCTAAATTGCAGTGTAAAAATAAAGTAGCCAGTATTTACCCTGCACAGAAACAAAATTCCCCACCCAGATCTAACTCTCTCTGCAAATGTTATATCTGCCACACCTGCAGTGCACATGGACAGAACCCACAGTGAGGAAAACTACTGCAAATGGTAGTAGTACTGAAAATCAATCTTTCTACAGAATATGACAAATGATGGTATGCATTTGTCAATACATACATACATAAAAAGGCACTGGTAGCAGCCCTGCATACGGAAGAGAAGTTGGATTATCCAGTTGTCATACATATAAAAATAGAAAGGTTCACTGAGAATGCAGAACAGGAAGACTGGTACATTGATTGTATCCATTTGTCCGGACTGTTTTTGTGATTACCATCTATATAGTGCATAAAGAAAAATGGCTTCCCTAGGACATGGAATGTGTGTAGTCCATAAAAGGCACTCATAACGTTCTTTAGGATGATAAATACACTTACATTAACCCAATTTAGTTTAAACGTGTCAATCCAGATGAGCAAACATTTACATTCTGGAGACATAACTACCCTAACCTATTGATTTCCCATGGCATAAACCTGGACTGTTCTGTTAAAAGCTGCACTCTACACACTGCACGTGAACACAAATCCATTTACATTGAAACACGTAGAAACGCATTTTCGATTGACTGTGCCAGAGACGATCACCTCCACATTATTGACGTATTGGGCTGTAGTAATCTTCCACACATTGGGGGTCATTCCGAGTTGTTAGCTCGTTATTTTTTTCTCGCAACGGAGCGATTAGTCGCTAATGCGCATGCGCAATGTCCGCAGTGCGACTGCACCAAGTAAATTTGCTATGCAGTTAGGAATTTTACTCACGGCATTACGAGGTTTTTTCTTCGTTCTGGTGATCGTAATGTGATTGACAGGAAGTGGGTGTTTCTGGGCGGAAACTGGCCGTTTTATGGGAGTGTGTGAAAAAACGCTACCGTTTCTGGGAAAAACGCGGGAGTGGCTGGAGAAACGGAGGAGTGTCTGGGCGAACGCTGGGTGTGTTTGTGACGTCAAACCAGGAACGATAAGCAAGCACTGAACTGATCGCACTGGAAGAGTAAGTCTCGAGCTACTCAGAAACTGCACAGAGAAGTCTTTTCGCAATATTACGAATCTTTCGTTCGCAATTTTGATAAGCTAAGATTCACTCCCAGTAGGCGGCGGCTTAGCATGTGCAAAGCTGCTAAAAGCAGCTTGCGAGCGAACAACTCGGAATGAGGGCCAGTGTTTTTACAATACGGGCCATTACCAGCAGAGGGAGCCTGAACACTGTGAATGATCCTACTGAGTCATCAGAAGTAACTCCATTACACCTGCTAAAGAGGTATTATACCAGCAGAGGGAGCCTGGATACTGGATCAATATAAGCACTGCGTTACCTTGAAGGTGACGTAATAGCAAGTATGTATGGTAATTACCAGCGATTCTATTGATGTGTGCACACATGTAAACAAGGAATCCAAGTGAACTTGGGACTTCTTTGGAATTTAACAAATCCATCTAATAGCCGCAAATTGGGATTATATAGTTCATGAGATATTGGAACTGGCTTTGTATGCGGGAGTCAAACAAATAATCCCCATATGGTCCATTGGGACTTTTCCATTGTTTGTGGACACTTTTCAACTGAATGAGGTAATGGACCCATCTGTGGTCTAAACATATGATTAGGACAGAGGTTCTCAAACTCGGTCCTCAGGACCCCACACAGTGCATGTTTTGCAGGTAACCCAGCAGGAGCACAGGTGTGTAAATTACTCACTGACACATTGTAAAAGGTCCACAGGTGGAGCTAATTATTTCACTTGTGATTCTGTGAGGAGACCTGCAAAACATGCACCGTGTGGGGTCCTGAGGACCAAGTTTGAGAACCTATGGATTAGGATATATCAAGGGATACTGGCAAGCCTCTAGGGCAGTGTTTCCCAACCACGGTCCTCAAGGCACACTAACAGTCCTGGTTTTAAGGATAACCATACCTGATCACAGGTGATTTAATTAGTACCTCAGTTATTTTGATTGAACCATTTGTGCTCAATCATGGTTATCACTAAAACCTGCACTGTTGGTGTGCCTTGAGGACCGTGGTTGGGAAACACAGCTCTAGGGAATGTAAATGTGTGTTTAATACATGTTAATTGTATTTTAATATATGCAGCAGCATTATATTTTTATCAAAATTCTTTCTGGAAATAAAAGATATATTAAAAAGGTTTATTATAAATCTGAGTGTATGAAGTCTTATTAGTACCAATTGTGGTATTAACGGGCAGTGGCAGCGCTCTTGGTTTGTTACAGGGATCTATTTCCCTGTAAGTTTCTTACATTGAAAGGACACAGCACATCCATTCCAAGTCCTTTCTTCTCACTGATTAAAAGAGATTTGAAATACTAGAAAATTCAGAAGATGTGATCATCATAGACTTTGTATGCACTGTGCTGGACACTTATACCCCTTTCACATTGCACAACTAACCTGGTATCGACCCGGTATATTGCTGTGCGATGTGAAAGGACCCATGGAGAATTCCCGGGTGGCCTGACCCGATAAGTCAACCCGGGTTATAAGACGGGTTATTCCCAGGTTGAATACCGGGTCAGTGGCAGTGTGAACGGGTTGCCGAGTCGGGGAGCCAGCAGTTAGGGTCCAATGCTGGGTCCCACCTAGGAAGGACCTATTTCCAATTCCCGGGTGGGATCCGGCATTGGAGATGTGAAAGGGGCTTTATATCGCTGTGTATCTGCATCACTTTGTATTATTGTTTTTTCATTTTGCTTTTAAAGTGTATTTGACCAGGTTCTTATGCCATACTGTAATCAGTCGTCAACTGTGCATAACAGAGAAAACGAAGCAGAGCAAAAAGAATCTACAGCAAGTAAGAGTATTACAATGCACTGGTGCCCATAATATTTCGCTTGACTATTGTGGGACTAGTGATAAATTGGAATTTGCTTGTAAATAAAAAAAAATGTGCCTCCAAAAAGCATGTTTTGCTTAGCTTAGAAAGCTTGACACATCTTGAGTATACGGTAGTACAGAGGTAGCCAACCCTGGTCCTCAAGAGCTACCAATAGTTAATGTTTACCAGGTCTCCTCACAGAATCACAAGTTAAGTAATTAGCTCCACAAATGTTAGAAAGATTAATTTTTACACTGCAATTTAGATTTCAGTTTGAACACACCCCTCCCAAATCTAAATATCTCTGTTACATCTGCCCCACCTGCAGTGCAACATGGTTTTGCCAAGTTGCTTGCTTTTTTGCTTTAGTTACAAACATGATCAGGCCCTATGTCCTTTCACATACTTATAAATTATCCTATGATCAAGGACCTGCTGTAAAAGCTGTCTCATGGATGGCTCCATTATCTACATTTGGTTGAGCTGCACCGCACTGGCATCACTCTGGCAAGATAGCAGGAACAGATACCTATGAATGTGGATGTTCCACTCTCTCCTAAATACTTCCTACTTTCTCTATGGGCCTAATTCAGATCTGATTGCAGCAGCAAATTTGTTAGTTAATGGGCAAAACCATGTGCACTGCAGGGGGGGGGGGGGGGTGGCAGTAGATTTGGGTGTGGTGTGTTCAAACTGAAATCTAAGTTACAGTGTAAAAATAAAACAGCCAGTATTTACCCTGCACAGAAATAATATAACCCACCCAAATCTAACTCTCTCTGCATGTTACATCTGCCCCACCTGCAGTGCACATGGTTTTGCCCATACGTTAACAAATTTGCTGCTGCGATCAGATCTGAATTAGGCCCAATACCCTCTGCAATCCATCAACACAACAGATAATGAAATAGAGCTCCCAGGAAAACGAGGATTGGGGATCTGCTTTTATATTCATGAAGGCTGGTGTATGAATGTGACAGTACTGTATAAGTCGTGCAGCTCTCAGTTGGAGTCTCTCTTTATTAATTATAAACCTTTTTATTCCCCACTGGAGTTTACCTTGTTTATATTGGTTGGGGTGTATATTCCTCCTCAGGCTTGTGTTAGTGAAGCATTACAGCATCTGGCTGCTTCTATAGCTGACATGGAGAAAAAACATCCAGACACTCTGCTTATTGTATTGGGAGACTTTAACAAAGCAAATCTCAGCTGGGAACTACCGAGGTATAGACATCATGTTAAGTGTCCTACAAGGAATGCTGGTGTATTGGGTCACTGTAATACCATCTTAAAGGATGCCTGACCATCTTAAAGGATGCCTATCGTGCTGTTTCCCATGCGCCTTTGAGCCTTTTAGATCACTGTCTTCTGACTTATAAGCAGAAATTAAGATCTGTCAAGCCTGAGGTAAGACTGTGAAGAGATGGACTAATGTGGCAAAGTTGGAACACCAGGTCTGTTTTGACTGGAGTGCCTTTGATGCTACAGCTCTTGATTTGATTGATGTTACTGATACTGTATCATCATATATTAGTTTCTGTGAGGATATGTGGGTGCCAACAAAAACTTTTCGGACTTTTAATAACGATAAACCTTGGTTTACGACAAAGTTTGGGCAGCTTCGTCTTGCCAAAGGAGGAGGCTTATAGGAATGTAGATAAAATCCTGTATAATAAGGCCAGGAACACACTGGCTAAGGAGATTAGGGCAGCAAAGTGGTGTTTTTCTGATACAGATATGTTTTCAGTGAATGATCCTGTGTCAGTGTGGGGAGGTCTGCAGACTGTTACCAACTATAGGAAGACATATACCCGCTCTGCTGTGAGACAGGAACTGGCTGATGAGCTGAATGTTTTTTATTGTAGGTTTGAAAAGTTTAATTCCACATCGCTTACCACTTCTGACCACACTGTTTAATTAACTGACCCTCCTGTTATCTCTCCACATTGGTTTATGGGAATTTCACCTGCATTAAGGGTGGGGGAGGAAGACAAGGTGGTTAAACTGTTCCTGAGTTCCATGAAAGCTCCTGGACCAGATGGGGTATAGCCATCAAGCCTGAAGATCTATGCTGAACAGCTGACTCCTGTTTTTGTAAAGATCTTTAAAAGATCTTAGGAATTGTGTGTAGTTCCTTCTTGTGTTATTATCTTGGTGCTTAAAAAAATCCTCTATTATGGATTTAAATGATTATAGATAGGTTGCATTGATATTTGTGATCATGAAAATGTTTGAGCGATTGGTGCTGACCCATCTGTAGGACACTGCAGGGCTCCTTTTGGACCCCATGCAGTTTGCTTGTCAGCCAAACAGATCAGCGGATGATGCAGTCAATATGGTTGTAAGGATCTGGCCTGGGATAGGCCGTTACTCACCGCGGTGCTAGCTTTCTCCTAACGGTCAAGCGATCAGACGTCAGGTGCGTCAGCGAGCAGCCACGCTGAATACTCCCTCCAGAGTTTAGTGGGACTTTACAGAGTGCTCTGTGGCACGGTTCCATGTGGATGTGGGCACGGGGGCAGACACAATACTCTGTCAGCTGACCTGACTGTCCACCACTGAGGTTCCTGATGTCTCTCAGCTGGCTCTCTCCACCAATGGCAAGTTACTTGAGGGTATATAAGCAGGATTCTGGGAACAGGAAGTTGAACACTTTCTCTAGTGACTGCAAGCTCTTGTTTGCTGCTCCCAGGCTCCGTACTGTGTCCCAACTAGGATCTCTAGTGATTCCCAGCATTGATTAACCTGCAATTGTCTTCAAGTATTCTCCAGTAACGATTGTCAACTGTTATCTTCAATGGTCTCCATCATTGATTAACATCAATTACCTTCAAGTGTTCATCAATACCAACTGCCATCGGTTGTCTTCAGTAATCTACAACATTTCCCGGTTCCAATCCAGCCTCAGGATTTCCCTGTTCCAGTCTGGCCTCAGCATTCTCTGGTTCCACCATACCAGTTGCAGTCCGATTTCAGCACTTTCTGGTTCCAGCGTATTCTGCTCCAGTCAGCTACAACATATACCCTGCTAATTCCGGTCTGAGACCTACTCAGACTGTACTACTCAGTGAACACTAATCCAGAGTGCTAATAGTGTTTATTTGACTCTAGACAAATACCCAAGTAATCCAGAGACAGCCACCGTTAATCAATCCATTAGCTACAAACACTACTGTGTTCAAGCTATCCACACTTCCCAGGAAGGTTTGTGCTCATAAGGAATTGTATTCATCCTCATCGCTCCCTCGCTCCTGTGGTCTCTACCTTCCCTGCTCTGATCCGCTCGTCAGATCCCTCTTCTCAGCCTGACCTGACACATCAGTGACACTTGAAAGATCAGTAAAACTGTACTATCACAGGGCTCAGAATTAGAACTGGGAATTCACCTGGTTCATTCACAGAGGGATATATATATATATATATATATATATATATATATACACATACACTGTATATATATATATATATATATTATTTATTATTATTATTTTTTTATTATTATTATTATTATCATTGAGCACCCATATGACTTTTCTCATGCCATTTCTGTGTCAGTGGTGGATCTGGTTTCCTTAAATTTTGCAAGTATCCTAGCAACAGTAAACTGGTTACAGGTGATCCATTCAGCAATTTTTCTTCAAAAATACTCCTTTTCAGCGACCACAATCACCCAAACATGGTTTTCTTTACCAAAGCTTCATTGATCATGATACATGGAGAGAATGCTCTTCAAAAATAGGATTTTGGTTACCTACTGGTAAATCCTTTTCTCGTAGTCTGTAGAGGATGCTGGGGTCCATATTATTACCATGGGGTATAGATGGGTCCACCAGAAGCCATTGGCACTTTAAGAGTTTAATAGTGTGGGCTGGCTCCTCCCTCTATGCCCCTCCTACCAGACTCAGTCTAGAAACTGTGCCCGAGGAGACAACATACTTTGAGAGAAGGAATTACACAGATAGTGGTGAGATTCATACCAGCTCACACAAACATGAAAATCCGGCCAACATGCCGGAACAACTCAGCAACAGCTGAAACAGTAAATAACACGGAACTTACCTAGGAACCAGGTAACACTGAACTATAAACCAATGCAGGACACGAAGCGCTGGGCAGGCGCCCAGCATCCTCTACGAACTAAAAGGATTTACCGGTAGGTAACCAAAATCCTATTTTCTCTAACATCCTAGAGGATGCTGGGGTCCATATTAGTACCATGGGGATGTACCAAAGCTCCGAGTACGGGAGGGAGAGCGCGGAGGCTCCTGCAACACTGCCTGACCAAACTTGAGGCCATCAGAGGCCAAAGTATCGAACTTGTAAAACTTGGCAAACGTGTTCGACCCAGACCAAGTAGCTGCTCGTCAGAGTTGTAGCGCCGAGACACCCCGGGCAGCCGCCCAGGAAGAACCCACTTTACGAGTAGAGTGGGCCTTTACGGATTTCGGACACTGCAATCCTGCCGTGGAGTAAGCATGCTGGATAGTGACCCTGATCCAGCGTGAAATTGACTGCTTAGAAGCAGGACATCCAATTTTCTTTGGATCATAGAGGATAAACAGAGAGTCACTTTTCCTATGACGAGCTGTCCTCTTCACGTAAATCTTCAAAGTCCTCACCACATCCAAGGCCTTTCAAGTAATTGAGGAGTCAGTAGCCACTGGCACCACAATAGGTTGGTTGATGTGGAAAGCCGACACAACCTTAGGTAGGAACTGTGGACGAGTCCTAAGTTCCGCCCTGTCTTCATGGAAGATCAGATAGGGACTTTTACAAGATAAAGCCCCCAATTCCGACACGCGTCGAGCAGAAGCCAAAGCCAACAAGGTGACCACCTTCCACGTGAGAAACTTGAGATCAGCCTCCTGTAGAGGCTCAAACCAAGCAGATTGTAGGAACTGCAATACCACATCAAGATCCCATGGAGCCATAGGTGCCACAAAGGGAGGCTGGATGTGCAGAATCCCTTTCAAAAAGGTCTGAACCTCAGGAAGAACAGCCAATTGTTTTTGTAAGAAGATGGACAAAGCAGAGATCTGGACCTTGATGGAGCCCAGTCTCCGCCCCATATCCACCCCTGCCTGCAGAAAGAGGAGAAAACAACCAAATTGAAACTCCACCGCCAGAAACTTCTTGGCCTCACACCAAGAAACATATTTCTTCCAAATGCGATGGTAATGCTTAGACGTTACCCCCTTCCTGGCCTGTATCAGGATAGGAATGACTTCACTCGGGATACCCTTCCGAGCTAAGATCTGGCGTTCAACCGCCATGCTGTCAAACGAAGCCGCGGTAAGTCTTGATAAGCGAACGGCCCCTGCAGAAGCAGATCCTCCCAAAGAGGTAAAGGCCGTGGATCTTCCAGCAGATCCACGTACCAAGCCCTCCTTGGCCAGTCCGGAGCAATGAGGATTGCCAGAACCTTCGTTCTTCTCACAAGTTGAAGAACCCTTGGTATCAGATGAAAAGGAGGGAACACATACACTGACTTGAACACCCAAGGTGTTACCAGTGCGTCCACCGCCACTGCCTGTGGGTCTCTTGACCTGGAACAGTACCTCCGAAGCTTCTTGTTGAGGCGGGAGGCCATAATGTTTATGTGAGGAACCCCCCACCAACCGGTTACCTCCTCGAACACCTCCGGATGGAGGCCCCACTCCCCTGGTTGGAGATCGTGTCTGCTGAGGAAGTCTGCTTCCCAGCTGTCTACGCCCAGAATGAAGATTGCCGACATCGCCATCACGAGCCTTTCTTCCCAGATGAGGATCTTTGACACCTCTGCCAAGGCAGCTCTGCTCTTCGTTCCACCTTGTCGGTTTATGTAGGCCACTGTGGTCACGTCCGACTGCACCTAAACAGCCCGACCCTGTAGAAGGTGTGTGTCAGACTGATATTTGTTTGTGAATCCGGAGTCAGGAAATGTCTGTGCAAGTACTTGGAGGTGTATAAGTAAACTGGCAAATACCATCCCCTGGCAGGGAATCGAACCCGGGTCTCGGCAAGAAAATGCCGGATCGTGACCACTAGACCACCAAGGGTTTTGGGGTTGGTGAATGGATGATGTATGAGGAGAGTGTGGTAGTAGTAACCAGGCTAACACTGGGATGATACAGTAATAATGTACAACACTCTCCTTACTTATAGCTGCAGTCCAGTATGGTGGAGTGGCTGACCTTAGCAGTGTGGTAACCAGCTTTCAGACTGGATGGTCACTGTAGAACTGGATCAGGAAGCACTCTTGAGATGACTTGAACTGGATGCAAACTGAACACGGAACAGGATGGTAGTTTGTGAATAACCGGAGTGGATCCAGGGAACTGGAACAGGCTGGAATCTCAGGTGCTGGCTGCACCAGCAGTCAGGAGCTTGATGAGATTACCTGTGCAGCCAAAGGAAAGGCCTGCACGGGTGTAGAGCTGGATAACAATACTGTGCAGCACTTAGGAAAGAAACTGCACCTGCAGGGAAACACAGTTAACTTCACTCAGCTAGAGCTGAGCTAGACAATGAACTAGCGAAGACTGAGAGCCAGTAACCGGAACATATACCCCATGCTAGTTGGGATAGGCTGAGCAGAATCAGATGGTGCAGAGAGATCATACTGGCTAACGATTGGCTGAACCATGGTCTGGTGATTAGGTGATTGGGACTTGGCACAGCGGTACTCTAGGTCAGGCTTTGATGTAGCTTGTGGCCTACCAGGCCGGAAAATACTGAAGCCTGTATGTCTTGTAAGTGACAGCGGACATGGGTACTTTGTGATGGAGCAAATCTGCATGCGGCAGGAGGGGTATGTAACCCATCGGCAGGGCAAACTGGACCGGGTTGTGACAGTACCCCCCCCCCCCCCTCTTGAGGAGTGGCCTCAGGACATCTCCTTGGTTTTCGTGGGTACTTTGCATGAAAGTTGGAGATGAGACGAGGAGCATTAACATCTTCAGAATGTACCCAGGACCTCTCCTCAGGACCATATCCCTTCCAATGGATCAGATATTGGAGTTTCCCACAACAACAACGAGAGTCAATGATGTTTTCGACTTCAAATTCGCTGAGTTTTAACAAGAGGAGCCTTGGGAAGAGAAGACCGAAACCTGTTGAGTATAAGCGGTTTGAGAAGCGACACATGAAAAGAGTTGGGAATTCGAAGTGATTGTGGAAGTTGTAAACGGTAAGCCACTGGATTGATGACCTTGATCATAGGAAAAGGACCGATAAAGCGAGGTGCAAATTTAATTGATGGTACCCAGAGCCTGATATTGCGTGTGGATAACCAAACTCGATCACCCACCTTGAGGTGAGGAATAGCCCTCCTCCTTCTATCGGCAAAAATCTTGTAACGTACCGAAGATTTTTTAAGTGTGGCATGAACCTCCTTCCAGATGTTTGCAAAATATTGGAGCGTTGCTTTGGCAGCTGGTACATCAAATACTGGGAGAGACTGGAACTCAGGAACACGAGGATGCCGTCCATACACAGTGTAGAAAGGAGTGGTCTCAGAGGAAGTATGGTAGGAGTTGTTATGAGCAAATTCAGCCCATGGCAGGAAATCTGTCCAGTCATCCTGCGAGGATGATATATACATACGGAGGAAAGTCTCTAAATCCTGATTGACCCTCTCGGTCTGCCCATTAGATTGCGGGTGATATGCCGTGGAGAACTTTAACTTAATCTGTAAAGATGAGCAGAGAGCTCACCAGAAGTGGGCGACAAATTGGGATCCTCTGTCAGACACAATCTCTGTGGGCAATCCGTGAAGGCAAAATATTTCAGAGATGAAAAGCTGAGAGAGGCGTGGAGCTGATGGCAGTCCAGTCAAAGGTACAAAGTGTGCCATTTTTGAAAAACGGTCAACTACAACCCAGATAGTGGTAAATCCCTTGGAGGATGGGAGATCAGTAATGAAATCCATTGAAATATGGGTCCAAGGTTGTAGTGGTATGGATAATGGTTGCAAGGCACCAACTGGAGACTGACGGGAGACCTTATGCTGAGCACACTGAGGACAAGATGACACGAATTCCTGGACATCAGAACGTAAGGAAGGCCACCAATGGGATCTTTTAACAAATTCCAAAGTCTTTCTAACTCCCGCATGGCCGGAGAACTTGGAGGCATGGGCCCATAGTAATAGTTGCCTGCGAAGGTCAGGAGTGACATATGTTTTACCAGGAGGAGGTGTGACCACATCAGTAGAAGCAAATACAGTAGGATTTAGCAGCGGATACTGTTCATCTCCATCTGATTCACCTTCTGGAACCATAGAACGGGATAAAGCATCAGCCTTACAGTTATGGGATCCTGGACGGTATAAAATTTTAAAATCAAACCGAGAGAAAAACAGTGCCCACCGGGCTTGCCTGGGTGTGAGACACTGGGCAGTTCTGAGAAAAAGAAGATTCTTGTGGTCTGTGAATACTGAAATTGGAAAGCGAGCTCCCTCCAGCAGATAACGCCATTCCTCAAAGGCTAATTTAATGGCTAATAGTTCTTTCTCGCCAATGGGGTAGTTCCTCTCGGCAGGCAGAAATTTATTTGAAAATAATCCACAGGGATGCAGTTTGTCCTCGAGTCTCTGTGAAAGAACTGCCCCTACTCCTTCTGAGGATTCGTCCACCTCAAGGATGAAGGGTTGAGTAACATCCGGCTGGCTGAGTACCGGAGCTGAAATAAAGGACTGTTTCAGTAACTGAAATGCTGCTTTTGCTTCCGGAGACCACTGTGTTGGATTGGCCCCCTTTCGGGTCAAAGCAGAGATAGGAGCTACTAATGTAGAGAACCCCTTGATAAATTTTCGATAATAATTGGCAAAGCCCAGGAATCTCTGAATGGCTTTCAGGGAATTAGGCTCAGACCAGGAGAGTACCGCTTGAACTTTTTCAGGATCCATCTTGAGGCCGGCACCTGAAATGATGTATCCAAGAAAAGGAATATCTGGCATCTCGAAAATAAATTTTTCAAGTTTACAGTACAAGTGATTTACACAAAGTCTTTGGAGAACCTCTTTTACTTGGTCACGATGTGAAACAAGGTCACTGGAGAATATGAGAATGTCATCTAAGTAGACAACAACAGAGTGGTACAGAAGGTCACGAAATATCTCATTCACAAAATGTTGAAACACTGCTGGGGCATTACTCAGACCAAAGTGCATGACCAGATATTCATAGTGCCCATCTCTCGTGTTAAATGCTGTTTTCCATTCATCCCCCTGGCGAATGCGAATCAGATTGTAGGCACCCCTCAAGTCAAGTTTTGTGAAGATAGTAGACCCCTTCACTCTGTCGAAGAGCTCCGTGATTAAAGGCAGTGGATAACGGTTTTTGACAGTGATCTTATTGGGCCCTCTGTAGTCAATACAGGGTCGGAGTCCGCCATCTTTTTTTTTTTACAAAGAAAAACCCTGCACCGGCTGGAGATGATGAAGGACGGATGAACCCTTTCTTCAGGTTCTCTTGGATGTACTCGGTCATAGACTTCGTCTCTGGTACAGATAATGGATATGTACGACCCCTGGGAGGTGATTTTCTAGGGACCAGGTCTATGGGGCAATCCTATTCTCTATGAGGAGGCAAAGTATCAGCCCTTGTTTGCTGAAAACGTCAATATATGAGTGGTACTGAGTTGGTAATTTCTCAACAATGGTAGTATCAGATGACCGAACAGGTACCACTTGTTTCAAACAGACACTGGAACAGTTCTTACCCCAAGACCAAATGTGCATGGTAGACCACTCAATTAGCGGATTATGTTTCTGAAGCCAGGGAAAACCGAGTACAATGGAATGAGTGGCTTTAGGGATGACCAGAAAAGATATTTCTTCAGAATGTAATGCCCCCACCTGGAGTTTAACTACTGAAGTACACTGGGTGATGGATCCATGTGGGATCAAACTGCCATCCACCGCTGACAGTGACACTGGATGAGCCAGTGTCACAGTGGGTATGTGATGCTTGGCAACATAACTTTGCGTTATGAAATTTCCAGCAGCACCAGAGTCCAGGAGAACAGACAGAAAGTTACGTTTGTTAGCCACAACAAGAGTCACTGGAATCACGGAGTCTGACTGTTTGGGAGAGGGATGTAATACTCCTAATCTCTTTCCTTCCTGAGGAATCTGGAGCGACCGTTTTCCCGGTCATTTGGTACAAGAGAAGATCAAATGTCCAGCTTCACCACAGTACAAACACAGATTTGTTTGACGTCGCCTCTGACGCTCCTCTGGAGGGAGGCGGGATCTGCCATGTTGCATGGATTCCTCAACAGCAGTGATTTTCTCAGGAGAAGATACTGATGGAACCTTTAGTGTACTTTTCTCACAGGAACGTTCTCGGAGTCGTAAGTCCACTTTGGTGCACAGGGAAATGAGATCTGCCAACTTGGAAGGATGGTCACGAGTTGCCAAGACATCTTTGATTTCTTCTGATAGCCCATGCCAGAATGTAGCTATGAGGGCTTCTTCGTTCCACTGTAATTCCGATGCTATCGTCTGGAACTGTACCACATACTGACCCATGGTTTTAGTGCCCTGGCGCAGACGTAAGATGTCTATAGATGCTGACGTAGATCTTCCGGGCTCATCAAATATCTTACGGAAAGTGGCAATAAAGTCAGTATAGGCAAACAGCAAATGGGTCAGATCTCTCCCACAAAGGTGAAACCCACTCCAGGGCTGGACCGGATAGCAGGGAGACAATATATGCAACTTTGATTTTATCCGAAGGAAAGTTGGCAGGTTGTAGAGTGAAATGTACCACATTGGTTCAAAAAACCCCGGCATAGCTTGGGGTTTCCATCAAACTTATCAGGTGTAGGAAGGTGAAGTCTGGGCACAGAAGCAGCCTATGGTACAGGATGGGTAAGAACTCCTGGTCCTGTAGCAGTAGTCAGAAATTGATCTTGGCGGGTACAGATTTCTTGTATGCATTGTGCCAGCTGGTGATTTGTTACCTCCAGACCCTCCAGACGACCAGCAATATTATTCAGGAGGTCTGGTGATAGACAAATTCCTTCAGCCGGATCAATGAGGCTAGTTCATACTGTCAGACTGGTATTTGTTTGTGAATCCGGAGTCAGGAAATGTCTGTGCAAGTACTTGGAGGTGTATAAGTAAGCTGGCAAATACCATCCCCTGGCCGGGAATCGAACCCGGGTCTCGGCAAGAAAATGCCGGATCGTGACCACTAGACCACTAAGGGTTTTGGGGTTGGTGAATGGATGATGTATGAGGAAAGTGTGATAGTAGTAACCAGGCTAACACTGGGATGATACAGTAATGATGTACAACACTCTCCTTACTTGTAGCTGCAGTCCAGTATGGTGGAGTGGCTGACCTTAGCAGTGTGGTAACCAGCTTTCAGACTGGATGGTCACTGTAGAACTGGATCAGGAAGCACTCTTGAGATGACTTGGACTGGATGCAAACTGAACACGGAACAGGATGCTAGTTTGTAAATAACCGGAGTGGATCCAGGGAACTGGAACAGGCTGGAATCTCAGGTGCTGGCTGGCACCAGCAGTCAGGAGCTTGATGAGATTACCTGTGCAGCCAAAGGAAAGGCCTGCACAGGTGTAGAGCTGGATAACGATACTGTGCAGCACTTAGGAAAGAAACTGCACCTGCAGGGAAACGCAGTTAATTTCACTCAGCTAGAGCTGAGCTAGACAATGAACTAGCGAAGACTGAGAGCCAGTAACCGGAACATATACCCCATGGCTAGTTGGGATAGGCTGAGCAGAATCAGATGGTGCAGAGAGATCATACTGGCTAACGATTGGCTGAACCATGGTCAGGTGATTGGGACTTGGCACAGCAGTACTCTAGGTCAGGCTTTGATGTAGCTTGTGGCCTACCAGGCCGGAAAATACTGAAGCCTGTATGTCTTGTAAGTGACAGCGGACACGGGTACTTTGTGATGGAGCGAATCTGCATGTGGCAGGAGGGGTAAGTGACCCATCGGCAGGGCAAACTGGACCGGGTTGTGACAGTGTGCTGCTTGCAGAAGGGTGTTGTAAACGGCCCTGAGTTCCAGGATGTTTATTGGGAGAAGTGACTCTTGATCCGACCATCTTCCTTGAAAGGTTTCCCCCAGAGCGACCGCTCCCCAACCTCTTAGACTTGCATCTGTGATCAAAAGGATCCAGTCTTGAATTCCGAACCTTCGCCCTTCCAGAAGGTGTGGAAGTTGCAGCCACCAGAGGAGTGAAATCCTGGATTTCGGAGACAGGCGTATCCTCTTGTGCATGTGTAGGTGAGAGCCCGACCACTGGTCCAAGAGGTCCAGTTGAAAAAGTCGAGCATGAAACCTGCCGTACTGCAGAGCCTCGTAGGCGGCAACCATCTTCCCCAGAAGGCGTATGCATTGATGAACCAATACCCGGGTAGGCCGTAGGACATCCCGGACCATTGTTTGAATCACCAACACTTTCTCTGCCACGAGAAATACCCTCTGCACTTCCGTGTCGAGGATCATTCCCAGGAAAGACAGCCGCCTTGTCAGCTCCAGATGAGACTTCGGAAGATTCAGGATCCAACCGTGCATCCTGAGCAGCTGTGTCGTGAGTGCGATGGACCGCAACAACCTTTCACTGGATGACGCCTTGATCAGGAGATCGTCCAGATATGGAATCATGTTCACCCCCTGTTTGCGGAGGAGAACCATCATCTCCGCCATCACCTTGGTGAAGATCCTTGGAGCTGTTGAGAGGCCAAACTGATAGTGATCGTCCATCACCGCAAACCTGAGATAAGCTTGATAAGCTTGATGCGGCGCCCAAATGGGAATGTGGAGGTAAGCATCCTTGATGTCCAGGGACACCAGGAACTCCCCCTCCGACAGCCCTGAAATGACAGCTCTCAGAGATTCCATCTTGAATTTGAACTCCTTGAGATAAGGGTTCAAAGATTTTAAATTTAGAATAGGACGAACCATCCGGTTTCGGTACCACAAAAAGGATCGAATAATAACCCTTGTTCCGTTGCTAAAGAGGGACCTGAACAATGACCTCTGACACCACCAGTTTCCTGATGGCCTCCAGAAGAATTGTCCTGTCCGCCAGCAGAGCTGGTAAGCCTGACTTGAAGAAACGGTGAGGTGGGGGCTCTTGAAACTCCAGTCTGTACCCCTTGTACACTATATCCAGAACCCAGTGGTCCAGACCCGACGACACTCAGACGTGGCTGAACTGCCTGAGTCTCGCCCCCACCTGACCTTCCTCCAGGCCTAGCTGTCCACCATCATGCGGAGGACTTAGGGGTATCAGAAGCGGGCTTCTGGGTCTGGGAACCTGCGGGAGCGGGTTTCTTTCCTTGGCCCAACCACCTCTGAAGAAAGTGATTGAAAGCTTATTCTTTCTAGGCCTCACGTCCCGAATGGACTGTGACGTGTTAGATGAAAAGGGCTTCTTCGTAGCTGGTGCAGCTGAGGGGAGAAAAGAAGACTTACCCGCGGTAGCAGTGGCAATCCACGCATCCAGCACCTCCCCAAATAGAGCCTGACCTTTGTACAGAAGGCCTTCCACACACTTCCTGGATTCCGCGTCCGCAGACCAGTTGCGCAGCCAAAGACCTTTGTGAGCCGAGACTGACATGGAGGAGATCCCTGCAGCCATGGAACCCAGGTCCTTCATGGAATCCACCAGGAACCCTGCAGAATCCTGAATATTACGCAAAAACAAATCAACGTCACCTTTGTTCAGTGTAGACGATTCCTCCTGCAGAGTGATCGACCACATGGCAATAGCTTTAGCAATCCAAGCACAGGCTATAGTAGGCCGCAATATAGCCCCCGAAGCCATGTAAATGGATTTCAGCGTAGCATCCACATTGCGATCTGCCGGGTCCTTTAACTACCTGTTTGGACAGCCTGGATACAGAGGCGTCGACTATCGGCGGGGACTCCCACCTCTTCCTCTGGGAAGGGAAAAGCCACCAACACCCTCTTGGGAATCTGGAATTTATTTTCCGGAGTTTCCCATGCCTTTTCAAAGATAGCATTCAATTCTTTGGATGCCGGGAAAGTGAGGGGGGGCTTCTTATTATCTGTGAAGAAGGCCTCTTCCACCTGTTCCGCAGCTGTGTCTGAAATGTGTAAAACATCCCTAACAGCCTCAATCATCAACTGCACCCCCTTGGCAAGTGATGCCGTCCCCCGCAACACATCCCCATCACTGTCTGCAGCGTCAGAGTCGGTGTCCGTGTCATCCTGCATAATTGCAAGCGCACGTTTATGAGAATGTACCGCCGGGGACCCCGAGGAGGCAGAATCAGACCATACCACCATAGAGGACTGGAGGACCTGAGTGGCGTGCTCAGTCCTAGCAACTCTATCAGAAATCTGGGAAATAGTCCCCCTCAGCGAGACTAACCATTCTGGCTCTCTAGCTGGGATCTGTGCTAAAACTGTGCAAAGCTGATTACATGGTATGGGGTCCTCCTGGGAGGACAAAACCTCTGCAGCATATGACACATTGTCCCTAGACATGTTACCACACACACACACAAAACACCTCACAAACACACAGGGTATTATGTAGGCAGAGTTCCCCCTCCCAAGAAAGGCAGAGAGACACAGAGATTGGAGCCAACCCACAAACAGCACTTTTTAGGCAAAGGGAGTCCCTTCCCAGCGCTGACTGTGTCCCTTAATAGGTGACACAGCCTATTATGCAGCCTCCCCTCCCTTCTACAGCCCCCTGGTACCATACAGACTGCTGGAGAAAGCTACGGAGAGACCTGGATCCAGTGGATAGCGACTGCAGGCAGGAAAAATGGCGCTGAACGCTGCTGGGTCTGCTTTGAGGAGAAGCTCCGCCCCCTTCAATGGCGCCGGCTTCCCGCTCTCGAGAAGATTATACTGGCCCAGAGGATTTGGCTGACCTGGATCCGCAGACCCCGACATGCAGTAAACGACCAGTGCAGGGTCCGGAGCTGGCCCAGGGCACTCCCCCCCAGCGCCGCACCAAGGTACCGCTGAGCCTTCCAGGAGCGCGGTTAAGAGTTAAGTGCTTCTAACCCTCCAGCTGCCCTCTTCACACTGTTCCCCCACTTGCAAGGGGGGACAGTAACTCACTCACTATCTTCAGCTCCTGAGGGGGTGGCGGCCGGCTGCCGGGGTGAGCGTTCCCCTGAGGTGGAGCATGATCGGACCCCTCTGGAGCTAGTGCCCAGTCAGCGGGAGCAGTGGCTCAAGACCCCCGCGAGGCGGACACTGCTCCCCCCCCCCCTCAGTCCCACGCTGCAGGGAGGCTGTCGCCAACAGAAGAAATAATAGGATTTTGGTACCTACCGGTAAATCCTTTTCTCTTAGTCCGTAGAGGATGCTGGGGATTCCAAAAGGACCATGGGGTATAGACGGATCCGCAGGAGCTTGGGCACACTATAAAGACTTAAACTGGGTGGGAATTGGCTCCTCCCTCTATGCCCCTCCTCTAGACCTCAGTTAGAAACTGTGCCCAGGAGAGATGGACAATTTCGAGGAAAGAATTTACTGTTATAAACACGGTGAGTGTCATACCAGCTCACACCTCAAAAACACACCGTAGAACGTGGCATTCAGTAGAATACCAGCCAACGGCATGAACAAACACAGCCACATGCTGAGAGAATATGTAACACAACCTGTGTGTCCACAGAAGCAAAAATACGACCCCGCATGCTATGTCATGAACAACGGTAGTAACCGCCAGACAGAGAAGACACACCACCAGGGTGTAACCAAAAGCAATAACTGCAGACACCGTACGCACTGGGACGGGCGCCCAGCATCCTCTGCGGACTAAGAGAAAAGGATTTACCGGTAGGTACCAAAATCCTATTTTCTCATACGTCCTAGAGGATGCTGGGGATTCCAAAAGGACCATGGGGTTTATACCAAAGCTCCAAAACGGGCGGGAGAGTGCGGACGACTCTGCAGCACCGAATGAGCAGACATAAGGTCCCCAAAAATCAAGGTATCAAACTTGTAGAGCATCGCAAAAGCGTTTGACCCCGACCAAGAATCCGCTCGGCAAAGTTAAACCGCCGAGACTCCATGGGCATTCATCCAAGAAGAGCCCATCTTCCCAAAAGAAGGAACCTCCACCGACTTCGGTGACGGCAAAGCAGCCGTAGAATGAACATGCCAAACCGCATCACAGATTCAACATGTAACAAACTGCATAACGCAGTCTCCCAAAGTAAGCTGGGAACATACCAGACAAACAGGGCTTCTGTTTCTCCAAACTGAGCCAAATTGATGACCTACATACTCAAATCCCTGGCTAGATCAAGGGAATTTGAACCAGCTAATGCCTAAGTAACCCCCGGCATCAAAATAGGCCGATTTCTGCGAAGCCCAGAAACCACTCTTGGTAGAACTACCAACCGAGAATTCAATTCCTCTCTATCCACCTGAAAGATCAAACAAGGCTCTTGTGAGACAAGACCACCACTTTCGACACCCGCCTTGCGGACGTCAAAGTCAAAAACCTGACCACTTTCCAAAAGAAAAACTTTGTAAAGAAACTTATTAGGCTTGCCTCCACATCGGCTTGTAAAGTATGGATAAGCACGACCTAGGTGAAAGTCCTCCATGGAAGCCTTCCTGGATACACACCGAGACACATAATTACTCCAACAACGGTGGTAACGCTGTGCCGTCAGTTCTTTCCTAGCCTGAAGAATTGAAGAAACGACTTCACTGGGAACTCCCATTCGGCTCAGGATATGACATTCAACCGCCCCGCCGTTAGACGCAGCTGCGGTAAGTCCTGATACACGCCCCGATCTTGTTGTAACATTACCTCACGGAAAGGAAGAAGGCAGTAATTTCTATGAGTAAACCATGAAAAACTGGATAGCCAACCCTCTCTGGGTAGACCGGATTTCAGAGGATCATCGGAACCTTCGATCATCTTGCGCTTACCACTGTCAGCAAGGTGAAAGCGGAGAGGCCACCTAGACCGACTAAAAACACCCACGGTGTCACGAGGATGTCCGCTGCTATATCCTGAGTGTTCCTTAACCTGGAACAATCTACTCAAGACCTCTCGTTGAGGCGAGACGCCAACATGTCCAGTTGGGACACTCCACAAAGACTTGTCACGTCTGGGAAAGCTTCTCGATGATGACCGTATTTTTCCCGGCTGGATATCATGTCCGCAAAGGAAATCTATTTCTCCGCCGTTTACCTCCGGAACGAAGACTGCTAACCTAGCGTTTACCAGACTTCCCACTCAACTGCAAATTGTGCATCCTCTGCCATTTCCGCTTCTTCCTTGTTCCGCCCTAGCGGCTTACTTACGCCATTGCTGACAAGTCTTCTGGCAGAATTAACACGGGCAGAACACAAAGAATACGTTCGTCTAAAATAGCACTTAATTCAAGAAAGCTTACAGCAGACAAATTTCCCAACTTGACCTCATCCTCTGGAAATACGTCCCTTGAAAAGGACTGCTCCCCAGCTTCGGAGATCTATATGCACAGACACCAGGATCTAAACCTGGACCCCTAACCTTCATTCCTCTAGAAGGAAAGAACCGAGCAGACACCATAGGAGCGATGTCCTGGCCGTTTTGATTATATTCCGGTGCATGCGCAGGTGAGACCCGGACCACATTTCCAACTGGTCCCATGAAAACCACTCTGGTATTAGACCTGCACACCGAAAAAGGCCTCTTAGGCCGCATCCATCTGTCTTATTAATGGAACCTATTGATGAGGTGTCACCTCAAAGCCGATCCAACTCTGGATCCTCAGACCTCTTTACACAGGAAAAACACTGTACCCTTAACCGGTCAGTATATGCACCTTTTTACAGGGACAACCAGACAATGTCCTGAACCTGATGCACCTCTGTATGGCATCGCGTACTACCTCCCCTTCCATAGGGGAGAGGCAAAATCTATTAGAAAAAAAACAGTAAGGGGAAACAACCGTAACTCAGAATGTTCCCCTTCGGCTTCCATAAATAACTCACAGGTCCTAGTCTATTCCTGAACTAACTGAAAATTAGTAGACAAGCGGTCACCGGAGTGGGGACCAGCCAGATAGACTCAGCGACAAGTGGTGTATGTAGTGGAAACAGAAACTACGTCCACTTCTGCGAACCTAACAAGGCTGCAGAACACTTACCTTTTCACCTTCCACTGTCTACACAGAAAAGGAAAAAGAACGGTATCGAACCGGTTAAACAACTGCATCCCACAAAAGAATGCGTCATCAACCGTTGTGAAGGAGGTTAACTCACGAATTTAGACTTACCAGCGGATACCGCCGAGATTGACTGAAGAAAGGCCACACCAAACAGCTGTATACCTCCCACCAACCTCTCCCGGAGACCTCCTCCGCATTTTTCCGGTCACACCACCTGCCGTCACGTGGCAGCCTGCTGTAATGTTATAAGGAAGAATAAACATAGGCAAGCCTACCCACTCTGGGTAGGATAATTCTATCGGATGCTTACCCGACCACTACACTCCCTCAAGTGCATACATTGCAAATAATGTCAAAGTATAGAAATAAAATCCTGCATATATAAAGTTTTATCTACACATATATCCATATAGACATAACCTATACGCAAGTGGATTGTCCAGACCCGTCAGGTCCCTAGTGACAGTAATGTGTTGTGAATGTGTATGACCATGTACTGACGTGCCCCCGATGTGGAGCTACCAGAATCTTTACGGCCGACAGAAACTGAGTAAATGTCGACAGCACGGAATAGTAAGCGGGCAAAAATAATAATAATAATAATAATAATAATAATAATCTTGTAACCCCAAGGGGTCTGAGGGAAGCATACATCTACAATTGTAATAACACTCCCCCTACTTGTATATATATATATATATATATACACCAATACAGGTACAAAGCAATAACAGCCTGTTAATTCTTTTACCCAGGAATTACCGTTGATGACGACAGGGCATCGACCGACCGCCGTGCCTCTCCTAGCGTGTTTACTTGTTTTTAAGCACACAAAGACAACCTGCTAATACTTAGTTGTTTGAATCAAGTACCGGCAAGCGTCGGCGAAACCGACAGTTATCCCCACAGGAGCTTTTGACAAAGCCCTCACACCTGTCGACACATGTCGACTAACCAATAGTGGGTAAATAAAAGGGGAAACAGCGACCTTATGTTAACACAACCAGGATTATGCGCCCATTAATTAACCTAATGCTATATTACACCCATATAGCATTAAAACCACTGTGTCCCCCCTCCTTCAGTAAATTTTGGCGGGGACTTGAGGAAAAATGGCGCCGACTCCTGTGTAAGGGCTAAGCTCCGCCCCCTCCCGGCGCGCTTAAGCCCGCCCAACATATATCTGAAAATTAGCTAGGGACTTATATACAGGGATTAATCCCCTGTATATATCCCTATATATCAAACACGCAGCCCAGGGTGCCCCCCCGCGCCCCGCACCTACGGAAACCGTTGGTGTGTGGGAGCGATGGAGCGCAGCGCTCACGCTGCTATGCCCCTGGCGGGGTGAAGACACCCGGATACCGGGTATGTTCCCCCGCCCGGGAGAGATGAGAAATGCTGCCCAGGACGCTCCCCCCCAGCGCCCTGCACCCATGGGGCCGGTGGCGGGGAAGAGAAGGCGCATAGTGCGCTCCAACACGCTGGCGGGGTCCGAGACACGGAGCCCCGGCCCCGCCAGCTTACCTGTGCAAGTTGCGCTATACCGCGCTGGCGGGGTCCGAGACATGGAACCCCGGCCCCGCCAGCTTAACTCTGTAAGTCCCTAGTGCGCTGCCCAGGGCGCCACCACCCTCCGGCGCCCTGCACCCATGGCGGCCGACGGGGAACAACTGTACAACGCGCCTGCGGGGGTCTGTATACGGAGCCCCCGGCAGCGCGAGTAAGATAACTGATGATAACCAACTCGCTGCCCAGGGCGCTCCCCCCCCCCCGCACCCTGCACTTGTATAAACGGTGGCGGGGAAATCGTTAAAGTATGCTGGTGGGGGATGAACTAAGGTGCCTCGGCACTGAAATGCTTTAGGCCAGATTTTGTACATTTAAGAAGACTAGTAACTTGCTGCCCAGGGCGCTCCCCCCCAGCGCCCTGCACCCTGTGAGTGCCATTGGTGTGTGGGAGCACGGAGCGCAGCACTACCACTGTACCTCCGTTACTAAAGTCTTCTGCCGTCTGAAGTCTTCTTTTCTTCCAATACTCACCCGACTTCTTTCTTCTGGCTTCTGTGAGGGGATTGACGGCGTGGCTCCGGGAACAAGCAGCTAGGCGCACCAAGTGATCGAACCCTCTGGAGCTAATGGTGTCCAGTAGCCGAGAAGCAGAGCCTTGAAACTCACAGAAGTAGGTCCTGCTTCTCTCCCCTCACTCCCACGCTGCAGGGAGCCTGTAGCCAGCAGGTCTACCTGAAAATTACAAACCTAACATAAAGTCTTTCAGAGAAACTCAGTAGAGCTCCCCTAGTGTGTGACCCATCACTCCTGGGCACAAAGTCTAACTGAGGTCTGGAGGAGGGGCATAGAGGGAGGAGCCAGTTCACACCCAGTTTAAGTCTTTATAGTGTGCCCAAACTCCTGCGGATCCGTCTATACCCCATGGTCCTTTTGGAATCCCCAGCATCCTCTACGGACGTATGAGAAAAACTCTTTTACTAAGAGAACTCTTTAGAGCTCCTGTAGCTGTGACCGGCTCCTCCGGGCACATTTTCTAAACTGAGTCTGGTAGGAGGGGCATAGAGGGAGGAGCCAGTCCACACTATTAAACTCTTAAAGTGCCAATGGCTCCTGGTGGACCCGTCTGTACCCCATGGTGCTAATATGGACCCCAGCATCCTCTAGGACGTTAGAGAAAAGGAGATTTACCATTGTTAAATCTCTTTCTGCGAGGTACACTGGATTCCACAGGGAATAACATTGAGGTGTAGAGTTGGATCTTGATCCGAGGCACCAACAGGCTAAAGCTTTGACTGTTCCCAGGATGCATTGCACCGCCTCCTCTATATCCACGCCACCAGGCACTGGAGCTCAGTTTTGTTAACCAGTCCAGTGCAGTAGCAGGTAAAAGAGAAGACAGTAGTTAGTAGGCACAGATAATCACATTCTCATGACAGGAGAAGGTAGCAGCAGCTAATGCCATGCAAACCCAAAGAAGCTAAGTGCGTCAGGGTGGGCGCTCTGTGGAATCCAGTGTACCTCGCAGAAAGAGATTTAACAATGGTAAGTCTACCATAAATATCCTTTTCTGCAGCGGGGTACACTGGTATTCCACAGGGAATAACATCGGGGATGTGCTAAAGCAGTTTCTCATGGGAGGGGACGCACTTTAGCGGGCGCAAGAACCCGGCGACCAATGGAAGCATCCTAGGAGGCGGAAGTATCAAAGGCATAGAACCTGATGAGCATGTTCACTGAGGACCAAGTAGCCACCTTGCACAATTGTTTTAGGGACGCGCCACGGCGGGCCACCTAAGAAGGTCCAACAGACCAAGTAGAATGGGCCCTGATAGCAGCAGGAGCCAGCCTGCACATAAGCTTGTGCAATCACCATTCTAATCCATCTGGCCAAGGTCTGCTTATTCGCAGGCCAGCCACATTTGTGAAAACCAAAAAGGACAAAGAGAGAATCACATCTCCTAAGAGAGGCAGTTCTCTCCACATATATACGGAGAGCCCGTACCACATCCAAAGACCGTTCGTTGGAAGACAAACCAGAAGAGATAAAGGCCGGAACCACAATCTCTTGGTTAAGGTGGAAAGACGACACCACCTTAAGCAGATAACGAGGGCGAGTTCTAAGAACCGCACGGTCACGGTGAAAAATCAGATATGGTGACCGACAGGATAAGGCACCCAAATCTGAAACCCTTCTAGCAGAGGCAATAGCCAGCAAAAAAAAGACCTTAAGTGTAAGTTCCACAGACTCAAGAGGTGAAGTAAGAATTCCAGACCCTATAATAAATTTGAGCCGAAGCCGGTTTACGGGCTTTCAACATAGTTTGAATGACCGCCTCAGAAAATCCTTTGGCCCTCAGCACTAAAGCTCCAAGAGCCACGCCGTCAAAGCCAGTTGGGCCAAATCCTTGTAGACACAAGGGCCCTGAACGAGGAGGTCTGGGCGTTGCGGAAGTAGAAGAGGACGCTCTATCGAGAGACCCTGCAGGTCTGAGAACCAATACTGTCTGGACCATGCCGGAGCGCTTAGAAGTAGTATTCCTCCTTCTTACTTGAACTTCCTTATTACCCTGGCAGGAGTGACACCAGAGGAAACACATACGGCAGCCGAAAGTTCCATGGAATTGCCAGCACATCCACGAATGCTGCTTGAGGATCCCTTGTCCTTGCTCAGAAGACCGTAACCTTGTGATTGTGTCGAGACGCCATCAGGTCTACATCTGGTAGGCCCCACTTGTCCACTAGGAGTTGAAAGACTTCCGTATGAAGGCTCCATTCTCCGGCATGTACGTCCTGACGACTGAGGAAGTCCGCTTCCCAGTTGAGGACCCCCGGAATTAACACTGCCGATATGGCTGGCAGATGGCGTTCTGTCCATAGAAGAATCCTTGACACTTCCATCATTGTCATGCGGCTTTGAGTGCCGCCTTGATGATTTATGTATGCCACCGTGGTGGCATTGTCCGACTGTACTTGAACAGGCCTGTTCTGTACCAGAGGCAGGGCCAGTTTCAGAGCATTGAACACTGGTCCTCATTCCGAGTTGATCGCATGTAGTAACTTTTTGCTGCTCGTGCGATCAACTTGACGCCGCCTATGGGGGAGTGTATTTTAGCATAGCAGTGCTGTGATCGCTTGTGCAGCCCTGCTATGCTAAAAAAGTTTCCTGCAAAACATGACCAGGGTCAGACTTACTTACCCTGTGCAACGGATCCAGCGACGAAGGTCCCGGGATTGACGTCAGACATCCGCCCTCCAAACACCTGGACACGCCTGCATTTGCCTCACCACGCCTGGAAAACGGTCAGTTGACACCCCAGAATGCCTCCCACCTGTCAGTCTTCTTGCGAACGCTGCCGCAATCACTTTTTCCGCTGGCGGCGTCGCTGCAATGACGCACGTGCGCAATGCGTCCACCGCGCATGCGCAGTTCCGACCCGTTTGCACCGCTGCTACAAACTGCAGCGTGCGAACGGGTCGGAATGACCACCACTGCCCGCAGCTCCAGAATGTTTATCGGAAGTAGAGATTCCTCCCTGGTCCACCGACCCTGAAGAGAGTGTTGCTCCAACACCATGCCCCAATCCCGCAGACTGGCATCTGTCGTTCGGAGGACCCAGTTGGAGATCCAGAAGGGACGACCTCTGCTCAATCGTTGGTCCTGGAGCCACCAGCTCAAGAGACAGACGAACTTCAGGAGTCAAGGAAATCATGTGAGACCTGATCCGTTGAGGCAGGCCGTCCCACTTGAAAAGGATTAACCGCTGCAGAGAGCGAGAATGAAATTGAGCGTACTCTACCATGTCGAAAGCCAACACCATGAGGCCTAGTACTTGCATCGCTGAGTGTATGAACACACGTGGGCGAGAGAGGAAGCATCTTATCCTGTCCTGAAGTTTGAGGAACTTTTCTGGAGACAAAAGCAACCACTGGCTGTGTGTGTCCAGTAACACCCCCAGGTGCACCATGCTCTGAGCAGGGACCAGCGAGGATTTCTTCCAGTTGATGAGCCACCTGTGGGCTTGCAGGAATTGAACCATCAGTTCCAGATGACGGAGGAGAACCTCTGGGGAATTCGCCAGGATCAACAAGTCGTCCAGATACGGCAGGATACTGATACCCTGACGGCGGAGAAGGGCCGTCATGACCGCCATGACCTTGGTGAAGATTTACGGAGCCGTGGTTTTTCAAAAAGGCAAGGCCTGGTATTGATAATGTAAGTTGCCAATAGCAAACTGTAGATATTGCTGATGCGACATGGCAATAGGTATATGTAGTACCCCTTTTCCACTAGCTCAAAAAACGGGTAAATGCACGAGGGCGCGCATTTACCCGTGTTTTTTGCTAGTGGAAAAGAGTTCCTCTGCAAAAACCCGGATCAAGTGATCCGGGAATCCTACCCGGGTAGCTTACCGGGTAGAACACGAGTTCAACCCGGTAAGCTGTGCAGTGTAAACGGAAGACATGTTGATGCAAGTCAGCCTCCCACCCCGTTATGCAGCAGGCTTGTCTGGTTTGGAAGCAGGCTGATGGGCAGCCCAGGAACGTTTAGGTTTAGGCTTAGGCTTAGAGCTTTTGGAAGTGCGAGTCTGTTTCCGGTACGCCTGGCCCTTTGCTTTACTTGGAAGTCGAAAGGAACGAAAGGTGGTACTCTTAGCCTTCGGAGACGAAGTATTAGTACTCGGCAGACATGCAGTTTAACAGACGCTAAGTCAGCAACACTCTTGTTCAGATCTACCCCAAAAAGGATGGTTCCCTTAAAAGGGATCACCTCCAAGGTCTTTTTAGAGTCCAGATCCACAGACCAGGACCGCAACCACAGAATCCGGCGAGCCAGAATGGATGTAGTAGACGCTTTGGTTGCCAGCACACCGGCATGAGAGGCCGCCTTCTGAATGTAATGAGAGGCAGTGGTAATATATGAAAGACACGATCTGGCATTATCAGAAAAATTAGGAGGTAGCTCCGCTTCAACTTCTTGAACCCAGGCTTCAATAGCTTTTGCAGCCAAAGAAGCCGCTATAGTAGGTCTATGCACAGCACCCGCCAGAGTGTAAATCGACTTCAAGTAACTCTCCACACGCTTATCCATCGGTTCCTTCAGAGAGGCGACGGTAGTGACAGGCAGAGTAGAAGACACTACCAGACGTGCAACATATGAGTCCACCGGTGGCTGTGTTTCCCAATTTTTACTTAACTCTGCAGTGAGGGGATAACGAGCTAGCATCTTTTTAGACAGGGAGAATTTCTTTCCTGGAGTCTCCCAGGATTCCTGACATATGTTAACGAAATGGTCAGAATGTGGCAAAACTAATTTAATAACCTTCTGACTTTTGAACTTATCAGGTTTCTTAGACGTATCTGGAAGTTCAGGTTCATCATCAATCTGAAGAATCAGTTTGATAGCCTCCAAGAGGTCAGGAACATCCACCTGTGTTGTAAATTCCCCATAAGAAGCATCTGCATCAGTGTCTGATGGGTCAGTATATACGCCATCTTCATCGGATGAAGTATCCAAAACATGCGTGGACTGTGAGGAAGAAATGGCCCGCTTAGATTACCCTTTGGTCCTAGGAGGGCGAGGGTTAGGCTTTTGATTAACCAAAGTCTGATTTAACTGCTGTAACTGAGTAGACAGAGTATCCACCCATGGTGGATTTACAACAGGGACAATATGTGATTGTACAGGCACAGGAGGTCCCACAGAAGGCGCAAGTCTCATTACTAACATAGTAAATTACAAAAAGCAGCCCAAGGTGGATCTTGGTGTGCCACCGGTGCTGCAGGCTGACCGAGGGGTACAGAACCCCCATTACCTGGACCCTCAGCTGGAATATTTTCCTCAGATAAATCAGCGGCGTCAGCACTGCATGATGCAGGATCAGCCACGGATCTCCCGCCCTGTGACGCAGACATTATTGGAGAATGTAGCCTTAGGGCGTAACAGTACAATATAGCCAGACACAGTACCTGACAAAAAAAACCTGTGGATTGTGATTGCACATGCAGATCACAAACAGAGGATTTAAGTGGTATAAAGTGCCTGAAATACACACAGAAAAATACCAAACAGTATATCCTGTGAAACACTATATATATATATATATATATATATATATATATATATATTACAAACAGCGATAAAACTACACTGGACTAGCAATACTACGTAAAGCTATGTATGTATACAGATATAAAAATGCACAGTAAATACTGGATGATAATCACATAATACTTGTACTAAATATTCCTGTAGTTATGCACTTGTTCTTAACGAACACTGTCTAAACGACATGTAGAATACTTAAGTGTCCTGTAAATGCACAGAGCTGATGAGGCAGGTGGCTTTACAGAGGAGACAGTGCCCAGCAGTCCCAGAGTCAGCACAGCTCTGTGTAATGGTGCCCAAACGCTGACAGGGAGTGAGGGAGAGAGAGAGATGCAGCTCCAGGGTGGAAAAATCTGCTGTAGATGGTGCCTGGGGCTGGGGGAGGGGCTACAGGTCAGAGCCTTGTTCCCTCTGCTGGACTTCACCACTGGGTACTATGGAGCCTGACCTAAACGGATTTTAGTAAATCCGACTTGTGCTCCTTGCCCTGATGGAAATAGTGGGGTCCCTGCACGAGACTGCGACCGGATTGCGATTTTGGCGGGTCCCATCTGGGGGATCCTCTTACCTCCTCCCTATCGTGCAGCCACGCGATCCAGGAGAGCAGCAGCGGTATGTGTGCCTGATGAGACCGGAGTGCCTCCGCTGTAAGTACCCGGCAACCAGGGTGCAGGAGTATACAGCGTCGCTGGGGGAGGTGAGGGAGCCGCAGCATGATATGTCAGCATGACATATAGCACCAAGTGCCTATGCTGCGGCCCTTGAAGTCTTCTTTCTTGTCAGAAAAGCTCTTTTCAGGGCTGCCTAGCGCAGCCCTCCCTGTTAGCTGTCTGCACTGCAGGCACCAACTTACAAACTGAGCTCCAGTGCTTGAAGGCGGGGATATAGAGGATGCGGTGCAGTGTATCCTGGGAACAGTCAAAGCTTTAGCCTGTTGGTGCCTCAGATCAAGATCCAACTCTACACCCTGATGTTATTCCCTGTGGAATACCAGTGTACCCTGCTGCAGAAATATGTAAAATAAAAAAAGTGCATGGCTTTCTAATTGGTCAGCTGTTGGCGATAACAAATTGCTTGATGGATATTGAGGCCCAATGCAAGGATGATGAAACGCAAGGACTGATTCAGAATCATAACCTGCTGTAACGTTTTTAGCATCTTTTGCAGTAGTCAAGTTTGCATCTTTATACTAATGCTAGTAAAGGCCATTCTCCTGGTGTCCAAGCATGCGTCAGAAAGTACAAGGACTGGGATGTCCACTTTGTGTGTCTTTAAACACAAGTATTGGATGTACCATTGAAACTTGCACCTGCTCCATGCTATGTTCAGATTCTCTGACAGTGTAAGCGTTTAAGTCAGGCATGTCCAAACTGCGGCCCTCCAGCTGTTGAGAAACTACACATCCCAGCATGCCCTGACACAGCTTTAGCATTCTCTGACAGCAAAACTGTATCAGGGCATGCTGGGATATGTATTTTTACAACAGCTGGAGGGCCACAGTTTGGACAGGTCTGGTTTAAGTGATTAATGTAAGCGATAAGCATCTGAGTTCACAACCAGTTATTCTACACTCTCATATCATGCCCAGAAGATCTCTGTGTATCTAAACAGTCACCGCCCAATACATTTGAGACCCAGGGCCGGATTAACAATGGGGCGGATGGAGCTGCAGCTCCAGGCCCCCCATCAAAATAGGCCCAAAGCACCTGCTCTGCTGCTGCTGTAGAAATGAAAACATGTTTTCCTACTACAGCAGCCATCCCAAGTATGTACAAAGCCCCCCCTCCCGGCCGCGAGCCCCCTTCACCTCCTCCAGCGGCACTTGCGGCACAGACTGTATACTTATGGCGGCGCAATGGGAGGCTGCTTCACTAGCCCTAGCCTCACTGCGCCGCACACAGTGACGTCAGCACGTGACAATGCTGCCCCAGCACCGCCGCGCACGCTCTAAAGGAAGCAGCAGCGCAGCAGCATGGGCTGATCAGCATACTGTAACAGCAGCAGAAACGGGCTGCTCCGTGAAGGCAGCCTGAGCCTGAGAGACAGCGTGATTGAGCATCATGAGGGAGGGGAGGTGCTGGCTGTCAGCCTGGCTCCTACACTGATAGTAATGTAAGTATATAACTTAGACTTTAACTTGAATAAATGGATATATACAGTATATATATATATATATATATACTGTACACATGTATATAAAAAATAAGATTTTACTTACCGATAGATCTATTTCTCGTAGTCCGTAGTGGATGCTGGGGACTCCGTCAGGACCATGGGGAATAGCGGCTCCGCAGGAGACAGGGCACAAAAGCAAGCTTTTAGGATCACATGGTGTGTACTGGCTCCTCCCCCTATGACCCTCCTCCAAGCCTCAGTTAGGTACTGTGCCCGGACGAGCGTACACAATAAGGAAGGATCTTGAATCCCGGGTAAGACCCAAACCAGCCACACCAATCACACCGTACAACTTGTGATCTGAACCCAGTTAACAGTATGATAACAATGAAGTAGCCTCTAAAAAAGATGGCTCACAACAATAATAACCCGATTTTTGTAACAATAACTATGTACAAGTAATGCAGACAATCCGCACTTGGGATGGGCGCCCAGCATCCACTACGGACTACGAGAAATAGATTTATCGGTAAGTAAAATCTTATTTTCTCTAACGTCCTAGTGGATGCTGGGGACTCCGTCAGGACCATGGGGATTATACCAAAGCTCCCAAACGGGCGGGAGAGTGCGGGTGACTCTGCAGCACCGAATGAGAGAACTCCAGGTCCTCCTCAGCCAGGGTATCAAATTTGTAGAATTTTACAAACGTGTTCCCCCCTGACCACGTAGCTGCTCGGCAAAATTTTAAAGCCGAGACCCCCTCGGGCATCCGCCCAAGATGAGCCCACCTTCCTTGTGGAATGGGCATTGACAGATTTTGGCTGTGGCAGGCCTGCCACAGACTGTGCAAGCTGAATTGTACTACAAATCCAACGAGCAATAGTCTGCTTAGAAGCAGGAGCACCCATCTTTTGGGGTGCATACAATATAAACAGCAAGTCAGACTTTCTGACTCCAGCCGTCCTGGAAATATATATATATATATATATATATATATCTATTTTTAGGGCCCCGACAACGTCTAGCAACTTGGAGTCCTCCAAGTCCCTAGTAGCCGCAGGCACCACAATATGTTGTTTCAGGCGAAACGCTGACACCACCTTAGGAAGAAACTGGGGACGAGTCCGCAGTTCTGCCCTGTCCGAATGGAAAAACAAATATGAGCTTTTTTTTTTTTTTAAGACAAAGCCCCCAATTCTGACAATCGCCTGGCCGAGGCCAGGGCCACAACATGGTCCCTTTCCATGTGAGATATTTCAAATCCACAGATTTGATCGGTTCAAACCAATATGATTTGAGGAATCCCAACACTACGTTGAGATCCCACGGTGCCACTGGAGGCACACAAGGGGCTGTATATGCAATACTCCCTTGACAAACGTCTGGACTTCCGGAATTGAAGCCAATTTTTTCTGGAAGAAAATCTACAGGGCCGAAACTTGAACCTTAATGGACCCCAATTTGAGGCTCATAGACACTCCTGTTTTCAGGAAGTGCAGAAATCGACCTAGTTGAAATTTTTTTCGTGGAGCCTTCCTGGCCTCACCCAGGCAACATATTTTCACCACATGTGGTGATAACGTTGTGCGGTCACCTCCTTCCTGGCTTTGACCAGGGTAGGTATGACCTCTTCCGGAATGCCTTTTCCCTTAGGATCCGGCGTTCAACCGCCATGCCGTCAAACGCAGTCGCGGTAAGTCTTGGAACAGACAAGGTCCCTGCTGGAGCAGGTCCTTTCTTAGAGGCAGATGCCACGGTTCCTCTTGGAACAGACATGGTTCTTGCTGAAAGCAAATCCCATCTTAGCTCCCGAGGCCATTAGTCCTCTGTGAGCATCTCTTGAAGTTCCGGGTACCAAGTCCCTCTTGGCCAATCCGGAGCCACGAGTATAGTTCTTACTCCTCTACGTCTTATAATTCTCAATACCTTGGTTATGAGAAGCAGAAGAGGGAACACAGACACCGACTGTTACACCCACGGTGTTACCAGGACGTCCACAGCTATCGCCTGAAGGTCTCGTGACCTGGCGCAATACCTGTCCCGTTTTTTGTTCGGGCGGGACGCCATCATTTCCACCTTTGGTCTTTCCCAACGGTTCACAATCATGCGGAAAACTTCCCGATGAAGTTCCCACTCTCCCGGGTGGAGGTCGTGCCTGCTGAGGAAGTCTGCTTCCCAGTCGTCCACTCCCGGAATGAACACTGCTGACAGTGCTATCACATGATTTTCCGTCTAGCGAAAAATCCTTGCAGTTTTGACCACTGCCCTCCTGCTTCTTGTGCCGCCCTATCTGTTTACGTGGGCGACTGCCGTGATGTTATCCCACTGGATCAATACCGGCTGACCTTGAAGCAGAGGCCTTGCTAAGCTTATAGCATTACAAATTTGCTCTTAGCTCCAGTATATTTATGTGGAGAGAATTCTCCAGACTTGATCACACTCCCTGGAAATTTTTTCCCTGTGTGACTGCTCCCCAGCCTCTCAGGCTGGCCTCCGTGGATACCAGCATCCAATCCTGAATGCCGAATCTGCGGCCCTCTAGAAGATGAGCACTCTGTAATCACCACAGGAGAGACACCCTTGTCCTTGGATATAGGGTTATCCGCTGATGCATCTGAAGATGCGATCCGGACCATTTGTCCAGCAGATCCCACTGAAGAGTTCTTGCGTGAAATCTGCCGAATGGAAGCGCTTCGTAATAAGCCACCATTTTTTACCAGGACTCTTGTGCAATGATGCACTGACACTTTTCCTGGTTTTAGGAGGATCCCGATTAGCTCGGATAACTCCCTGGCTTTCTCCTCTGGGAGAAACACCCTTTTCCTGGACTGTCTCCAGAATCATCCCTAGGACCAGCAGACGTGTCGTCGGAACAACTGCGGTTTTGGAATATTTAGAATCCACCCGTGCTGTCGTAGAACTACTTGAGATAGTGCTACTCCGACCTCCAACTGTTCTCTGGACCTTGTTCTTATCAGGAGGTCGTCCATTTTCTTTGAAGACGAATCCTCATTTCGGTCATTACCTTGGTAAAGACCCGGGGTGCCTTGGACACTCCAACGGCATCGTCTGAAACTGATAGTGACAGTTCTGTACCACGAACCTGAGGTACCCTTGGTGAGAAAAGCAAATTTTGGGACATGGAGGTAAGCATCCCTGATGTCCCGGGACACCATATAGTCCCCTTGTTCCCAGTTCGCTATCACTGCTCTGAGTGACTCCATCTGGATTTGAACCCTTGTAAGTGTTCAAATTTTTCAGATTTAGAATCGGTCTCACCTAGCCTTCTGGCTTCAGTACCACCCTATAGTGTGGAACAATACCCCTTTCCTTGTTGTAGGAGGGGTAATTTTATTATCACCTGCTGGGAATACAGCTTGTGAATTGTTTTCAATACTGCCTCCCTGTCGGAGGGGGACATTGGTACAGCAGACTACAGGAACCTGCGAGGGGGGAAACGCCTCGACATTCCAATCTGTGCCCCTTTGATACTACTTGTAGGATCCAGGGGTCCTGTACGGTCCCAGCGTCATGCTGAGAACTTAGTAGAAGCGGTGGAGGGCTTCTGTTACTGGGAATGGGCTGCCTGCTGCAGTCTTCTTCCCTTTCCTCTATCCCTGGGCAGATATCTTATAGGGACGAAAAGACTGAGGCTGAAAAGACGGTGTCTTTTTCTGCAGAGATGTGACTTAGGGTAAAAAACGGTGGATCTTCCAGCAGTTGCCGTGGCCACCAGGTCCCATGGACCGACCCCAAATAACTCCTCCCCTTTTATACGGCAATACATCATTGTGCCGTTTGGAATCTGCATCCCCTGACCACTGTCGTGTCCATAAACATCTTCTTGCAGATATGGACATCGCATTTACTCTTGATGCCAGAGTGCAAATATCCCTCTGCGCATCTCGTATATATAGAAATGCATCCTTTAAATGCTCTATAGTCAATAAAATACTGTCCCTGTCAAGGGTATCAATATTTTTAGTCAGGGAATCCGACCAAGCCACCTCAGCTCTGCACATCCAGGCTGAGGCGATCGCTGGTCACAGTATAACACCAGCATGTGTGTGTATACTTTTTAGGATATTTTTCTGATAAGCATGTGAGCGCCTTATCCACCCTGAGGGGTGTTTCCCAATGCGCCTTAACTTCTGGCGGGAAAGGGTATACCGCCAATAATTTTCTATCGGGGGAAACCCACGCATCATCACACACTTCATTTAATTTATCTGATTCAGGAAAAACTACAGGTAGTTTTTTCACCTCACACATAATACCCTTCTTTGTGGTACTTGGAGTATCAGAAATATGTAACACCTCCTTCATTGCCCTTAACGTGTGGCCCTAAAGGAAAATACGTTTGTTTCTTCACCGTCGACACTGAAATCAGTGTCCGTGTCTGGGTCTATGTCGACCGACTGAGGTAAATGGGCGTTTTTACAAGCCCCTGACGGTGTCTGAGACGCCTGGACCGGTACTAATTTGTTCGCCGGCCATCTCATGTCGTCAACCCACTTGCAGCGTGTTGACATTATCACGTAATTCCATAAGTAAGCCATCCATTCCGGTGTCGACTCCCTAGAGAGTGACATCACCATTACAGGCAATTTGCTCCGCCTCCTCACCAACATTTTCCTCATACATGTCGACACACACGTACCGACATACAGCACACACATAGGGAATGCTCTGATAGAGGACAGGACCCACTAGCCCTTTGGGGAGACAGAGGGAGAGTTTGCCAGCACACACCAAAATGCTATAATTATACAGGGACAACCCTTATATAAGTGTTCCTCCCATATAGCATTTAATATATATGTATATCGCCAAATCAGTGCCCCCCCTCTCTGTTTTAACCCTGTTTCTGTAGTGCAGTGCAGGGGAGAGCCTGGGAGCCTTCCCCTCAGCCTTTCTGTGAGGGAAAATGGCGCTGTGTGCTGAGGAGAATAGGCCCCGCCCCCTTTTCGGCGGGCTTCTTCTCCGGAGATTGTGAAGTCTGGCAGGGGTTAAATACATCCATATAGCCTCAAGGGCTATATGTGATGTATTTTTCGCCATACAGGTATTCTACATTGCTGCCAGGGCGCCCCCCCCCCCGCGCCCTGCACCCTCCGTGATCGCTGTGGGAAGTGTGCTGACAGACAATGGCGCACAGCTGCAGTGCTGTGCGCTACCTGAGGAAGACTGAAAAGTCTTCTGCCGCCTGGTTCCGGACCTCTTCAATCTTCAGCATCTGCAAGGGGGTCGGCGGCGCGGCTCCGGGACGAACCCCAGGGCGAGACCTGTGTTCCGACTCCCTCTGAAGCTAATGGTGTCCAGTAGCCTAAGAATCCAATCCATCCTGCACGCAGGTGAGTTGAAATTCTCTCCCCTAAGTCCCTCGATGCAGTGAGCCTGTTGCCAGCAGGACTCACTGAAAATAAAGAACCTAAAAACTTTTTCTAAGCAACTCTTTAAGAGAGCCACCTAGATTGCACCCTTCTCGGACGGGCACAAAAACCTAACTGAGGCTTGGAGGAGGGTCATAGGGGGAGGAGCCAGTACACACCATGTGATCCTAAAAGCTTGCTTTTGTGCCCTGTCTCCTGCGGAGCCGCTATTCCCCATGGTCCTGACGGAGTCCCCAGCATCCACTAGGACGTTAGAGAAATGTGTGTGTATATATATATATATATATGTGTGTGTGTGTCTACTGTGCATATACATGCATACATACAGTATGTATACTACACACACATGGATATAAAAACATGTATATGTGTATACTGTATATATCTATATGTGTGTGTGTATAATGTGAATATATATATATATATATATATGTACTGTGTGTGTATATGTATGTATGTATATGTGTATATAATATATATATACATATATTTTCTTGTTTTTATACATATGTGGACATATACCTCTATCTACGGTTCTAGTGTATGTATGTGTGGCAGCGGTATGGCATACCCGCACTTCGTCACTGACTCGAAAGTTGTTTTTTTTATGAATAGTAGTGTGCAGAGCCATTGACACTGTACAGGCCTGCTGCACTGTTTACAAGCAAGGAAGCTACTCTTCTTATGTGTCCACTCGGGGTGCACCCGGTTCTCGCACCCACCGCCACTGGAACCTGCAGGGTGCCCACGTGGGGTGCACTGTACACAGTTCCCATAGCCGCCGCTGCTGGAGCCCACCAGATGCCCATGTGTGGTGCACCCGGTTCCCGAACCCACCACCGATGGAGCCTGTGGGGCGCCCACGTGCGATGCACCCGGTTAATATAGCCTGGCGCCAGTGTGGGGCATGCCTGGTTCACGCACCTGCTGCCGCTAGAGCCTACTGAGCACCCACGTGGGGTTCGGCAGGTTCCCGAAAATGAAGCCTCTGGAGCACGCAGTCCTCTACCTGCCTCTTGAATAGGCATTATGATGTGTGGCATAACGTGTAATAGGTGTTACAGTGTGTGGCATAATGGGTAATAGGCATTACAATGTGAGGCATAATGTGGAATGGGCATTAAGGTGTGTGGCACAATGTGTAATGGGCATTATGGTGTGTGGCAGAATGTGTAATGGGCATTGCGGTGTGTGGCATAAAGCATAATGGGCATTGCGGTGTGTGGCATAAAGCATAATGGGCATTGCGGTGTGTGGCATAAAGTATAAGGGGTATTACTATAAGGAACAAAAATGACAAATAATGTAAAGGGGATGAATCAGTTATTTTTTCCTGTGTTTTTGTTTTTCCTGTGTTTCTACGAATCCCCTGTGTAACGTTACGGCTCCACTAGAGAAAGAATAAGCGGCACGCCTGACGTTTTTTCAAGTGATATATGTTATTCAATTGAAATCCATAAATAAAGTCGATCGAATAATATATCACTTAAAAAAACGTCAGAAGTGCCGCCTATTCTTTCTCCGGTGGAGCCGTAGCATTACACAGGGGGTTCATTATATATATTTGATAGTACAGATGGTGTAATGGTTAGCATTACTGCCTCACAGCACCGAGGTCATGGGTTCAATTTCCACCATGGCCTAAATGTGTGGAGTTTGTATATTCTCCCTGTGTGTGTGTGGGTTTCCTCCGGGTACTCTGGTTTCCTCCCACAATCCAAAAATATACTGGTAGGTTAATATATATTATGTATGTGTGTATAGAATTATTTATATATATATATATATATATATATAATGTATATATGCATACAAATATAATTATTTGTAATTTGCTCATATTAGATTGCGTTTGCTAGTATTGTATGCGTAGGTATGTTCTCCCATTGGAGCCATGAGATAAAGGGATGTTCAAAATTATTCCTGTAATTTAGCTAGTCCTTCAAATCTTTTGATCAGTGCTATGATATTGGGGGTCATTCCGAGTTGATCGCTAGCTGCCGTTGTTCGCAGCGCAGTGATCAGGCTAAAAATCTGCATTTCTGTGCATGCACCGCAATGCGCACGCGCGACGTACGGGTACAAAGGCCTTTGTGGTTTTGCACAGGTTCTAGCTACGTTTTCATTCACACTGGGGGCGCAAGAAGATTGACATGAAGTGGGCGTTTCTGGGTTGCAACTGACCGGTTCAGGGAGTGCTTAGAAAAACGCAGGCGTGCCAGGGAAAACGCCGTCCCTCCAACGTTAGAATCAACGCACATGAAGAGTAAGTACAGGGCTGGTCTTGTTTTGCACAAAATGTTTTTGCAGGCGCTCTGCTGCACAAGCGTTCGCACTTCTGCAAAGCGAAAATACACTCCCAGTGGGCGGCGACAATGCATTTGCACGGCTGCTAAAAACTGCTAGCGAGCGATCAACTCGGAATGACCACCTTGGTCCTTATTAGTCCGTGTGCACTGATGTTACTTGGTAACTGGTAGCTGCATTAGAAATTGTTTGCGTTCCATGGGAGTAGCTACTGTAGCTGTAGATATCCAGTTTTCTGTTCCAGCATGAGATGCACAGTTCTGGTGCATCAGTACCAGATGATGTTCATGTGATACCCTGAGGTTACAAGCAGAGCGGTAGAACTTTGCCTAACCAATTACATGACTTAAGTGTTCTGTTTTCTGTTGTGCTTGGACCTTATGTTAATATTGTTGCTTCAGTACAGGACAGTGGTTTTCAAAGTATGGGGAAGATGTACTAAGCATTGAAAAGAGTGGGGAAGTGAGCCAGTGGAGAAGTTGGCCATGGTAACCAATCAGTTGCTCTGTATATATTTATACAGTAGTATGCAAATTATAAATGTTACTTCAATGCTGATTGGTTACCATGGGCAACTTGTCCAGTGGCTCACTTCTCCACTATGTTCACTGCTTAGTACATCTGTCCTTGTGTGCCGTGGCACCCTGGGGTGACTCTTGCAGGGGTACCTTGGATTGGTGGTGTTATAAGCAAAACCAGTGCTGGTGGCTGTCAATCATAAAATATTTGGAGAGACAGAAGTTAATCTTGTCCCTCACCTCATAATTGAACCCAAGGATGACATATAAACACAATTTACTTAATATAATATTTATTTCTAAATTTCTCAAAAAGAAACTGTTGGCCTAGGGTCGACGTGAAAATTTTTTCTGATGCCATAGGGCGCCTTGATTTAAAAAAAGTTTGGGAACCACTGGTAGAGGAACTGATATCACTTCGGGGGAGGCCAGGCATTCCAAGGTGGAACACATGTAGTTTGGAGCCTTTTTTACACATGGTTCTGATGGTATAAGTAGAAAGGCCTGTGAGACAGTGCTGTAATCTCTGCCTGATCTGCTGCACTTGTGCTTTGATGCTGCCCCAAATGTTCGGAGGAATCAAAATGCTGACTCTGACTTTTTGCTATGAGTTTTGGTCAATAAACATTTGATATTTGATAAAGTCCAGTGAGTGCCCTCTCCTCCATCTAATGGAATAAAAGCTGGTACAGCGCATGTGTTGACGCTGTTGGAAATAATTGGGCATTTAAGTGCTGAGAGCTTTCTATTTTTCACATGCATACATGCTCATACACATATTATATATATATATATATATATATATATATATATGGTATCCGGACTCCAGGTCGACAACAAAAAGGTCGACACACCTTAGGTCGACGCCAATTGGTCGACACACCTTAGGTCGACATGGACAAAAGGTCGACGTGGACAAAAGGTCGACAGGAACAAGGTCGACATGGAAAAAGGTCGACATGAGTTTTTCACAATTTTTTTCTTTTTTGGAACTTTTTCATACTTAACGATCCATGTGGACTACGATTGGAACGGTAAAGTGTGCCGAGCGAAGCGAAGGCACCATGCCCGAAGCATGGCGAGCGAAGCGAGCCATGCGAGGGGACGCGGTGCACTAATTGGGGTTCCCGGTCACTCTACGAAGAAAACGACACCAAAAAAACAAAAAAAAACTCATGTCGACCTTTTTCCATGTCGACCTTGTTCCTGTCGACCTTTTGTCCATGTCGACCTTTTGTCCATGTCGACCTAAGGTGTGTCGACCAATTGGCGGCGACCTAAAGTGTGTCGACCTTTTTGTTGTCGACCTGGAGTCCCAGACCCATATATATATATATATATATTATATATATATATTTATATAGCACTCATCACACCCCCATATCAGTAGCCACACACCCACCATGCTGGTCGCACCCCCTGCAGTGGCACATAATAGGCCCTTCAGAAATTTCAGCTCCAGGCCCATTAGGACCTTAATCTGGCACTGTTGAGACCGCACGTCTCAATCGCAACTGCGTACACAACGTGGAATACGTGTGGTTGAAAAACCTCATCATCAACCATTTGCGTGAATATTGGAATTGTGTGCCCCCGTGTGTTGTGGGATATATATTATTATAGTTACATATGTGTATCTCTGATTTTTAAAAATCCCTTTACTTTTAAACTAAAAAAAAAAAAAGCAACATACACATGTAAACAATATAAATACATTATAATTTTACTGTATAATAACCTTTTTATACAATTTTTATATTTTAAATCAATACATGCAGGGCAAATACTGGCTCACTTTGCATGTAGCCCACAAATACAGTAGAGCTTTAATTTTACACTGCAATTTAGATTCGAGTTTGGACACACTAATACATATATCTGCAGATCAATTGATCTGCAGATATATCTATGGACGGATCGAGCAGTGTGTTCAGCATACACACTGCCCGATCCATCGGGGACTGACGTCATGAACTGGGCGGGCGTGTACACACGCCCGCCCAGTTCAGCTGTCAATCACCGCCGGCCGCCGCAGCATGTGTACGGGCGGTCGGCCGACCGCCCCGTATACACACAGCGACGCGCCAATATATCGGTAGATATATTGGCCGTCGGCTGTGCTGCGGGGCCGACGCGATACATCTGTGAACGACGGAGTTCACAGACGTATCGGCCGTACACACTGGCCGACGGTCCCGCGATATATCGGCCGTTCAGGAGAACGGCCGATATATCGACCAGTGTGTACGGGCCTTAAATCTCTCAGCACATTTTAATACCGACCGACCTACAGTGCAACATGGTTTTGTCAAGGTGCAAAGTTATTTTTTTGCTTTACTCCCTAATCCTGCAGCAGCTGACCTATAGTACGTCACTTGGGAAAGATTAGACTCCTCTTCAACAGCTATTTTAGAAAAAAAAAATCTATATAATCTAGATAAAGGGGGTAATTCTGAGTTGATCGCAGCAGGATTTTTGTTAGCAGTTGGGCAAAACCATGTGCACTGCAGGGGGGACAGAAATCGAGCTAATCGAAGGGGGGGCGCAGTTGTGGTGCATTTTTTATAATTTAAGCAGCACTGGTCACATATATCCCTTGACGGGATATTTGGGCACTGGGGTGTGAGCTGGCATACTCCCTCTGTGTCCTCTATCTGGGCTTCATTGTGGGCCTGTCCTCTAGCTGAGACATTCGGTGTGTGTCCGTGTGTCGATAATACGTGTCGGCATGTCTGAGGCTGAATGTTATTCACCGGAGGAGGTTATTGGGGGAGCGGATGCGAGTCTAGATTTGGGCCTGTCGGCGCAGCCGACACCTGATTTACTCACTTTGCTAAGTACAATTAATACGAATGTAGCTTCTTTATCAAAGAGGTTGGATAAGTCTGAGTCACAGACGCAGGTGTGGAAAAAGTCCATGGAGGAGGCTTTGTCTCAGGTGCAGACCCCATTGGGGACGCAAAAGCGGCCATTTACTCAAGTGGTAGATACTGATACCGACACGGACTCTGATTCCGAGGTCGATTTCACTGAGGCTGCTTTACATCCACGATTAGTTAAGAGTATTCAATACATGATTGTGGCTATAAAAGATGTTTTACACATTTCTGATGAACCTGTGTACAGGAAACAAGGATTTGCTTGTTCAAGGGAAAAAAACCTGAGGTGAAGTTTCCCCCCTCTCATGAAATGAATACTCTTTGTGAAAAGGCTTGGGAGTCGCCGGATAAGAGGTGGCAGATTCCCAAGAGGATTTACATGGCGTATCCTTTCCCCTCTGATGACAGAGAAAAATGGGAGTCGTCTCCAAATGTTGACAAAGCTCTATCTCGTTTGTCTAAGAAAGTGGAGCTTCCGTTTCCTGACACGGCAGCTCTCAAGGATCCGGCGGATCGCAAGCTGGAGACGTCTCTGAAGTCCATTTTCGCTAATTTGGGTGCATTGCTCAGACCTGCTGTGGCGTCGGTATGGGTGAGTAGTGCTATTGCTAAATGGGCTGAGAATTTAGCTAATGAGATGGATACCCTTGATAAAGATGATGGTATTTTGACTCTTGGTTATATCAAGGACGCTGCAGATTACCTGAAGGATGCGGCGAGGGATGTTTGTCTCTTGGGATCAAGAGCCAATGCCATGTCGATATCGGCCAGGAGGGCGTTGTGGATCCATCAATGGAATGCTGATGCCGACTCCAAGAGAGCTATGGAAGCTTTACCCTTCAAAGGTAATGTCTTGTTTGGGGACGGCTTGGCTGACCTGGTCTCTACCGCAACGGCGGGTAAGTCCTCTTCTCTTCCCTATGTTCCCACACAACACAAAAAGGCACCACATCAGCAGATGCAGTCCTTTCGTCCCAATAAATACAGGCGTGGAAAAGGTTCGTCCTTCCTCGCTTCAAAGGGTAGAGGAAGGGGAAGGAAGTCGCCTGCCGTGTCAGGCGCCCAGGACCAAAAGTCCTCCCCTGCCTCTACCAAGTCCACCGCATGACGCTGGCGCTTCCCTGGGGGAGTCCGGACCGGTGGTTGGCCGTCTGCGAATCTTCAGTCAGTTCTGGATTCAATCAGACCTGGATCCGTGGGTCCTAGAGATTGTGTCTCAGGGAGGTGCCCCCTCACCGGTTTTTCATTTCGGCCTTACCAGTGTCTCTTCCGGACAGGGAGGTGGTGCTGGCAGCGGTACAAAAGTTGTGTCAACAGAGGGTCATTGTTCCCGTTCCCCCATCCCAACGGGGGGAGGGGGTTCTACTCTAGCCTCTTTGTTGTGCCGAAACCGGACGGTTCGGTCAGACCAATTCTGAATCTAAAATCCCTCAATCCATACTTGAAAGTTTTCAAGTTCAAGATGGAATCTCTTCGAGCTGTGATTTCCAGCCTAGAAGGGGGGGGGGGATTATATGGCGTCAGTCGACATAAAGGATGCCTATTTACACGTCCCGATATATCCTTCGCATCAGGCCTTCCTCAGGTTTGCGATACAGGATTCTCATTACTAATTTCAGACGTTGCCGTTTGGGCTTTCCACGGCCCCGAGGATTTTCACCAAGGTCATGGCAGAAATGATGGTTCTCCTTCGCAAGCAAGGGGTTACAATTATCCCGTACTTGGACGATCTCCTGATAAAGGCGAGGTCCAAGGAACGGTTGTTGAGAAGTGTAAATTTGTCGCTTTCGGTTCTGCGACAGCACGGTTGTGTGCTCAATTTGCCAAAATCTCAGTTGATTCCGACCACTCGGCTGCCTTTTCTGGGCATGATTCTGGACACGGAGTTACGGAGAGTATTTCTTCCAGAAGAAAAAGCTCTGGAACTGCAGACGATGGTCAGGGAACTTCTGAGGCCAAAGAGTGTGTCAATCCATCACTGTACTCGGGTTCTGGGGAAAATGGTTGCGGCGTACGAAGCCATTCCGTTTGGCAGGTTTCATGCCCGGGTGTTTCAGTGGGACTTGCTGAGCAAATGGTCCGGGTCTCACCTGCACATGCACCGGAAGATAAGTCTATCTCCCAGAGCCAGAATTTCTCTCCTGTGGTGGCTACAAAGTTCCCACCTCCTAGGAGGACGCCGGTTCGGTATCTAGGACTGGGTACTTCTGACAACAGATGCGAGTCTCCGGGGCTGGGGCGCAGTCACCCAAGGAAGAAACTTCCAGGGGAAATGGTCGCTCCAGGAAGCTTATCTCCACATAAATGTTCTCGAGTTACGAGCCATTTACAACGGCCTGCTACAAGCAAGAAACCTTCTTCAGGGTCGACCTGTCCTGGTTCAGTCGGACAACATCACAGCGGTGGCACATATAAACCGTCAAGGCGGAACAAGGAGCAGAGCGACAATGGCAGAGGCCACAAGAATCCTTCGCTGGGCGGAACAACACGTGAGCGCCCTGTCAGCAGTCTTCCTTCCGGGAGTGGACAACTGGGAAGCAGATTTCCTCAGCAGACACGATCTCCATCTGGGAGAGTGGGCTCTTCACCAAGAGGTATTTGCAGAGGTGACAAAGCGTTGGGGAACTCCGCTGATCGACATGATGGCGTCTCGTCTCAACAAGAAGCTCCCGAGGTATTGTTCCAGGTCACGGGACCCACAAGCCAGTGCAGTGGACGCCCTGGTGTCTCCGTGGGTGTTCCAATCGGTGTATGTGTTCCCTCCACTTCCTCTCATTCCGAAGGTACTGGGGATCATTCGACGAGCAAGGGTTCAGGCGATTCTCGTTGTTCCAGATTGGCCAAGAAGGGCCTGGTATCCGGATCTTCAAGAATTACTGGTGGAAGAGCCTTGGCCGCTTCCTCTAAGAGAGGACCTGTTGTTGCAGGGTCCATGCGTGTTTCCAGACTTACCGCGGCTGTGTTTGACGACACGGAAGTTGAGCGCCAGATCTTAGCTCGTAAGGGTATTCCCGGGGAGGTCATTCCCACTCTCATTAAGGCTAGGAATGAGGTCATGGTGAGACATTATCACCGTATTTGGAGAAAGTATGTTTCCTGGTGTGAGACTAAAATGGCTCCTGCTGAAGAATTTCACTTGGGTCGTTTTCTCCGTTTTTTGCAGGCAGGTGTAGATGCAGGCCTGAAATTAGGCTCCATCAAAGTGCAGATTTCGGCTTTGTCTATTTTCTTTCAAAAAGAATTAGCTGTCCTCCCAGAGGTTCAGACCTTTGTGAAAGGAGTGATGCATATCAATCCTCCATTTGTGCCTCCTGTGGCACCATGGGATCTTGAGGTGGTCTTGCAGTTTCTCATGTATTCCTGGTTTGAACCTTTGCGTAAGGTTGAGTTGAAGTTTCTCACTTGGAAGGTTGTCATGCTGTTGGCGCTGGCGTCTGCCAGGCGAGTGTCAGAGTTGGCGGCCTTATCTCATAAGAGCCCGTACTTGATTTTTCATTCAGATAGGGCAGAATTGAAGACTCGTCAACAATTTCTGCCGAAGGTAGTTTCTTCGTTTCACATTAACCAACCTATTGTGGTGCCGGTGGCTACGGATGCTGGGGCAGTTCCAAAGTCTCTTTATGTTGTGAGAGCTTTGAAAATCTACGTCGCCAGAACGGCTGTTGCCAGGAAAACTGAGGCGCTGTTTGTCCTGTATGCTTCCAACAATATTGGTCATCCTGCTTCGAAACAGACTATTGCTCGCTGGATTTGTAGTACGATTCAGCAAGCTCATTCTTCGGCCGGGCTACCAGTGCCGATGTCAGTAAAAGCCCATTCTACCAGGAAAGTGGGCTCATCTTGGGCGGCTGCCCGAGGCGTCTCGGCTTTACAGCTTTGCCGAGCAGCTACCTGATCGGGGTCAAATACTTTTGCTAAGTACTATAAGTTTGATACCCTGGCTGATGAGGACCTTGCGTTTGCTCAGTCGGTGCTGCAGAGTCATCCGCACTCTCCCGCCCGGTCTGGAGCTTTGGTATAAACCCCATGGTCCTTTTGGAGTCCCCAGTATCCTCTAGGACGTAAGAGAAAATAGGATTTTAGTACCTACCGGTAAATCCTTTTCTCCTAGTCCGTAGAGGAAGCTGTTACTTGCAGTGTATATTTGCTGGTTAAATTCGTTTATACACGGGTTGTGTATTTGTTGTTTTCAGCTTGTTGCTGTTGTTAATTCATACTGTTCTCTGGTTTACTGTTACTCCGGTTGTACGGTATGTTTGTGGTGTGGGCTGGTATGTTTGTAGCCCTTAGTTTAAACAAAAATCTTTTCCTCAAAATGTCCGTCTCTCCTGGGCACAGTTCCTATAACTGATGTCTGGAGGAGGGGCATAGAGGGAGGAGCCAGTTCACACCCAGTTTAAGTCTTTTCAGTGTGCCCAAGCTCCTGCAGATCCCGTCTATACCCCATGGTCCTTTTGGAGTCCCCAGCATCCTCTACGGACTAGGAGAAAAGGATTTACCGGTAGGTACTAAAATCCTATTTTCCTCCACATGCTACAGCTGTGGAGGAGCCATTAGAATTCAGTGAAAGCTACTCTGAGGTGGCTTCTGAAGGAAAGGGCAGCGAATCCAGAGTCCTGCTGGTGGCTCCTGAGTGTGCGAATCTTCATATCTGCCGGGGAACTCTGAGAGGAGATGGAGAAGCAGGGCCTGAGTCCCAGAGGCAGAGAGTGAGGCACTCAGGAAGTGTGGCCAAGGTGAGGTATACTTACTGTACAGGGTGTCACAATAGCAGTGACAGTGGCTGATTCTGGGAGACAGCACGTGAGGGCCTGGGGGTGACTGCCCATCACCCCTTTTATAATCCAGCACTGATGAGATGCCTATCTCCTTCTCTAACTGGGCCACGGTCACCCTTGCATCCACCTCAACTATGCCCCCAGACAATAGCAACGTTGTCCGCGTTGATGGCGGATACAAGTCAGACACAGCACTCCTCGTCTTCCAGGGACCGTCTCCTGCACCAAAATTCTCAAACCACTCACAGTGGCTTGGGATGGTGCTTCATCATCAAAAGCAGCTCTCAGTCGGTGAAAACTCCTGCTGTTACAAACCACTCTTGTAGTTGCAGAAGATCATGGCTCCCCAGTGGCCTCTGTTGAGCTCCATAAGGAGTTTGTGAAGGAAGTGAAGATGCTGTTTAAGGACCTTATTCAGCTTCAGTTGAAGTTTTGCTATTTTAGCAAAACTGTTTCAGCAAAACTGCAAATGCATACGATCGCATGCTGGGGGCCGCCCAGCATGCGAAGTGCCACCCAGCACTGCGATCGCAGTCTAATTGTGATTGCATTGCAATAATATTGCAGCATCTAGGGTTGACCTCTGACTGCGTAGCCTGGCTGCAAAGGCAGGCGCACTGCCGCCATGTTTTTTCCCCACAGTGGCTGTGTGTGACGTCATGTAGCCGCTCCTAAAATGGTCCAGACACGCCTGCGTTGTCTGGACCATGACCCCTCTACTCCGCCCACCGTCAATCACAGTGCGATCGCATCCTTCAGGGATAAGTTTGCACATGAGACATAAACAAATGCCCAAAAACTGCCCATTTGCAAATTTTCTGACATTTGCAGCTGAAGTTGAATAAAGTCTTATATACAGTTCTGTGCCTTGACATTTCACAAGAACTTCAGTCAGAGATTACAGTTCACAACCAGTCAGATTGTGTCTTCTCTACCTTAGCACTGCACATCCAGAAACTTATTACACACCACTCATACTAATGTTGAGAAGTGTTAGATGATTGGGGTGCTATGCCTCCTTGTGATTATTGGCGCTGCTATCTGCAAGATAGCACACCGATAAGTAACTAAGGGGGACATTTACTAAGCAGTGATAAGAGCTGAGAAGTGAGCCAGTGTAAAAGTGCCCATGGCAACCAATCAGCACTGAAATAACATCTATAATTTACATACTATAAAATTATACAGAGCTGCTGATTGGTTGTGAGAAGTTCAGATTATTTCTAATAAATATTTAAAATGCCAGCGTCAATATATGCTGCAGACGCAAGGCACATCTTATTACCATATATGATAAAAGTGTGCAGTACGTCGCAAACACTACATCCCTTAAGAGAAAACAAGTACTCGCACACATTGTCGGCTGAGGTCCTATGCTCAGAGATGTATATATTTGATATTAAAAGGGTATGCATACAATATAACACATGTACAGTATATATATGGTTACAGTGTTACAATTACACAAGAAGCAGTTGTAGTCACAAAATAATCCATTACAGCCAGCATACTTCACCCAATTTGCTCAATGCACAGTCTTCTCCATCTTTGAATCTGCCCCAACAGCAAACAGCCCTTCATGGGTGAGGGGAAAATAACTATATACTGTGTATTGGTGGAAGTACATGTCTGGGACTGAGTCTTCTGTTATTGGTCCAGGGGAGGGAACTTTCTCATTCATGATGTGTTATTTGTCAGTTCATATGCAAGCAATGTCCAGTTTGAAGATGCAGGAAGTCTTTTGTTCTCATAGAATGTGACTTTATATCTCATACATTTGTTCATATCTAATTGTTGCAGTGTGCTACAATTTACCCATAGCTATCAAATTAACACACTCATTCCTCTGATCATTTAGATACCAAGCATGACATGTTTATCTTGTTCCGTTCCAATAATACATATATATCTGATGTTAAACTCTATTATATAATACCATATTATACAAGTCTGTTGCTGGACATGTTTTATCTATGTGTAATTTATGTGTTGTATGAAATATGTGTCTGTGTGCATCTTTATGGCGTTTCTCAGTGATTGCGCCTTTTCCTTATGCTACCACCGAGAAGCGCCAGTCTGTGTGTAGTTTGTATTGTCTTTTTCCCCCCGACTTCGACAGTTATGGGGCAACTTCTCCACTGGCTCACTTCTCCGCTGTTATCACTGCTTAGTAAATGTCCCCCTAAATGTATGAACAGTCAGTGACAATTACCGTTTACAACAACAGCAGCTATCGATTTTGAAAGCCAATGCTGTCGGTGCCACCCCACACATTCATTGTCCATGGCCGTCAGAATTGACAGGGATTTTGCAGACAAAAACAATAAAGTTGATTTTTTTCAATAAGAGGCAAGTGCTGCTGGGGTATTTCTGAACGGCGAATGCACACAGTCTAAGCAAGCGCCAATCAGTGATAGTAGGTACAGCCGCAAGAAGGAGAGTTCACTTTGCCAAAGAGATGAGTTAATACTCTCCCTCTTCAGCAACACAACTAATAATACATGTTGCACATGCAAGGACATGCTTCGCCACGCTAAATTGGTAAATAACTGGAGATACTGCATATCCCCAACACGACCCTCTCCAGGAGGGACACAATGCTCTGCTTCTGAACTTTTCTCTTAATTTATTATTGCTAGAACCTGTTTTGAACAGGTTAATGGATAAGAAAGGTGTTTTATAAAGTTCGAGTTGTTATGCTATTATTGTGGGTCATTCCGAGTTGATCGCCTGCTAGCAACTTTTTGCAGTGCTGCGATCAGATAGTCGCCGCCTATGGGGGAGTGTATTTTCGCTTTGTAAGTGTGCAAACGCTTTTGCAGCCGACGACACAAAAAAGTTTTTTTTGCAGTTTCTGAGTAGCTCTGGACTTACTCAGCCTCTGTGATCACTTCAGTCTATTTGGTCCCGGAATTGATGTCAGACACCCGCCCTGCAAACACTTGGACACGCCTGCGTTTTTCCAAACACTCATAGAAAACAGTCAGTTGACACCCACAAACGCCCTCTTCCTGTCAATCACCTTGCGATCGGCTACGCGAATGGATTCTTTGTTAAATCCATCGCCCAGCATCAGTGCATCAGTAACTCTTGTTACCTGTACAACGCGCCTGCACAATGCGGTCCATACGCATGCGCAGTTTTGCAGAGATTTAACCTGATTGCAGCGCTGCAAAAAGTTGCTAGCGAGCGATCAACTCAGAATGACCCCCAATAATAGCATAACAACTTGAACTTTATATAAGCTCAGTAAGTGTTACAGGATATAAAATGCAAACCACGCTGTGACATATATGTGTCTAGGGGTTTCTGTATTACATAAACTGATGATGGGGGCACTACAGTGTGTTAATCCTATGTTTAGGGTTCTATATCGGAGGGGCTGAAGGGACCTTGTGACGTATTGAGGGGAGGAGCTACGTCACCAGGGGGAGGAGCTACGGGCGAACAGGGTACCCGAAAAGTACCCTCGCGGGCTCGCTTCGCTCGCCACGCTTCGGGCACGGTGGCTCGCTCCGCTCCGCTTCGCTCACCACCTAATTACTAAAGGTAATAGTTGGTGGCGTGGATAGTAGAGGAACTATCCTGCTGGCCTAGCTCCTCCCCCTTGCGTCGTAACTCCTCCCCCTTACGGAAAAGGTCCCTTAGCCCACTTGATTCTAGCATCTACCCTATGTTTAGTGATGGGAGAATTTGCACACTATGGGGGAAATATAAACACACATCTCAACATGACCCTCTCCAGGAGGGACAGAATGCTCTGCTCCTGGACTTCCCTCTTCATTTATGATTGCCCTCGCCTATGGTAAAAGCGAGCGATCAACTCGGAATGACCCCCATAGATCGGTGCCGCTTTCTTTAGTTAAATGCCGTTATAACGTATGGCAGCTGTGATGTTATGGCAACACGCGCAGCATACCTACTACACACTGTGGCCGTTGCAGAGTATAAGGTTCCAAATCCCAGGCCAGTACCAGCATGACTACCCGCCCAGGCCCCATCCCATGGTGGCACCGGCACAGTACGGCAGGATAACTAGAAAACAACGTGCAGAATAAACAACCGTCAGTGACTTTTCAAACAGGTCGGGACAGGTGTGAGACTATCAGACAAGGGACACCCCGGGAGGCGGGGTCGGCAGCAGCGTGTCCGTTAAGCTTTCACTCTAAACCCCGCCCCCTCATAGTCGCAGTTCTTGCCTACATAACACACTCCTCATTGCCGACTCCACCCCCAAAATGACCATTGCTTGGCAACCAAGAGGACGCTGGGAACGTCACCCAGCCAGTGCTATCACCCTGGTAACGGTCGACTACAAAACGAAGGTGAAAGCGTTATACAGTACTTACTGTACTTTCCTGTGTACACAGCTGCCCGGTACGTAGCCGCCCCACATGCACATCTTCTCTTATTATTTCATGTCGCGCTAGAAATATCAATATACTTCTATCTGTGCTAGAGTACTGGCACATATACATATAATGTACACTGGCAGACATACACGTATTGGCACACATAATACACACAGGCATACATACTGCACACTGGCGCACATACACATACTACACATTGACACACTGACACATTAGAGCACACTGGCACGCATACACATAATGCACCCCTCAGCCAGTATCCTTATTACTGTAACATGCCACCAGACACAAACAGTAGCACCCACATACAGATCCTGGGTAGTGGGTACACACAACTATCTTAGCTTTTAGAGATTTGTCAGAAGTAATTACTGCACCACGCAATATTCCTATTTTTAATGATGATAATGGGGGGTAATTCTGAGTTGATCTTAGCAGCAAGTTTTTTAGCAATTGGGCAAAACCATGTGCACTGCAGGTGTAGCAGATATAACATTTGCAGAGAGCGTTAGATTTGGGTGTGTTATTTTGTTTCTGTGCAGGGTAAATACTGGCTGCTTTATTTTTACACTGCAATTAAGATTTCAGTTTGAATACACCCCACCCAAATCTAACTCTCTCTGCACATGTTATACCTGCCCCCACTGCAGTGCACATGGTTTTGCCCAACTGCTAAAAAATTTCCTGCTGCGATCAACTTGGAATTACCCCCAATAATCGGTTTTCAGTTTATTCTGAAGGCTGCAATACCCAATGCCTGCAAAGTGCACAGTGCTTATTGAGATTTGCATCTGACCTACAGCAACACCATGCAATTTACATAATGTAGATGGCAGTTGTAAACTATGACAATATTGTATTGATTTCTGTTTTGTTTTTGTGTGTCCTTTTCAGTTGCAGCACCCATATAACAGAATAGAGCCATGGAGGAGTTGTGTGATAATGTTCTGGGAGTGAGAGTTTCCCCATGCCTTCTTCATTTCATGGATGTGTTTGTAGGGAAGACATATAAAGCCACTATCACTGTACAAAACATTAGCAATATAGTCAAAACAATCAAACTACATGGACCAAAAGATCCCCAGGTAAATCCAATATCCTAAATTTATTTTATTATTTGGTTTTGTTTTTTTATTTATTCACTTTTATACTGTTTGACACTGTTATTTATCATAATTAGCTTAATTAAAATTTTAAATAGAAAATAAAATATTCTGTGTGCATATGAAATATATAGGCGACATTTCCATTACAGGTATTTCAGTTGCAGAATTTGTACATAGTGCTTGTTGCAGGAATATGGGATATACGATGATATACGGGATATATGATGATGCATCATGTATGTAACTAAGGGGTCTATTTACTAAGCATTGGATGGAGATAAAGTCGACAGAGATAAAGTACCAGCCAATCGGCTCCTAACTGCCATGCCACAGGCTGTGTTTGAAAAATGATAGTTAAGAGCTGATTGGCTGGTACTTTATCTCCATACACTTTATCTCCATCCAAGGCTTAGTAAATAGACTCCTAAGTACTATAGCATACACATTGCCTGCTTATAATAGTGAATTCAGATATGGCAACATAAAAGAAGCAACTACAGTATGTCTTGAACAGGCTTAAGAATTTAAGGGCCCTACTCACTGGCCGACCCGCCGCCGAGCTTCCCGACGGCGGATACGGCCGACGAGCGACCCGGCGGCGGGGGGGGGGGGCAGTGACGGTGGGAGTGAAGTTTCTTCACTCCCCCCGTCACGCGGTTGCATTGAAGTGCAGGCAAATATGGACGAGATCGTCCATATTGGCCTGCATGCACAGCCGACGAGAGACCAGCGATTAACGAGCGCGGGGCCGCGCATCGTTCATCGCTGGAGTCTCCACACTGAAAGATATGAACGAGTTCTCGTTCATTTATGAACGAGATCGTTCATATCTTTCAAAAAATCGGCCAGTGTGTAGGGCCTATTAGAGTCGAGAGCAAATTTGATTGTCTTCTGTATTTGATTGCAGCAGTAATAGTTTTATTCAGTGGTTCTCAAACTTTTTGGAATCACAGCACCCTAGAGTATCAGAAATGTTTTCATGGCACCCCTAGGCCAAAAGTTTCTTATTGAGAAATGTAAAAATAAATATTAAATTAAGTAAATTGTGTTTATATGTCATCCTTAGGATTGATTGTGTGGTAAGGTTCAAGTTGCTTCTGTTTGTTCACATATTTTATAAGCCAACAGCTCCGCATTACATTGACCATAAATAATTTTAATTGGTCCTGAACCATCAACCTGGGGCACCCCTGCAAGTGTCCAGAGGCACCCCAGGGTGCCATGGCACACAGTTTGAGAACCACTGGTTTTATCATCTATTTTTCTAAACTTTATTTGTAAAAAGAATATACATGATATGCATAGAGAGGAGCAAAATACATAAGTCCAGTTACAGTGTATCATGTGCTAAAGTGTTAACAATTTGTATAATATTTGAGAAGGATGTAGCACAACGTAATGGATGTAGTCATAATGTAGACAATCAGAACATAGGCAGCGCATGTTATATTGTGAGAAATAAGCTATTTGAACCAGACTTTGTTAAAATTAATGAGTTACGCATAACCTGAAGGTTACTCAGATGGCTGATGTTAATGCAAGTGATCCAATGCTGAGTCTTCGCTTGCAGCAATAGCTGATCACATAAGCATGCAGACGGGGTCAGGGGCGGATCCAGAAGAAAATGATAGGGGGGGCACCATGGAAGGGGCAAGTACATTTGCGTGCGGCTTCGGTGCATGTGAGGTGGCGCTTCTTATACAATGCCCACAGTTGTAGCGCTCATTATGCAATGTCCACTGTACTGGTAGTGCCCCTTATATAGACCCCATAGTAGTGGTGCCCCTTTTGCAATGCCCGTATTGCCCCCAGTAGTAATGTTGCCTGTAGTAATGCCCCCAGTCATTATGCCCCCAGTGGTAATGCCCCTGCAGTTATGACCCCAGTAGTTTACCCCCACCCTTTAGTTTAGCCTCCCAGTGGTAATGCCCCCAGTAGTTCAGCCACCAGTAGTAATGCCCCCCTGTAGTTTGCCCCATTGTAGTTTAGCCCCTGTAGTTATGCCCCCTTGTAACTTAGCCTTCAGTAGTAATGCCCCCAGTAGTTTGGCCCCTGTAGTTAAGCCCCAAGTACTTTGGCCCCCCTGTAGTTTAGCCTCCAAGTAGTAATGCCCCTGTAGTTAAGCCGCCAGTAGTAATGCCCCTGTAGTTACGCCGCCAGTAGTTAGCACCTTTGTAGTTGGCCCCCAGTAATAGTCCCTCAGTAGTTTGCCCCCAGTAGATGCCACCCAGTGATAATGTCCCCCAGCAGTTTGCCCCCAGTAGATGCCCCCCAGTAATAATGTCCCCCAGCAGTTTGCCCCCAGTAGATGCATGCCCCCCAGTAATAATGTCCCCCAGCAGTTTGCCCCTGTAGATGCCCCCCAGTAATAATGTCCTCCAGTAGTTTGCCCCCAGTAGTAATGCCCCCTAGGAGTTTTCCCCCAATAGATGACCCCCCAGTAGTAATGCCACCAGTAGATGCCCCCCAGTAATAATGCCCCCAGTAGATGGCCCCCAGTAAAAATGTCCCCCAGTAGCTGCCCCCAATAGATGACCCCCAGTAATAATGACCCCTACGAGTTTGCCCCAATAGATGACCCCCCTGTAGTAATGCCCCCAGTAGATGGCCCCCAGTAAAAATGTCCCCCAGTAGCTGCCCCCAATAGATGACCCCCCAGTAGTAATGCCTCCAGTAGATTCCCCCCAGTAATAATGCCCCCAGTAGCTGCCCCCAATAGATGACCCCCAGTAATAATGACCCCTACGAGTTTGCCCCAATAGATGACCCCCCTGTAGTAATGCCCCCAGTAGATGGCCCCCAGTAAAAATGTCCCCCAGTAGCTGCCCCCAATAGATGACCCCTCAGTAGTGATGCCTCCCAGTTATAATGCCCCTTGTTGATGCCCCCCCAGTAGTAATGTCAGGGGCAAACGCAGGATTTATTTAGGGGGGTTTCCGTGGGTGTGTATGTGTGTATATATATATATATGTATATATATATATATATATACACACACACACACACACACACACACACACACACACACACACACACACACATACACACAGTATATGTATCTATATATACCGTATATATAGTGTGACAAGAACACTGGGATAGTGTTTGAGGGCAGGTATATTTGTCCCAGGTTCTTGTCTTACATGTTTTAGAAAATGTTAACTTCTAGGAAAAATGCTTTTTGTTTTGTCTGAACCTTTTCAGTTTGCTGTAAAAGCTGGGTAAAGGCTCTGAGAGAGAGATAAGGCGAGTTCTAGACATTGGGCCCAGTTCGGGTCTTTGGCCTCACAGAGGGCTAATCAGGGTTTCAGCTGTGTAAGAGTGATATAGTGCTTCTAACCTGATTAGTATGGGCAGACTGCCTGGGAAGGCTGCAGGATCTGTGTGTGAGAGACACGCTTTCTGATGCAAGTAAGCTATACAGTATGTACTGAAGAACTCTGTGTTTTGTTTAGTGACAGTTAGGAACATCTTATGTTTAGTTAGTGCCGGACAGGCAAGGTATTTTTATTTTGGGGTTTGTTTTATTTTCTGTTTCAATAAAACTGGCCGGGGTCAGTTGTACCAGAAACTGGACTTGTGTTGTTCCTCAGCTGCTGCGTGCTGCCATATTCCCCAGGAAAAGGCACCTTGCACCCCTACAGTGTTACAACTTGGTGGAGAATGCGAGCAGGCCGTTCTGCGCATAAGTGAAAGCAGCAGCTTTGTGAGGCCTGCAGAAAACGGTGGTTTATGCAGATACAGCCCAGTGTGAAGTTACTGAGACTCACCCCTGAGGGTTTGATATATGTCCTGGGTGAAAGCAGCTGCAAAGCCGCCTGAAAAATCTGTTGACATGGAGGATCTGCTTAAAGCCTTGCTGCAAGCTACAGCGGCTCAGCAGGAGGCCAACCGACAGCAGCAGGTGGCAATGGAGGAAAATTGGAGACTACAGCGTCAGGATAGAGAGGCCTTAGCAGAAGTGGTGCAGAGACTTGCAGCTCGGGTTGGAGATGTGGCCGTCAGTGCTCCAACCAGCTCTAGTTCTATACGAGCCAGTCACTTCCTGCAGAAAATGACAGAGGCTGATGATGTGGAGGCCTATCTGACCACGTTTGAAAGGACTGCCGAGCGTGAGAACTGGCCGAAAGCACAGTGGGCCAGTCTGCTGGCACCTTTCCTGTCAGGTGAGCCCCAAAAAGCTTACTTTGATTTAAGCCCTGCTGAGGCTCGGGACTATGATAAACTAAAGACTGAGATCCTGACCCGCCTGGGAGTCACGCTGTCAGTACGAGCACAACGGGTGCACCGTTGGCTGTACGCCATGGAGAAGCCTCCACGCTCCCAGATGCACGACCTTATTCAGCTAACAAAAAAATGGCTGCAGCCAGAGACATTAACTGGTCCCCAGATGGTGGAAAGAGTCGTCATGGACCGCTACTTGAGATCTTTGCCCCTGGTCCTGCGCAAGTGGGTGAGCCATGGAAACCCGGGTACTGCTGACCAATTAGTGGACATGGTAGAGAGGTATTTGGCAGCAGAGGAACTACTGATGACCACCCAGCAACCCATAGATCCTCGACAGCGCCCTTCAGTAAAGACTGGTAAGACTGTTCCGTGGGAAAACGTTGCTGGGCGGTTAAGAGAACGCAAGGCTGGAGAGACTGTAAACACTGGCCCTGGAAACAGGCCAATGGGGCTAGAACGGTCTATGCTGCCCAAATGGGTTGATAATCGTGTGGTTAAATGTTTTAGGTGTGGTATGCCAGGTCATGTTATTGCCAATTGCCCAGTCACGCAAGAACCCATGCAATGTGATGCTGCCTTTGAATGTCGCAGAATGTCTTTCTTTGCTAGGTTAGCCTGTACTGTGGTACCTTCACCTGAGCTGGAAAAATAAATGTGTGATGTGTTCTTAGAAGGTAACCGGGTAGAGGCCTTGCTAGATTCAGGAAGTTTAGTTACCCTCGTGAAAGCTGGGTTAGTGAACCCCTTAAAGGTCCAGCAAATACCTATTGGGGTAACTTGCATACATGGGGATACCCAATATTATGCCACTGCTGAGGTGAATATAGAAACTTGTTGTGGGTCAGCAATGGTTAAAGTGGGACTGGTCCCTACCTTGGTGCATGAGGCCATAATAGGGAGGGATTTTCCTCATTTTTGGAAACTGTGGGAATCACGGTTATCAACAGATGTGAGAAGTAAAAAGCCAGTTGATAATACCGGTGATTTTTTGGATGTACGTGGGTCTTCGGAACTTTCTGGCCCTTTGCCTTTTGCTAGTTTGGCTGGGGAAGTGACAGATGGGGAGTCCAGTGAGGACCCTCTTGCCGGGAACAGAGACATAGTAGTTAGAACTGAAAGCGTGCCTGACCTGGAGGTAAAGAAGGATCTGTTTGCGTCTGAACAGTTAAAGGATCCTACCTTAATAAAGGCTAGAGAGAATGTTAAGATTGTTAATGGGGAACCTGTGGTACCAGGTGACAGGGTTACGTATCCCCACATGGCCATCTGTAATGAGCTCTTGTACCACATTGTCAAAAGGGGTGAGGATGTGGTGGAACAGCTGGTAGTTCCCCAGCCTTATCGGAGAACGGTACTAGATTTAGCTCATAGTCACGTTACCGCAGGACATTTAGGGGCAGAAAAAACCACTGAAAGAGTTTTACAAAGGTTCTTTTGGCCAGGGGTTTATAAAGAAGTGTCTGAATATTGTTCTTCCTGTCCTGAATGCCAGTATCATGCCCCTAGACCCCATTTCAGGAGCCCACTAGTTCCCATGCCTATTATAGAGGTCCCGTTTGACAGAATAGCCATGGATCTCGTGGGGCCCTTGTTAAAGTCTGCTCGGGGCCATCAGTATATCCTGGTAATTATGGACTATGCCACTCGATATCCTGAGGCTGTCCCTTTACGCACTATCACAACCAAGGCGATAGCTAGGGAGCTGGTGCAGGTATTTAGTAGAGTGGGAATACCAAAAGAAATTTTGACTGACCAAGGTACTCCATTTATGTCAAGGATCATGAAAGAATTGTGCAAGTTATTTAAGCTCACTCACCTCAGGACGTCCATCTACCATCCCCAAACTGACGGGTTGGTGGAAAGGTTTAATAAAACATTAAAAAGTATGTTAAAAAAGGTTGTTGAGAGAGATGGGAAAAACTGGGATTGTTTGTTGCCCTACTTGTTAATGGCCATCAGAGAAGTTCCTCAGTCCTCTACGGGGTTTTCTCCATTTGATTTGTTGTATGGTAGACACCCCAGAGGGCTGTTGGATGTTGCCAAAGAGACGTGGGAAGGACAGCCCACTCCTTATAGAAGCGTTATTGAGCATGTAACACAAATGCAGGATAGGATTGCAGCCGTGGTACCTGTTGTCAGAGAGCACATGGAACAGGCCCAAAGTGCTCAACAGAGGGTCTATAACCGGAGTGCCAAGATACGGGAATTTGCTCCTGGAGATAGAGTTCTTGTTTTGGTACCCACTGTGGAAAGCAAATTCCTAGCTAAATGGCAGGGTCCATTTGAGATTAGGGAAAAAGTGAATGAGGTTAATTACAAAGTATACCAGCCGGGAAAGAGAAAACCCGAACAGATCTACCATGTTAACTTAATCAAACCCTGGAAAGATAGGTTGTCTCTGTCAGCGGAGCCTTGCCCTTCGGTGTCTTCACCCCGGTTGCTTCCCGCAGTGAAGGTGTCAGAGACATTATCAGCTGATCAGAACAATCAGGTTAAAGAATTTCTCATCCAAAATAGGGAGGTATTTTCAGAGCTGCCTGGCCGAACGACCATAATAAAACATGACATTGTCACAGAACCAGGGGTCAGGGTTCATTTAAAGCCATATAGGATTCCTGAAGCTCAGCGAGAAGCTATTTCTAAGGAAGTTAAAACCATGTTAGAACTTGGAGTCATAGAGGAGTCTAACAGTGAGTGGTCCAGTCCCATAGTGCTCATCCCGAAGCCCGACGGTAGCATACGCTTCTGTAATGACTTTCGTAAGTTAAATGAGGTGTCCAAGTTTGACGCATACCCCATGCCCCGTGTGGATGAGCTTGTAGAAAGGCTGGGAACAGCCAGGTTTCTCACCACATTGGACCTGACCAAAGGTTACTGGCAAATACCTTTATCTGATAGCGCCAAAGAAAAAACAGCCTTTTCGGTTCCGGAGGGGCTGTACCAGTATAAGATGTTACCCTTTGGGTTGCATGGGGCTCCAGCAACCTTTCAACGGGCGATGGATAAAATTTTGAGGCCCCATAGAAAATATGCAGCTGCCTATTTGGATGATGTGGTAATTCACAGTACAGACTGGGGTTTACATTTGGTTAAAGTACAAGCAGTACTGGACTCAATCAGAGAGGCAGGGTTAACTGCTAACCCAAAGAAGTGCTGCCTCGCAATGGAGGAGGTCAAATACTTGGGCTTCACCATAGGCAGAGGTCTGATTAGGCCCCAATTGAATAAAGTTGATGCTATTCAAAACTGGCCTCGTCCAGTGAATAAAAAACAGGTAAGGGCTTTTTTGGGAATTACTGGGTACTATAGACGGTTTATTCCTAATTTTGCGACCACAGCGGTGCCGTTGTCAGACCTTACCAAAGGGAAGCAGTCAAATGTGGTGAAATGGAACCCTGATGCAGAAAAGGCGTTCCAAGCGTTAAAAGTGGCTTTGTGTTCACAACCGGTGTTGATAACACCAGATTTTTCAAAAGAATTTGTGGTACAGACAGATGCCTCAGAGGTAGGGATAGGTGCTGTGCTGTCCCAAACCAGAGATGGGGACGAACACCCTATCATTTATTTGAGTAGGAAACTCAATGAGCATGAAAAAAGGTATGCCATTGTGGAAAAGGAGGCTTTGGCCATTAAGTGGGCACTAGATACCTTGAGATATTACCTCTTGGGTAGACAATTCAGACTAGTGACAGACCATGCCCCTTTAAAATGGATGTATGTAAATAGAGGCAAGAATGCTCATGTAACTAGATGGTTTCTAGCGTTGCAGGACTTTAAGTTTACTGTCGAACATAGACCGGGAACACAATTGGCCAACGCAGATGCATTGTCTCGCATCTTCTGTTTGGGGGCTACAAGTGTTCCGGCCCCTAGGTCGAAACAGGGGAGGGGGATATGTGACAAGAACACTGGGATAGTGTTTGAGGGCAGGTATATTTGTCCCAGGTTCTTGTCTTACATGTTTTAGAAAATGTTAACTTCTAGGAAAAATGCTTTTTGTTTTGTCTGAACCTTTTCAGTTTGCTGTAAAAGCTGGGTAAAGGCTCTGAGAGAGAGATAAGGCGAGTTCTAGACATTGGGCCCAGTTCGGGTCTTTGGCCTCACAGAGGGCTAATCAGGGTTTCAGCTGTGTAAGAGTGATATAGTGCTTCTAACCTGATTAGTATGGGCAGACTGCCTGGGAAGGCTGCAGGATCTGTGTGTGAGAGACACGCTTTCTGATGCAAGTAAGCTATACAGTATGTACTGAAGAACTCTGTGTTTTGTTTAGTGACAGTTAGGAACATCTTATGTTTAGTTAGTGCCGGACAGGCAAGGTATTTTTATTTTGGGGTTTGTTTTATTTTCTGTTTCAATAAAACTGGCCGGGGTCAGTTGTACCAGAAACTGGACTTGTGTTGTTCCTCAGCTGCTGCGTGCTGCCATATTCCCCAGGAAAAGGCACCTTGCACCCCTACAGTGTTACAATAGACACATCTATATATATATATATATATATATATATAGATATATATACACACACACACACACACACACACACACACACACACACACACACACACATACCACACACATTCATACATACACAAATACACATACAGAACACATACAGTAAATACATACATATGTAGGGATCATATTATACACACATTTCATATACAGTATTGGTGGTATACTGTACATACCACCAGCGGCTGGGAGCAGTGGGAGGCGGGAGAAGACTGGCGGCCAGTGGCGGGCCAGTGAGGTGGGAGAGAGCTGCTGCAGCTGAGCATGCGCAGCCAGCAGCTCTCCCCGGACTTTGTCTATACAGAGAGCTACTATACGTAGCTCTCTGCTGCAGTAGCTCCATGGTAGCGGTCGCGATCGCGGCTTTTGCTGAGACGGAGACACTGCTGTCTCCGTCTTACAAATAAGGCCACAAATGACAGGGGGGGCACGGGCCCGAGTGCCCCCCCCCCCCTGGATCCGCCACTGGACGGGGTCTATTAACCCAAGACATCTCCTGCTGTATTAGCATATTTTCACTTTGCAGACTGTGTCCAAAGATGCAACAGCGATGCGAACTGCGTCCATATCTGAATCACTCCCATTGCCACCAGATTTGGTGCCTGCATAAATCTAAGGTCACTGCAGTGGCGCACCCAGGGGGGGTTTCCGGGCACCCAGAAACCCCCCTCCACCCAAAAAAAAAAACTTTTTTTTTTTTTTTTTAGCTGCATGAGATTATTAATGGCTGTCTAGCGTCCTCTGCAGCCTGCTGTCTTCCTGGTGGCACTTGTAAGTGCTTAATAAAAGTTTACTTTGTTTTAATTATAGTACATATATATCCATGTACATACATATATACACACATGTACATACATATAAACACACACACACACACACACACACACACACACACACACACATATATGATATATATACATGCGTATATACGTGTACTGTGTATATAAATATATATATATATATATATATATATATATATACATACATGTTTAATATGGTATATGGGAGGCCTATTGTGTTTCTTTGTGCTTGCTGACGATGAGTATACGTTGAGCCTTGTATCTTCATTCATACATATGGAGTAAATATTGCACTTTGACTAAACTACAGTGTGCTGGTCCTGTCTATACTAGTGACTCTTTTGCGGGATGGACATGTGATGCTATATATATATATGTGTGTGTGTATATATGGTATATATATATATATATATATATATATGTGTGTGTAGATAGAGATATATATATATATATATATATATATATAAATACACACACACAGACACACTACTTTTACGGACCCAGCATATACTGGGTCACCTCAGTCCCCACCCCCGTGCTTGGCTCCACCCAGTTCTGGAAACCTTCCCATGCAAATCCTGCGTTTGCCACTGCACTGATAACAGAATTTATATGCATTTTCTTGATCACACTCAAATCAGGTACTGGCTAATTATTAGTGATATGGTTACGGCTAAAACCAAGTTGGAGAAAGGACCTCTGACGTCACCAGGGGGAGGAGCCATGTAACCAGGGAGAGAAGCCATGCTCGAACAGGTTACCCGAAATGTACCCTCGTGGGCTCGCTTCGCTCACCACGCTTAGGGTTACTAAAGGGAGTAGTTGGTGGCGTGGATAGTATAAGAACTATCCCACTGTCCTAGCTCCTCCCCCTGATGTTAGAGGTCCTTTCTCCAACTTGATTTTAGCATCTACCTTAGTGATATCCCATTTTCTGCTTCCTTCTTATGTCAAATGAAGATTTCTCTGACGTCCTAGTGGATGCTGGGTACTCCGTAAGGACCATGGAGAATAGACGGGCTCCGCAGGAGACTGGGCACTCTAAAAGAAAGATTAGGTACTATCTGGTGTGCACTGGCTCCTCCCTCTATGCCCCTCCTCCAGACCTCAGTTAGAATCTGTGCCCGGCCCGAGCTGGTTGCACACTAGGGGCTCTCCTGAGCTTCTAGAAAAAGAAAGTATTTGTTAGGTTTTTTATTTTCAGTGAGATCTGCTGGCAACAGACTCACTGCTACGAGGGACTGAGGGGAGAGAAGCGAACCTACCTGCTTGCAGCTAGCATGGGCTTCTAAGGCTACTGGACACCATTAGCTCCAGAGGGATCGAACACAGGGCCCGACCTCGATCGTCCGGTCCCGGAGCCGCGCCGCCGTCCCCCTTGCAGAGCCAGAAGACAGAAGAGAATCCTGAAAATCGGCGGCTGAAGACTTCGGTCTTCATTAAGGTAGCGCACAGCACTGCAGCTATGCGCCATTGCTCCCTATGCACACCACACACTCCGGTCACTAATGGGTGCAGGGCGCTGGGGGGGGGGGGGGGGGGGCGCCCTGGGCAGCAATTAGAGTACCTTACATGGCTAATTGACACATAATACAGCTTTTAAGCTGTATATGTGCATAATCCCCCGCCATTATACAGATAAAAAAGCGGGAGAAGTCCGCAGAGAAGGGGGCGGGGCTATCTTCCTCAGCACACCGGCGCCATTTTCTCTTCACAGCTCCACTGGAAGACAGCTCCCCAGGCTCTCCCCTGCAGTTTCCAGGCTTCAAGGGTAAAAAAGAGAGGGGGGGCACTAAATTTAGGCGCAAACTATATATAAAAGCAGCTATAGGGAAAATCGCTTTTGTTAGTGTAAATCCCTGATTATATAGCGCTGTGGTGTGTGCTGGCATACTCTCTCTCTGTCTCCCCAAAGGACTTTGTGGGGTCCTGTCCTCAGTCAGAGCATTCCCTGTGTGTGTGCGGTGTGTCGGTACGGCTGTGTCGACATGTTTGATGAGGAGGGTTATGTGGAGGCGGAGCAGGAGCCGATAAGTGTGATGTCGCCCCCTGCGGGGCCGACACCGGAGTGGATGGATATGTGGAAGGTTTTAACCGACAGTGTCAACTCCTTACATAAAAGGTTTGACGACGTGACAGCCATGGGACAGTCGGCATCTCAGCCCGCACCTGCCCAGGCGTCTCAGAGGCCATCAGGGGCTCAAAAACGCCCGCTGACTCAGATGGCAGACACAGATGTCGACACGGAGTCTGACTCCAGTGTCGACGAGGATGAGATAAATGTACAGTCCACAAGAGCCATCCGATGTATGATTACGGCTATGAAAGATGTTTTACACATTGCTGACATAAACCCGGTTACCACAAAAAAGGGTATTATGTTTGGGGAGAAAAAGCAGCCAGTGACTTTTCCCCCATCTGATGAGTTGAATGAACTGTGTGAAGAAGCGTGGTGTTCCCCTGATAAGAAACTAGTAATTTCTAAGAGGTTACTGACGGCGTACCCTTTCCCGCCAACGGATAGGTTACGCTGGGAGACATCCCCTAGGGTGGACAAGGCGCTCACACGCTTATCAAAAAAGGTGGCACTGCCGTCTCAGGATACGGCCGCCTTAAAGGAGCCTGCAGATAGAAAGCAGGAGGCTATCCTGAAGTCTGTGTATACACACTCAGGTACTATACTGAGACCTGCTATTGCTTCAGCATGGATGTGTAGTGCTGTAGCAGCATGGTCTGATTCCCTGTCAGATAACATTGATTCCCTTGACAGAGATACTATTTTGCTAACTATAGAGCATATTAAAGACGTAGTCTTATATATGAGAGATGCACAGAGGGACATTTGCCGGCTGGCATCTAGAATTAATGCATTGTCCATTTCTGCCAGGAGAGTATTATGGACTCGGCAGTGGACAGGTGATGCTGATTCTAAAAGGCACATGGAAGTTTTGCCTTATAAGGGTGAGGAACTGTTTGGGGACGGTCTCTCGGACCTCGTGTCCACAGCAACAGCTGGGAAGTCGACTTTTTTTTACCTCAGGTTCCCTCACAGCCTAAGAAAGCACCGTATTATCAAGTACAGTCCTTTCGGCCTCAGAAAGGCAAGCGGGTAAGAGGCGCGTCCTTTCTGCCCAGAGGCAGGGGTAGAGGGAAAAAGCTGCATCAGACAGCCAGTTCCCAGGAACAAATATCCTCCCCTGCTTCCACTAAGTCCACCGCATGACGCTGGGGCTCCACAGGTGGAGCCAGGTGCGGTGAGGGCCCGTCTCCGGAACTTCAGCTACCAGTGGGTTCGCTCACGGGTGGATCTCTGGGTTCTACAGGTATCTCAGGGATACAAGATGGAGTTCGAGACGTCTCCCCCTCGCCGTTACCTCAAATCAGCCTTGCCTGCTACTCCAAATCAAAGGGAGGTAGTACTGGCGGCAATTCACAAGCCGTACCTCCAGCAGGTGATAATCAAAGTTCCTCTCCTTCCACAGTGACGAGGTTACTATTCCACAATGTTTGTGATACCGAAACCAGACGGTTCGGTGAGACCCATTCTAAATTTGAAATCCTTGAACACTTATATAAGGAAGTTCAAGTTCAAAATAGAATCGCTCAGGGCGGTTATTGCAAGCCTGGAAGAGGGGGATTTTATGGTGTCACTGGACATCATGGAGGCTTACCTAAATGTCCCCATTTACCCACCTCACCAGGAGTACCTCAAGGTTGTGGTACAGAGCTGCCATTACCAATTCCAGACGTTGCCGTTTGGTATGTCCACGGCACCGAGGGTGTGTACCAAGGTAATGGCCGAAATGATGATACTCCTTCGAAAGACGGGAGTTATAATTATCCCGTACTTGGACGATCTCCTTATAAAGGAGAGGTCCAAGGAGCAGTTGTTGATCGGTGTAGCACTATCTCAGGAAGTGTTACAACAGCACGGCTGGATTCTGAATATCCCAAAGTCGCAGCTGATTCCTACAACGCGTCTGCTGATATTGGGCATGTTTCTGGACACAGAACAGAAGAAGGTGTTTCTCCCGGAGGAGAAGGCCAAGGAGTTGTCATCTCTGGTCAGAGACCTCCTGAAACCACAACAGGTGTCGGTGCATCATTGCACGCAAGTCCTGGGAAAGATGGTAGCTTCTTACGAAGCAATTCCCTTCGGCAGGTTCCATGCAAGGAACTTTCAGTGGGACCTGTTAGTCAAGTGAGGATCGCATCTTCAGATGCATCGGCTGATCACCCTGTCCCCGAGGGCCAGGGTGTCTCTGCTGTGGTGGCTGCAGAGTGCTCATCTTCTCGAGGGCCGCAGATTCGGCATTCAGGACTGGGTCCTGGTGACCACGGATGCAAGCCTCCGAGGTTGGGGAGCAGTCACTCAGGGAAGAAACTTCCAAGGACAATGGTCGAGTCAGGAGACTTCCCTACAAGGCGGCACAAGAAGCAGGATGGCGTTGGCAGAAGCCACAAGGATTCTCCGATGGGCGGAGAATCACGTGCTAACACTGTCAGCAGTGTTCATTCCGGGTGTGGAAAACTAGGAAGCAGACTTCCTCAGCAGGCACGACCTCCACCCGGGAGAGTGGGGACTTCTTTCAGAAGTCTTCACGCAGATTGTAGACCGTTGGGAACGGCCACAGGTGGACATGATGGCGTCCCGCCTCAACAAAAAGCTAAAAAAGTATTGCGCCAGGTCAAGAGACCCTCAGGCGATAGCTGTGGACGCACACTAGTGTCACCGTGGGTGTACCAGTCGGTTTATGTGTTCCCTCCTCTTCCTCTCATACCCAAGGTACGGAGGATAGTAAGTAAGAAAGGAGTAAGAACTATATTCGTAGTTCCGGATGGGCCAAGAAGAACTTGGTGCCCAGAACTACAAGAAATGATCTCGGAGAACCCATGGCCTCTGTCTCTCAGACAGGACCTGTTACTGCAGGGGCCCTGTCTGTTCCAAGACTTACCGCGGCTGCGTTTGAAGGCTTGGCGGTTGAACGTTGGATCCTAACGGAAAAGGGCGTTCCAGATGAAGTGATTCCTACGCTGTTAAAGGCTAGGAAAGACGCTGCCTGAAGTTCAGACGTTGTTAAGGGAGTGCTGCATATTCAGCCCCTTTTTTGTGCCTCCAGTGGCACCTTGGGATATCAACGTAGTGTTGGATTTCCTAAAATCACATTGTTTTGAGCCACTTCAGACCGTGGAGTTGAAGTATCTCACGTGAAAAGTGGTCATGCTTTTGGCCTTGGCTTCGGCTAGGCAGGTGTCAGAATGGGCGGCTTTGTCATGTAAAAGCCCTTATCTGATCTTCCATATGGACAGGGCAGAATTGAGGACTCGTGCCCAATTTCTCCCTAAGGTGGTATCAGCGTTTCTTTTGAACCAACCTATTGTGGTGCCTGCGGCTACTCGGGACTTGGAGGATTCCAAGTTGCTGGACGTAGTCCGGGCCCTGAAAATCTATGTTTCCAGGACGGCTAGAGTCAGAAAAACTGACTTGCTGTTTATCCTGCATGCACCCAACAAGCTGGGTGCTCCTGCTTCTAAGCAGACTATTGCTCGCTGGATCTGTAGCACGATTCAACTTGCACATTCTGCGGCTGGACTGCCGCATCCTAAATCAGTAAAAGCCCATTCCACGAGGAAGGGGGCTCTTCTTGGGCGGCTGCCTAAGGGGTCTCGGCATTACAACTTTGCCGAGCTGCTACCTGGTCGGGGTCAAACACGTTTGCAAACTTCTACAAGTTTGATACCCTGGCTGAGGAGGACCTTGAGTTTGCTCATGCGGTGCTGCAGAGTCATCCGCACTCTCCCGCCCGTTTGGGAGCTTTGGTATAATCCCCATGGTCCTTACGGAGTACCCAGCATCCACTAGGACGTCAGAGAAAATAAGAATTTACTCACCGGTAATTCTATTTCTCGTAGTCCGTAGTGGATGCTGGGAGCCCGTCCCAAGTGCGGATTTTCTGCAATACTTGTATATAGTTATTGCTTAACTAAAGGGTTATTGTTATGAGCCATCTGTTCAGTGAGGCTCAGTTGTTATTCATACTGTTAACTGGGTATAGTTATCACGAGTTGTACGGTGTGATTGGTGTGGCTGGTATGAGTCTTACCCGGGATTCCAAATCCTTTCCTTGTAGTGTCAGCTCTTCCGGGCACAGTTTCCCTAACTGAGGTCTGGAGGAGGGGCATAGAGGGAGGAGCCAGTGCACACCAGATAGTACCTAATCTTTCTTTTAGAGTGCCCAGTCTCCTGCGGAGCCTGTCTATTCCCCATGTTCCTTACGGAGTACCCAGCATCCACTACGGACTACGAGAAATAGAATTACCGGTGAGTAAATTCTTATTTTTTCAGGTATCACAAACACGTGGCTAGCTATGTATGTTGTGGAGATTAGACCCTTTAATGTGGAGTCCAAAGCCATAAGGATTGTAATTGTGAGCAGAGTCTAGGGGGATTATTGTGAGCAGGGTTTTGACATGCATATCCTCATGTGCATAGGCGTGCGCAGCACATTTTATTAGGGGATGCACGATTGGATGGGCGTGTCTAGCCCCGCCTATTGGGTGTCGCTAACACCACCTACTGGGCTTGTCTAGCACCACATATTGGCACTCAACGCAAACTAATATAGGGAATTCCCAATATTGGCTACCACTAAGTGAAAATGGCTATAGTCCAGTGTAGCTTATTGGCTACTCACAGCAATCTCAGCCATCTGAGGGTTCCCCATGGTACCCTCCCCAGAAGTGATGACTGTACATGTACGGTAATGCTGGGCGCGCATGCTAGACATGCCCCTGGCAGCTTGCTGAGCACATCACAGGGATGGGCTCCTTTACAGAGCCCCTGTCCCTGCCTGTGCTTATTAATACACCAAAGTGATACGATTACATATTGCAATGTGTAGCAACAGCCCCATATAGGTGATTTGGGTAAATATACGGACCTGGATAATACATAATACAAAAAATCTATATCATGGCTCCCAAAGTGGTGTGTGTGTGTGTGTGTGTGTGTGTGTGTGTGTGTGTGTGTGTGTATATGTATGTATATATATATATATATATATATATATATATATGCGGCACATGGGTAAATAAGACTCCATGGGCAGTAGGAGATAGGATCAACATTTGGAATTCAAATTTATCCTGATTCCGAGTCTTATTTACACCCGTGTGCCGCCTTCATGCATATTTAGATTGGACCTCATGCTAGAGGACACCCAGGAGGGCACCAGGGAAGTACAGGTTGAGTCTCCCTTATCCAAAATGCTTGGGACCAGAGGTATTTTGGATATGGGATTTTTCCGTATTTTGGAATAATTGCATACCATAATGAGATATCATGGTGATGGGACCTAAATCTAAGCACAGAATGCATTTATGTTTCATATACACCTTATACACACAGCCTGAAGGTCATTTTAGCCAATATTTTGTATAACTTTGTGCATTAAACAAAGTGTGTGTACATAAACACAATTAATTTATGTTTCATATACACCTTATACACACAGCCTGAAGGTCATTTAATACAATATTATTAATAACTTTGTGTATTAAACAAAGTTTGTGTACATTGAGCCATCAAAAAACAAAGGTTTCACTATCTCACTCTCACTCAAAAAAGTCCGTATTTCGGAATATTACGTATTTCGGAATATTTGGATATGGGATACTCAACCTGTATATGTATTTTTAGGTGAGTGCTGCTTTTCCGAAAAAAAAAAAAATATATATATATATATATATATATATATAATTTATTTTTTATATATTTAGTTGGAATGGTATTGTTATATGTTGCACGCTTGTCCCTGATGACGGGGCTGGACCCCAAAACGTAGGTGAATAAAGTACTACGAATAGTCAATCATTTCAAGACTGCAAAGTGCCGCCTATTTTGTTCCCAAATATTATATATATATATATATATATATATATATATTATGGGATGCTGAATGTCAGTAAACTAACATCAGCATCCCATGCCCCAGAATGCCGGCAGGGGTGTGAGCGCAACAAAGCCCCTTGCGGGCTCGCTGCACTCGCCACACTCCAGGCTCTCCCTGTCGTGGACACCAACAGGGGGGAATCACCTGTATTCCGGTGGCGATAAAGGACCCCCATTGGGATCCTGGTGTTAGTACTGAGATAGCCGGGATCCCGACGGGCGGTATTTTAACGGCATACCATATATGCATAAATAAATATATACATATAATTTGTTTAATATGTTAAATTTGCATATACTACCATATATTATATCCTACTCCTTTGAGACATCTATATTATTAATAATGTATTATTTTTACTTATATTACACAGTATATGATGATTTACTGTGTAATATAAATAATAACAATAATAGTACATTATTAATAATAATATACTCAACTGTACATTCTCCCCTGGCTGGCCCCTCTCTTTCCCCAGCAGGAGCAGGTATAGCAGGAGCAATTTACTTAAAAACTATTACAATTTAATGTCATTCACTCAGAGAGGCACAGTACTCTTTCTGTCTCTCTGCTGAGTAATAGATTGTCATTATTTGGGTGTACTTGGATGGACTTACTTCACCTCCTCCTAAGCGAAGCGTTGTGGGCTGTGGCATTGCTATAAACACAATGAGGAGAGAGCGGGAGTGCGGGCAAGTATCCGTGCGGTGTGACATCATCACGTCACATGCATCGCGCCGTTAGGAGGAGCAGGGAGGAGGATTACATGACCCATGTATAAGATCAATGAATAACCCATCCTGGGTGTCTGGCCGGCCGTCTGTCGGGTGCAGCGGGCGGGGGGGACGGAGTTTACAATAGGCAGGCTTAGCGATCACGGCAGCGGCAGCAGGCATGTGTGAGGGGGGTGCCGAACATTAGGGGGTGCCTGTGCGCACCAGGCACCCCCTGTGCGCACGCCTATGCTCATGTGCACTTGCATGATCACCATGTCCCAAATGTTTTATTTATTTATTACCAGTTACTTATATAGCGCACACACATTCCGCAGCGCTTTCCAGAGAATATTTGCCCATTCACATCAGTCCCTGCCCCAGTGGAGCTTACAATCTATATTCTCTATCACATGGTAACACACACATATTCACACTAGGGTTAATTTTGTTGGGAGTCAATTTACCTAGCAGTATTTTTTTGGATTGTGGGAGGAAACCCACGCAAGTACGGGGAGATTATACATGACCTCAGTGCTGTGAGGCAGTAATGCTAACTATTACACCATCCGTACTGCCATGCTCTAAAGTGACCCCTAAACTTAAGTTCCCTGGGTCCCCCAAACCACTGCTCTGGTGGAGTTCATTCCCCTTTTCTGCTCTAGCAACCTCTATTTTTCTGGGAAGGCTTTTCATTAGATTTTAAAGCATGGCTGCAGTGATTCAAGACAAAATCATTAATAAGGTTTCAGCAATGATGTTAGGAGATAATGCCAAGGATTGCAGTTAGCGTTCCAATTCACCCCAAAGGAATTTTAAGGGGTTAAAATCAGGGCTCTGAGCAAGTCAGTCAATTTCAGATTATCCTGTCAGATTACCAGATGGTGAAATGCAATTTATCACTCCACTAGTACATAGCCAATGGCATTTTGTTTTACACTTCTCCAGCTGACATTTGTGGCTGCACATTCTGAACTGAGGCTTGTTGTGACTGCCATGAAAACCCAATCCATGAAACTTCCAATGAACACTTCTTGTGCTTACCGTGCTTCCAGACGTGGTTTGGAATTTGGTAGTGTTTAAAAGCAAGGACAGATGATAATTACACTGCTTGTTTCAATGCTCTTCCCATACTGGGAGCTTCCGTGGCCTATTGCCTTGCAGCATAGCTGTTGTTTCTCCTAGATGATTCCACTTTACAATAACAGTCATTGAGGCAGTTCTAGCATGACAGCCTGCTAGTGTAAAGGGCCCCATACACTAGGCCAATTATGCCCGATTTCAGCCCTTTTCGGGCATTCGGCCCGATATATTGTCGGATGTCAGATATAATGTATCCCGCAGTAAATGGGATAGTAAAAGATACATCGTATGCAAAAAAAACCTGCATATAATATATCTAATACTATCTTACCAACGGGGAGGCTGCCGGGAGGTTGGACGAAATCTTATATGACATGACGTACCGTCATGTCGTATACGTGTATGGGGCCCTTAAGACTGTGAAGAGTGTAACTTTATGCATCTGTTTGAAATGGCTGTGCTTGAAATAGTCAAATACAGTAATTAGAGCTGGTATCCTATATTTTACTTTAAATTGGACTTACACTGAAGAGTATGGAATGCATACAGTAAAATGGGTAGAACATGGCTTTAACTTAAATCCAATTTCTCTGACGTCCTAAGTGGATGCTGGGGACTCCGTCAGGACCATGGGGAATAGCGGCTCCGCAGGAGACAGGGCACAAAATTAAAAGTTTGACCACTAGGTGGTGTGCACTGGCTCCTCCCCCTATGACCCTCCTCCAAGCCTCAGTTAGGTTTTTGTGCCCGGCCGAGAAGGGTGCAATCTAGGTGGCTCTCCTAAAGAGCTGCTTAGAATAAAAGTTTGTTAGGTTTTTTATTTTCAGTGAGTCCTGCTGGCAACAGGCTCACTGCAACGCGGGACTAAGGGGAGAAGAAGCGAACTCACCTGCGTGCAGGATGGATTGGCTTCTTAAGCTACTGGACACTAGCTCCAGAGGGACGATCACAGGTACAGCCTGGATGGGTCACCGGAGCCGCGCCGCCGGCCCCCTTACAGATGCTGAAGAGAGAAGAGGTCCAGAAATCGGCGGCTGAAGACGTCCCAGTCTTCTTAAGGTAGCGCACAGCACTGCAGCTGTGCGCCATTGCTCTCAGCACACTTCACACTGCGGTCACTGAGGGTGCAGGGTGCTGGGGGGGGGGCGCCCTGGGCAGCAATGTAATTACCTTTACTGGCTAAAAATACATCACATATAGCCCCTGGGCTATATGGATGTATTTAACCCCTGCCAGGATTACAGAAAAAAACGGGAGAAGAGCCCGCCGTGAAGGGGGCGGGGCCTATCTCCTCAGCACACAGCGCCATTTTTCCCACACAGATCTGCTGGTGGGAAGGCTCCCAGGCTCTCCCCTGCACTGCACTACAGAAACAGGGTTAAAACAGAGAGGGGGGGCATATTTTGGCGATATTAATATATATTAAGCTGCTATAAGGGAAAACACTTACTATAAGGTTGTCCCTGTATAATTATAGCGCCTTGGTGTGTGCTGGCAAACTCTCCCTCTGTCTCCCCAAAGGGCTAGTGGGGTCCTGTCCTCTATCAGAGCATTCCCTGTGTGTGTGCTGTGTGTCGGTACGTGTGTGTCGACAGGTATGAGGACGATGTTAGTGGAGGCGGAGCAATTGCCTGTAATGGGATGTCACCCCCTAGGGAGTCGACACCGGAATGGATGGCTTTATTTATGGAATTACGTGATAGTGTCAACACGCTACAAGGTCGGTTGACGATATGAGACGGCCGGCAAACCAATTAGTACCTGTCCAGGCGTCTCAAACACCGTCAGGGGCTTTAAAACGCCCATTACCTCAGTCGGTCGACATAGACACAGACACGGACACTGACTCCAGTGTCGACGGTGAAGAAACAAACGTATTTTCCAGTAGGGCCACACGTTACATAATCACGGCAATGAAGGAGGCGTTACATATTTCTGATACTACAAGTACCACAAAAATGGGTATTATGTGGGGTGTGAAAAAAACTACCTGTAGTTTTTCCTGAATCAGATAAATTGATTGAAGTGTGTGATGAAGCGTGGGTTACCCCCGATAGGAAGTTGCTAATTTCAAAGAAGTTATTGGCATTATACCCTTTCCCGCCAGAGGTTAGGGCGCGCTGGGAAACACCCCCTAGGGTAGATAAGGCGCTCACACGCTTATCAAAACAAGTGGCGTTACCGTCTCCTGATACGGCCGCCCTCAAAGATCCAGCTGATAGGAGGCTGGAAAATACTCTAAAAAGTATATACACACATACTGATGTTATACTGCGACCAGCAATCGCCCCAGCATGGATGTGCAGTGCTGGGGGGGTTTGGTCGGAATCTCTGACTGGAAATATTGATACCCTGAATAGCGACAATATTTTATTGACTATAGAGCATTTAAAGGATGCATTTTCTTTATATGCGAGGTGCACAGAGGGATATTGGCACTCTGGCATCAAGGGTAAGTGCGCTGTCCATTTCTGTCAGAAGAAGTTTATGGACGCGACAGTGGTCAGGTGATGCGGATTCCAAGCGGCATATGGAAGTTTGCCGTATAAAGGGGAGGAATTATTTGGGGTCGGTCTATCGGACTTGGTGGCCACGGCAACAGCCGGAAAATCCACCTTTTTTACCTCAGGTCACCTCCCAACAGAAAAAGACACCGTCTTTTCAGCCTCAGTCCTTTCGTTCTCATAAGAACAAGCGGGCAAAAGGCCATTCATATCTGCCCGAGGCAAAGGAAAGGGTAAGAGACTGCAGCAAGCAGCTCCTTCCCAGGAGCAGAAGCCTTCCCCCGCTTCTGGAAAGTCCTCAGCATGTCGCTGGGGCCCTACAAGCGGACTCAGGTCCGGTGGGGGGGTCGTCTCAAGAATTTCAGCGCGCAGTGGGCTCACTCGCAAGTCGACCCCTGGATCCTGCAGGTAGTATCACAGGGGTACAGATTGGAATTCGAGACGTCTCTTCCTCGCAGATTCCTGAAGTCTGCTTTACCAACATCTCCCTCCGACAGGGAGACGGTGTTGGAAGCTATTCACAAGCTGTATTCCCAGCAAGTAATAGTCAAGGTACCCCTACTACAACAAGGAAAGGGGTATTATTCCACGCTGTTTGTGGTACCGAAGCCGGACGGCTCGGTGAGACCTATTCTAAGTCTGAAATCTTTTGAACACTTACATACAAAGGTTCAAGTTCAAGATGAAATCACTCAGAGCAGTGATAGCGAATCTGGAAGAAGGGGACTTTATGGTGTCCTGGGACATCAACGATGCTTACCTCCATGTCCCAATTTGCCCTTCACACCAAGGGTACCTCAGGTTCGTGGTACAAAACTGTCACTATCAGTTTCAGACGTTGCCGTTTGGATTGTCCACGGCACCCCGGGTCTTTACCAAGGTAAAGGCTGAAATGATGATTCTACTTCAAAGAAAAGGCGTATTAATTATCCCTTACTTGAACGTTCTCCTGATAAGGGCAAGATCCAGAGAACAGTTAGAGGTCGCAGTAGCACTATACCAAGTAGTGCTACAACAGCACGGGTGGATTCTAAATATTCCAAAATCCCAGCTGATCCCGACAACACGTCTGCTGTTCCTAGGGATGATTCTGGACACAGTTCAGAAAAAGGTTTTTCTCCCGGAGGAGAAAGCCAGGGAGTTATCCGAGCTAGTCAGGAACCTCCTAAAACCAAGAAAAGTGTCAGTGCATCAATGCACAAGAGTCCTGGGTAAATGATGGCTTCTTACGAAGCGATTCCATTCGGCAGATTCCACGCAAGAACCTTTCAGTGGGATCTGCTGGACAAATGGTCCGGATCGCATCTTCAGATGCATCAGCGGATAGCCCCGTCTCCAAGGACAAGGGGGTCTCTTCTGTGGTGGTTGCAGAGTGCTCACCTTTTTGGAGGGCCGCAGATTCGGCATTCAGGACTGGGTCCTGGTGACCACAAATGCCAGCCTGAGAGGCTGGGGAGCAGTCACACAGGGAAGAAATTTCCAGGGAGTGTGGTCAAGCCTGGAGACTTCACTTCACATAAATATACTGGAGCTAAGGGCAATTTACAATGCTCTAAGCCTGGCAAGACCTCTGCTTCAGGGTCAGCCGGTGTTGATCCAGTAGGACAACACCACGGCAGTCGCCCACGTAAACAGACAGGGCGACACAAGAAGCAGGAGGGCAATGGCAGAAGCTGCAAGGATTTTTCGCTGGGCAGAAAATCATGTGATAGCACTGTCAGCAGTGTTCATTCCGGGAGTGGACAACTGGGAAGCAGACTTCCTCAGCAGACACGATCACCACCCGGGAGAGTGGGGACTTCACCCAGAAGTCTTCCACATGATTGTGAACCGTTGGGAAAAACCAAAGGTGGACATGATGGCGTCCCGCCTCAACAAAAAACTGGACAGGTATTGCGCCGGGTCAAGAGACCCTCAGGCAATAGCTGGGGACGCATTGGTAACACCATGTGTGTACCAGTCAATGTATGTGTTCCCCCCTCTGCCTCTCATACCCAAGGTACTGAGAATTATAAGGCGAAGGGGAGTAAGAACGATACTCGTGGCTCCGGATTGGCCAAGAAGGACTTGGTACCCGGAACTTCAAGAGATGCGCACGGAGGATCCGTGCACTCTACCTCTAGACTTACCGCGGCTGCGTTTTACGGCATGGCGGTTGAACGCCGGATCCTGAAGGAGAGGGCTCCGACGGAGGAATTTCAACTGGGTCGATTCCTACATTTCCTGCAAACTGGATTGTCTATGGGCCTCAAATTGGGGTCCATTAAGGTTCAAATTTCGGCCCTGTCGATTTTCTTCCAGAAAGAATTGGCTTCAGTTCCTGAAGTCCAAGCTTTTGTCAAAGGAGTACTACATATACAGCCCGGTTGTGCCTCCAGTGGCACCGTGGGATCTCAATGTAGTTTTGGGATTTCTCAAATCCCATTGGTTTGAGCCACTCAAATCGGTGGATTTGAAATATCTTACATGGAAAGTGACCATGCTACTGGCCCTGGCTTCGGCCAGGAGAGTGTAAGAATTGGCGGCTTTATCGTACAAAAGCCCATATCTGATTTTCCATTGGGACAGGGCAGAACTGCGGACGCGTCCTCAGTTTCTCCCTAAGGTGGTATCAGCGTTTCACCTGAACCAACCTATTGTGCTGCCTGCGGCTTCTAGCGACTTGGAGGACTCCAAGTTGTTCGACGTTGTCAGAGCCTTAAAAATATATATATATATTTAAAGGACGGCTGGAGTCAGAAAGGCTGACTCGCTGTTTATACTGTATGCACCCAACAAGCTGGGTGTTCCTGCGTCTAAGCAGACGATTGCTCGTTGGATTTGTAGCACAATTCAACTTGCGCATTCTGTGGCAGGCCTGCCACAGCCAAAATCTGTAAATGCCCACTCCACAAGGAAGGTGGGCTCACCTTGGGCGGCTGCCCGAGGGGTCTCGGCATTGCAACGCTGCCGAGCAGCTAAGTGGTCAGGGGAGAATACGTTTGTATAATTCTACAAATTTGATACCCTGGCTAAGGAGGACCTGGAGTTCTCTCATTCGGTGCTGCAGAGTCATCCGCACTCTCCCGCCCGTTTGGGAGCTTTGGTATAATCCCCATGGTCCTGACGGAGTCCCCAGCATCCACTTAGGACGTCAGAGAAAATAAGAATTTACTTACCGATAATTCTATTTCTCGTAGTCCGTAGTGGATGCTGGGCGCCCATCCCAAGTGCGGATTGTCTGCAAAACTTGTACATAGTTATTGTTACAAAAATCGGGTTATTATTGTTGGAAGCCATCTTTTCAGAGGCTCCTCTGTTATCATGCTGTTAACTGGGTTCAGATCTCAAGTTGTACAGTGTGATTGGTGTGGCTGGTATGAGTCTTACCCGGGATTCAAAATCCTTCCTTATTGTGTACGCTCGTCCGGGCACAGTGTCCTAACTGAGGCTTGGAGGAGGGTCATAGGGGGAGGAGCCAGTGCACACCACCTAGTGGTCAAACTTTTAATTTTGTGCCCTGTCTCCTGCGGAGCCGCTATTCCCCATGGTCCTGACGGAGTCCCCAGCATCCACTACGGACTACGAGAAATAGAATTATCGGTAAGTAAATTCTTATTTATTCCACTTATCAGGGTCTTCCTTTATGCTTTATGAAATAAAAAACCCCAAAGGCAACTTTAGAGTCTGACAACACAAATGTGTAATACAAAACAATTTATTAAATTAACACAATAGAAACTATTTTATCTCCGGAGATACTTAAACGTATTATAGACTGTAGAAAAAAAAGTAATGCTTCTCTTGTAACCATTTAAATGTTACTTAATAAAAATGTAACAGATAAAATATGTGTCAATACAAAACACACAATGTTGCCACGATTTTCCTTGTATATCTTTGTAGGAAATATTAGATATATAATGTCCACACAATGATGGGATTATACTTGCATAGTAAATAGTCCCAAAGGATCAGTACACATGCGGGGGTTAAGTGAAAAGACTGGGTAGGCTGCAAGGCACTGTTGGATCCCCTGCCTTGCTCAGTCCCACAGGCCCCTTTACTCACAGTTTATAGTGGAGACAGCGGCAAATGAGTAGGGGAGAGATTGGGCTCATCCACTGTAGATATGTGGCGGCCCAGCTGACTCAGACTCTCCTCACTGACAGCAGGATAGTAAATTTTGGTACAGTGAGCTGATGTACTCCTTGTGGTTTTCCACGTCAGATGCTAGTAAGCGTGGCCAATATATGATCCCGGACTTGGTGCTGGTTATAAATGGCTGTAGATAATAAACAGCTGGCACCATAGGAGGATTTACCACAAGGCAACCAATGCAGCTGCTTAGGGCCCTGTGGGTCTGGGGGGGGGGCACCGATAAGGCGGCATTGAGGGCATTACCGGTGGACGGCGACCACCATCAAAAATTTTGGAGCACTGGGCTGGCTGAATACTCCCATAATAGGGTATGGGGACCTGCTACATTCAGTGAGGGGAGCACAGATCTAAAATATAGTAACTGAGTGATGTAATAAAGGAAGTTAGAGGTGAGGGGTCATGGTATAACCAGTAATGGGGGAAAGTAATATTTTGCAATAGAAGATACGGAGGAAAAACAACAAATAATGTAAGAGGCATAAATCAGGAAGGAAAATACAGTGCTATTTATTGTTTGAGGGAGTGGGCCCTAAATCAGTATCTTGCTTAGGGCTCCGTGAGGTCTAAATCCACCTCTGGCTGACACAGTACGTGTGGCAAAATGATGGTAACCAAATGGTGGCAAACAAACAAGGAATCCTGTCTCTTCAACCGGTTTCTCCACACTGAAGGGTAGCTTTCTCAAGAAGCAAGGATCCACCCTTCAGTGAGATAAAATGGTTTCTATTGTGTTATTTTAATAAATTGTTTTGTATTACACATTCATGTTGTCAGACTCTAAAGTTGTCTTTGTGCCATTGGGGTATTTTCTTTTGTATTTCAATATTTTGAGGAAGGCATACCTCATATCTTGACGGCAGCAGGCAACTTGTTTAATCAGCCACACGCTAGCGCTTCTGCTATTTTGTCTTTTTTATGTTTTATGATAGATATATTAGGAGAAAACAGAGGTTAATATTAGTAAACACCATGACCATTTAAGTAATTGATTTGGATACATTGCCATTTAAAGTTAAAGGTGATTAAAAGTATTTGTGTATTGTGTGATTTATTTTGTACCCTGACAGCTCTGAGTTTTGCAGGTTAGGCAGAGATGTCATTGGATGGTTTTCAAGGGGGCATGGACACGCCCTCTATGTAGGTCACATGCCCATGCAGTATCGGAGCCTCGCGGTGCTCTCTACATTCCTGGTTTCAGGCACACTAGGTAAATGCAGGTGTCGTGGGGCAGCAACACTGCCACCCCCAGGGCCCTGTGCCCTGGTTTGCAGCATTGCTCATAAACACCTTGTTACAGCCCTGCCTTTGATATTGTATTATGATCCCAATTTAGAGTCAGGAGCAAAACATTACTTTTTTTTTTTTTTAATTGAAAAGTACACCTTGGCCAAACCATAATGCATTGTAAGGAAGGGAGGATGGTGGGTGTGGCTAGGTACATTTTAAAATCTGCATACAAAATTATTGGTGGAAAGGTGTGTGTCTTAGCTCAACTCTGGATTGCAGCCAGTATTTTCACTGCATGTACAAAATGTTAAATAAGTAAATGCATTTGCACCACTTCTAGTACACGTGTTTTTTTCAAGCAGCTCTTTACTTTTTTCTTCTTTTTTGCTTTGCTTTTAACTCTAAATGAGGCCTTATGTGTAAAAAGTTTGTACATATTGATACAAATGAAAAATGTAAACCATTGATGAGATGCTACGTACGTTGTGGTTAATTAGGAGAACAAAAACCTCTCCTGTTTATTCAGGAAAATGGGCAACATTTCTTTCCTACATAACCTGTTATATTATCCTGCAAAGTTCAGATGGAAACTCACAACTAATTGAATCTCCATGAAATCATCTGAAGCAAACTATAATTGTCTAGCCAACTATAAGATTTAGTTTAAAAAAAAAAATGTTATTGAAAGAATGAGAGACAATAGTTAAATGACCTACACAGAGACAAGACAAATGGTACAACAAAACTAAGCAATAACCTTAAACTTATAAGGACCATCAATAATTCACTTGTACACTATAAAGTAGTCTCATCCAATTATATAATGTTTAGTAGAATATAGTACAGAGAAGAAATAAAAATAAGAATACAGGAAGTATAATGAAAGTAGGGGGAGTGGGATGACCGCACATAAAGAAAAAGGAAGAGAAATGAGAAAGAGTGGGTAGGAGGAAGGATGGTGGGGTGTGTGACTGGATTCAGAATGATATCCCGGCTGTCAGGATCCCGGCGGTCAGGAGGCCGACGCCGGGATCACAACAGCCAGAATACCAGCGGCAAACGCAATATGTCCCCCCTCAGTAGCTTGGGAGATCCATGCAAAGTAGATGTCATAGAAGGCTCTGCCAGAATAACAAGGGTTTCCAGAATTTTCTGACCTTGTTCTACCATTTTAGACATGTGAGTTGTGTGCTAGGTTCAGATTGTCCATCAGAGTATAGACTCCAATGTGAACGATTACGCATCTGCTTTCGCAATCACTTCTGCAAAAACGTGGATGCTTGCCCAGTGTGACCAGGGCAGTAGAGAGCCTGGCTGGACCCAGGTACTTTTCAGGGGGCATGGCCCTGCACACTTAGAAACCCCCCCAGAAAAAATAGTACTTTAAGCACCTGGGGGAGGGGGACTTGGCCCCCTGCTGGGCCTCTCCATCAAGCCTGGGTCTAGGTAAATAGTACCTGCCCCCCGACCCCCCCCCCCCCCCCCCCCCATCGGAGCCACTAAGTGTGACTTAGACGTATGCACAGAAGACAAAAATAGCTCAACTGTATCTGACATTGACATTGTGTCTGACTCAGACTCAGGCCTGTATTCACATGACTAGCTTAGCAATTTCATATAATTCTGACCACTTTGTACCAGACATTTGTGACCTCCTCTAAATGTAAGCAGGAGGCAATAAACAATGAGCACTTTCAGAGAAGATGTTGTAGCTGAATAATGCTGTCCCAAATGTAGACTAAGTTTGCATTCTGAGGTTGAAGACATGACATGAACCATCTTAAATAATTGGTTAACATTTTGATGGACAATACTCATATTAAACACTAGTTGTATAGTTATATAGGCCTTGATTCGGACTTGCACGCATGACAGCTACAAATGTGGCTCCAGAAATAAGTGTGGGTCTTTGTCCATATTCAAAATTACATAGGAACATACAGCAGATAAGAACCACTTGGTCCATCTAGTCTGCCCAGCATATGCACACACTAGGGATCATTTTTGTTCGGAGCCAATTAACCTATCAGCATATTTTTAATTTTTTCTTCAATAATTTATTAAAGAACTGCACATATACAGTATACAGGAAGAGTTTGTCAAGGCAAGTGTACATCAGAAATCCAGTTAAACTCAAAGGAGTAGTAGGGACACAGTAATATGAACAATGTTATTGTCTGGTGGAAACAGGTGATCTGCTTGATGTTACACGGATCAGAGAAAGATATATAAAACACATAGAAAAGGGATAGGCTTAAAATTCTTCAACAGGAACCCATTGGCCAGAAGTATAGATAGTTAGAATGGCTGAGTACCATTTGTGAGCACTTCAAGATTGTACCAGGAAGTCAGGGATATAGCTGTACGTAAGGTATTTTTAAGTGATGGAGGAAGAGATTGTACATGTGGTAACCATATAGAAAAAAACTTATCAGCCCTTTTCTCTTTATTAAGTGACATTACAAGCCAATCCATTGAAAATAAGTATGAAACCCCAGGTAAAAATAATGACAGTGTTAAAGTATCAGACATAATCTACTGTGATAGTATAGTCTTCCGTCCCACTGCTGCTAGTTTAGTCAATAATAACCTCTGTCCCAAAGGCGGTCTGTTCCTAGTGGGAGTCATGTATATGTCCCATAAAGCCCATTCTGGAGTGGGGGTAATAGTGACGCCATAAGTGTCTTTTATGTAGTGTCCTATCAACATCCAAAATTTGTGAACCTCAGGGCAGTTCCACATACAAATCTTCATCTGGAGCCGCACAGTTGAAACATTTCGAGACAGTAGAGGTACCCATGTGCAGAAATCATTTCAGGGTGTAATACGCACAATGCAGTAATTTTTATTGCATCTCTAAGTAGGAAACTCAGATTAACATTTTATTTAATCATGTAAATGCAGAGAGAATGGTCTCAAGGGGGACATCTGGTAAATCTGTAGTCCATTTTGCCTGCCCTCCCTGTGAACCCTCTGGAGCAAGCTGTCTTTTGATGTGTGCATATAATGAAGAGGTATTGCATGCCCTTCCATCAGCCTGATTACTCAACATATCAAGTTCATTTGAGATATCTTTGTCAGTGAATTTGGAGAGAACAGTGGAAGTATAACTTCTTATTTGATAATATACAAATAAAGGAATGGATAGATTTGGGTATTTGTCTTGCAATTATTGTAAAGATAACCTTTTTTCCAGCCATTCTTTTCCAAAACATGTATAAGTAAACTAAGTCCTTCCCTGTTCCTGGCCTCGGACCATGGGGAGTAGTGTGGTAATAAGTTACGAGTATTAGTAGTATGGTAAAGCGGTAAGAATATGGTTTTATAAGAGAAGAGTTTTAAGATGGAGCGAGAAAACCGCCAGGTGGCACAAGTGTTTGTAAGTAATAAGTTACCAGCAATGGTAGCAGGGTATTCAGAAGGTTTCAAATGTAACAAACCAGGTAAGGACATGTCTGGACAGAAGGCTTGCTCTAGGGCAGTGTTTGCATAATTACTAATTGTATTTTTCCAGTCCTCTGCGTATCTATAATTCGCTGCCAATGCATAGTTGCGTATGCAGGGTAAATTGATGCCACCTAGGGAAGGTGATTGACTTAGCTTGAACATCAATATTCTGTTTTTTTTCCTTCCTAGATAAAATGTATTTATTTATTAACAGTTTCTTATATAGCGCAGCAAATTCCGTTGCACTTTTCAATTGGAAATAACAATGATATAACAAAACTGGGTAATAACAAACAGTCATAGAGGTAGGAAGGCCCTGCTCGCAAGCTTACAATCGGGAAATAGGCATGGATACACAAGGATAGGTGCTATCTATTGCATAATTGTCCACCAGATTGCAAAGGTTCTTGGTGGGCTGTATGATATGGTCATGTGCAGAGTGAATCCAATTTCCAGTTCTGGAATTTGATATGCTTGCCTGAAGAGGTTAGTTTTTAGGGAACGCTTGAAGATTTGGAGACTAGAGGAGAGTCTTATTGTACGTGGTAGGGCATTCTATAGAGTGGGTGCAGCCCGAAGAAAGTCCTGCAATCGTGAGTGGGAGCAAGTAATGAGTATAGATGAGAGACGCAGATCTTGTGAAGAGCGAAGAGGTCGGGTTGGGAGATATTTTGAGATAAGCGAAGTGATGTACGTTGGTGTACTTTGGTTAATGGCCTTGTGTGTCAGTAAAAGTATTTTATATTGAATACGGTAGAATACAGGTAACTAATGGAGGGATTGACAGAGTGGATCTGCAGACGATGAACGTCTAGCGAGGAAGATTAGCCTCGCAGCTGCATTCAGAATGGATTGTAGTGGTGAGAGTCTCTTTTTGGGAAGACCAGTTAGGAGACTATTGCAATAATCAATGCGGGAGATAATGAGAGCATGGATAAGAGTTTTAACGGTGTCTTGTGTAAGGTATGGTCGTATTGTGGATATGTTTTTTAGATGCATGTAACATGATTTTGAGACAGATTGAATGTGTAGAACAAAGCACAGATCAGAGTCAAGGATGACACCTAGGCAGCGAGCTTGTGGGGTAGGGTAGATTGTCGAGTTTTCAACAGTGATAGAGATATCAGGTTGGTACCTACTATTGGCCGGTGGAAATATAATTAACTCTGCCTTTTGAAATATTAAGTTTGAGGTGGCGAGATGTCATCCAAGTTGAAATGGCAGATAGGCATTCAGTGACACGGCCCAGTACAGATAGGGCCAAATCAGGGGAGGATAGGTAGATTTGAGTATCATCTGCGTACAGATGATACTGAAATCCAAAAGAGCTGATTAGTTTACCAAGAGATGAGGTATAGATAGAGAAAAGCAGAGGACCCAAGACTGAGCCTTGCGGTACTCCAACTGAAAGAGGTAGCGAAGAGGAGGTAGATTCAGAGAAGCGAACACTGAAGGAGCGATTAGATAAGTAGGATAGGAACCAAGAAAGGGCTGTGTCTTTAAGACCTAGGGATTGTAGTGTTTGTATGAGAAGAGAATGGTCAACAGTGTCAAAGGCAGCAGATAGATCTAGAAGAATAAGTAGTGAGTAATGGCCTTTAGACTTCGTAGTGACCAAATCATTAACCACTTTAGTCAGTGCTGTCTCTGTGGAGTGTTGGGAATGGAAGCCTGACTGAAGTGGGTCCAATAAATTGTGTGAGTTAAGAAAGTGTGTGAGTCGAGTGTAGGCAAGTTTCTCAAGTAGCTTAGAGAAACAAGGCAGCTGAGAGATAGGGCGGTAGTTTGAGAGAGAGTTAGGGTCAGAATCTTGTTTTTTCAAAATGGGAGTACTTCATGCTTGAAGAGTGGAGGAAAAATACCAGTAGAGAGAGAGAGAGAGAGAGAGAGAGATTACAGATGTTAGTTAAGGTAGGGATGAGCAGCAGAGACAGAGGTTTACTTATTTGTGAGGGTAAAGGATCAAGAAGAGAGGTAGTAGAGAAGCAGGATGGGAAGAGTGATGATACTTCATCTTCATTTGTGGGATCAAATGAAGAGAGAGTGCCAGAGGGTTCAGGTAAAGAACTGAGCAAGTCTTTGGCTGCCAAAAAGCATACCTTTTAATCTCGGATTTTATCAATCTTCTCCTTGAAGTAGGAAGCAAGATCTTGTGCCTTGATAGTGGCTGGTGGGGTAGTTGAGGGATTATTCAGAAGTGATTTAAATGTATTAAAGAGTCGTTTGGGGTTAGAGGCTTGAGCAGAGATAAGAGTTTGGAAATATGTTTGTTTGGCGGTGTCCAGGACATTTCTATAAGAGTGATAGACAGTCTTATATATGAGAAAGTCACTTGAAATACGAGATTTACGCCACTGACGTTCAAGTTTATGTGTTTTTTTTTATAGTTGTCTTGTTAATTTAGAGTGCCATGGTTGACATCTAGGCCTATGTGGAGTGTGATGGGTAGCTGGAGCCACTTCATCAAGGGCTAGTTCTAGAGTCTCGTTCAGGTGTGATACAGCCATCTCAGGAGAGGTGAATTTAGAAATAAGTGAAAGCAGTTTTTGGAGTGAGGTGGAAAGTTCTTGAAAATTAATTGTGTTAATTTTTCTGCGGGTTTGAGGAGGATTGGAGGACTTCAGCAACACAGAGTTTGAATTAACGGAGGAGAGCATGCAGGTGATAAGGTTGTGATCTGAGAGGGGGAAAGGAGTGTTAATGAGTTCAGAAACGGAGCATAGCCTAGGGAATGCTAGATCAAGGCAGTGGCCCTCCCAATGAGTAGAGGAGCCAGTCCATTGGGAGAGGCCGAGAGAGGAGGTTAGAGAGAGTAGTTTGGAGGTATGAGAAGCAGATTTTGGACAATCAATAGCAATATTGAAATCACCCATGATGATGGTGGAGATCTCAGAGGATTGGAAGTGAGGGAGCCAGGCAAAAAAATCTTCCAGAAATTGTTTGGGATGCCCAGATGGGCGATAGATAGCTGCAACACACAGAGAGAAAGGAGAGTAAACCCTAATGGAATGTACTTCAAATGATGTAAATGTGAGTGATGGAACCTGTGGTAGAACAGTGTATGCGAAAGATTGGGAAAGTAATAGTCCAACTCCTCCTCCTTTATGGTTACCAGGCCTGGAGGTGTGTGTAAAGTGGAGACCACCATGCGACAGTGCTGCAGTGGAGGCTGTGTCTGATTGTGTGAGCCAGGTTTCTGTTATAGCCAGCAGATTGAAGTTTTTAGATATGAAGAGGTCATGGATGGATGTTACTTTGTTACAAACAGAGCGTGCATTCCATAATGCACATTTTAGTGATCTGGAGGGTGATGAAAGACATGTAATGTTTATGAGGTTAGCATCTATGTTGCTATGAATCAGGTGATTGTGAGTGATGCAAGTTGTTGGGTCCTGGATTTGGTGAAATGTCACCAGCTATCAGAAGCAGAAGAGAGAGAGAGAGATAAATATGAGTGTCAGAGGTTTGTGAAAGTTTTTTATGGTGAGAGGTTGTAGATGTTATTGTCAATGAGTATAGGGAAGTAAAAAGCGAATGAGTGTTAATCAGAGGGGAGTGAATAATTGAGGTGGGAACATGTACAAAGGGTTGAGTTGCTGGGAGACTGAATGATGCAATGACCTTTATGAATATTCCATGAAGAACAATGCAGAAAATCAATTTGTGGTACATACTGTAGTTTGGGATTAAAACAGAGTTATCTAGACTGAGAGTGTAAGGTTTCACTTGTTAGAGTTAAAAGTTCAGGTGCCTATATACTGGTGTTGGTCTGCTGTATGTTAACTAAGCATGACAGAACAAAATGACAAACAGGTATGTACAGTCAAATGCAAATCACAATGTAACTGGTTTTATACAAAATTGGTTGCATTCTGTTCTTAGAGGTCATGAGGATTATAGTTGGAAAGATATATACATACGCTTAAATGCACAAATGATTTTGATTGAGGATGAAAGGAAGGGTGGTTGTTTTGTTGCAACGTTGGTTGGGTGTTTCCGTCTGTTTTCGTTCTGCTTAAGTCCTGAGTAAGTCTATACTGTAATATTTTTTTAACCCTTCTAAGACAACCCTGTTCAGCCAGGCTGCTGTTCAGCCTAGCGTCTTTCCTAATGAATGGTAAGTATCCATGTGTGTCTGATAATTGCAATCAAGGCCTAACACCCCACCCCCAGTTACAGAGCATGCCATAAAACTCAACTAAAACAAACACTGAGATAGGAGTTTACCAACTATTTCAAAGTTTAAATACAGTATCATCCCAGAATACAGTATAGCTTATGATATAAAAATTGACAGTGTAGATTACCTAATATACTAAAAATATCACAGCAGCATGTATATTCTAAGCAGACCCAAACTCCAAATGATGAGTGTAGATTACCTGCAGAGAAAGGAGAGTCCAGCACAGCCCTTCAATATATAGCAAAGATACAGCCACTATGCAAGTCCTGGGTAAGTCTATCTTGTAATATTTTCTTAACCCTTTTAAAACAACCCTTCTAAGACAACCCTGTTCAGCCGGGCTGCTGTTTAGCCTAGCATCTTTCCTTATGAATTGTAAGTATCCATAAAAGTACTAAGAGCCTTATTCAACAGTTTTAGATACGAGTCTTTCAACAAAATCAGAAGCATTTGTATGGCATATAGCAGTCGGGGGAATACTCTCATCTTGATTAGGTAGCATTTGCCTATATAAGACAGCGGTAAATATCTCCAAGATTGGAGGTCTGACAGCGTACGAGTAATCAGCCCAGGGAAATTAGCTTCATATAAGTCCGCCGGGTTCACTGGTATGTTTAGGCCTAGGTATACAAGTGAAGTATCTGCCCACAAAAGGGAAAGCCCTCTGTCCAGTCCTCTGTTGCACCTATATGTAGTGGTAATGCTTTGGTTTTTGATTTATTTGTAAGAAAACCAGAGACACATTCAAAATCAGATAACATCCGCAAATGTGCCCATGATACCCTGTCAAAGGCCTTATCTGCATCGCAGCTAACTAGGAGGGATTTGCCGTCAAGGTCAGATATGGACTGGGTCAAGGCGGCTACCACCTGTCGTATATTATGGACCCTGGAACAACCTTTTATAAATCTGGTCTGAGAGGGGTGCAGTAATTTAGGCAGTACTATTTGAAGCCGTTGTGCCATAATAGCTGTCAGTAATTTAATATCTTGGTTTAATAGGGATATAGGGTGATACGATGTAACTAATGTGGGGTCTTTACCAGGTTTTGGTAAGATTATGATCCTGGCCTGATTAAAATCAGGAGGAGGTTTTTTTTCCTGAGAGTATAGAGTTAAGCAAACTCAGCAGATGGGGCAGCAGGTGTGGGGATAACGGGGGTCATTCTGAGTTGTTCGATCGTTGCCGATTTTTGCTATGCTGCGATTTGTTGCAAATTGCGCATGCGCAAAGCACGCAGGGCGCATGCGCTTAGTTACTTAACTAAAAACTTAGCAGTTTTGCTGTGGATCCTGCGGTGCTTTTCAGCCACACTGCTGATCGGTGAATGATTGACAGGAAAGGGGTGTTTCTGGGTGGTGACTGAGCGTTTTCCGGGAGTGTGCTAAAAAACGCAGGCGTGTCAGGGAAAAACGCGGGAGTGTCTGGAGAAACGGGGGAGTGGCTGGCTGAACGCAGGACGTGTTTGTGACGTCAAACCAGGAACTAAACGGACCGAGCTGATCGCAATCTGGGAGTAGGTCTAGAGCTACTCAGAAACTGCAAAGAATTATTTAGTAGCAATTCTGCTAATCTTTCGTTCGCAAGCTAAGATACACTCCCAGAGGGCGGCGGCCTAGCGTGTGCAATGCTGCTAAAAGCAGCTAGCGAGCGAACAACTCGTAATGAGGGCCAACATTTTGTAATATTCGGCACTCAACCCGTCAGGACCTGGGGCTTTGCCATTAGTCAATCTACGGATAGCAGAACTAAGTTCTTGTTCCGAGATAGGGTCTACTAGAGATTCGCCTTCTGCTTCGGTCAATGGCTCTCATTCCGAGTTGGTCGCTCACTTGCTGCTTTTAGCAGCAGTGCAAACGCTAAGCCGCCACCCTCTGGGAGTGTATCTAAGCTTAGCAGAAGTGCGAACGAAAAGTTAGCAGAACAGTGCTGACATTTTTTCAAGCAGTTTCAGAGTAGCTGCAGACCTACTCCTTCCTTGCGATCACTTCAATCTGTTTAGTTCCTGCTTTGACGTCACAAACACGCCCTGCGTTCGGCCAGCCACTCCCCCGTTTCCCCAGGCACACCTGCGTTTTTACCTGACGCCTGCGTTTTTAAGCACACTCCCGGAAAACGGTCAGATACCACCAGTGGCGTGCGGTGAGGTCAGTGGCTGGAGTGAGGCACTGCAGCCATAATGTCCGCCGAATCCTGCCGATGCCCCTACCGCCGCCGAGCCACTGCCCGCTACTGCCCCTGAGCCGATGCCCACTGCCACCATCAATGGCCTACAAACTCGCCCACCATCAACTGACCCAGCCCTCCGCCACTAATTTGCATCTCAGTCCGATGCCGCCACTGCCGCCAATGCCCGCTGTCTGCCTGCTCATTATACTTGTGATATATTGTACATTTTTATAGAAAAATAAATAAAAATTAGTGTTTGGGACTGGGAAGGGAGTGGAAGGAGGACATGAATGCAATTTTGTTATCCAGGGCTTCCATTAACTTAACAGCACCGTTGATGCGGCGCTATTAAGTTTATGGAAGTCCTGGACAACAAAATAACCAGCAGTGGGTGACCGGGAGAGGGTGACGCCAGAGAGAGGGTGACAGCAGTGGGTGACAGGGAGTGGGTGACGCCAGGGAGAGGGTGACAGGAAAAGCTTGACAACAGGAAGAGCGGGATGCCAGGGAGAGAGTCACCAGGGAGAGGGTGACAGCAGTGGGTGATGCCAAGGAGAAGGTGACGGGGAGGGTGATGCCAGGGAGAGGGTGGCAGCAGTGGGTGACGCCGGAGAAACGGTGGCTGTAGTGGGTGACAGGGAGATGCCAGGAAAAGGGTAACCGCAGTAGCAGCGAGTGAGAGTGTAAAAGAGAGAAGTAAAGGGTGATGGGAACAGACAGTGAATGATAATTATATTGGTATTTATTACATGGACCTGCCTGGGCCTAGAACTGCGGGGCTCGGCGGTGACAAAAGCAGCCTGAACAGGAACCCGGGGTCGGAAAGAGAGAGAGAGAGTGAGAGAAGAGGGGAGAAGCGGGGGATCATGGCCCCGCTCCCCCTCTGGCCGGACTGGACTCACTGGCGTATATTTACTAAGGTCCCGATTTCATTCGAGTTGGCTTTTTTTTCTAAGTGTGATCTCGGGAATTTACTAAACACAAATCTCGGCAGTGTTGGGGCTATTCGTATTGAGATACACTGCCGACCACACAAATACGAATCAATAGACCATCGGTCAAACACGGCTGTTATTTAATAGAACTCGGTAATTTACTAAGGATTTGTATTCTCAATCACTGCCGACAATAGCCAAACACTGCCGGGGAAGCATGGAATTCATTAAAAAAATGGAGCTTTCAAATAGACCTGCTTTTTGCTGGCGTGTTGTGATAGTCATGCATGGATCAGTGAGATCTGTGCATGCAAATTTGTGGAAAAGGCTGTGAATGTGTTAAAATAAAAAAAAAAGAAATGCGTGGGTTCCCCCCATCTAAGTATAACCAGCCTCGGGCTCTTTGAGCCGGTCCTGGGTGTTTAAATACTGGGAAGAAAATTGGACAGGGGTTCCTTGTATTTAGACAACCAGCACCGGGCTCTTAGTCCAGTCCTGGTTCCAAAAATATGGGGGACAAAAGATGTAGGGGTCCCTCGTATTTTTAAAACCAGCACCGTGCTCCACTAGCCAGGGAGATAATGCCACAGCCGGGGAACACTTTTATATTGCTCCCTCCATCCGTGGCATTACCCCCCCAACTAGTCACCTCTGGCCGGGGTTCCCTGGAGGAGTGGGGACCCCTTAAATCAAGGGGTCCCCCCCTCCAGGCACCCAAGGGCCAGGGGTGAAGCCCGAAGCTGTCCCCAGCACCCCTGGGCGGTGGGTGCCGGGCTGATAGTCATAAGTGTTTAAAAAAAAGATATTGTTTTTTGTTGTGTGACTACAAGGCCCAGCAAGCCTCTCCCGCTTGCTGATACTTGGAGAACCACAAGTACCAGCATGCGGGAAAATAACGGGCCTGCTGGTACCTGTAGTTCTACAACAACAAAAAGACCCAAATAAAAACACAACACACACACACCGTGAAAGTAAAAATGTATTAAAACACACTTACGCACTCACACATACTTACCTACATCCCACGCCGAGAATCACGTCCACTTGTCCAGTAGAATCCAATTAGGGGTACCTGTAAAAATAAGAGAGATTACTTACCTACATCCCACGCCGAGAATCACGTCCACTTTTCCAGTAGAATCCAATTAGCGGTACCTGTAAAAATGAGAGAGATTATTTACCTACATCCCACGCCGAGAATCACGTCCACTTGTCCAGTAGAATCCAATTAGGGGTACCTGTAAAAATGAGAGAGAGAAAGAGAGAGAGAGATTACTTACCTACATCCTACACCGAGAATCACATCCACTTGAATCCAATAGGGGTACCTGTAGGGAAGAGAGAGAGAGAAAAAAAAAGAGAGAGAGAGAGAACACACACCGAGTGACACTGAGAGAAAGACTAAGCAGGTAATAAGGTGGGTACACACTGATAGATATATCTGCCGATCAATTGATCGGCAGATATATCTATGGACGGATCGGGCAGTGTGCTGTGCATACACACTGCCCGATCCAGCGGGGACTGACGTCATGAACTGGGCGGGCGTGTACACACGCCCGCCCAGTTCGGGTGTCAATCACCGCCGGCTGCCGCAGGATGTGTACGGGCGGCCGGCTGGTCGCCCGTACACACACAGCGACGCGCCAATATATCAGTAGATTTATTGGCCGTCGGCTGTGCTGCAGGGCTGACGCGATATGTCTGTGAACGACGGAGTTCACAGACATATCGCCCGTACACACTGGCCGATGGACCCGCGATATATCGGCCAGTGTGTACCCACCTTAAGAGACCGACAGAGAGGGAAACAGAAAAATAGAGAAAGAATCATAACAACAGAAATACAGAGGGGGGGGAGGGGGTGGAGACTGACACTGACCTGGATGAAGGTGCAGCCGGCCTCCAGCTGTTCCTTTTCTTTAGCATCGGCCCGGCGCAGGGAGAGTGTGACACAGGAGGGGGGGGGACATCACGGTCTCCAACTGCTCCTTCACTTAGGCCTCGGTCTGGCGCAGGGAGCGCGTGCCACAGGAGGAGGGGGGGGGGCGGAAGCGCCTGCATCACATCACGGCCTCGGTCCGGCGCAGGGAGAGCGTGCCACAGGAGGGGGCGGAAGCGCCCGCATCACATCACGGCCTCGGTCCGCCGCAGGGAGAGTGTGACACAGGAGGGGGGGCGGAAGCGCCCGCATCACATCACGGCCTCGGTCCGCTGCAGGGAGAGTGTGACACAGGAGGGGAGGGGGGGGCGGAAGCGCCCGCAACACATCACCGAGGAGCTTACAGCGACGGGACGGGAGCTTACATGACGGGAGGTGATCGCTCATACCGCAGCGTCTGGGTGATTGGACCAGCGGATCCAGCCCTGGATCCGCTGTCCAATCACATGTGCCCCTCTCAACGAGGCACTTATTCTAGTGCCGCTTTCACGTCCTTTATCAATGGGCTTTTAGAGCCCAGTGCTTGGCCCCGCCCCCCGCATTATTCCCATTCCCATTGACAACGAGAGGCACTGTTAACAGTGCCTCCAAAACGATTTAAATGTCTACAAATGAATACAAAAATATAACGAACATACTTATGACACAGTATATGTGTCATAAGTATCTTCCTTGTATTGTTTCACTCAGTAATGACAGGGGAGGCACTGGTTACCACCCAGAAACACCCACTTCCTGTCAATCACTGACCGATCAACAGAGCGACGGAAAAGAGTCGCTCGACCTTGTGTAAAACTGCATAGTTGTTTGTGAAAGTACGTCGCGCGTGCGCACTGCAGCCCGTATGCATGCGCAGAAATACCGATTTTTAGCCTGCTCGCTATGCTGCGAACGGAAGCTAGCGATCAACTCGGAATGACCCCCAAAATTCTTAACTTCGGCTTTCCTAATAAAATCCATGCCTAGGGAAGGACTGTCAGGGGGAGCAGTATAGAGGTGCTTATAGTAATCTAAGAAGGAATTTGCTATGTCAGGAGCTGATGTCAACTCTCCTGTATCTGAGATGATTTTCGGTATGTGTACTCGTGGCCGTTGGCTCTGAACTACAGACGCTAATAATTTGCCAACTTTTTTACCCTACCTAAAGTAATGATTCTTTTGATGGTCCAAAGAATACTGTGCCTCCTCAGTGCATAAGGAATCATACATTGACTTTGTATCGACATATAGCTTTTGATTCTCTGGGGTGTCATTGTGCAAAACATTGTAAGAATTAGAAACCGCTGAACTAAGCTCTTGCAGCCTACTATTTAGAGCCTTATGCTTAGCCGTGACATATGCGATTATGTGGTTCCTAAGTACCGGTTTGGATGCCGCCCAGTACAAATTAATATTGTCTGAATGTTGGATATTATCATCGACATAGTTTAAAAAGTATTGTTCTAGGGACGATCTGAAATCTGGGGAGTCTAGTAAATATGATGGGAACCTCCAATCAGTGATCGCAAAATATGCGCTACGGGCAGTGAGGGACTCGGATTTTAAAAGTGAGTGGGTCCCGCAGGACGCACTGTTTCTTGCTGACCGACGTCTCACAGCCAATACAAATCCCCAAGCCCTCCCTCACCAGCCAATAGCTGCCGGCAGCATCTCAACATCCAATCACCGCTGGAAGCGTCTTCCGATCCATGCGTGGCCCGAGACGTCCCTCCTCCCTGCACTGCCTCCGATCCACAGAATGTGCTGGCAACCGAGGAAATCACGGGGACCAGAGGTATGGCAGGCGCAGGAGGGAGCCGAACTACGCTGCAGCCAAGGAGCGTGACACAGGAGACTTCCGCCACACTCACTTTGGCTGTCTCCTGTATCTCTGAGGTTGCTGTCAGCGCCGGTACCTGCAGAGAGGAGGTACAGTGTGTTTACTGTTACGCTGCATCTTATTCCCCCAGCGTTCGTTCCACTCCCAATTACTAGTGCTCCCATCCTGCCCCCTGCAACCACTACTGCTCCCATCCTGCCCCCTACCACTACTGCACCCATCCTGCCTCCTGCTACAACCTCTACTGCACCTATCCTGCCCCCTTCGCCCATCCTGCCCCCTACCACCACTACTGCACCCATCCTGCCCCCTGCTACCACTACTGCTCCCATCCTTCCCCCTACCACTACTGCTCCCATCCTGCCTCCTGCTACCACCACCACTGCACCTATCCTTCCCTCTGCTACCACTACTGCACCTATCCTGCCCCCTGCTACCACTACTGCTCCCATCCTGCCTCCTGCTACCACCACCACTGCACCTATCCTTCCCTCTGCTACCACTACTGCACCTATCCTGCCCCCTGCTACCACTACTGCTCCCATCCTGCTTCCTGCTACCACCACTACTGCACCTATCCTGTCCCCTGCTACCACTACTGCTCCCATCCTGCCCCCTCTCACTACTGCTCCCATCCTGCCTCCTGCTACCACCACTACTGCACATATCCTTCCCTCTGCTACCACTACTGCACCTATCCTGCCCCCTGCTACCACTACTGCTCCCATCCTGCCCCCTACCACTACTGCTCCCATCCTGCACCCTGCTATCAATACTGCTCCCATCCTGCCCCCTGCTACCAGTACTGCTCCCATCCTTCCCCTGCTACCACTACTGCTCCCATCCTGCCTCCTGCTATCTCTACTGCACCCATTCTGCCCCCTGCTACCACCACTACTGCTCCCATCCTGCCTCCTGCTACCACCACTACTGCACCTATCCTGCCCCCTGCTACCACGACTGCTCCTATCCTGCACCCTACCACCACTACTGCACCCATCCTGCCCCCTGCTACCACTACTGCACCCATCCTGCCCCCTGCTACCACCACTACTGCATCTATCCTGCCCCATGCTACCACTACTGCACCCATCCTGCCCCCTGCTACCACTACTGCACCCATCCTGCCCCCTGCTACCACTACTGCACCCATCCTGCCCCCTGCTACCACCACTACTGCATCTATCCTGCCCCATGCTACCACTACTGCTCCCATCCTACCACTACTGCTTCCATCCTGCCTCCTGCTACCACCACTACTGTACATATCCTGCCCCCTGTTACCACTACTGCACCCATCCTGCCCCCTACCACCACCACTGCACTTATCCTGCCCCCTGCCACCACTACTGCTCCCATCCTGCCCCCTACCACCACTACTGCACCTATCCTTCCCTCTGCTACCACTACTGCTCCCATCCTGCCTCCTGCTAACACCACTACTGCACCCAGAGCCAGATTAAGGCTATGGGGGGCCTGGGGCGCTTCAAACATGGGGGTCCCTAACATAGAGGCAGGGAGATCAATTATATATATATATATATATATATATATATATATATATATATATATTGTAGTTATGTGACCGGTGGTCACAAGACCGACGGCTACATTTCGCTCCCCTCACAATCCCTACAGTCGGCATGCCCATCCTGCCTCCTACCACCACTACTGCACCTATCCTGCCCCTGCTACCACTACTGCACCCATCCTGCCCCCTGCTACCACTACTGCACCCATCCTGTCCCCTGCTACCACCACTACTGCACGTATCCTGCCCCCTGATGCCACTACTGCCCCCATCCCGCCTCCTGCTACCACCACTACTGCACCTATCCTTCCATCTGCTACCACTTTTGCTCACATCCTGCCTCCTGCTACCACCACTACTGCACCTATCCTGCCCCCTGCTACCACTACTGCTCTTATCCTGCCTCCTTCTACCACTACTGCACCCATCCTGCCCCCTTCTGCCACCACTACTGCACCCATCCTGCTCCCTGCTACCACAACTGCACCCATCCTGCCCCCTGCTACCACTACTGCACCCATCCTGCCCCCTGCTACCACCACTACTGCACGTATCCTGCCCCCGATACCACTACTGCTCCCATCCTGCCTCCTGCTACCACCACTACTGCACCTATCCTGCCCCCTGCTACCACTACTGCTCTTATCCTGCCTCCTGCTACCACTACTGCACCCATCCTGCCCTCTTCTACCACCACTACTGCACCCATCCTGCTCCCTGCTACCACTACTGCACCCATCCTGCCCCCTGCTACCACTACTGCACCCATCCTGCCCCCTGCTACCACCACTACTGCACGTATCCTGCCCCCTGATATCACAACTGCTCCCATCCTGCCTCCTGCTACCACCACTACTGCACCTATCCTTCCATCTGCTACCACTACTGCTCACATCCTGCCTCCTGCTACCACTACTGCACTCATCCTGCCCCCTGATACCACTACTGCTCACATCCTGCCCCCTGCTACCACTTGACTACTGCACCTATCCTACCCCCTGCTACCACTACTGCTCACATCCTACCTCCTGCTACCACCACTACTGCACCCATCCTGCTCCCTGCTACCACTACTGTACCCATCCTGTCCCCTTCTACCATCACAACTGCGCCCATCCTACTCCATGCTAGTACTACAGCTCCCATCCTGCCTCTTTCCACCTGTACTCATCCTAGCCCCCACACAGTTCACAGTATATAACCCTCATACTGACAAAATACCCATAATATGCACCCCCCATACCCACACAGTGCTTAGTATTCACACCCCCACAGTGTACATAACACCCTCCATAACCACACACTGCCCTGTATACACCCCCCACAGTGCCCATCATATGCACACCCCATACCCACACAGTGCTCATTATACACCCCCCCACTCCATACACAGTGACCAGCATACATAAACTCCCATATCCACATACAGTGCTCAGCATACACACAAGTGATCACCACACCCACACAGTTATCAGCATACACACAAACAATCCCCAAACCAATGCAGTGCCCAGCATACGCACACACCCCGTACTCAGACAGTGCCCAGCATAAGTGGTAGGGCTTCAACAAGGACACAGAGAAGCTGATCTTAAAAGTAGACGGGGAGCAGGAAGCACCGAATCCTGGGTACTGATGCCTCCCTACCCCTAACACTGCCTACAGCACTACCTGCACCTAACCCCCTATTTGCCCCCCAATACTGCCATAACTGCTATCTACCATGTGGGGCAGTCTAATACTATGTGGGGAGGCATAAGGGGAGCTCAAAAGCATACATTGCTATGGGACCCAGAAACATGTGATGTACGACCCCAATTTTTTAGTGAGGGGTCCCCGAGACCAACTAATTTTTCTGCTCAGCACAGTCACTGTCTAATTGAAGGAGAGTAATTTGGGAGAGGGAAGTTGTAATGAGAACCACGTTGGCGCGTGGTCTGAGATAGCAATATTCTCAATTTTTGAACAATGTACAGGGAAGTAGGAATGAGCCAGTAGTCAATCCTGGTAGACGTGTAATGTGGATGGGAGTAAAAGGTATATTTTCTCCCTACTGGGTGTTGAAACCTCCAAGGGTCAGAGAGATTCAATTAGTTTATTAATAAGGCAAGAGCTGCTGGTGTTGTATTAGGAGTAGCGTTATTTCCTTTGTCCAACGACTGGTTGATGGTGGCATTGAAATCCCCTCCGATAACTATATCCCCCGTAATCTGGAATACAAAGTCCATAAAAAAGGCATTATATGGGCCAGTTGGGACGTACAACGTGACTATCGTGTATACTACCATTCCAGTCGCAGTTTTACAAAGATAAAGCGCCATTCTGGATTACACAATTTATCTTAAACTGTATATTGTAAAGATTTGTTGATGATAAGGAGTACCCCATGCCATTTGGCATTATAAGAGGCTGAAACATAATCAGAGAACCAAACATCTCTAAGAGTATTAGGGTCACCGTCCCTCCAATGTGTTTCTTGCAGTACTGCAATATCTGGTTTAAACTGTTTTAAATGTTGCAGTACTTTCTTCCGCTTTAGTGGGGTGATAAGGCCTTCTACATTCCATGTGAGAAATTTTATGTGTTCCCGTGTAGTGACCATCACAGTTTGTGTGCGTGTCATCTTAACCAATGCCTAATTTTGGAAACCTAGAACCAGAGTCATACATAAGAAAGACAATCCCCCCTGTCTCAGCTTGCAGGGGAATCATCCAAGAAGGAAACATGTGTACCTTAAGTAAAAATGAAAAAACAAAATAACAAATACATGAAGCAGTCCTAATTAATTTTGTAATTTTACGAACACAGATGGACAGCCGGAAAGGCCGAACAAGTACATCGATAAATATACCGAATTTAAATATAAGAGGGGGGAGGAAAAAGGAGAGGACAGGAAAGCCTTCAACAGGAGGGCAGTAGGGAGGAAAGAGAGGAAGCCATTTGAACCTCATTAATTCAAACCTGCAACAATATGGTAATATCAAAAAGACAATGACCTGCAAGGAAAGAGTCACTAATATTATCAACCGTATATGCATAACAGTTCACAACATGGAGGTGATACTTGCGATGTTCGAACTTTTACCAGCATATTTTTGATGTATGGGAGGAAACTGGAGTACCCAGAAGAAACCAACACAAGAACAGGGAGAATATACAACTGCCACTCAGTTAGGGCCGTGGTGGGAATCAAACCCATGACCTCAGTGCTGTGAGGCAGTAATGCTAACTATCTGTACTGCCCTAAGTTGTCTGCAACTATGCAGCTGCAACACACCTAGAAATACACTTGTACAAGTCGTCATCATCGCTGTCATAGCATATTTGCACCAGTTCTACAAAAAAATCGGATAACTCAGCTTTGCCCATAGTTGCTCATAACGGATTTGTGTACAGAAAGTAGGGCAAGAGTGGTAAGTACCATACTACTGGAGCTAAAAGGAGACTCATCATCTCTTAAGAGATGATCTATACAGTACACATTGGATAGTAAGAAATATGAATTGTAGTCAAGATCCCAGTGGTCAGGATCCCAATGGTCAGATTCCTGACACCAGAAACCTGATGCTCACAATGCAGATGGATGCCCAAAGTACTCATAACCCTAATATTTACCTTGGGCATCTGTCGGCATTGTGAGAGTCAGGTTCTGGTGTCAGGATTCTGACCATTAAGATCCCGAGCGCCGGTATTTCCATGCCAACCCTAAGGAATATTACATGCTATAGACATACACAGTTGTTATTCTCAGCAGTATTCCTTTGGAGAGACGTCTTCTACTTGGAAGTGAAACACCTAAAATTATTTTTTATCGGTATCGGTTGCAACTGTATGTTAAATAGCCTCTTTATTAGGTGTACCTGTCCCCTTCTTGTTAATGCAAACATCTGATGAATCAATCACGTGTCAGTGACTCAATGCATAACACCATGCAGACATGGTCAAGAAGTTCTGTTGTTATTGAGACCAAACACCAGAATGAGGAAGAAATGTTATTTACACATGTACATCAATCCTTGAGTATACAAAAAATGGTGTGCAAAACAAAAGAATATCCAGCGGGTTTCAGTTCTTTAAGCAAAAATGCCTTATAATGAAAGATGTGAGAGGATAATGGGTAGAATAGTGCAAGCTGACAGGAAGAAGAGAGTAATTTCATGAATTACATCAGCGGTATTCAGAAGAGCATCTCTGACTATACAACATGTTAACCCTTACAGCAAAGATCAAACTGGGTTTGTGGGCAAACGCCTATCCTACAAAGCACTAGAAAGGTATGACCGATTGTGGCCACTGTGTGTACTTTGCAATTTAAAGTTGTTTTTTTGTTTGTTTTTTAAGAGAACATTTAAAATAGGGACAAAATGGTCGCTGTATCTCCCTGAGTTGTGGTAGCCCACACAGCCCTTTGGTTATGATTTGATGATATCATAATATGTATTCCTTTGTGTTTTTTCAGTTTACACTATCGGTACAAAACCCAGAGAAACCTGTAGCACCAGGTCTTCAAGTGACAGCAACTGTGGAATATCATCCAACCAATAAGGAAGACATGCATGACAAGTTACTTGTTCTGGTTGATAAGGATGTCATTGAGGTCCCATTACTAGGGTATGTTATTATTTCTCTATTATGTAATATATTTAAAAACATTTTTTTTTTCCCGATAGTACTCAACTTAAACCATTTTAGTTATGTGACACAGTAGTGGGATTCGAAGTAGACATACCATCTCTGTGTATTGTAATCACTTTTATTGTAAGTCTCTCCACTCCTGTTCTGTCTCCAACATTCTATTCCTCATCATTAGTGTCCTTTTCTTCCTTGCGTGTCTACTCCCCTGGATTGTTTTCTTCCCTGCACCCCAATCATCAGATAATTCTCCCATTTGCTCTGGCTTGTCCTGATCCTTCTCCTTCCTATTGTTGCTTTGCACAGTTAAGGCCCTTTACAATCCCCAGTACCTGCTCATGCTTACATTTTACAATGCAAAACACCCTATCCACCTTGTAATTTTAATCCTCACTCACCAACCTTATCCACCTCTTTCCACCCTGGTTCCTTTGCACTCTGGAAAGATGTTTTTAAGGAAATTGCATTCATATATGAACTACTAACTTCAACATGCTTGCCTTAAGTAAAACCATTCTAACTTTCTCTGAGTCTACATCCAATAAAGAACTTGTCTTATGCAGATTAATCACCCACACTCCCAGGAAACATGGCAGAATAGGACCCTTCTTTCTCCACACTATACCTTCTGAGCCACACTTCCAGACCAAGGGTTAATCTCCTAATTCCATAACATATTTGCTGCCTAGCTCACTTATTTGGTAAATATTTTACCTACCTACTGTCATACTAGGTGTTTTTGACTTTTACAACCTCACTATTTCTGATACCACAAAACTATTTTGCCTACTTTCTCCTTGCAGTGCTCTTCATCAGTGGCGGAACTTGTGAGTTATGGACCCAGGTGCAAAACTATACTTTGGGCCCCTCTCCTGTGCCCTAACCCAAGTTCATGATATAACACATGCCAGTGGATGACGGGGAGAGGCAGGGGTGATGTGGCAAGGCAGAGGGTAAAAAGGAAAGGGGCAGATGGTGAAATGGAGTCAGTGGGTGAGACAGTGGGTGACAGGGAGAGGCAATGGGTGAATCAGGAAGAATTCACAGCTGTTTGTGTCTTAGAGGCAGTACGTGGCTGTGATCATCATAACTGATAGGTGGCAGGACTCCACTATCAGTCTGACTTAGATGGCGACAGATGCTGCTGCTGCTGCACACTGCCTTATCTCCCTGAGGTAATGGGCTGCCCCTCAGGCTGTTGGGCCCACCCATGCCAGATTCATATGCACCACCCACCTGCCTATTCCAGACTTAGTTAACGTCCCCTGAATCCAAGGATGAAGCCTCTGCTCTCATCTCATCATCTCACCTCATAATCGGCCTCTTTTCTCTGACGTCCTAAGTGGATGCTGGGGACTCCGTCAGGACCATGGGGATTAGCGGCTCCGCAGGAGACAGGGCACAAAAGTAAAAGCTTTAGGATCAGGTGGTGTGCACTGGCTCCTCCCCCTATGACCCTCCTCCAAGCCTCAGTTAGATTTTTGTGCCCGGCCGAGAAGGGTGCAATCTAGGTGGCTCTCCTAAAGAGCTGCTTAGAGTAAAAGTTTGTTAGGTTTTTTATTTTCAGTGAGTCCTGCTGGCAACAGGCTCACTGCTACGAGGGACTTAGGGGAGAGAAGTGAACTCACCTGCGTGCAGGATGGATTGGCTTCTTAGGCTACTGGACACCATTAGCTCCAGAGGGAGTCGGAACACAGGTCTCACCCTGGGGTTCGTCCCGGAGCCGCGCCGCCGACCCCCCTTGCAGATGCCGAAAAGTGAAGGTCCAGAAACGGCGGCAGAAGACTCTTCAGTCTTCATAAGGTAGCGCACAGCACTGCAGCTGTGCGCCATTGTTGTCAGCACACTTCATAGCAGCGGTCACTGAGGGTGCAGGGCGCTGGGGGGGGGCGCCCTGGGCAGCAATGATAGTACCTTATTCTGGCTAAAAATACATCACATATAGCCCCTGGGGGCTATATGGATGTATTTAACCCCTGCCAGGTCTCAGAAAAACGGGAGAAGAAGCCCGCCGAAAAGGGGGCGGGGCCTATTCTCCTCAGCACACAGCGCCATTTTCCCTCACAGAAATGCTGGTGGGAAGGCTCCCAGGCTCTCCCCTGCACTGCACTACAGAAACAGGGTTAAAACAGAGAGGGGGGGCACTTATTTGGCGATATATATATATATATATATATATTAAAATGCTATAAGGGAAAAACACTTATATAAAGGTTGTCCCTGTATAATTATAGCGTTTTTGGTGTGTGCTGGCAAACTCTCCCTCTGTCTCCCCAAAGGGCTAGTGGGGTCCTGTCCTCTATCAGAGCATTCCCTGTGTGTGTGCTGTGTGTCGGTACGTGTGTGTCGACATGTATGAGGACGATGTTGGTGAGGAGGCGGAGCAATTGCCTGAAATGGTGATGTCACTCTCTAGGGCAGGCATGTCCAAACTGCGGCCCTCCAGCTGTTGAGAAACTACACATCCCAGCATGCCCTGATACAGCTTTAGCATTCTCTGAAAGCAAAACTGTGTCAGGGCATGCTGGGATATGTAGTTTCTCAACAGCTGGAGGGCCGCAGTTTGGACATGCTTGCTCTAGGGAGTCGACACCGGAATGGATGGCTTATTTAAGGAATTACGTGATAATGTCAACACGCTGCAAGGTCGGTTGACGACATGAGACGGCCGGCAAACAAATTAGTACCTGTCCAGGCGTCTCAAACACCGTCAGGGGCTGTAAAACGCTCATTTACCTCAGTCGGTCGACACAGACACGGACACTGACTCCAGTGTCGACGGTGAAGAAACAAACGTATTTTCCTTTAGGGCCACACGTTACATGTTAAGGGCAATGAAGGAGGTGTTACATATTTCTGATACTACAAGTACCACAAGAAGGGTATTATGTGGGGTGTGAAAAAACTACCTGTAGTTTTTCCTGAATCAGATAAATTAAATGAAGTGTGTGATGATGCGTGGGTTTCCCCCGATAGAAAATTATTGGCGGTATACCCTTTCCCGCCAGAAGTTAGGGCGCGTTGGGAAACACCCTTTAGGGTGGATAAGGCGCTCACACGCTTATCAAAACAAGTGGCGGTACCGTCTCCAGATAGGGCCGCCCTCAAGGAGCCAGCTGAGAGGCTGAAAAATATCCTAAAAAGGTATATACACACATACTGGTGTTATACTGCGACCAGCGATCGCCTCAGCCTGGATGTGCAGCGCTGGGGTGGCTTGGTCGGATTCCCTGACTGAAAATATTGATACCCTTGACAGGGACAGTATTTTATTGACTATAGAGCATTTAAAGGATGCATTTCTATATATGCGAGATGCACAGAGGGATATTTACACTCTGGCATCAAGAGTAAGTGCGATGTCCATATCTGCCAGAAGATGTTTATGGACACGACAGTGGTCAGGTGATGCAGATTCCAAACGGCACATGGAAGTATTGCCGTATAAAGGGGAGGAGTTATTTGGGGTCGGTCCATCGGACCTGGTGGCCTCGGCAACAGCTGGAAAATCCACCTTTTTTACCCCAAATCACATCTCAGCAGAAAAAGACACCGTCTTTTCAGCCTCAGTCCTTTCGTCCCCATAAGGGCAAGCGGGCAAAAGGCCAGTCATATCTGCCCAGGGATAGAGGAAAGGGAAGAAGACTGCAGCAGGCAGCCCATTCCCAGGAACAGAAGCCCTCCACAGCTTCTGCCAAGTCCTCAGCATGACGCTGGGGCCGTACAAGCGGACTCAAGTGCGGTGGGGGGTCGTCTCAAGAGTTTCAGCGCGTAGTGGGCTCACTCGCAAGTGGACCCCTGGATCCTACAAGTAGTATCCCAGGGGTACAGACTGGAAATTCGAGACGTCTCCCCCTCGCAGGCTCCTGATGTCTGCTTTACCAACGTCTTCCTCCGACAGGGAGGCAGTATTGGAAACAATTCACAAGCTGTATTCCCAGCAGGTGATAATCAAAGTACCCCTCCTACAACAAGGAAAGGGGTATTATTCCACACTATATTGTGGTACTGAAGCCAGACGGCTCGGTGAGACCTATTCTAAATGGGAAATCTTTGAACACTTACATACAAAGGTTCAAATCAAGATGGAGTCACTCAGAGCAGTGATAGCGAACCAGGAAGAAGGGGACTATATGGTGTCCCTGGACATCAAGGATGCTTACCTCCATGTCCCAAATTGCCCTTCTCTCCAAGGGTACCTCAGGTTCGTGGTACGGAACTGTCACTATCAGTTTCAGACGCTGCCGTTTGGATTGTCCACGGCACCCCGGGTCTTTACCAAAGTAATGGCCGAAATGATGATTCTTCTTCAAAGAAAAGGCGTCTTAATTATCCCTTACTTGGACGATCTCCTGATAAGGGCAAGGTCCAGAGAACAGTTGGAAGTCGGAGTAGCACTATCTCAAGTAGTTCTACGACAGCACGGGTGGATTCTAAATATCCAAAATCGCAGCCGTTTCCGACGACACGTCTGCTGTTCCTAGGGATGGTTCTGGACACAGTCCAGAAAAAGGTGTTTCTCCCGGAGGAGAAAGCCAGGGAGTTATCCGAGCTAGTCAGGAACCTCCTAAAACCAGGAAAAGTGTCAGTGCATCATTGCACAAGAGTCCTGGGAAAAATGGTGGCTTATTACGAAGCGATTCCATTCGGCAGATTCCACGCAAGAACTTTTCAGTGGGATCTGCTGGACAAATGGTCCGGATCGCATTTTCAGATGCATCAGCGGATAACCCTATCTCCAAGGACAAGGGTGTCTCTCCTGTGGTGGTTACAGAGTGCTCATCTTCTAGAGGGCCGCAGATTCGGCATTCAGGTTGGATGCTGGTGACCACGGAGGCCAGCCTGAGAGGCTGGGGAGCAGTCACACAGGGAAAAAATTTCCAGGGAGTGTGATCAAGTCTGGAGATTTTTCTCCACATAAATATACTGGAGCTAAGGGCAATTTACAATGCTCTAAGATTGCTAGATGTTGTCAGGGCCCTGAAAATATAGTTTCCAGGACGGCTGGAGTCAGGAAAACTGACTTGCTGTTATCCTGTATGCACCCAACAAACTGGGTGCTCTTGCTTCTAAGCAGACGATTGCTAGTTGGATGTGTAGTACAATTCAGCTTGCACATTCTGTGGCAGGCCTGCCACGGCCAAAATATGTAAATGCCCATTCCACAAGGAAGGTGGGCTCATCTTGGGCGGCTGCCCGAGGGGTCTCGGCTTTACAACTTTGCCGAGCTGATACTTGGTCAGGGGCACACCCTGACTGAGGAGGACCTGGAGTTCTCTCATTCGGTGCTGCAGAGTCATCCGCACTCTCCCGCCCGTTTGGGAGCTTTGGTATAATCCCCATGGTCCTGACGGAGTCCCCAGCATCCACTTAGGACGTCAGAGAAAATAAGAATTTACTTACCGATAATTCTATTTCTCGTAGTCCGTAGTGGATGCTGGGCGCCCATCCCAAGTGCGGATTGTCTGCAATACTTGTACATAGTTATTGTTACAAAAATCGGGTTATTATTGTTGTGAGCCATCTTTTCAGAGGCTCCGCTGTTATCATGCTGTTAACTGGGTTCAGATCACAGGTTGTACAGTGTGATTGGTGTGGCTGGTATGAGTCTTACCCGGGATTCAAAATCCTTCCTTATTGTGTACGCTCGTCCGGGCACAGTATCCTAACTGAGGCTTGGAGGAGGGTCATAGGGGGAGGAGCCAGTGCACACCACCTGATCCTAAAGCTTTTACTTTTGTGCCCTGTCTCCTGCGGAGCCGCTAATCCCCATGGTCCTGACGGAGTCCCCAGCATCCACTACGGACTACGAGAAATAGAATTATCGGTAAGTAAATTCTTATTTATTTCCCTAAACTCACTCATCATCTTCATGCTCCCTCTGTATCACTGTATGAATGCCTTTAGCTGACCTCTGCTACCTGTCACTCTCGGCTGGCAAATTCATATTCTCTGTTAGACACCAATCCATCTCACCAATCAGAAAAGAAACCATCTCTTGAACATGTCTCTCTTGCAACTATTACTTTATTTTTCTCCTTTTTGTCTTCATCTATTAGATGACTTGCTTACAGTATTCTGGGCCTGATTCAGAGCCACATGCAAACAGCACACAATGCTGATTGTTCATGCAGTCGAGCAAGTTTTTACAACTGCGCATGTGCAAAAATGTCTAAAAACCACTATGTCACATGCATTACACAATGCGTATACACAGCGGTGACGCTGCAGTTGAGGCATGTTGTATCAGAAATGTTGAAATGTAATGGGCATTCCTGAGCAGTGATTGGGAGTTGGCTAGAATGCATGCAAAAAATTGTCCATTCAGCAGATGTGTTATGAGTGTCGCGGGATTGTCTTGTAAAAGGCTGCTTACACAGCTGCACAGACACAAGCATAAGAGGCCATTATCAGTTGGACAAAATGCACCTGCTTTAGCAAGTTTTTTTATTTTGTGACCGATGGCGGTGTCTAAGAATTATTAATATTATTCTTATTGTTATTATTTGTATGGTGCAACAAAATGTGATATTATTCTTAGAATAAGCAATCCATGATCACAACGTAGACAGATGGGATCAAAGTCACTGACTATGGGGGTTATTCAGGTTGTATCGCTAAGTGATGCAACCACAATAACCCCATCTGAGTAGAGATGAGCGGGTTCGGTTCCTCGGAATCCGAACCCCCCCGAACTTCAGCCTTTTTACACGGGTCCGAGGCAGACTCGGATCTTCCCGCCTTGCTCGGCTAACCCGAGCGCGCCCGAACGTCATCATCCCGCTGTCAGATTCTCGCGAGGCTCGTATTCTATCGCGAGACTCGGATTCTATATAAGGAGCCGCGCGTCGCCGCCATTTTCACACGTGCATTGAGATTGATAGGGAGAGGACGTGGCTGGCGTCCTCTCCGTTAGAATAGATAGAGACACTTGAGTTGATTACTTAGTAATTTTGGGGAGCATTAGGAGTACTCAGAGTGCAGAGTTTTGCTGATAGTTAGTTACTAGTGACTGACCACCACCAGTTTTATTTATTATTTAATATAATCCGTTCTCTGCCTGAAAAAAAACGATACACAGTCACATACTATATCTGTGCTCAGCCTCAGTGTGCTGCATGATAATATCATCTATGTATATCTGACTGTGCTGAGTGCTCACTGCTCACACAGCTGAATTGTGGGGGAGACTGGGGTGCAGTTATAGCAGGAGTACAGTGCACACTTTTGCTGCCAGTGTGACTGACCAGTGACCACCAGTATATTGTCTGACTGAAAAAGTTAAACACTCCTGTGGTGTTTTTTTATTTTATTCTATAAACGCATTCTGCTGACAGTGTCCAGCAGGTCCGTCATTCATTATATTATATAAATATTTACCTGCAGTAGTGTTATATTTTTTTTGTTCATCTCTATCATCTTTATCATCTCTATATTAGCAGACGCAGTACGGTAGTCCACGGCTGTGGCTACCTCTGTGTCGTCAGTGCTCGTCCATAATTGTATACCTACCTGTGGTGGGGTTTTTTTTTCTATCTTCTTCATACTAGTAGTTTAGGAGTCTGCTGACAGTGTCCAGCAGGTCCGTCATTATATTATATATACCTGCAGTAGTGATATATATATATTTTTTATATCATTATCATCTCTATACTAGCAGACGCAGTACGGTAGTCCACGGCTGTAGCTACCTCTGTGTCGTCAGTGCTCGTCCATAAATGTATACCTACCTGTGGTGGGGTTTTTTTTCTATCTTCTTCATACTAGTAGTTTAGGAGTCTGCTGACAGTGTCCAGCAGGTCCGTCATTATATTATATACACCTGCAGTAGTGATATATATATTTTTTTTATATCATTATCATCTCTATACTAGCAGACGCAGTACGGTAGTCCACGGCTGTGGCTACCTCTGTGTCGTCAGTGCTCGTCCATAATTGTATACCTACCTGTGGTGGGGTTTTTTTTTCTATCTTCTTCATACTAGTAGTTTAGGAGTCTGCTGACAGTGTCCAGCAGGTCCGTCATTATATTATATATACCTGCAGTAGTGATATATATATATTTTTTATATCATTATCATCTCTATACTAGCAGACGCAGTACGGTAGTCCACGGCTGTAGCTACCTCTGTGTTGTCAGTGCTCGTCCATAATTGTATACCTACCTGTGGTGGGGTTTTTTTTTCTATCTTCTTCATACTAGTAGTTTAGGAGTCTGCTGACAGTGTCCAGCAGGTCCGTCATTATATTATATATACCTGCAGTAGTGATATATATATATTTTTTATATCATCATCTCTATACTAGCAGACGCAGTACGGTAGTCCGCGGCTGTGGCTACCTCTGTGTCGTCAGTGCTCGTCCATAATTGTATACCTACCTGTGGTGGGGTTTTTTTTTCTATCTTCTTCATACTAGTAGTTTAGGAGTCTGCTGACAGTGTCCAGCAGGTCCGTCATTATATTATATATACCTGCAGTAGTGATATATATATATTTTTTATATCATCATCTCTATACTAGCAGACGCAGTACGGTAGTCCGCGGCTGTGGCTACCTCTGTGTCGTCAGTGCTCGTCCATAATTGTATACCTACCCGTGGTGGGGTTTTTTTTTCTATCTTCTTCATACTAGTAGTTTAGGAGTCTGCTGACAGTGTCCAGCAGGTCCGTCATTATATTATATATACCTGCAGTAGTGATATATATATATTTTTTATATCATTATCATCTCTATACTAGCAGACGCAGTACGGTAGTCCACGGCTGTAGCTACCTCTGTGTCGTCAGTCACTCGTCATCCATAAGTATACTAGTATCCATCCATCTCCATTGTTTACCTGAGGTGCCTTTTAGTTGTGCCTATTAAAATATGGAGAACAAAAATGTTGAGGTTCCAAAAATAGGGAAAGATCAAGATCCACTTCCACCTCGTGCTGAAGCTGCTGCCACTAGTCATGGCCGAGACGATGAAATTCCATCAACGTCGTCTGCCAAGGCCGATGCCCAATGTCATAGTACAGAGCATGTAAAATCCAAAACACAAAATATCAGTAAAAAAAGGACTCAAAAATCTAAAATAAAATCGTCAAAGGAGAAGCGTAAACTTGCCAATATGCCATTTACCACACGGAGTGGCAAGGAATGGCTGAGGCCCTGGCCTATGTTCATGGCTAGTGGTTCAGCTTCACATGAGGATGGAAGCACTCAGCCTCTCGCTAGAAAAATGAAAAGACTTAAGCTGGCAAAAGCACAGCAAAGAACTGTGCGTTCTTCGAAATCACAAATCCACAAGGAGAGTCCAATTGTGTCGGTTGCGATGCCTGACCTTCCCAACACTGGACGTGAAGAGCATGCTCCTTCCACCATTTGCACGCCCCCTGCAAGTGCTGGAAGGAGCACCCGCAGTCCAGTTCCTGATAGTCAGATTGAAGATGTCAGTGTTGAAGTACACCAGGATGAGGAGGATATGGGTGTTGCTGGCGCTGGGGAGGAAATTGACAAGGAGGATTCTGATGGTGAGGTGGTTTGTTTAAGTCAGGCACCCGGGGAGACACCTGTTGTCCGTGGGAGGAATATGGCTATTGACATGCCTGGTGAAAATACCAAAAAAATCAGCTCTTCGGTGTGGAAGTATTTCAACAGAAATGCGGACAACAGGTGTCAAGCCGTGTGTTGCCTTTGTCAAGCTGTAATAAGTAGGGGTAAGGACGTTAACCACCTCGGAACATCCTCCCTTATACGTCACCTGCAGCGCATTCATCATAAGTCAGTGACAAGTTCAAAAACTTTGGGCGACAGCGGAAGCAGTCCACTGACCAGTAAATCCCTTCCTCTTGTAACCAAGCTCACGCAAACCACCCCACCAACTCCCTCAGTGTCAATTTCCTCCTTCCCCAGGAATACCAATAGTCCTGCAGGCCATGTCACTGGCAATTCTGACGAGTCCTCTCCTGCCTGGGATTCCTCCGATGCATCCTTGAGTGTAACACCTACTGCTGCTGTTGTTGCTGCTGGGAGTCGATGGTCATCCCAGAGGGGAAGTCGTAAGACCACTTTTACTACTTCCACCAAGCAATTGACTGTCCAACAGTCCTTTGCGAGGAAGATGAAATATCACAGCAGTCATCCTGCTGCAAAGCGGATAACTGAGGCCTTGGCATCCTGGGCGGTGAGAAACGTGGTTCCGGTATCCATCATTACTGCAGAGCCAACTATAGACTTGATTGAGGTACTGTGTCCCCGGTACCAAATACCATCTAGGTTCCATTTCTCTAGGCAGGCGATACCGAAAATGTACACAGACCTCAGAAAAAGACTCACCAGTGTCCTAAAAAATGCAGTTGTACCCAATGTCCACTTAACCACGGACATGTGGACAAGTGGAGCAGGGCAGACTGAGGACTACATGACTGTGACAGCCCACTGGGTAGATGTATTGACTCCCGCCGCAAGAACAGCAGCGGCGGCACCAGTAGCAGCATCTCGCAAATGCCAACTCTTTCCTAGGCAGGCTACGCTTTGTATCACCGCTTTCCAGAATACGCACACAGCTAAAAACCTCTTACGGCAACTGAGGAAGATCATCGCAGAATGGCTTACCCCAATTGGACTCTCCTGTGGATTTGTGGCATCGGACAACGCCAGCAATATTGTGTGTGCATTAAATATGGGCAAATTCCAGCACGTCCCATGTTTTGCACATACCTTGAATTTGGTGGTGCAGAATTATTTAAAAAACGAGAGGGGCGTGCAAGAGATGCTGTCGGTGGCCAGAAGAATTGCGGGACACTTTCGGCGTACAGGCACCACGTACAGAAGACTGGAGCAACACCAAAAACGCCTGAACCTGCCCTGCCATCATCTGAAGCAAGAAGTGGTAACGAGGTGGAATTCAACCCTATATATGCTTCAGAGGTTGGAGGAGCAGCAAAAGGCCATTCAAGCCTATACAATTGAGCACGATATAGGAGGTGGAATGCACCTGTCTCAAGCGCAGTGGAGAATGATTTCAACGTTGTGCAAGGTTCTGCAACCTTTTGAACTTGCCACACGTGAAGTCAGTTCAGACACTGCCAGCCTGAGTCAGGTCATTCCCCTCATCAGGCTTTTGCAGAAGAAGCTGGAGACATTGAAGGAGGAGCTAACACTGAGCGATTCCGCTAGGCATGTGGGACTTGTGGATGGAGCCCTTAATTCGCTTAACAAGGATTCACGGGTGGTCAATCTGTTGAAATCAGAGCACTACATTTTGGCCACCGTGCTCGATCCTAGATTTAAAGCCTACCTTGGATCTCTCTTTCCGGCAGACACAAGTCTGCAGGGGTTCAAAGAACTGCTGGTGAGAAAATTGTCAAGTCAAGCGGAACGCGACCTGTCAACATCTCCTCCTTCACATTCTCCCGCAACTGGGGGTGCGAGGAAAAGGCTCAGAATTCCGAGCCCACCCGCTGGCGGTGATGCAGTGCAGTCTGGAGCGACTGCTGATGCTGACATCTGGTCCGGACTGAAGGACCTGACAACGATTACGGACATGTCGTCTACTGTCACTGCATATGATTCTCTCACCATTGAAAGAATGGTGGAGGATTATATGAGTGACCGCATCCAAGTAGGCACGTCAGACAGTCTGTACGTATACTGGCAGGAAAAAGAGGCAATTTGGAGGCCCTTGCACAAACTGGCTTTATTCTACCTAAGTTGCCCTCCCACAAGTGTGTACTCCGAAAGAGTGTTTAGTGCCGCCGCTCACCTTGTCAGCAATCGGCGTACGAGGTTACTTCCAGAAAATGTGGAGAAGATGATGTTCATTAAAATGAATTATAATCAATTCCTCCATGGAGACATTCACCAGCAGCAATTGCCTCCACAAAGTACACAGGGAGCTGTGATGGTGGATTCCAGTGGGGACGAATTGATAATCTGTGAGGAGGGGGATGTACACGGTGATGAATCGGAGGATGATGATGAGGTGGACATCTTGCCTCTGTAGAGCCAGTTTGTGCAAGGAGAGATTAATTGCTTCTTTTTTGGTGGGGGTCCAAACCAACCCGTCATTTCAGTCACAGTCGTGTGGCAGACCCTGTCACTGAAATGATGGGTTGGTTAAAGTGTGCATGTCCTGTTTATACAACATAAGGGTGGGTGGGAGGGCCCAAGGACAATTCCATCTTGCACCTCTTTTTTCTTTCATTTTTCTTTGCGTCATGTGCTGTTTGGGGAGTGTTTTTTGGAAGGGCCATCCTGCGTGACACTGCAGTGCCACTCCTAGATGGGCCAGGTGTTTGTGTCGGCCACTAGGGTCACTTATCTTAGTCACACAGCTACCTCATTGCGCCTCATTTTTTTCTTCTTTGCATCATGTGCTGTTTGGGGAGTATTTTTTGGAAGGGCCATCCGGCCTGACACTGCAGTGCCACTCCTAGATGGGCCAGGTGTTTGTGTCGGCCACTAGGGTCGCTTAGCTTACTCACACAGCTACCTCATTGCGCCTCTTTTTTTCTTTGCGTCATGTGCTGTTTGGGGAGTGTTTTTTGGAAGGGCCATCCTGCGTGACACTGCAGTGCCACTCCTGGATGGGCCAGGTGTTTGTGTCGGCCACTAGGGTCGCTTATCTTAGTCACACAGCTACCTCATTGCGCCTCTTTTTTTTCTTCTTTGCGTCATGTGCTGTTTGGGGAGTATTTTTTGGAAGGGCCATCCGGCCTGACACTGCAGTGCCACTCCTAGATGGGCCTGGTGTTTGTGTCGGCCACTAGGGTCGCTTAGCTTACTCACACAGCTACCTCATTGCGCCTCTTTTTTTCTTTGCGTCATGTGCTGTTTGGGGAGTGTTTTTTGGAAGGGCCATCCTGCGTGACACTGCAGTGCCACTCCTAGATGGGCCAGGTGTTTGTGTCGGCCACTAGGGTCGCTTATCTTAGTCACACAGCTACCTCATTGCGCCTCTTTTTTTTCTTCTTTGCGTCATGTGCTGTTTGGGGAGTATTTTTTGGAAGGGCCATCCGGCCTGACACTGCAGTGCCACTCCTAGATGGGCCAGGTGTTTGTGTCGGCCACTAGGGTTGCTTAGCTTACTCACACAGCTACCTCATTGCGCCTCTTTTTTTCTTTGCGTCATGTGCTGTTTGGGGAGTGTTTTTTGGAAGGGCCATCCTGCGTGACACTGCAGTGCCACTCCTAGATGGGCCAGGTGTTTGTGTCGGCCACTTGGGTCGCTGAGCTTAGTCATCCAGCGACCTTGGTACAAATTTTAGGACTAAAAATAATATTGTGAGGTGTGAGGTTTTCAGAATAGACTGAAAATGAGTGGAAATTATGGTTATTGAGGTTAATAATACTTTGGGATCAAAATGACCCCCAAATTCTATGATTTAAGCTGTTTTTTAAGTTTTTTTTTAAAAAACACCCAAATCCAAAACACACCCGAATCAGACAAAAAAAATTCGGTGAGGTTTTGCCAAAACGCGTTCGAACCCAAAACACGGCCATGGAACCGAACCCAAAACCAAAACACAAAACCCGAAAAATTTCTGGTGCACATCTCTACATCTGAGGCGCCAATGCGGTTGCAGCTGCTGGACAGGCCATTCAGGCGAGGATGCACACTCCGCAAGCTCCAGAGTTTTTCTTCAGTGTCTTATAAACTTTAATTTCTTTCGGTATGCTGTTTGGGCAACAGCATACCTGCACCGTGGGAGTTAGGGGGGGGGACGGTCAGTGGCGCACACAGGGGGGTTTCCGAGTACCTGGAAACCCCCCCCCTGAAGAGTTGAATTTCTATTTTGAGACGGAGACAGCTGTGTCTCCGTCTCAACAAAAGCCGCGATCGCCTCAGCGGAGCTGCAGCAGCAGAGAGCTATTGAGCTCTCTGCTTACAGAATGTCCCTGGGCCCGGGGGAGCTGCTGGCTGCGCATGCTCAGCCACAGCAGCTCCCTCCGTCCTCTCACACTGCTCTCAGCGCCTGGTGGATTATATATAATGCTGTATATGTAAGTGTGAAGTCTATGTTCATGTGTGACTGTATTTGTATGTATGTGTTTGTGTGTGTTTGTGTATGTACGGTATGTATGTATGTATCATGTGTGTTTGTGTATGTACAGTATTTATGAATGTGTGCTATATATGTATGTGCATGTGTGTGTGTGTGTGTGTGTATATATATATATATATATATATACATATATATATACACACATACACAGATGGAGCCATGCTAATTGTGGCTCCATCTACGACTGAGTGCGCCCAGTGAATGGGAGCGTCTCTGTGCGCTCGCCAGCGTGCCTGGGCGGAGGCACGCCCAGGCACGCCGGGCACCCCCTCTTGCGATGTAGCCACGCTCAATGAGCATGGCCCCATCCGTATAAATATTTGTATATACATATATATAAATATATATATGTATGTGTGTATGTATGTGTTTATATATATATATATATATATATATATTACAAATAGGATATATGCATACACACCCACCCACTGAAACCCCTCTCGCTAAATCCTGCGTTTGCCCCTGGTGACGGTCACTGGCCTCTTGTGGTGCAGAGCGCTTCCCCGCTGCAGGACCACTGTCCTGAGGGGCTGTTTGTTCAGTGGGGCATGGCGCCTAAGCTGTCGCAGCCGCAGCATGCCACACACCCCTAACGCTGCCTGAAGGTGATCATCAGTGGTGAGTACACACCGGGGATCCCGCTATGGGGGTCCCCCGGTTCACTGTGCAGCAAAAGCGTGGGTGAGGTGTAAGGGTCCCTCCTGGGGGGGACACGCTTTGACCCCTGTGAGGTTACTAACATTTAGGATACCTTGCCACTATAAAAATTACACAGTAGCTCCGGCGCCATAGTGGGGGGGGGGGGGGGGGGGGGGGCGGAGCTACATCAGAGTGGGCTCAGCTGCATTTTGGCGCCTTCCTCTGCATAAGCAGCAGCAGCAGCCTCACACAGCTCCTCCATAACGGTCACACGCTGGATCACTGGTACAGGGTGTAGAGGGGAAGAGACGCTATTTTGTGCACAAATATCATCCCTCTGAGGGATTTTTCATTAGACAGACTCACTGTTTATATGTTTGTATAAAACGCTGACAGCCTCACTAGGGCTATGCAGCGCTGGGTGCGCTAGTGTCCTCTCCTGTTTCTCCTCTCACATGCAATAGGACAGGCTTGTATTGTATTTCAGGCTGTGTTGTATGTGTATTGTACCTGCTTTTTCTTTTCAGAATGGTAAAACAGAAGTTATGCAGTGTGTGTAATGATAGATTTTCCCCTAGATCATCTGACTCAATATCATGTGAGCAATGTAGTCAGTCATCACAAAATGCTGATAACAAGAGTCCAGAGCCCTCCTGGCTAGGGGCTATCAAAACTATAATGTCTGATATGTCATCTCAACTCACTGCATATGTCAGTAAAACTCAGGTACTGCAGCAAGCAGTGGCAAATCTAGCTGCTAAACATCCCCCCCTGTCCACTACAGGTGCACAAAAACGTGCTTTACCTGCACTTCTATCAGATACAGAAGAAAGGAGAAAGGGTTCGAAATGCCCTATAGTGGTGCACACAATTTTATATTAAAATATAACTTTTATTATGATATATAGTAAAATCAGCAAATATTAAGAAAAAAATAGAATAGTGTAAATAGTAAGAAAATCGTGATTAAAAAATAGAGATGTTGCGCACTAGATGTCACCGGATTGACTCATATCTTGCTATCAAAATTTATAGATAGTCGAAAGTGTATTAGGAATATATAATTCCTGTATATCTGTAGTTCACGTTTATACTACTGAAGGGAGTCCTAGAGTAAACTTCCAAAATTTTGCAATCCCTTCCAGGATTTAGGATATAGAATCGTTCAGGCAGGATTTACCAGATGTCATCATATATGATGTGATAATGATATAGCTATAATAGCTTATTGTGTGTGATGTCGAAATAATTCACAATAAAGTGATCAAACAAAAATGTGTGTTGTATTTACACTATTTCTCAGAGTTAATATACAGACTCTATTATGAGATCTCAATAGCACCTGTGTGTCTTCCTAAGTTTCATAAACCATATTGTATCCACTGCAATAGAAACATAAGAGCATAGGGATACAAATGTATCCACTTAAAGAGAAACGGCTGTTGTTAGTTCAGAGACTAGGCTCTGACAATATCAAGCCTTTAAATTGCCACATATAATAAACACCGTTACCCCAGTTTCAGTGTAGCATCATTTGAGCTCATTTAAAGCTAAAATGATTGCTGGCAGTGAAGTGATCAGTAATCCCTTATCAGGGAGTATAGTATGGTCTGTCAATGACTATTATGTATCACATGCTTTCACTCAAAATCCCTATATACCAATATATGTTAATGATCCATATGAGATCATGCAGATTATTTATTCCTCTGTATTATTAACAAAGATAATTAGGGCTCACCCCGTTCTTATCTGGGTGTGAGTTAATAAGTTAGTTCATGCATTGTTCATTTCTATGTTTTACTGAGCCGTGAGAGTATGTATATAGTAATAATTACACCTGGGGCCTAAGGATATTAGGCACCCTATGATTCCTTGTTACTCAGAAGGATTTCACACACTCAGTGTTATTTGATGATTTCTGATATAGGCTCATACATATATTGAGTGTCTGATAGGTCTGATAAGAACGGGGTGAGCCCTAATTATCTTTGTTAATAATACAGAGCTATATATGTGATTAATTACCCCTGAATTCCAGAAAAAAGCGGGGGAAAAGTCAGCCAAAAAAGGGGCAGGGCTAACTCCCTCAGTCAGAGCATTTCCTGTGTGTGTGCGGTGTGTCGGTACGGCTGTGTCGACATGTTGGATGAGGAAGGTTACGTGGAGGCGGAGCAGAGGCCGATAAATGGGATGTCGCCCCCTGTGGGGCCGACATCAGAGTGGATGGATAGGTGGAAGGTATTAACCGACAATGTCAACTCCTTACATAAAAGGCTGGATGACGTAACAGCTGTGGGACAGCCGGCTTCTCAGCCCGCGCCTGCCCAGGCGTCTCAAAGGCCATCAGGGGCTCAAAAAACGCCCGTTACCTCAGATGGCAGACACAGATGTCGACACGGAGTCTGACTCCAGTGTCGACGAGATTGAGACATATACACAATCCACTAGGAACATCCGTTGCATGATCTCGGCAATGAAAAATGTGTTACACATTTCTGACATGAACCCAAGTACCACATAAAAGGGGTATTATGTTTGGGGAGAAAAAGCAGCCAGTGTTTTGTTCCCCCATCAGATGAGTGAATGAAGTGTGTAAAGAAGCGTGGGTTCCCCCGATAAGAAACTGGTAATTTCTAAAAAGTTACTGATGGCGTACCCTTTCCCGCCAGAGGATAGGTCACGTTGGGAGATATCCCCTAGGGTGGATAAGGCGCTCACACGTTTGTCAAAAAAGGTGGCACTGCCGTCTTAGGATACGGCCACTTTGAAGGAGCCTGCTGATAAAAAGCAGGAGGCTATCCTGAAGTCTGTATATACACACTCAGGTACTATACTGAGACCTGCAATTGCCTCAGCATGAATAGTGCTGCTGCAGCGTGGTCTGATACCCTGTCAATATTAATACCCTAGACAGAGATAATATTTTGCTAACATAGAGCATATTAAAGACGTCGTCTTATATATGAGGGATGCACAGAGGGATATTTGCCGGCTGGCATCCAGAATTAAGGCAATGTCCATTCTGCCAGGAGGGTATTAGAGACCCGGCAGTGGACAGGTGATGCTGACTTTAAAAGGCACATGGAGATTCTGCCTTATAAGGGTGAGGAATTGTTTGGGGATCGTCTCTGGGACCTCGTATCCACAGCAACAGCTGGGAAGAAATTTTTTTTACCTCCGGTTTCCTCACAGCCTAAGAAAGCACCGTATTTTCAGGTACAGTCCTTTCGGCTTCAGAAAAGCAAGCGGGTCAAAGGCACTTCCTTTCTGCACAGAAACAAGGGAAGAAGGGAAAAGCTGCACCAGACAGCCAGTTCCCAGGATCAAAAATCTTCTCCCGCTTCCTCTGAGTCCACCGCATGACGCTGGGGCCCCACAGGTGGAGACAGGTGCAGTCGGGGCGCGTCTCGGGAACTTCAGGGACCAGTGGGCTTGCTCACAGGTGGATCCCTAGGTTCTGCAAGTAGTATCACAGGGATACAAGCTGGAGTTCGAGGCGACTCCCCCTCGCCGTTACCTCACATCAGCCTTGCCTGCTGCCCTCGGAGAAAGGGAGGTAGTACTGGCGGCAATTCACAAGCTGTACTTCCAGCAGGTGAAATCAAGGTACCCCTCCTTCAACAATGCCGGGGTTACTATTCCAAAATGTTTGTGGTACCGAAACCAGACGGTTCGGTGAGACCCATTCTAAAATTGAAATCCTTGAACACTTATATACGAAGGTTCAAGTTCAAAATGGAATTGCTCAGGGCGATTATTGCAAGCCTGGAGAATTTCATGTTATCACTGGACATCAAGGATGCTTACCTGCATGTCCCTATTTACCCTCCTCACCAGGAGTACCTCAAAATTGTGGTGCAGGTTTGTCATTACCAATTCCAGACGTTGCCGTTGGTCTGTCCCCGGCACCGAGGGTATTTACCAAGGTAATGGCCGAAATAATTATCCCGTACTTGGACGATCTTCTTATAAAGGCGAGGTCCAGGGAGCAGTTGTTCGTCGGAGTAGCACTATCTCGGGAAGTGCTACAACAGCACGGCTGGATTCTGAATATTCCAAAGTCGCAGCTGGTTCCTACGACGCGTCTACTGTTCCTGGGTATGGTTCTGGACACAGAACAAGAAAAAAGGGTTTCTCCCGGAGGAGAAGTCCAAGGAGTTGTCGTCTCTAGACAGAGACCTCCTAATACAAATACAGGTGTCGGTGCATCAATGCACGCGAGCCCTGGGAAAGATGGTGCTTCTTACGAAGAAATTCCATTCGGCAGGTTCCATGCAAGGATCTTCCAGTGGGATATGTTGGACAAGTGGTCCGGGTCGCATCTTCAGATGCATCGGCGGATAACCCTGTCTCCAAGGGCCAGGGTGTCGCTGGTGTGGTGGCTGCAGAGTGCTCATCTTCTAGAGGTCCGCAGATTCGGCATACAGGACTGGGTCCTGGTGACCACGGATGCCAGCCTTCGAGGCTGGGGGGCAGTCACACAGGGAAGAAACTTCCAAGGACTACGGACAAGTCAGGAGACTTCCCTAAACATAAATATTCTGGAACTAAGGGCCATTTACAATGCCCTAAGTTAGGCTAGGCCCCTGCTTCAACACCGGCCGGTGCTGATCCAGTCAGACAACATCACGGCGGTCGCTCATGTAAACCGACAGGGCGGCACAAGAAGCAGGATGGCGATGGCAGAAGCCACAAGGATTCTCCGATGGGCAGAAAATCATGTGTTAGCACTGTCAGCAGTGTTCATTCCCGGAGTGGACAACTGGGAAGCAGACTTTCTCAGCAGACACGACCTCCACCCGGGAGAGTGGGGACTTCATCCAGAAGTCTTCCAAATGTTTGTACACCATTGGGAAAGGCCACATGTGGAAATGATGGCGTCCCGCCTCAACAAAAAGGTAAAAAGATATTGCGCCAGGTCAAGGGACCCTCAGGCGATAGCTGTGGACGCTCTGGTAACACCGTGGATGTACCAGTCGGTGTATGTGTTCCCTTCTCTGCCTCTCATACCCATGGTAATGAGAATAATAAGAAGGAGAGGAGTAAGAACTATACTCATTGTTCCGGATTGGCCAAGAAGAGCTTGGTACCCAGAACTCCAAGAAATGATCTCAGAGGACCCATGGCCTCTGCCGCTCAGACAGGACCTGCTGCAGCAGGGGGCCTGTCTGTTCCAAGACGTACCGTGGCTACGTTTGACGGCATGGCGGTTGAACGCCGGATCCTGAAGGAAAAGGGCATTCCGGAGGAAGTTATCCCTACGCTAATTAAAGCTAGGAAAGAAGTGAGCGCAAACCATTATCACCGCATATGGCGGAAATATGTTGCGTGCTGTGAGGCCAGGAAGGCCCCAACGGAGGAATTTCAGCTAGGTCGATTTCTGCACTTCCTACAGTCAGGGGTGACTATGGGCCTAAAATTGGGTTCCATTAAGGTCCAGATTTCGGCTCTATCGATTTTCTTCCAAAATAGAACTGGCTTCACTGCCTGAAGTTCAGACTTTTGTTAAGGAAGTGCTGCATAGTCAGCCCCCGTTTGTGCCTCCAGTGGCACCGTGGGATCTCAACGTGGTGTTGGATTTCCTGAAGTCGCATTGGGTTGAGCCACTTAAATCCGTGGAGCTAAAATACCTCACGTGGAAAGTGGTCATGCTGTTGGCCTTGGCGTCGGCCAGGCGTGTATCAGAATTGGCGGCTTTATCATGCAAAAGCCCTTATCTGATTTTTTTATATGGATAGGGCGGAATTGAGGACTCGTTCCCAATTCCTTCCAAAGGTGGTATCAGTGTTTCATGTGAACCAACCTATTGTGGTGCCTGCGGCTACTTGGGACTTGGAGGATTCCAAGTTACTGGACGTAGTCAGGGCCCTGAAAAATATATGTTTCCAGGACGGCTGGAGTCAGGAAAACTGACTCGCTATTTATCCTATATGCACCCAACAAGCTGGGTGCTCCTGCTTCTAAGCAGACTATTGCTCGCTGGATCTGTAGCACGATTCAACTTGCACATTCTGCGGCTGGACTGCCGCACCCTAAATCTGTAAAAGCCCATTCCACGTGGAAAGGGGCTCTTCTTGGCCGGCTGTCCGAGGGGTCTCGGCTTTACAATTTTGCCGAGCTGTTACTTGGTCGGGTTCAAACACTTTTGCAAGAGTCTACAAGTTTGATACCCTGGCTGAGGAGGACCTAGAGTTTGCTCATTCGGTGCTGCAGAGTCATCCGCACTCTCCCGCCCATTTGGGAGCTTTGGTATAATCCCCATGGTCCTTACGGAGTCCCAGCATCCACTTAGGACGTCAGAGAAAATAAGATTTTACTTACCGGTAAATCTATTTCTCGTAGTCCGTAGTGGATGCTGGGCGCCCATCCCAAGTGCGGATTGTCTGCAATACTTGTATATAGTTATTGCCTAACTAAAGGGTTATTGTTGAGCCATCTGTTGAGAGGCTCAGTTATATTTCATACTGTTAACTGGGTATAGTATCACGAGTTATACGGTGTGATTGGTGTGGCTGGTATGAGTCTTACCCGGGATTCAAAATCCTTCCTTATTGTGTCAGCTCTTCCGGGCACAGTATCCTAACTGAGGTCTGGAGGAGGGTCATAGTGGGAGGAGCCAGTGCACACCAGGTAGTCCTAAAGCTTTCTTTAGTTGTGCCCAGTCTCCTGCGGAGCCGCTATTCCCCATGGTCCTTACGGAGTCCCAGCATCCACTACGGACTACGAGAAATAGATTTACCAGTGAGTAAAATCTTTTTTTTTTTCTGAATATTCGCTGGTTTTACTATATATCATAATAAAAGTTATATTTTAATATAAAATTGTGTGCACCACTATAGGGCATTTCGAACCCTTTCTCCTTTCTTCTGTTGCAAATTTATTGTGCCTGTGGTAGCACCCCCCAAGCATTTTGGAATAACACTAACGTGTTTTGGATAATAAAAATGGGGGTTATTCTCTGGATATATAACCTGTGAGACTAGCATTACAGCAATTTCTTCTATCAGATACTGATGATGATGATATACAGGATGATGTGGACCCCATAAGCGGGGACTCCGCCCCTACACAGGGTATTGAACCCCTTATATTGGCTATACAGGTTGTGTTAAAGCTCCCCCTGGAGGATGCTACTAATCAGCAGTCATTTTTCCTCCCACAAGACAAACTAACTGTCTCCTTCCCTGATTCTAAAGAATTGGATGATTTATTTAAATTAGCCTTGAAAAATACAGATAAAAAATATCAGGTGTCCAAAAGGTTTTTAAATACCTACCGATTTGCCCTTGAAGGAAGGAAATCCTGGGAAGCATCTCCAGCAGTAGAAGTCTCTCCTTTCTAAAAAGGCGGTGCTTCCGGCTTCGGGTTCTTTTACGGTAAAGGACCTGGGGATAGAAGAATAGAGACCACTCTAAAATCTATCTACACTGCTGCAGGTGTAGCTCAAAGGCCGGTCATTGCTGGTTGCTGGATGACGCATGCCATTCATACATGGGCTACTCAGATTCAGGAGGGTCTTTCAGGGGATATGACCTTGGTTACTACTGTAACTTCCTAAAACACATTCAGGACACTGCAAGAGTCATCTGTGACTCCCTTAAAGAGATTGGCAATAATAATGCTAGGACCACTGCTATGGCTGTGTCTGCACGCAGAGCCATATGGTTGCGTCAGTGGATTGCAGACGCTGACTCCAAATGTAATGTGGAATCTCTTTCCTTCACAGGTGAATGGATGCATGAATCTCCAAAGCTACTGCTGGGAAATACACGTTTCTCCCTTCAGGGGCTCCGTCTGCTAGACGTACCTACCCGGAACCGTCTATTAGTCCTTTTGGTCCTCCAGATTTCGATCTAGGGCCCAGGGTGCCTCCAATGCAGCTAGAGGCTCCAGAGGTAAGCCTAAGAAACCAGCCGTTTCCGGCTCTCAGGACCAGAGCACCAGTTCAGGTTCCGCTAAGACTTCAGCATGACGGTACCCACCTACCCTGAGGGGATTTCGCAGTGGGAGCTCGATTACATCACTACAGCCACATCTATGACAGTTCCTGCCAAGATGCCTAGATGGACCTTATCTCTCAGGGTTACAAGCTGGAGTTCGATGATGCTCCTCCACGACGATTTTTCAAATCAGGCTTGCCAGCTTTGGAAAATATGCGTGTTTCGCTATTACTGGCCATCGACAAGTTGGTCCAGTCCCAGGTCATTGTTCCAGTACCCCTGCTACAACAAGGACAAGGTTTCTACTCCAGTCTGTTTGTAGTGCCAAAACCAGACGGGTCTCTGAGACCCATTTTGAATCTAAAGTCCTTGAATCCTTACCTGAAGGTTTTCAAATTCAAGATGGAATCTTTGAGAGCAATGATCGTGGGCCTGGAACAACAGGAATACCTCGTGTCCCTGGATATCAAGGACGCCTACCTGCATATCCCGATTTGGCCTCCTCATCAGGCCTATCTACAATTTACCCTACTGAATGATGACTACCAGTTTCAGGCGTTGCCTTTCGGCCTGTCTACAGCTCCGAGGGCATTTACGAATGTGATGGCAGAAATGATGTTCCAGCTCAGAGTCCAGGGGGTCAACATTGTCCCTTACCTGGATGATCTCCTCATAAAAGCAAAATCCAGGGAGCTTCTATTGCTTCATATAGATCGCACTGTCCAACTTCTGTCTCACCACGGGTGGATCCTCAATCTACAGAAGTCTCAACTGGAACCGTTTCAACGGCTCCTGTTTCTGTGTATGATACTGGATACTGTAGCTCAAAGAGTGTTTCTCCCAGAAGACAAGGTGAGAACACTTCAAGAGATGGTATGTATGGTTCTCCGTCCTGCTCGAGTTTCCATTCATCTTTGGATAAAGTTGTTGGGAAAAATGGTGGCCTCGTACGAGGCGATACAGTTCGTGAGGTTCCATGCCAGACCTTTCCAATTGGACATCCTGAACAAGTGGTCCGGTTCACATCTCCAGATGCACCGAGTGATTCAGCTGTCAACCCAGGCCAGGATTTTGTTCCTGTGGTGTTTGCAGTCTTCCAACCTGCTGGTGTGTCGATGTTTCAGGATTCAGAATTGGACCCTCCTCACGACAGATGCGAGTCTATGAGGATGGGGAGTTGTCACCCAGGGGGCACAGTTCCAGGGCAGGTGGTCTGCCCAAGAGGCCCTACTCCCTATTCTGGAACTACGGGCGATATACAGTGCTCTGCTTCAGGCCCCCTCTCTGCTCAGGGATCGGGCGATCCAGGTTCAGTCGGACAACGCAACGGCGTGGCATACATCTATCGACAAAGAGGGACAAAAAGCAAGGCCTGCATGCGAGAAGTGTCAAAAATACTTCTCTGGGTGGAAAGAAATGCAGGAGCACTGTCCGCAATTTTCATTCCAGTAGTGGACAACTGGGAAGCGGACTTTCTGAGTCGCCACGACCTCCATCCGGGGGAGTGGGGATTACATCCTCAGGTGTTTCAACAGATTGGCGACAGATGGGGGTACCCGCAAATAAACATGATGGCGTCTCACCTCAACAAGAAGCTTTGTTGCTACTGCTTGCGAACCAGGGACCCTCAGGCGAGTGCAGTGGATGCACTGACGTCACCTTGGCCTTACTGGCTGGTCTACCTATTCCCTCCGATCCCGTTGATCCCAAGGGTGCTCCAACGGATCAGACATCACAGAATCCAAACAATCCTGATTGCGCCGGATTGGCCCCAAAGGGCATGATACGCAACTCTTCTGGATATGTCCATAGAAGACCCTTGGCCTCTGCCGCTAAGAAAGGATCTTCTTCAGCAAGGACTGTTCATCTACCCGGACTTACGGCGGCTTTGTTTGATGGCATTGAAGTTGAGCGGAATATCTTAGCTCTCAAAGGGTTTTCCAAAAAGGTTATTATGGTGCAAGCCAGAAAACCTGTCACGTCAAAACATTATCATCATATGTCTCTTGGTGCGAGGAATGCACGTATCCGCCTGCAGAGTTTCACTTGGGACGTTTCCTACGTTTCTTGCAGGCTGATGTGGATAAAGGCTTACGTCTGGGTTCCGTTAAGGATCAGATTTCAGCTCTTTCAATTTTCTTTCAGAAGAAATTGGCTATGTTGCCAGAAGTTCAGACCTTCTTACAAGGGGTGCTCCACATACAACCTCCCTTTGTGCCGCCTACGGCACCCTGGGCTTTGGATGTAGTGTTGCAATTTCTACAATCCTTCTGGTTTGAGCCTCTGATGACAGTAGTAGACAAGTACCTCACGTGGAAGACAGTGATGTTGTTGGCCCTGGCTTCTGCTAGACGTGTTTCAGAATTAGGGGTCTTATCATGTAAAAGTCCCTACTTGGTCTTTTACGAGGACAGTGCGGAGCTCCAGACTAGACAGCAGTTCCTGACGAAGGTTGTCTCCGCATTCCATCTGAATCGACCTATTGTGGTTCCGTCTTGTTCTGACGCTTCGGCTCCTCCGGAATCTTTGGATGTGGTGCATGCTTTGAAGATCTATGTCAAACGCACAGCTCAGGTCAGGAAGACTGATTCCTTGTTCGTGCTCTATGATGTGCACAAAAAGGGTTGTCCTGCTTCAAAGCAGTCCATTGCTCGTTGGATTAGGCTTACTATCCAACAGACCCATGTGTCGGTAGCCTTACCTATTCCTAAGTCTCGGAAGGCCCACTCTACAAGATCAGTGGGCTCTTCCTGGGCAGCAGTCCATGGAGTCTCACCCTTACAACTATGCCGAGCTGCTACCTGATCTCGGAAGAACACTTTTGTGAAATTCTACAAATTTGATACCCTGGCCAAGGAAGATACCCAGTTTGGGCAGGCGGTGCTGCAGCAGTCTCCGCACATTCCTGCATGTTCTGGAAGCTTTGGGACATCCCCATCGTACCAATTCTGTACCCAATATCCCTTATGGATGCTAGAGAAAATAGAATTTTAAATACCTACCGGTAAATCCTTTACTCGTAGTCCATAAGGGATATTGGGCACTCGCCTCTGTGCGGTTACTTTCTGCAGGTTCTCTGGCCCTCATTCCGAGTTGTTCGCTCGGAGATTTTCATCGCATCGCAGTGAGAATTCTCTTAGTGCGCATGCGCAATGTTCGCACTGCGACTGCGCCAAGTAACTTTACTATGAAGAAAGTAAGTTTACTCACGGCTTTTTCATCGCTCCGACGTTCGCATTGTGATTGACAGGAAATGGGTGTTACTGGGCGGATGCACGGCGTTTTAGGGGCGTGTGGCTGGAAACGCTACCGTTTCCGGAGAAAACGCAGGAGTGGCCGGGGAAACGGTGGGAGTGCCTGGGCGAACGCTGGGTGTGTTTATGACGTCAGCCAGGACCGAAAAGCACTGAACTGATCGCACAGGCAGAGTAAGTCTGAAGCTACTCAAAAACTGCTAACTCGTTTGTAATCGCAATATTGCGCATACATCGGTCGCACATTTAAGAAGCTAAGATTCACTCCCAGTAGGCGGCGGCTTAGCGTGTGTAACTCTGCTACATTCGCCTTGCGAGCGATCAACTCGGAATGAGGGCCTCTGTTCTGTGTTACCTGTCCAGCTGTTGCTGTTACTGTTGCCAGACGTTGTTGGCCTGGTTATGTTTTGGTGTGCTGGTGTATAATTCTCACCACCATTATTGTTGTTATGTTCCTTCTCTCATTCTCCTTCGGGCACTGTTTTACATATAACTGACCTGTAGGAGGAGGCATAGAGGGGAGGAGCCAGCACACTCAATTGAAGAAATTTAAAGTGCACTGGCGCCTTTGGACCCGTCTATACCCCCCCATCGTACTAATTCTGTCTCCAATATCCCTTATTGACTATGAGAAAAGGATTTACCGGTAGGTATTTAAAATCCTATTTTTTAGACCACAGTTGGTCTTGTGTCCATCTGTAATTTATGCCCAGTGTGTGATTGCCATGGATTAAAGTGTCCAATTTTATAATTGGATGAGATAATGCCCTCTTTCTGGAAACTGCATGTGCACTACCCATTCATTCTAGATTCAAAATAAAAAAAAAACCCAAACACTTCACAAAGGGGGAATTGCGTCACCAGGACAGCGTCTTCTGGATATGCTGCCCCATCAAGCAAAGTTTCATGAATAGCTCAGAAAAATTGAAGTTAATCAATGCAAAATGAATGGTTAGTTATTGGGTTTATAAACCTGTTATGTAATAAATAGGCCCCTTTAATAGTTAATCTTGCCAAGTTAGTAGTAGTGCTGATGTTACACATTCAGGTCACACATTCACAGCAGAAATGCCTTATTATAGTTTATACGTGCTCCAAAACTAAACACTAAGTAAACTGAATGATTTTTTACACACACAGTTTTACAGAATATGATTTGAGACACTGGGAATTTGAGATGTATGGGAAGTTATTATTAAAATGGAAATGAAACTCATTTTTATCCTACTGTACAATGAATAAAGTAAAATGCATTCATTAAATATTTATGCACCTTCACATTTCACTTTAAATTGTGCCATTACCGAATGATTCATTTTATCCACTATCTGCGCAACAGATGTAAGCAATTTTTTAGACCTTTTTAATTTGAAACCATATTTCAGTTTTTACAATGGCAATGAAATGTAGTTGCATATTGGTTATATACTGCCTAATGATTAGAACTGAATGACATTTTCAAATCTTGTTCTGCGTTTAGCTGCAAAATTTGACTTGGCCTTCAGTGTTCAGTATTCTCAGGGACAGAACTAGGGGTGTGAGAGCGGTGCCATCGTATAGGATACTGGGGGCAGCATCATTGCTGCCTTATGGCCTGGAACAGCACCTTGCAGCCAGTACGGCTACTGTCATCCAGAGCATCCTGTTGAAGCTTCTTGCACGCACCCTGAAGTAAGTGACGTACTTCCCACTGCTGCTGACTCTGCTTCTTGACGTCATGCACTCACAGGGTGGAGCCGAAACTAGGATTCTTGTCACCAGGGGCAAGGCATTAATGTGGCGACCCCCCCCCCCCCCCCTCAGCAAACAGACCTTTCTCTGGCAGGGTCCACAGGTTATCCACAGGATAACAATGGGATATGATGGAGCGACAGCGGATTGGCACCAAACGATCACAAGCTTTCTTTGGTTTAATAAATTGTGTGCTTTGGGTCGTTATCTCGCTGCAAGACCCACGTTCTCTTGAGATGCAGCTCATGGACAAATGTCCTGACATTTTCCTTTAGAATATTCTGGTATAAATCAGAATTAATTATCCCATCAATGATGGCAACTCTTTCTGATCCAGATGCAGCAAAACAGGCCTAATCCATGATACTACCACCACCATATTTCACAGATGGTATGAGTTTTTTTATGCTGAAATGCAGTGTTCTCCTTTCTCCAAATACGTTTAAACCAAAAAGCTCTATTATGGACTCATATGTCCAAAACATTGTTCCAATAGCCTTCTGGCTTGTCCAGGTAGTCTTTAGCAAACTTCAAATGCGCAGCAATGTTTTTTTTAGGGGAGCAGTGGCTTTCTCCTTGCAATCCTGCAATGTACATAGCTGTTGTTCAGTGTCCTCCTGATGGTGGACTCATGAACATTAACATTAGCTAATGTGAGAAAGGCCTTCAGTTGCTTAGAGGTTACCTTGGGTTCCTTTGAGACCTTGCGAACTATTAGAAGCCTTGCTCTTGGCATGATCTTTGTTGGTCAACCACTCCTGGGGAGGGTAATAATGGTCTGGATATTTCTCCATTTGTACACAATCTGTCTGACTGTTGCATCAACAACTCTTTTTCTGAGGTCCTCAGAAATCTCCTTAGTTCGTGGCATGATACAGTACATTTCCAAAAACATGTGTTATGAACAGACAGGTTGTCCACTCGCAGCTGATTGTCATCCCATAGATTGTAAATAGCTGACTCCAGTATTAAAATATCTGCAAAGCCTAATGGGTAAATTTACTATGGTGGGAGTTTTTTTAGGAAATGGCAACCAATCTGATTCTACGTAACATTTATCTAGCTGCTTCTAGGACATAATAGATAGAATCTGATTCATTGCTATGGGCAACATCACCAGGGCTAAAAAAAACTCCCACTTTAGTAAATAACCCCAAAAGGTTCACATACTTTTACCTCTCACAGATATATGATATTGGATCATTTTCCTCAATAAAAAAAGAGCACGGCTATTCTTTTTTGTCTCACTTGTTTGATTTGGTACTCTTTTACTACTTTTAGGACTGTGTAAAAATCTGAGGTAGTTTTAGGCCAAATTTCAGCAGAAATATAGAAAATTCTGAAGGGTTCACAAACTTTCAAACACCACTGTAGCAGCTCAGTGCTAAAAGTGTTACATACGTAGGTGAGAAGTAGTAATTAGAGTTAAAAAGTGTTACATTAGTAGAATTTTTTTTTATAATTTAAGTGCTAAAAAGTAGATTAAGTGTTATAATATGATGCCCTAAAACAGCCCAGGCACACCAACCCAGGGGGCCCCACGCCCTGCACCCATTCCTAATATTGACATATTATACAAATTTATCCGGAACGTACCATTCATAATGCCTATTCCAATATGTAGTCTGCAAATGCAAGAACCCTATACTAATTAAAAACACCCAAGGGCAAGTGGGAGGTGTGCTAGTTCAAGCTGAAGGAGTCTCTGCCTTCAAGTGTACACACATGTACACAATATATAATATATGGGGGGGGGGGGGGGGGGCTGGACTGCACACCATAATTCCAAACATAATAAGAGGTGCTACCATGCTGAGACTTTTAGCTCCGCACAAAAAAAAGAGGAAATGGAGGTGCACACTATAAACACTAAGAACTCTAGCAGCCTGAACAAGTATAACAAACTCTGCAATGTAACATTGAGTAAAATTGAGGTTCTTAGCATAATTTTGGACAGGTGTCCTTATCAGGTTAAAGTCTCTAACATTCCTAAGGTTCAAGTCCAGACCCCTCCCACCCATCCAGTCCAACCACCAGGGCCGTCTTTTCATATGGGCTCAATGTGCACTAGCCCAAGGACCCAAGAGTCTAAGGGCCCTAGGCTGATAGCCGAGGGTCCCTTCTTTCCAGGGGTATCAGATTTTTTAAAATCGGACCTGGGAACCGTAGATATCTGACATTAAAGCAGTGGTCCCCCTCTGAGCCTGTTAATTGCTCTTCCCAGCCAGATAACTTGGGTTCTGTTTGACTTAAAGTTTTTTGTGAGGGCATACTCTAAAACCTGGGACTCTCCGCTTTCAGTGGACACTGTCAGCTTGTCTCTACTATGACCAGAACCAGATATATCAACCTTCCAGCAGCTGGTCCCTGCTCCATCTCCACACACCTGGTATGCAGTTTTATATGTTTGTTAGTGGATTACTCTGGCTCCTGAACTCTGAGCCCCAAGTCTCCAGTATCACATAAAAGCTAAGAAATCTATTTCCAGGAACTGGAGATATCTGCAATCAAACAAGCTGCCCTCCCACCAGAAAATTATGAATATTAAGCCCACTCCATTATCCACCCCTGCCATGTGTATTAAACCCTCCCTTACCACCTTGTAAGTCATGTACCTGGGCCCCTCATTCAGCCCAATGCCCCTTCTGCAGTTTAGTGTTCTCCCTCCTACCCCATCTCCCACCATCTGTGCAGTAAAAGAGTAATTAGCAGAAATTACTGCTCCAGGTCCTACATGCTGAGCAGAAGATAGAACACCCTTTACCACCCACTGACAGCACTCCCCGCCCCTACAGCTGCAGGGTGGGTAGGGGCCCCAGTGCATTGCTTTGCCCAGGGGCCTACACTGCTGATAAGATGGCCCTGCCAACCACCCCAAGGCATCACGTTAGTGAGAAGTAGCAGGTAAAGTCTAAAAAAGGGTGCTAAATTAGTAAGATGTAGCAGCTATACATTAAGTGAAAAGTAATAATTAGGTTGTCAAAAAAGTGTTACATTAGTAAAATATAACAATAATAATAATAATAATAATAATAATAATAATAATAATAATAATAATAATTTAGGTGCTAAAAAGTGTTAGATTAAGTGTTATAATATGATTCCCCAAAACAGCCCAGCCACACCAACCCAGGGGGTTCCACACCTGGAACTCATCCCTAATAGTTACATATTACCTAAATGTATCCAGGACTTACCATTCATAGTGCCTATTCCAATATGCAGTCTGCCGTACCCCATGACAATTAAAAACACCCAAAGGCAGGTGGGAGGAGTGGTAATCTAAGCTGAAGGAGTCTCCACCTTCAAGTGTACACACATGTACACAATCTAAAATATATGGGGGGGGGGGGGGGCTGTATAGCATACCCTAATTCTAATCAATGAGAGGTGCTACAATGCTGAGACTTGTAGTGTCACACAGAAAAAAAGAGAAATGCATGTGCACACTCTTAAGTATTAAATTGTGGTAAACAGAACAATTATAATAAACTGCAGTTTTTCAAACAATTACATTGAAGTGTGTGATGCCTTGGGGTGGTTGGGTTGTGCTGGCCTGGGGAGGGGGTCTGAACTTGAGCCTTAGGAATGTTAGGGACTCACCTGATGAGGTCACCTGGTCATGGTAGGTGGGTCCAGATTTTTGGCCAAAATTATGCTAAGCACATAATTTTGACTCTGTGTTAAATTGCAGTTTATTATAGTTGTTCCGATCATCAGTGTTTAGTACTTATAGTGTGCACCTGCATTTTTTTTTTTGCAGTATAGCAGATACTTGCAGATGAATCTTGTAGCATAAAGTCCAATAGCCCGTAAAGTGGACACATCGGGAACACTGAAACCAAGCAGGTACTCAAAGTAACATACTGTCCAAATGTCAGAAGTGTAGCATATTGGGAATACCACACAGATCCAGACACCTGAGAATAATATGACACAGGAACACACTGGTGGAAGGCACAGGAAGAGTAGGTGGCATGGACCACAGTCTTGCACAGGGAAACTGCCACATAGTAGCAGTCACAGGTTAGATTTGAAAATCTATTTTATATTGCAATTCAGCTCAGAAATACAGATGCATCCTCATACATCTAGCCTCAATAAGCCATGCAGCACAAAATGTCTGGTGTGAGTAAGCCGCCAGGTCCCGTGCAACTCTGCCAACTGCTGGCATCTTTTTGTGCCAAAGATGCATCTTAGTTGCAACGCAGTGTTAGTAGGATGCACACGAAGACTGTTCTGGTTAATTTGATATATGACATTTATGTATTGTGTGTGACTGAGTCTGTATATGGGCCCTCATTCCGAGTTGTTCGCTCGGTAAATTTCATCGCATCGCAGCGATTTTCCGCTTAGTGCGCATGCGCAATGTCCGCACTGCGACTGCGCCAAGTAAATTTGCTATGAAGTTAGGATTTTTACTCACGGCTTTTTCTTCGCTCAGGCGATCGTAGTGTGATTGACAGGAAATGGGTGTTTCTGGGCGGAAACAGGCCGTTTTATGGGCGTGTGGGAAAAAACGCTACCGTTTCCGGGAAAAACGCAGGAGTGGCCGGAGAAACGGAGGAGTGTCTGGGCGAACGCTGGGAGTGTTTGTGACGTCAAACCAGGAACGACAAGCACTGAACTGATCGCAGATGCCGAGTAAGTTTGAAGCTACTCAGAAACTGCTACGAGGTGTGTAATCGCAATATTGCGGTTACTTCGTTCGCAATTTTAAGATGCTAAGATTCACTCCCAGTAGGCGGCGGCTTAGCGTGAACAACTCTGCTAAAATCGCCTTGCGAGCGAACAACTCGGAATGACCTCCATGGAGCAGAACAGAATTTATATTGGAAAAAAGCTGCAGCTACTATATTGTAGCACCTATCATATAACACATTTATCAGCAAAGTCTTTGCTTGTGTCCTAGTTGCATTGAGATGCGACTAAGATGCATTGTGGGCAAAAAGAAGCAAAAAAGATGCTTGTTGCTAGAAGATTCTTTTGCAACCTGGTGTGCCAAGAGCGGCTGTTTGGCGTGACTACAGCAAAGATGAATGAGGACATATCTGCAAACAGCCAGTCCCCAGGTGCAGCCAACAGCTGCCTGATTAGCTGATTGCCACATACTTCAGGGACACAGACAAGAGTGTGCTATAAGCACCAGAGCAGAAAGTAACACCCAGAGGCAGGGAGGAGCAACTGCATGGATTGTGACACAGAGTGACTGTAGCAAATTACTGTCTTTGCCCAGAAACTCCTTGTTGGTTCCCCAATGGGCTGGGTTAAGCTGCAGCGATGAATTTGAAGAATCCAGGGATTTTGATTTACAACAGGGATGGGGAACCTTTGGCCCTCCAGTTGTTGTTGAACTACACATACCAGCATGCCCTGCTACAGTTTTGCTATTCGGCCATGCTAAAACTGTTGCAGGGCATGCTGGGATGCGTAGTTCAACAACAGCTGGAGGGCCAAAGGTTCCCCACTCCTGATTTACAATCTGGAGCAGTAGGAGTCTGTACACTGAAACAGGAGTGTAGGTAACTATGTAACTGGAGCTACATACTATTTTATTTTATTTGTGGGGGGCTTTCATGGATTTTAGGGAGGGCAGTTGTCCCTTGAGTTCTGTACCCATTTAATTATTACAACTTATAGAAGGGACACATACCTGTACATTACTTATTATTAGAAAGGGAGCATATCAATTCATCAGAAAAAATACGTAGACATTTGTTTTTTTGTAAACCATAGGAAACAAAGGGCCTGATTCAGGTTTGTTTGCAAAGTAATTAAGCACACAACTGGGCAAAACCATGCTACATTGCAGGTGACGCAGATGTAACATGTGCAGAGAGACTTCGATTTTGGTGGGGTGTGTTCAAACTGAAATCTAAATTGTGGTGTAAAACTAAAGCTGAATAACATTTGTGGGCTACATGCAAAATCAGCCAGTATTTACCCTGCACAGAAAAAAATATAACCCACCCAAATATAAATCTCTCTGCACATGTTACATCTGCCCCACATGCAGTGCATCATCCTTTTGTCAAGATGCTTGCTTTCTTGCTTTGCTAACAAACCTGAAACAAGCACAAAATACCTTTTTTAACCCTAGCCCGTCTATCTATTTTTTTTTTAAATAGCATGTGATTAGGGCTTTAATATTGCCATGGTTCATAAGATAATCACTGGCGATGTGTGGCTATTTTAAGCCTGCCTAAAAATTTAAATCTCAGCATTTGATAAATGTAATCCTAAAAGTAGTTTTTTATCCCTTGATTCATAGACCTTTTTCTCCTGAGCAAGGTGGCATAATGTTTCTGGTGGTACTCTCATCTGATTTAATACAATTCAAAAGAGATATGATATAGCCATAATAACATGCTCATATTTAATTCCTTGCTGAGAAATGTTAATGTTTGTTTGTTTGTTTGTTTGTTTGTTTGCTTGTTTAATTGTATATTTGATTCCTGAGTATGATTTTCATTAGATTTGCAGTGCTGGCAATTAATGCAGAAATCTCCACCTCAGGTTATATATGAGAGTATATTTCAAGACCATAATGATCAGGTCCACCTCACTAGCATTGACTACTATGTAGATATATTAACTATTTACCTAATATAAAGTAATGTATTGCTTTGTGTTTTTTTTTTTTTTGCAGGTTCACTCCTTCTTGTTATTTACAAATTGATCCTGAAGTTAATTTTGGAAACATCATTTCAAACAACAAAGTGATATATAAGGAGATTAGCATTATGAACCATGGTTCCTCTCCAGGTAAATGATCACTGTGTATTGATTAGAACACACCTGCATAATAAGTCTTGCAATGATTGTTTCTTTTTACATTGCTAATTTGTTAATATAAATACTATTTCACATTTAGGGTGCTATCCGATATCACCGGTATCCAATTACATCAGGAGAAAAACCCCTAGTTTTTCTCGCGAAAATACATAGGGTCCGGGGCAATGTTTTTTTGCGGCAATAGGATAGCCCCCGGTGAACCAATTAGCCGTGGTAAATTAACACAGCTAATTGGATACCGCCCTTAGACTTAAAAAAATAAGTATTCCATTAGTGGTTTCAAAATTGCACAGAAAACTGAGCTGCAGAGCCGGCCTTAGGCATAGGCAAACTAGGCAATTGCCTAGGGCATTTGATATGCCTAGGGGCACAAGCAGCTTAAAATGATATGTGGCATGCCTATATTCTGCCAAATGATATGTGGCATGCCTATATTCTGTGTGCAGCATTTCGTATGCAGATACAGCCTCAATCGCACACAATATATAGGCATGCTCAGAGCCGGCCATAGGCAAACTAGGCAATTGCCTAGGGCATTTGATATGCCATGGGGCATCAGCAGCTTCTGCTGATTAAAATTATATGCAACATGCCTATATTCTGTGTGTAGCATTTCATATGCAGATACAGCCACAGTCTCACACAGTACATAGGCATGCTGCATATCATTTTAATCAGCAGAAGCTGCTTGTACACATAGTAATGCAAATAAGATGCATTTTCATCAAAAAAAGGTGCCAGATGTTAGCATTGAGGCAAGATTTATGAGGACACATCTGTATCTGTATCCAAGCAGAGGTCACAGTGTTAGAGGCAGTGTGAGTGCTGTGTGTGTGTGTGTGTGTGTGTGTGTGTGTGTGTGTGTGTGTGTGTGTGTGTGAGTGGGTTGGTTGTGCAGTAGTGTTCGGAATATGTGTAAGGAGCATTATGTGTGTCATGTAAAAATGCATTAATAATGTGCAACATATGTGTAAGGGGCACTATGTGTATCATTATGTGTATAAGGGCATTAATAATGTGTGGCATATGTGTAACAGGGTACTACTGTATGTGTGTCATTATGTGTATAGAGGCACTAATAATGTGCAGCAAATGTGTAGGGGGCACAATGTGTGTTATTATGTGTATAAGGGCATTAGTAATGTGCGGCATATGTGTAAGGGACATTATGTGTAAAAGGGCATTAATAAAGGTTGTCATAATGTGTAAGGCGCATTATGTTTATAAGGACATTAATAATGTGTGTCATATGTGTAAGGGGCATTACGTGTGGAATCATGTGTATAAATGCATTACTAATGTGTGGCATTATGTGCATAAGGTGCTCTACTATGTGGCATTGCGTATAGAAAGGGCACTACTTTGTCGTCTAATGTGAATAAAGAGCAATAGGGTGTGGTGTAATGTGAATAAGGAGCAATATGGTGTTTTGTAATGAGAATAAAGAGCATTATGTGTATAAGGGCACTAATAATGTGCGGCATATGTGTAAGGGAAATTAAGTGTATAAGGGCATTAATAAGGGTTGGCATAATGTGTAAGGCGCACAATGTTTATAAGGACATTAATAATGTGTGTCATATGTGTAAGGGGCATTACGTGTGGAATCATGTGTATAAATGCATTACTAATGTGTGGCATTATGTGCATAAGGTGCTCTACTATGTGGCATTGCGTATAGAAAGGGCACTACTTTGTCGTCTAATGTGAATAAAGAGCAATAGGGTGTGGTGTAATGTGAATAAGGAGCAATATGGTGTTTTGTAATGAGAATAAAGAGCATTATGTGTATAAGGGCACTAATAATGTGCGGCATATGTGTAAGGGAAATTAAGTGTATAAGGGCATTAATAAGGGTTGGCATAATGTGTAAGGCGCACAATGTTTATAAGGACATTAATAATGTGTGTCATATGTGTAAGGGGCATTACTGTGTGGTATTATGTGTATAAATGCATTACCAATGTGTGGCATTATGTGTATAAGGTGCTCTACTGTGTGGCGTAACGTATAGAAAGGGCACTACTGTGTAATCTAATGTGAATAAAGAGCAATATGGTGTGGTGTAATGTGAATAAGGAGCAATATGGTGTGGTGTAATGTGAATAAAGACCAATATGGTGTGGTGTAATGTGAATAAGGAGCAATATGGTGTTTTGTAATGAGAATAAAGAGCAATATGGTGTGGTGTAATGTGAATAAGGAGCAATTCAGTATGATGTTATGTGAATGAGGGGCACTACTGTGAGAAGTAACGTATATAAGGTAAATTAGTACTACTGTGTGATGTAATGTGAATAAGGGACACTATCATATGATAAATTGTGAATAAAGTTGCACTACTGTGAGGCTTAATTTGAATTTGAATTGAATAGGGGTACTTTTGTGTGGCCATGCCCCTTGCCAGCAAAAACACATACCTTTTTGGGCTGTGCGACGAATGTGCACACTGTTCTTATTTAAATTGCAGGAGGTAGGAAAACAAAAAAAGGACTGCTATGGGTGGGGGGTGATGGTGCTGGGAAAGGGGTGCAGGGTCAGAGGCTGAACTAGCGGTGGTGCTAGGGGGCACCAGCCAAAATCTTGCCTAGGGCATCATATTGGTTAGGGCCGGCTCTGCTGAGCAGCAGTAAATTTACCAAACCCTCCCCCCCTCTCTTCCTGGTGCTTGGATAAAGCACAGTTACTGTACTCTAGGGTAGCGTTCAGAGTGTCTATTCATTAAATGTAGCACTCCTTACATGACTAATCATTAGTGTGACAGGTAGAGACGAACAGAATATTCATAACTGTTTTGCAGTTTACCTTCTGTAATTTCACATTTTCCATGTTTTGAGGAAAAAAATGTAAAGTATAAAAAGTACTAAAAATGTCTTCTAGAATGAGATTCCATAGAAAAGTAAACATAAAAAAGACCTCAAAGATTGTATTGCTGGGAAATTTTCAACTTTTGATTGAATATCATAGTGAAACAAACTAAATTTAGATAAATAAATTCCTTAGGGGTATATTTAATTGAAGTCGGATCCATTCCGACATTCATTTGTCGGAATGGATCCGATCTGGCCTATTTAATGGACATCTCAATTCGACTTTTACAAAAGTTGAATTGAGATGCACGGGGGGAGAGACGGGGGGAGAGCCGCGGGCAGACGGGGCAGAGCAGCGCTACAGCAGCAGCAATATAGCCGCTGCTGTAGCGCTGCTCTCCCCCGTCTGTCCGCGGCTCTCCCCCGTCCCTCCTGTCTCACAGCCGCTGCTCCGTCCCCCGTCACAGCCGCCGCTTCGTCCCCCGTCACAGCCGCCGCTCAGTCCCGCTCCCCGTCTCCCCTTCTCTCACAGCCGCCACTTATGGCAGCGTCCACCTGGCTCCAGCAAGTGAGGTCTCGCTTGCTGGAGCCGGGTGGATGCTGCTGTGAGCGGCGGCTGTCCTCCAGCACTGCTCACCCCGTCCCCGCCTCGGCTCTCCCCATCTCCGGCGCTGCTGTCCCCATCTCATTCTACTTTTTTTTAAAGTCGAACTGAGATGGTCGAAAAGGGGGCCAAAAGCTGTTGGTTTTGGCCCCGTTTTCGACACAAGCACATGGATCGGCAGCTATTCTGCCGATCCACGTGCTTTTCGACAAGTCGAAGTCATCGACTTGTCGAAAAATTTTAGGATATATTGAATAGGTTGAATCACGATTCGACCTTAAAAAGTCGAAAACTGCCATCTTTTCGACAGATGGCAGCTTTTGACTTCAATTGAATATACCCGTTAATGTTCTTATTTTTGTTGATTATATAGAATGCATTTATCAAAGCCACTATTGAATACAGATAGAGCCAAGATACACACAGAGCCATAAACACCGGGGAGAAATGCTGGATTTCTGTAAAAGGGGGTTTACAATTGTTTGGATTTAGAGTGATTGTCGCCAGCCCATGAAGGATGCATAATTAGCATGTAATCTATAGTCTGCCCCAAACAAAGTGCAGTTTATGTAATACAGTAGTTCGGACATATAGATGTAGCCGCGCTCATCGTTACCGCAATGAGTACGCATCACAGCAGCGAAGGCGCTGCAGGTGTGCTCACGACTATGTGCGCGTTGGTATGCACGTGCACCCATTGAAGCCTAAGGAGTGAATGCTGGCTGCGACCAGTCACAGCCAGTCACATTCGCACCATGCTGCAATGCGTATTCCCGTGCATACGCATCACAGCATAGATGAGCGTGGCTACATCTGTATGCATGCCAAATTATCACTGCAGGGCCGGCAACAAAAATCTTGGGGCTCAGTACACAGAGATCTCTGCTACCCCACCCTTCCACCCAAACCCTCACTCCCTATCAAACCGCCTTGACCCCTGCTCCATACATCCCTCCCCTGCATGTGCCAATATATGCATCACCAAACACACACAAACATATATTAAAGATGAACGGTTCGGATTACCTTAAATCCGATCCCACCCAAACTTCCGGTAACCAAGTCAGCAGGGGTTTTCCCTCCAGTCTCGGGTTCCAAATCAAGGCAAAACTTCATCCTCCTGGTGTTGGATTCTCATAAATTTTGGATTCTATATAAGGACTCTGCGGCATTAACTCGGTGCCATTTCACTCTGTTCTCAGGCATGCTGCTGTGTGCTGCACTGTACTCTGCTGGTTAAATTGTGCTGTGTCCAGACTCATAACAAGTGGCTGTGCTGTGTATACAAGGCAAACTGCTGATTGCTGTGCTGTACTCTGCTGGTTAAATTGGCAGTGCTGTGTCCAGACTCATAACAAACAAGTGTTTGTGCTGTGTATAGTGTATACAAGGTACACTCCTGTTTGCTGCACTGTACTATGCTGGTTAAATTATCTCTGCTGTGTCCACACTCATAAGAAGTGGCTGTGCAATGTATAGTGTATACAAGGAATGCTGCTGTGTACTGCGCTGTACTCTGCTGGTTAAATTGTCTGTGCTGTGCCCAGACTTATTACAAGTGGCTGTGCTGTTTATAGTGTATACAAGACATGCTGCTTTGTGCTGTGCTGTACTCTGTTGGTTAAATTGGTTGTGCTCTGTCCATCTAAAGTGGCTGTGCATTCACCTAATTGAGCTAGAGAGTTGGGCATGATCTCATTTTAAACCTCGTTTTATGGGCTTTCATGTGATATGTAACACAGCAGTATATTTCCATAAAAATTGAAAATTTTGACATTTTCAAAAACAAAATTTTTATTTTCTAAAAAAAAACAATTTTTCACATTTTTGAAAAAAAAAAATCTCACAAATTGTTCATACCGTTGTTAATTAATCCACGAAGTTTTATTTTGGGATCATGCTGAAATCACATGCTATAAGAGCTTTCATTTTTGAATGATTCATGAAAATTGTATTTAAAAATCAACAAATAATATTTTTACCACTTCACTACATTAGGGGAATACACATTCCTCTTCATGTGTGTTTGGGGATGAGATTCTAAAGACAGCACCTGCTTCCACTTCTGTGCAGGCTCATAAACGTAAGTGGAAAGATACTCTATATGAAAGATACTTCAATTGCATTGAATGGGTCCGCCATTTACATTTTCCTGGACCATTATAAGTGGTCCATGGACAGGATAAGTTTAGGTGGGCTTTAAACAGTGTAGAAAGCCCATTGGTCACTATGTTAAGCCCACCCAAACCTAAGTTGTCCCTGGACCATTTGTGTGACATTCGAAAAAGCAGAGTGTTTAATTACAGAGGAGTATCAGACTGGGAGAATGTGTGTTGGGAGCAGGAAGGAACATCAGTTTGGAGTAGAGATGTGCAGCGGGCATTTTTTTGTGTTTTGATTTTGGATTCGGTTCTGCGTCGTGTTTTGGATTCGGACGCGTTTTGGCAAAACCTCCCTTAAAAATTTTTGTCAGATCCGGGTGTGTTTTGTATTCGGGTGTTTTTTTTTTTCAAACCCCCCCCCAAAAAAAGCTTAAATCATAGAATTTGGGGGTTATTTTGATCCTATAGTATTATTAACCTCAATAACCATAATTTCCACTCATTTCCAGTCTATTCTGAATACCTCACACCTCACAATATTATTTTTAGTCCTAAAATTTGCACCGAGGTCGCTGGATGACTAAGCTAAGCAACCTAAGTGGGTGGCACAAACACCTGGCCCATCTAGGAGTGGCACTGCAGTGTCAGACAGGATGGCACTTCAAAAAATAGTCCCCAAACAGCACATGATGCAAAAAAAAAAAAAAAAGAGGTGCAAGATGGAATTGTCCTTGGGCCCTCCCACCCACCCTTATGTTGTATAAACAGGACATGCACACTTTAACAAACCCATCATTTCAGCGACAGGGTCTGCCACACGACTGTGGCTGAAATGACTGGTTGGTTTGAGCCCCCACGGAAAAAGAAGCAATCAATCTCTCCTTGCACAAACTGTCTCTACATCGTCCGATTCCTCACCTCTTTCACTGTATACATCCCCCTCCTCACAGAGTTTTAATTAGTCCCCACTGGAATCCACCATCTCAGGTCCCTGTGTACTTTCTGGAGGCAATTGCTGGTAAATGTCTCCACGGAGGAATTGATTATAATTCATTTTGATGAACATCATCTCCACATTTTGTGGAAGTAACCTCCTACACTGATCGCTGACAAGGTTAACGGCTGCACTAAACACTCTTTCGGAGTACACACTGGAGGGGGGGCAACTTAGGTAAAATAAAGCCAGTTTGTGCAAGGGTCTCCAAATTGCCTCTTTTTCCTGACAGTATACGTACGGACTGTCTGACATGCCTACTTGGATGCTGTCACTCATATAATCCACCATTCTTTCAATGGTGACAGAATCATATGCAGTGACAGTAGACGACATGTCAGTAATCATTGGCAGGTCCTTCAGTCCGGACCAGATGTCAGCACTTGCTCCTGACTGCCCTGCATCACCGCCAGCGGGTAGTTTTGGAAATTTTATCCTTTTCCTGGCAGCTCCAGTTGCGGGAGAAAATAAAGGAGGAGCTGTTGGCGGGTCACGTTCCGCTCGACTTGACAATTGTCTCACCAGCAGGTCTTTGAACATCTGCAGACTTGTGTCTGCCGGAAAGAGAGATACAACGTAGGCTTTAAACTTAGGATCGAGCATGGTGGCCAAAATGTAGTGCTCTGATTTTAACAGATTGACCACCCGTGAATCCTGGTTAAGCGAATGAAGGGCTCCATCCACAAGTCCCACATTCCTAGCGGAATCGCTCTGTTTTAGCTCCTCCTTCAATCTCACTAGTTGCTTCTGCAAAAGCCTGATGCAGGGAATGACCTGACTCAGGCTGGCAGTGTCTGAACTGACTTCACGTGTGGCAAGTTCAAAGGGTTGGAGAACCTTGCATAACGTTGAAATCATTGTCCACTGCGCTTGAGTCAGGTGCATTCTCCCTTCTTTGCCTATATCGTAGGCAGATGTATAGGCTTGAATGGCCTTTTGCTGCTCCTCCATCCTCTGAAGCATATAGAGGGTTGAATTCCACCTCGTTACCACCTCTTGCTTCAGCTGATGGCAGGGCATGTTCAGGAGTGTTTGCTGGTGCTCCAGTCTTCGGCACACGGTGGCTGAATGCCGAAAGTGGCCCGCAGTTCTTTGGCCACCGACAGCATCTCCTGCGCGCCCCTGTCTTTTTTTAAAAAATTCTGCACCACCAAATTCATTGTATGTGCAAAACATGGGATGTGCTGGAATTTGCCCACGAATTTGCCCACATGTAATGCACGCACAATATTGGTGGCGTTGTCTGATGTCACAAATCCCCAGGAGAGTCCAATTGGGGTAAGCCAATCTGCGATGATGTTCCTCAGTTTCCGTAAGAGGTTGTCAGCTGTGTGCCTCTTATGGAAAGCGGTGATACAAAGCATAGCCTGCCTAGGAACGAGTTGGCGTTTGCAAGATGCTGCTACTGGTGCCGCTGCTGCTGTTGTTGCTGCGGGAGGCAATACATCTACCCAGTGGGCTGTCACAGTCATATAGTCCTTAGTCTGCCCTGCTCCACTTGTCAACATGTCCGTGGTTAAGTGGACAGTGGGTACAACTGCATTTTTTAGGACACTGGTGACTCTTCTTCTGACGTCTGTGTACATTCTTGGTATCGCCTGCCTAGAGAAGTGGAACCTAGATGGTATTTGGTACCGAGGACACACTACCTCAAGAAATTCTCTAAGTCCCTGTGAGCTAACGGCGGATACCGGATGCACGTCTAACATCAACATAGTTGTCAAGGCCTGAGTTATCTGCTTTGCAACAGGATTACTGCTGTGATATTTCATCTTCCTCGCAAAGGACTGTTGGACAGTCAATTGCTTACTGGAAGTAGTACAAGTGGTCTTCCGACTTCCCCTCTGGGATGACGATCGACTCCCAGCAGCAACAACAGCAGCGCCAGCAGCAACAGAACCAGTAGGTGTTACACTCAAGGATCCATCGGAGGAATCCCAGTTAGGAGAGGACTCATCAGACTTGCCAGTGACATGGCCTGCAGGACTATTGGCGTTCCTGTCTAAGGAGGAAATTGACATTGAGGGAGTTGGTTTGCAGGAGCTTGGGTACAAGAGGATGAAGGGATTTAGTTGTCAGTGGACTGCTTCCGCTGTCACCCAAAGTTTTTGAACTTGTCAATGACTTCTGATGAATGCTCTCCAGGTGACGTATAATGGAGGATGTTCCTAGGTGGTTAAAATCCTTACCCCTACTTATTACAGCTTGACAAAGGCAACACACGGCTTGACACCTGTTGTCCGCATTTCTGTTGAAATAATTCCACACCGAAGAGGTGATTTTTTTTTTGTATTTTGACAAGGCATGTCAATGGCCTTATTCTTCCCACGGAAAACAGGTGTCTCCCCGGGTGCCTGACTTAAACAAACCACCTCACCATCAGAATCCTCCTCGTCAGTTTCCTCCTCAGCGCCAGCAGCACCCATATCCTCATCCTGGTGTACTTCAACAGTGACATCTTCAATTTGACTATCAGGACTGTGGGTGCTCCTTCTAGCACTTGCAGGGGGCGTGCAAATGGTGGAAGGAGCCACCTCTTCCCGTCCAGTGTTGGGAAGGTCAGACATTGCAACCGACAAAATTGGACTCTCCTTGGGGATTTGTGATTTAGAAGAACGCACAGTTCTTTGCTGTGCTTTTGCCAGCTTAACTCTTTTCATTTTTCTAGCGGGAGGATGAGTGCTTCCATCTTCAAGTGAAGCTGAACCAATAGCCATGAACGTAGGCCAGGGCCTCAGCCGTTCCTTGCCACTCCGTGTCGTAAATGGCATATTGGCAAGTTTACGCTTCTCCTCAGACACTTTTAATTTAGATTTTTGGGTCATTTTACTGAACTTTTGTTTTTTGGATTGTACATGCTCTCTACTATGACATTGGGCATCGGCCTTGGCAGACGATGTTGATGGCATTTCTTCATCTCTGCCATGACTAGTGGCAGCAGCTTCAGCACCAGGTGGAAGTGGATCTTGATATTTCCCTATTTTACCCTCCACATTTTTGTTCTCCATTTTTTAATGTGTGGAATTATATGCCAGTAATATATCTGGAATTAGACGGCAGTAATGTCTGGAATTAGATACCACTAGATAGATACCAGATACCACTGTGACTGGAATGATGATGACCTATGCACAGTGACAGGACACTACCACAGCACCCTACAGCAGCAAGATGCAGCACAAGACACTGGACTTTTAGTAATGTACTGTAGTATACTGGTCACCACAATGCAGCACCAGACAATGAGCAGTGATACTGAGCACTGATGAGGATACTAGAACTGACACTGGGCAGCGAGAACAGCACTGGACTATTGTACTGTAGTATACTGGTCCCCACAATGCAGCAGCAAGACAATGAGTAGTGATACTGAGCACTGATGAGGATACTAGAACTGGCACGGAGCAGCAAGATACAGCAATGGACTATTGTACTGTAGTATTATATACTGGTCACCACAATGCAGCACTGATACTGAGCACAGATATTGAGCATTGATGAGGATACTAGAACTGACACGGAGCAGAAAGATACAGCAGTGGACTATTGTACTGTAGTATTATATACTGGTCACCACAATGCAGCACTGATACTGAGCACAGATATTGAGCACTGATGAGGATACTAGAACTGACACGGAGCAGCAAGATACAGCAATGGACTATTGTACTATAGTATTGTATAATGGTCACCACAGTGCAGCACTGATACTGAGCACAGATATTGAGCACTGATGAGGATAGTAGAACTGACACGGAGCAGCAAGATACAGCAATGGACTATTGTACTGTAGTATTATATACTGGTCACCACAATGCAGCACTGATACTGAGCACAGATATTGAGCACTGATGAGGATACTAGAACTGACACGGAGCAGCAAGATACAGCAATGGACTATTGTACTGTAGTATTATATACTGGTCACCACAATGCAGCACTGATACTGAGCACAGATATTGAGCACTGATGAGGATACTAGAACTGACATGGAGCAGCAAGATACAGCAATGGACTATTGTACTGTAATATTATATACTGGTCACCACAATGCAGCAATGATACTGAGCACAGATATTGAGCACTTATGAGGATACTAGAACTGACACGGAGCAGCAAGATACAGCAATGGAATGTTGTACTGTAGTATTATATACAGGTCACCACAATGCAGCACTGATTCTGAGCACAGATATTGTGCACTGATGAGGATACTAGAACTGACACAGAGCAGAAAGATACAGCAATGGACTATTGTACTGTAGTATTATATACTGGTCACCACAGTGCAGCACTGATACTGTGCACAGATATTGAGCACTGATGAGGATACTAGAACTGACATGGAGCAGCAAGATACAGTACAGCAATGTACTATTGTACTGTAGTATACTGGTCACCACAATGCAGCACTGATACTGAGCACAGATATTGAGCTGATATTGAGCTGATATTGGGCTTTTCAGGCAGAGAACTTAGCCACGTCCTTTCCGCTCAATCTACAATGCACGAGTGAAAATGGTGGCGACGCGCGGCTCTTTATATGGAATCCGAATCTCGCAAGAATCCGACAGCGGTATGATGACGTTTTCCCTCGCTCGGGTTTTGCGAGTAAGGCGGGAATAACCGAGGCTGCCTCGGACCCGTGTAAACCACGTGAAGTTCGGGGGGGGGGGGAATGGGGGGGGGTTCGGTTCTCGGTGAACCGAACCCGCTCATCTCTAGTTTGGAGAATTGATTCTGGGAGGGAGAGAGACAGCAGACTGAGAGCAACACTGTACTCACAAGACGCCTCAGTCACCCAGCTATCATTGGACCAGTGCTCAAACAATTCTCCCATTTGTGGTGTATTACAAGGGAAAAACAAAAGCTGGGCATCTTAGCTACGATGTTATTTCAGACTGTCTGGAACACAACACATTGACAGTCTACTGCTTCCAGAGGAAATCAAACTTCTTGTTGAATAAATGTTACCAAAAATATAACAAAAAGATTTTCTACTACCCCGATGGGTGTGCCACACAATTTAAGAACAAGAAAAACTTTTCCAACTTATGCTTTTAAAAAGATGATCTTGGCATAGAAGTAGAGTGGCATTTTTCCGGTGTTTGCTCATAGAAAAGGGCCCTTGCGATAGTGTAGGTGGCACAGTGAAGAGGTTATCATTCTGAGTAAGCCTGCAATGTCCATATGATAACTCATATTTTTAAACCACAACAACTTTTTGACTGGGCAGAGGAAAACATTACAGGAATGCATGTAACTTTTTTTTACTTTCAAAGTTTTTCTTGTTTGTGCGGCTGACCCATCGGAGAAGTAAAAAAATATTTTTTTGATGATTTTATACATTTATTCTACATGAAGTTTGAGTGTCCACTGGAAGCAGTAGACTGCTACTGTGTTGTGTTCCAGACAGTCTGAAATAACAGCATAGCTAATATGCTCAGTTTTTGTTTTTCCCTTGTAATACACCACAAATGTGATACAAATGGTCCAGGAACAGGTTAGGTTTGGGTGGGCTTAACTTAGTGACCAATGGGATTTCTTCATTATTTAAAACCCACCCAAACCTATCTTGTCTCTGGACCACTTGTAGTGGTCCAGGAAAATGTAAAAGGCGGGCCCATTCAACACAACTGAAGTATCTTTCAACTTACGTTTATGCGCCTGTACAGAAGTGGGAGCAGGTGCTGTCTGTAGAATGTCATCCCCAAACACACCTGAAATGTGCATTCCTCTAATGTAGTGAACTGGAAAAAATATTGTTTGTTGATTTTTAAATATAATTTTCATTAATCACTCAAAAATGAAAGCTCTTCTAGCATGTGATCCCATCATGATCCCAAAATAAAACTTTGGGGATTTATTAACAACAGTATGAGCAATTGTTGAGATTTTTGTTTCTAAAATTTAAAATATTGGCTTTTTGAGAAGATCACATTTTTTTTACATTTTTTAAAATTTAAATTTTTAATGGAAACATACTGCTGTTATATATCATATGAAAGCCAATACGAGGAGGTTTAAAATGAGACCTTGCCAACTCTCTAGCTCAATTAGGTGAGCTGCAAATACAATTAAAACATTTTTAATATCACATTTTTCATTAAAAAAGTGTACCTTTAAAGGCATATAACTTCAAAACTGTTGAACATATCAGTCTAAGATTTGGGGGTTTTCTTTACACCCATGGCAGTATTTATTATACAAAATTTCATCACACTGAAATGGTCAGTCTGAAAACTGTTCAGTTTGTGTGGAAAAACCCATCAGTATAAATTGAGCTGCGAATTTAAAAATAATATAATATATTGTTCTATTGTTTGTACTATTCGAGTGTACTGTACACCTGTGTATTTATTATTCCTGTACATAAGGTGATAAAAGCTCTTTGAATTGCCACAGTTTGAGTTGAGCTACATATTTTAAAATATATTGTATTATTTGTACTGTTTTGGTGCACTATACCCCAGTGTGTTTATTATTCATATACTTAATATAATAATGAAAGCCTTTGAATTACTGTAGTGTGAGTTGAGCAGCAAATGTAAAAATATATTGTTCTATTGTTTGTACAGTTCTGGTGCACTTTGAACCTGTACATGTACATATAAAAGCCCTTTGAATTGCTGCAGTGTGAGTTGAGCTGCGAAGTGAACAATAAATACATTGTTTGATTGTTTATACTGTTTTGTGCACTCTACACCAGTACGCTCTGTACGCCAGTGCGCTTTGTTCACTTCACATACTTATAAAAGCGGTCTGACTCCATGCATTGTGAGCCAAGCTGCCAGTTAAAAAATGGATAGGGATCAGTTTAGAGTAGAGCAGAAGCAGTAACCAAATATTATCACTGCAGCTGCTGCAACCAGTCATGATGACAATACTAATCCTTCAACATCATCTAAAGCCAATGCTCAAGTGCATAGAGGATTTAAGGCCTGGCATCTGAAATAAAAAAAAACTATTTTACAGGGGTAAAGATAAAAACATCTCTGTCAAAGCATAGGTTTAGTGCAGAAAAACATAAAATTGGGAGCATGCCATTCGCCATGTACCTCAAGCTTTATTTAGGAGTGATGGTTCTGAAACTGTCAGTAAGCCAATTTTTCTGCCTCTCATGACGGTGCAAGACCATTTCACTCAGAGTATAGAAGAAGTGTAAAAATAATGAAAACCACTAAGGCAGTAAAACAAACTGCATTCAGAACCATCACACATCCCTGAGGAGAGTCTAGGTATGTCCACATTAGCTATGAGTGAGTCCAAGATTTCTCACATTGTCCCCATGTGCTCCAGAGGAAGCTGGGCACCTTATACCAGCAAAATGCGTTGAGCTTGATTCTACCTATGCCCAACCAATAGGATTGCCAATACATCTCTCTGGCACTTATTTGGACAATCACCAGTCAACTGGAAATTGTCACTGCAGTGTGTACGGTCTCATCACCCCTTCAGCATTCAAAGGATTTATTGCCAGCTGACCTTCATTGGGGACTGCTTAAAATGTGCCAAAACCGGTAATAAACTCCAACCTGTCACTGACCTAGGTTGGGGGTGTTGTGAACTCGGGGGTTCTCCCGATGGTAGGGGAGAGGAACCACAGTTGGGTCGGAACATTGATGGCTTGATATAGGTCTTCCTCATACAGGACTCTGACAGTAAAGCTTGGTGAAAATATTAAAGAACTTTATTGCAGGAAGGGAGCAACACAATGTCACATAGCAGAGAAGGAACGTATGGGGGGGAATGTCCAGGCTTATAGGAGAACTTGTAAGCAATGTTAAAGATTCCAGGGAAAGAAGTACTTGTGAGTGTTGGTACAAGATAATAGTGACTGAAGAACTTGTGAGTGATGTTTTAAAAGATACTGATGATTTGAAGAACTGGTGAACGGTGGTTAAAGACTCTGATGATTTGAAACACTTGTGAGCGGTGGTTAAAGACACTGATGATTTGTATGACTTGAGAGCAGTGACTAAAGATACTGATGATTTATAGGACTTGAGAGCGGTGGTTAAAGACACTGATGATTTGTATGACTTGAGAACGGTGATTAAAGACACTGTAGAACTTGAGAACGGTGATTAAAGACACTGATGATTTGTATGACTTGAGAGCGGTGGTTAAAGACACTGGTAACTTGCAAAACTTGGGAGCGGTGGTTAAAGACACTGGTAACTTGCAAAACTTGGGAGCGGTGGTTAGAGACACTGATGACTTGTAGAATCTGAGAACGGTGTTTAAAGACACTGATGACTTATAGAACTTGAGAGCGGTGTTTAAAGACACAGATGACTTGTAGACCATGAGAGCGGCGTTTAGCCCGCAGCCCACGCTGACTCCAAGAAGCACTGGTGACTGGATTGCAGAGAAACACACCAGCCGCTGTATACGCTGGAATTGTGCAGCAACTGGCACCTGGAAGTGCCGGAGACACTGGGGTACAACTGCAAAGAGATTCGCCGGGAACAAGAGCACTGGCATCCACTTCAGGGGAAAAGATGATACTCAGGCGCCGAGGCTCTGCCCGGCGTCTGCCTTTGAATCTCCCGCCTCCGCTGGATTGGCGGAACAGTCTGATGACGTCACCCGCTCCCCGCCCACGTGATGCCGGGTGTCATGGCGGCGCCCCTGCCCCAGGGAACCGCCGGGAGCCGCGCCAGCCAGACGCCGGAGCCCGTGGACCATCGAAGGCGGAGGCCGCAACACAGACCAGCAGACACGCAGGGGTAAGCGCGGTGAACGCCGCCTATGGCGTGTGACACAACCGACTGTCATCGGCTTGCAATATATCTGGTAAAACCAGCTACTTATTTTAGCGACTGTGCAATTGATATAGGGGAGAGTCCTAGCCAGACTACTGGACATTTGGCATATATATAGTGGCTGAATGTATTGTTGGTACTGTCACGGTTCGGGTAACTGGTCGTCATTTCTTACCAGTCAAGTGTCTTCTGAGGCTGGCTCTGCGTTCCAGGGTCGGGTCCCAGCTGTGTTGCTGATGTATATATTCTGCATCGCTTCACTGTTGGCCCGCAGCGCTGTTACAGTGCCCTTCTCAGTATACTTGTCAGGTCCCAGAATGGCGTTCTCATCCCGCCGCGACCGCCGCAGCCGTGCCTGTGCTTTCAGTGTGCAGAGAGCTGGGTGTGATGTCTCATGCTCACTGCGGTCTCTGTCGCTGTCCCTGTGGCCTTGCTGCACGGGTGAACAGGTGTGGCGTCTCCTGCCCGCCGCGATCTCCGTTGCCGCCGGTCCTGTGCCTTCTGTGTGCAGAGAGCTGGGTATGACGTCTTCTGCCCACTGCGGTCTCTGCCGCTATCCCTGTGGTCTGGCTGTGCAAACGGATAGTGTGGCGTCTCCTGCCTGCCTCGGCCGCCATTGCTGTTGTTTTCCACATGGTTTTTCCCAAGCTGACTTTCCCTCCAAGTGATTACATGGGCGCAGCCATGTTGGTTCTGGTCACATGCTGTTGTTTCCTAAATCCTCTGCGCTACAGAACTCTGCTTAATTGATTAACCAATGCCTGCATCCCAGCAGGTATAAATATCCTGTTTCAGAGCTGGAGGATTGTCAGTGCTTCAGTTGTCATCCCAGTGATACTAGTCTCTCCTCATTGTGGTTTGTTCCTGTCTTCAATACTCCACTAGAGACTCGCACCAGTCCTACTCCTCATGGTGCAGCCTGACTCTGCAGTGTCTCATCATTGCACCCTGCGTCTGGCAGATTACTAAACACCGGCTTCCAGCATTTCAGCTTCCAGTGCCCTGTCTCTGTTCTACATCGATGCCCTGCCATCGTTCTCCAGTAATCTGCGATCCCAAGCATCACCTGTGATATTCCTTCGCTCCCTAGCTACATTAGTGCACTCCAGCACTTCCACTACAGCTATTCAGTTGGACCAGTCCCATCTGGTAAAACCCGGCAGTTTACAACACAGTCACCAGCTTCTGCATTACCTCAGCTGGCCAGTTCCTGTTTCCAATCCACTTCTTAGTGCATAGGTGTTGGTAAAGGACACACCACCTCCAGGTCCTTAAGACTATCTCCTGATTGTACCACACCTAGGGACTTCCTAATGCTTTTCCAGGAACTGTGACTTGTTATCTTTTGTATACCATACTACAAACTGCCAATACACCTGTTGAGCTGTGTTCTTAATAAAACCCGTTGAACATATCTTCAGTTGTCGTGGTCACGGGCACTGGTACTGCATGTCCACACGCATGTCTAGGAGTCTTATCTTACCTCCCAGGTTTAAGTACTCCTCAGCCCCTACAACTGAGGCTTCCCATAGTCAGCACCAGCCCTCAGTTGTGACAGGTACAAAACATCTGTGTCGAATTTATATTTTCTTTTTTTAATGATTTTAAAATATATATACAGTAATAAATACAAAATTATTACAAGCCATTTAATTGAATGTATTATTTATTGATACAGCCAGCGCTGGTATACCATTTCATTAATTTTGTCCTCATAGAGAAGCCTCTTTCATCTGCTTCCACCATTTCTGCACCATCTGCTCATGTGGAGAGCAGTACAACTAAAGATGGTGATGAGGACATGGAGGATGCTTGTGTGGAAGTGGAACAGGATGAGGGGGGATATGTGTGTACTCCTACTATCTGACACTGAGGATGAGGATGTTAATAATGTAGATTGTGTACTGTAAGTTAGCCAACAGCGGCTGCAGTTCTTACCATGATAAAAAGAAAGCCCTTGTAATGCCTGGGCATAAGAGCAAAAAAGCCACCTCTTCGGTGTAAAATGAATTTTTACCTAAATCCTGACAATGTTTGCGAAGGCATCGGCTCCATTTGTGAGGCCAAAGTTAGTAGAGGTAGGGATGATAGCCATCTAGGCACCTGCTCCATGTTACGTCATTTGTGGCAAGTTCATGAAATTTATTTGACAAGATTATAAAGATTACAATGTAATTAACACCCTTATTCTCAACCTCCTCATTAGTGATTGGAGATAGTCCTTCCAAAAAATTGTTTTGTGGGAGTACACACAAACCAAGCACTTCAGCCACAAAAGTGTAAGTCACTTTCGCTGAAGTGCTTGCTTTGTTAATCTGTGCATGTGCTTTTTTTATATTCAACATAAGGGTTCCATTTTGCACCACTTTTAATTCTGCCACTGCTGTGTGGCAATGGGCCTAATTCAGACCTGATCGCTTGCAGGCGATTTTTGCACTGTTGCGATCAGATAGTCACCGCCTACAGGGGGAGTGTATTTTAGTTGTGCAAGTGTGCAAACGCATGTGTAGCAGAGCTGCACAAACAGATTTTGTGCAGTGTCTGAGTATCCCAGGAGTTACTCAGCCACTGCGATCGCTTCAGCCTGTTCAGGGCCGGAATTGACGTCAGACACCCACCCTGTTAACGCTTGGACACGCCTGCATTTTTCCAAACACTCCCAGAAAACGGTCAGTTGACACCCACAAACGCCTTCTTCCTGTCAATCTCCTTGCGAATGACCATGCGAATGGATCCTTCGCGCAAACCCATCGCTGAGCGGCGTTCCACTTTGTACCCGTGCGATACGCCTGCACATTGTGGTGCATATGCTTGTGCAGTTTAAAACTGATCACCCGCTGTACGAAAACGCAGCCTAGCGATCAGGTCTGAATTAGCCCCAGTGTGTCATAGATGTGCTATAAACTGCTGTGTGTGTGTGTGTGTGTGTGTGTGTGTGTGTGTGTGTGTGTTAGAGATGTGCTCCAAACTCCATGTTTTGGTTTTGGATCTGTATTAACTTTGTGATGTAGTTTTGCCAAAATCACCCTCTTGTGTTTTAGTTTTGGTTTTAGATCTGTATGCCTTTTCCAAAAATGTATAAAAACTGCTAAAATCACATAATTTGGGCCTTTTTCGTTCTTACAGTATTAACCTCAATAACATTATTTTTCAGTCATTTCCAGTAATTTTGACCACCTCAGAGCTGACAATAGTGTTCATCCACATTGGCCAAAAGCTGGCTAATCTACATCAGAGCAGCGGCACAAATGCACAGCAGTTATTTATTTTTAAAAATGTTTTGTAAATTAGTAATGTGTTAGTAATAACTAACATAGCAAGTATTTTCAGTATAAAACAATACAAGGTAAGGCTTTTGACACTGTCCTACATCGCAGGCTGCTAAATAAACTCGAAAGCTTGGGATTGGATACTAAGATGGTTGAATGGATAAGCAGAGAAGGGAAAGGAGGACATGAATTAAACTTTCAAAGGGTGGTCTTCAGGTTGCCGGCTGTCGGGATCCCAGCTCACAGTATACCGGTGCCGGAATCCCGACAGCCGGCATAGCGACACTTTTTCTCCCTCGGGGGTCCACGACCCCCCTGGAGGGAGAATAACAGCGTGGCGAGCGCAGCGAGCCCGTAAGGGGCTCATTTGCGCTCGCCACGCTGTCGGTATGCCGTGGTCGGGCTTCCGGTGCCTGTATGCTGGTCGCCGGGAGCCTGGCCGCCAGCATACCATACTACACCCCTTTCAAATATATCAAGGGTACATGCACTGAAACTGAAGGGAGATAGTTTCAGGGTAAATTTGAGGAAAAACAACTTTACAGGAAGAGTAGTGGACAAGTGGAATAGCCTCCCATCAGAGGTGGTAGAGGCTAAGACTGAGATCAATTTAAGCATGCATGGGATAGACATAAGGATATCCTTACAACGAAATAAGGATGAAATAAGGTTTGAGGTAAAAGTATTGTAAAAAAAAGAAACATAGAATTTGACGGCAGATAAGAACCACTTGGCCCATCTAGTCTGCCTCTTTTTTACCATATTTTTATTTTTATGTTGCATATCTTTGTGTCATCTGCAAAAAGGCATACTTTCCTTTTTAATGCCATTTGCAATGTCACCAATAAAGATATTACAAAGCACTGGTCCAAGTACAGATCCCTGGGGTACTCCACTGGTAACATTTCCCTCCTGTGAATGCACTCCTTTTACCACAATGCTCTGTTTTCTATCCTGCAAACAAGATCTCATCCATTCAATAATCTTAGTATCCAATCCCAAGATTTCAAGTTTATTTAGCAGTCTGCGATGTGAAACAGTGTCAGAAGCCTTACTAAAGTCTAGATAAGCTATATCCACGGCTCCACCTTTATCCATCACTTTAGTCACAGTCAAAAAAGTCAAGATTTGTTTAACATGATCTCCCCCCAGTGAATCCATGCTGTTTGGGATCCTGTAAATTGCTAGATTTGAGATAATCTACAACTCTTTGTTTTAAGAGTGTTTTTATCAATTTCCCTACTACTGATGTAAAACTGACTGGTCTGTTGTTGCCTCTTCCTTGCCTCCACTTTTGTGCAGTGGGTCTATGTTCGCTATTTTCCAGTCCTCTGGAATTACTCTTTTAGCAAGTGACTGGTTGAGTAATTCTGTTAATGGTGCTACCAGCACCTCTTTAAGTTCTTTTAGTATCCTTGGATGTATCCCATCTGGCTCCATAGATTTTTCCACTTTTAGCTTTGAGAGTTCTTTTAGGACCTACTCCTCTGTAAATGTACTTGTTTAATTTTCCTGATTATCCCTGCAACTTAACTGTAGCCCCTTCCCCTCTCTTTCAGTAGTGAATAATGAGCAAAAATAATTATTAAGATGATCTGCTATTAACATTGTCTCCCTAAACAAGACTCCCAGTCTCTGTCTTTAGTTTTATTTTTCCGCCTTTTGTTTTTCTCCTTTCGCTTATATACCTAAAAAAAGTTCTGCCTCCTTTACCCACTGGCTGGGCCATTTTCTTCATGTGGTTCTTATCTGCTGTCACATTCTATGTTTCTGGGCATCTGGCAATTCCCCCTGTGTTTTCCTATGCACACCTACACAATATGAAAACAGTGCATGTGCCCAGTAAACTTAAATAGCCAAAGCAACATGTTAGTTGATGACTTGTACTGATTAGTTGAGTATATTTTCCATCAAACAGACTTTACTGCATCATTTAGTACTTTAAAGTAATTTGTTTTACCAAAGATGATGCAAGGGAAAAACTTTGAGTCTCACGACAGGTCCATTCTAATAATTTGTGACATGTGGATATGAAAGTGTTACTCTTAATAATCCCATATGGTCTGTCTAAAAATTACTTATCTCAGTTACATACTTATTTCTTCCACCAATATAGTTCTAGAACTAACACTCCTTAGGTAGTCTTTAATCAAACTACGCACACAGTGTAATTTATTTGTTACTGTACCAAACTTTATTTGCTTTAAATATAGCATTCTAAAAAAGCAAGCAACCTTGTGATAGTGATCATTTTCCTTATCTACATAAGGCACTGTGGGGCAGATATATTAACCTGGAGAAGGCATAAGGAAGGCATAAGGCATAAGGCATAAGGAAGGCATAACCAGTGATAAGTGGAAGGAGAGAAAAGCACCAGCCAATCAGCTCCTAACTGTTAATTTACAAATTGGAGTGGATTGGCTGGTGCGTTTATCACCTTGCCCTTATAACTGATTTATCACTTCTTTATGCCTTCTCCAGGTTAATACATCTGCCCCAATGTTAGACATGACATGTACATGGTGTTCTAAGATCAGTCCTAATATAAGTAAATACTTTAGTGCATACTTACCCTTAACAGAATGTCTCCCCAGCATCAAAAAAAGAAAATTCAAATAAAACGTAAGACCCTTACTGGAAAGCATGAGCCTTTAAACAAAACAAAAAAATAAACCATCGATTTTGACAGGTTTTCAGTAGCGTACAATAACATCTGTTTTATTTATACACAGGAACATAGCCAGATTAATGTGGATGCAGGGCATATGCTACCCGGGCCCCCCTCTGTCAGGGGGGCCACCAGCTGGAGCATACTGACATCACCAGCTCTCCCTCTTGTGCAGCAGCAGAACAAGGCAGCCAGAATGTGAGCAGGACAGTATGCAGTACAGGCAGAGTCACAGGATTATCAGCTTTCATGAGATAACAAAGGAGCTTCCAGACCAGATGAGAGATAGAAGGGGGGAGAGAGCTGTAAGTGACCCAGGCGTCCCAGCTTCTCCTCCTTCCCACTTGGGTGTCTGGGTCTTGTGTTACCTGCTAGCTACTGAGAGCATTCAGGTCTAGAGACACACACACACACACACACACACACACACACACACACACACACACACACACACACTTCTTTCTCCTGAGCCCTGTCCCAGTGTGTAAGTAGCACATAGGCTGCTGCTATTGCATTCTTGCTAAATAAATGATAGTTTTATTTTTCTATGTGTGTTTTAATTTGTCTTTTTTCCACTGCAGAAAAACTTTCTAAAATAGTTGTCTTAATTAGGTGGCGCTTTGGGCAGTAACCAACTGTTAGTTTAAATGTAATATGCACCATTGGTTTAAATTTAATATACACAATCCATACTCTCAACATGGCCCATTCCAGGAGGGATAAAATGCTCTCTACCTGTTCTTCCCTCAAGTTATCATTGCAATCACCTGTGTTGAAATACCTTTGTTATCAATTAAATAGCTCAACACAGGAGATGCCAATCATATATTAAGAGGGAAGTCCAGGCACAATGTAATATACACCCCCTTCCCCTGGGCCCCCCTGTCTTAAGTGCCGTGGTGTCCCCCCCCAGGCTTAATACAACCCTGCACAGGGACTTCACAAGTGTTCATATCTTTGGCAGTACTGATAACCACATTTATACATTATTTTCCCAATTACTAAGTTGTTCATGATTATGGAAATATCTTCTGAGCACTTTGACTGTACATAATGTTATTATGATGTATACAGCATAAACCCCATCTACCCGATCTGTGTCACCCCTCTCTGTCCTCCCCTTTATAATGTAAGCTCTCACGAGCAGGGCCCTCTCCCCTCATGTGCTTTTCCATCTCTTAATGTCCCTACACACTGGCCGATAACAGTGAACGATATGAACGTTCTCGTTCATTAATGAACGAGAACTCGTTTATATTGTTCAGTGTGTAGGTACCAACGATGAACGATGTGCGGCCCTGCGCTCATTCATAATTGGTGCCGAGTCGCCTATGTATGCAGGCCAATATGGACAATCTCGCCCATATTAGTATACAGTGCTATGGAGTCGGGTGATGGGGGGAGTGAAGAATCTTCACTCCCCCGTCACCTCCCCCCACCGCCGGGTCGCCCGTCTGCCGTATTGGCCATCGGGCAGCTCGGCGGCGGGTCGCCTAATGTGTAGGGGGGGTTACGTAGACTATCTTCTACTCCATACTCCTGAAATCAGCACCTAGCCCTTGTCTTCGGCCACCTGATGCTTATTTCAGTGTCATGTCTGGTGATGCAGAAATGTTTATATACCATGTACTTATCCTGCATTGTCTTGTACTATAAGTCACTGTTTTTCTTGTTTTGCTCATTTGTTTATGTATTTTGTTAGGCGCTGAAGAATCCTTGTGGCACCATATAAATAAAGTATAATAATAACAATAATAATAGTAATAATAATAATAATAATAATAATAATAATAAATAGGTTTTAGTTCACTCAGACAAGAAAAGTGACAGTTTACTAATTGTTAAAATAAAAGAGGGGTGATACTGGGGAAGTGCATGAAGCCATACCACACTGAAAACTAAGCATTTAGATAAATGAGTAAAATAAGTATTTTGTATAAACTAGAAATCCAGTAGATGGCAGCATTAAAGCTGATATAAAAGAGGATGTAGTATGCTCTTTCTACATGCCATATACTGTTTCTGGGATCTGCAGAGAAGAAATAACAAGAAATTAGTGCATGAAAGCATGTTTTGGCTCCAACAAGTCTGTTTAATTAAAACGAAAGCAGTGATGAGATCTTGATGACTCCAAGCACTGCTAGTTTGCTGGTCCAAGAACACTCTAATCTACTTAACAATCCACTTCTGCCTTTTTCTGCATTATGCAGGGAAGCCTATATTCTAGCGTTACTGGTGCCTATCTATCTATCTATCTATCTATCTATCTATCTATCTATCTATCTATCTATCTATCTACTACAGTGCTTCCCACATCTTTTTTAACAGTATCAGATGCAAAACAAACAGCTCCCAATTAGAAACATCCCCATGTTATTGTTTATAGTAAATAACAGGCTACAGATGTGTTCTGAATACACCTATCCTCAATACACCATGCGACTCGAGACAGCCTGGCTCGAGTGAGCAGCATATAGAGATGTATCGTAGCAACCTTTTCTTTAAATTTGTATCTTACTCGCACAGTAGTTTCAGCGAAGCACCACCAGTCTGTACCAGAGACACCAGGCTGCGACTTTAACCCTACAGCAATCGGTTTTAAATACAGTATGTACAAAGTCGCACAATAGAACTTGGTGTGAAAAAAATCCATGGCCACTGCATCATAGCACTTTGTATACAGATGGACCAGTTGTACTAAGCCTTGAAAAGTGATATATTGCACAGTGATAAAGTACCAGCCAACCAGCTCCTGTAATTTTTCAAACCCAGCCTGTAACATAGCAGTTAGGAGCTGATTGGCTGATTGACTCATATGCAAATAGATGTACAAGTGTCATCTCTTGGAGTAGTTTTGTCATATCACATTAGGACTAAAACACACATTTCACTGAAAAAGATGTGAAAAAGATGCCCAGCACAAGCAGAGTCAAACAGTACCTGGTGCGCCGAGGGCTGTTTTGGCACGACTGCAGAAAAAGTGTACAGTATGAGGACACAGCTGTGCTTTGCTTATTAAAGCCTCTCTCCAACTGTAGACCCGCATTATTTAATTCTGCTTGTCATATTTTTCACAAGTAAAATTTTAAGTTGGTAAAGTCAGAGACCAGTATATGGGGTCTATTCAATTATTGTTGGATCCTCTCTGACGGAGAGGATCTGACACTTCAGTATTCAATTTGCAGGCATTTCCGTCATGTTTTTGCCCGTTTCCGACAATGCCAATCACACTTTGTCGAAAACGAGCCAATAACCTGTCGGAAACGCCCGCAAATCCGACAGAATATGTGGATCTGTGACTAATCCGCCAATCCACATGTTTTCCAACAAATTGGAATTCCGGACTTGTCGAAAAAAACGGCACTGAACTTGAATAGGTCAAATCCAGATTCAACCTAAAAAAGTGGAAAGTGCCGTTTTTCCAACAAGTTAGGAATTCCGACAATAACTGAATAGACCCCATAAACGGAATACATACTATATACTGATGGCCGGGATCCTAACTGTCATGATTCTGACTGCGGGATCACGGCCACCAGTATGCCGGCATTGGGGCGAGTGCTAGAAAGCCCCTTGTGGGCTCACTGCGCTCGCCACACTGCAGGCACGGTTGCTCGTTATGCTCGCCCAGGATTGATTCTCCCTCTATAGATGTCGTGGACACCCATAGAGGGAGAAAAGGCTGTGGCGCCGGTATTTCACCGCCTGTCGGGATTCCGATGTCAGCATTGTGACCACTGGGATCCCGACAGGAGGTCTCCTGATCGCCTCCCATATAAACATAGTGCTACCTGATCGGATGTTGAGGCAAAGGGTGAACACAGGGTCAAAGGAACAGAGAGATTGACACAGGAGCCTTAAGTATCACTGTCACAATAACCTGAAGCAGGAGTATAACTAGATATGAATGAGCACTAATTTGTAAGGACCTCAATGTACATGAAGCTACAAGTTTCTCCCATCCTCCTGCATCCTAAAACTCCCTCTACTGATAAATAGAGATAAACAGGTTCGGTTTCCTAGAAACCCACCCGAACTAACCGATTCTTAGTGGATCCAAGTCCCATCTCAGGCCTTTAGCTATCTTTGGATCCGAAAATCAAAACTTTATTTTCCCTGCATTGGATCTCATGGATTTTGGATTCGGGCGCCATTTCAAATTCCCATTGAAGTCTATGAGCTGACAGCTGATTGGCTGAGGGAGCAGTCCTTGAGCCGTTATTGAGGCGTTGTGTGGCAGTCAGCACTGCAGGCTGCCACACATTGGTGTCTGCGCCCTCCCAGGTGGGGACAGTCAGCCACAGCAAATAAGCTGATTGATTGAGGCTTTACATGGGCACCGAATACCAGTCATCAGTTGTTTCAAAGAGGGAGGTACAGATTGGGCACTGAGAATAGGCATGTGCTACACATAGTTTAGGTTTTTTTTTTATTTGCTGTTTAACTACTACTACTTTTCAGTAGTGATGTGCACCGGACATTTTTCGGGTTTTGTGTTTTGGTTTTGGATTCGGTTCCGCGGCCGTGTTTTGGATTCGGACGTGTTTTGGCAAAACCTCACCGAAATTTTTTTGTCGGATTCGGGTGTGTTTTGGATTCGGGTGTTTAAAAAAAAAAAATAATTAAAAAACAGCTTAAATTATAGAATTTGGGGGTCATTTTGATACCATAGTATTATTAACCTCAATTACCATAATTTCCACTAATTTCCAGTCTATTCTGAACACCTCACACCTCACAATATTATTTTTAGTCCTACAATTTGCACCGAGGTCACTGAATGGCTAAGCTAAGCGACACAAGTGGCCGACACAAACACCTGGCCCATCTAGGAGTGGCACTGCAGTGTCAGGCAGGATGGCACTTCAAAAAAATTGTCCCCAAGCAGCACATGATGCAAAGAAAAAAAGAGGCGCACCAAGGTCACTGTGTGACTAAGCTAAGCGACACAAGTGGCCGACACAAACACCTGGCCCATCTAGGTGTGGCACTGCAGTGTTAGGCAGGATGGCACTTCAAAAAAATTGTCCCCAAACCACATGATGCAAAGAAAAAAAGAGGCGCACCAAGGTCGCTGTGTGACTAAGCTAAGCGACACAAGTGGCCGACACAAACACCTGGCCCATCTAAGAGTGGCACTGCAGTGTCAGGCAGGATGGCACTTCAAAAAAATTGTCCCCAAACAGCACATGATGCAAAGAAAAAAAGAGGTGCACCAAGGTCGCTGTGTGACTAAGCTAAGCGACACAAGTGGCCGACACAAACACCTGGCCCATCTAGGAGTGGTACTGCAGTGTCAGGCAGGATGGCACTTCCAAAAAATTGTCCCCAAACAGCACATGATGCAAATAAAAATGAAAGAAAAAAGAGGTGCAAGATGGAATTGTCCTTGGGCCCTCCCACCCACCCTTATGTTGTATAAACAGGACATGCACACTTTAACGAACCCATCATTTCAGCGACAGGGTCTGCCACACGACTGTGACTGAAATGACTGGTTGGTTTGGGCCCCCACCAAAAAAAGAAGCAATCAATTTCTCCTTGCACAAACTGGCTCTACAGAGGCAAGATGTCCACCTCATCATCATCCTCCGATTCCTCACCCCTTTCACTGTGTACATCCCCCTCCTCACAGATTATTAATTCGTCCCCACTGGAATCCACCATCTCAGGTCCCTGTGTACTTTGTGGAGGCAATTGCTGCTGGTGAATGTCTCCACGGAGGAATTGATTATAATTCATTTTGATGAACATCATCTTCTCCACATTTTCTGGAAGTAACCTCGTACGCCGATTGCTGACAAGGTGAGCGGCTGCACTAAACACTCTTTTGGAGTACACACTGGAGGGAGGGCAACTTAGGTAGAATAAAGCCAGTTTGTGCAAGGGCCTCCAAATTGCCTCTTTTTCCTGCCAGTATACGTACGGACTGTCTGACGTGCCTACTTGGATGCGGTCACTCATATAATCCTCCACCATTCTTTCAATGGTGAGAGAATCATATGCAGTGACAGTAGACGACATGTCAGTAATCGTTGGCAGGTCCTTCAGTCCGGACCAGATGTCAGCACTCGCTCCAGACTGCCCTGCATCACCGCCAGCGGGTGGGCTCGGAATTCTTAGCCTTTTCCTCGCACCCCCAGTTGCGGGAGAATGTGAAGGAGGAGTTGTTGACGGGTCACGTTCCGCTTGACTTGACAATTTTCTCACCAGCAGGTCTTTGAACCTCTGCAGACTTGTGTCTGCCGGAAAGAGAGATACAACGTAGGTTTTAAATCTAGGATCGAGCACGGTGGCCAAAATGTAGTGCTCTGATTTCAACAGATTGACCACCCGTGAATCCTGGTTAAGCGAATTAAGGGCTCCATCCACAAGTCCCACATGCCTAGCGGAATCGCTCTGTTTTAGCTCCTCCTTCAATGTCTCTAGCTTCTTCTGCAAAAGCCTGATGAGGGGAATGACCTGACTCAGGCTGGCAGTGTCTGAACTGACTTCACGTGTGGCAAGTTCAAAGGGTTGCAGAACCTTGCACAACGTTGAAATCATTCTCCACTGCGCTTGAGTCAGGTGCATTCCCCCTCCTTTGTCTAAATCGTGGGCAGATGTATAGGCTTGAATGGCCTTTTGCTGCTCCTCCATCCTCTGAAGCATATAGAGGGTTGAATTCCACCTCGTTACCACCTCTTGCTTCAGATGATGGCAGGGAAGGTTCAGGAATGTTTGGTGGTGCTCCAGTCTTCTGTACGCGGTGCCTGAATGCCGAAAGTGGCCCGCAATTCTTCGGGCCACCGACAGCATCTCTTGCACGCCCCTGTCGTTTTTTTAATAATTCTGCACCACCAAATTCAATGTATGTGCAAAACATGGGACGTGCTGGAATTTGCCCAGATGTAATGCACGCACAATATTGCTGGCGTTGTCCGATGTCACAAATCCCCAGGAGAGTCCAATTGGGGTAAGCCATTCTGCGATGATCTTCCTCAGTTCCCGTAAGAGGTTGTCAGCTGTGTGCCTCTTATGGAAAGCGGTGATACAAAGCGTAGCCTGCCTAGGAACGAGTTGGCGTTTTCGAGATGCTGCTGCTGGTGCCGCCGCTGCTGTTCTTGCTGCGGGAGGCAATACATCTACCCAGTGGGCTGTCACAGTCATATAGTCCTGAGTCTGCCCTGCTCCACTTGTCCACATGTCCGTGGTTAAGTGGACATTGGGTACAACTGCATTTTTTAGGACACTGGTGAGTCTTTTTCTGAGGTCTGTGTACATTTTCGGTATCGCCTGCCTAGAGAAATGGAACCTAGATGGTATTTGGTACTGGGGACACAGTACCTCAATCAAGTCTATAGTTGCCTCTGAATTAACGATGGATACCGGAACCACGTTTCTCACCGCCCAGGCTGCCAAGGCCTGAGTTGTCTGCTTTGCAGCAGGATGACTGCTGTGATATTTCATCTTCCTCGCAAAGGACTGTTGGACAGTCAATGGCTTACTGGAAGTAGTACAAATGGTCTTCCGACTTCCCCTCTGGGATGACGATCGACTCCCAGCAGCAACAACAGCAGCGCCAGCAGCAGTAGGCGTTACACTCAAGGATGCATCGGAGGAATCCCAGGCAGGAGAGGACTCGTCAGACTTGACAGTGACATGGCCTGCAGGACTATTGGCTTTCCTGGGTAAGGAGGAAATTGACACTGAGGGAGTTGGTGGTGTGGTTTGCAGGAGCTTGGTTACAAGAGGAAGGGATTTAGTGGTCAGTGGACTGCTTCCGCTGTCACCCAAAGTTTTTGAACTTGTCACTGACTTATGATGAATGCGCTGCAGGTGACGTATAAGGGAGGATGTTCCGAGGTGGTTAACGTCCTTACCCCTACTTATTACAGCTTGACAAAGGCAACACACGGCTTGACACCTGTTGTCCGCATTTGTGTTGAAATAATTCCACACCGAAGAGGTGATTTTTTTTTGTATTTTGACCAGGCATGTCAATGACCATATTCGTCCCACGGACAACAGGTGTCTCCCCGGGTGCCTGACTTAAACAAACCACCTCACCATCAGAATCCTCCTTGTCAATTTCCTCCCCAGCACCAGCAACACCCATATCCTCATCCTGGTGTACTTCAACAGTGACATCTTCAATTTGACTATCAGGAACTGGACTGCGGGTGCTCCTTCCAGCACTTGCAGGGGGCGTGCAAATGGTGGAAGGCGCAAGCTCTTCCCGTCCAGTGTTGGGAAGGTCAGGCATCGCAACCGACACAATTGGACTCTCCTTGGGGATTTGTGATTTAGAAGGAAGAACGCACAGTTCTTTGCTGTGCTTTTGCCAGCTTAAGTCTTTTCCTTTTTCTAGCGAGAGGATGAGTGCTTCCATCCTCATGTGAAGCTGAACCACTAGCCATGAACATAGGCCAGGGCCTCAGCCGTTCCTTGCCACTCCGTGTCGTAAATGGCATATTGGCAAGTTTACGCTTCTCCTCAGACGATTTTAATTTTGATTTTTGGGTCATTTTACTGAACTTTTGTTTTTGGGATTTTACATGCTCTCTACTATGACATTGGGCATCGGCCTTGGCAGACGACGTTGATGGCATTTCATCGTCTCGGCCATGACTAGTGGCAGCAGCTTCAGCACGAGGTGGAAGTGGATCTTGATCTTTCCCTATTTTAACCTCCACATTTTTGTTCTCCATTTTTTAATGTGTGGAATTATATGCCAGTATCAATAGCAATGGCCTACTACTATATTTACTGCGCACAACTGAAATGCACCACAGGTATGGATGGATAGTATACTTGACGACACAGAGGTAGGTACAGCAGTGGCCTACCATACTGCTATATATAGTATACTGGTGGTCACTGTGTCAGCAAACTGCAAAACTAAAATGCACCACAGGTATAGAATGTAGATGGATAGTATACTTAATGGATGACGACACAGAGGTAGGTACAGCAGTGGCCTACCGTACTGCTAAATATAGTATACTGGTGGTCACTGTGTCAGCAAACTGCAAAACTAAAATGCACCACAGGTATAGAATGTAGATGGATAGTATACTTAATGAATGACGACACAGAGGTAGGTACAGCAGTGGCCTACCGTACTGCTATATATAGTATACTGGTGGTCACTGTGTCAGCAAACTGAAAAACTAAAATGCACCACAGGTATAGAATGTAGATGGATAGTATACTTAATGAATGACGACACAGAGGTAGGTACAGCAGTGGCCTACCGTACTGCTATATATAGTATACTGGTGGTCACTGTGTCAGCAAACTGAAAAACTAAAATGCACCACAGGTATAGAATGTAGATGGATAGTATACTTAATGAATGACGACACAGAGGTAGGTACAGCAGTGGCCTACCGTACTGCTATATATAGTATACTGGTGGTCACTGTGTCAGCAAACTGAAAAACTAAAATGCACCACAGGTATAGAATGTAGATGGATAGTATACTTAATGAATGACGACACAGAGGTAGGTACAGCAGTGGCCTACCGTACTGCTATATATAGTATACTGGTGGTCACTGTGTCAGCAAACTGCAAAACTAAAATGCACCACAGGTATAGAATGTAGATGGATAGTATACTTAATGAATGACGACACAGAGGTAGGTACAGCAGTGGCCTTCCGTATCGTACTGCTATATATAGTATACTGGTGGTCACTGTGTCAGCAAAACTCTGCACTGTACTCCTCCTATATAATATTAATTATACTGGTGGTCCCCAGTCCCCACAATAAAGCAGCACACTGAGCACAGATGAGTGTTTTTCAGGCAGACAACGTATACTGGTGGTCACTGTCAGCAAAACTCTGCACTGTACTCCTGCTATATAATACAGCTGCTCCCCAGTCCCCACAATTAAGCAGTGTGAGCACAGATATATTATGCAGCACACTGAGCACAGATATGGTATGGAGCGTTTTTTTCAGGCAGAGAACGGATAAAAACTGGTGGTCACTTGTCAGCAAGCCTCTGCACTGTACTCCTCCTAACAGCTGCTCCCCAGTCCTCCCCACAATTAAGCAATAAAGCAATCAAGTTCAACAATAAACGGAGAGGACGCCAGCCACGTCCTCTCCCTATCATCTCCAATGTACGAGTGAAAATGGCGGCGACGCGCGGCTGCTTATATAGAATCCGAATCTCGCGAGAATCCGACAGCGGGATGATGACGTTCGGGCGCGCTCGGGTTAGCCGAGCAAGGCGGGAAGGTTCGAACCTGCCTCGGACCCGTGTAAAAAGGGTGAAGTTCGGGGGGGTTCGGTTTCCGAGAAACCGAACCCGTTCATCACTACTTTTCAGCAAGGATATTCAACACACGATTCTTAGTAAATTGTTGTATTGTTTTCTATTGAAAGTACTCTGTTGCATTGTTTCAGTTGGTCATTGCTAATAAATTACTAATTTGCATACATTTCTAAACATATTATATTGGTGAATAATAAAAGTGACTGGAAATGACTGGAAATTAATGTTATTGATGTTAATAATACTGTAGGAACAAAAATTACATGATTTTAGCTTTGTTTAGCTTTTATTTTTTTAAACACACCATACAAATCCAAAACCAAAACACGTGAGGATGGTTAGCAAAATGAATACAGATCCAAAACCAAAACCATAACACAGGAGAAAGCGCACATCTCTACTGATAAATCCTAGTTACTGTTGTAGTAACTAAAAGTCTACACTGTTCAATAGTGACAGGCTACATTTTGATTTTGCTATAGTATGACAGCTCCCCGACTTGATCACTAGAGGTAGCTTCAGAAAGCAGCAGGAGTCAAGAAGCACAAAGGGGAATTCGATTCTCATTGCGGGGATGTAGCTCCACGGTAAGTGCCTGGAGCTATTCAATTACTTTCACAGTAAACCCATGACTAGTGCATTTCTGCTCATATCCCCCTGATGGTGCGAGCAGAAATAAGCATAAACTAGTGTCTCAGGGCGTGTCGCGGTTATACGGGTACAACATAGTGCCTTGCATTAAACCCAGGAGATGCAGTTTACTACGACTAAGCCCCGAGCATCAGTCACAGGGCAATTAAATCGCTGCATTGTAACCTATTTAGTACTCCCTACAAAGCTGGTACTGGTAGGATGAACAATCTTGTTAGGAAGAACAATCCATGTAATTGTTGGTTCTGTGGGTACCTTATGGTTCGTATTTTGCATTTCCTACTTTCTGAGTGTCTCGTTCATACTGTATTTTGGAATTTGTGCTTTGTATCTTCCAAAGTATAACCATCATGGCATTGTACAGTTGGTGACATGTATCGCTGGTATCGCTGGTGTTAGATTGGCCAATCTAGCAGGTCGCTCACTTCACCCGCTGGGTGAAATGAGTGCCCCCCCGTCGCCCCCCACAAATTGCGTTGTGCTGAGCAGGGGGAAAGATGTGTGCTGAGCGAACTGCGCAGTTCACATCTCTCCCCAAATCGGCACGTGTATACGGCCCTTAAGATTCAAACTGTACTGAACTGATTGTATTGTGCATCTTGTACTTTGTATTTCATATTTTATATTCACCCACTGTAGCGAGCTACCTTAATCTATGTAATGTGGTTTTCTTTCTTAAAAATGTAAAATGCTTTTGGATAAAAGTGCTATATAAACAAATACTATTATTATTATTATTATTATTATTATTAATAATAATAATAATAATATTTTTTTATTAGTATTATTATTATTATTAGTATTATTATTAATAATAATAATAATAATAATAATAATAATAATAATAATAATAATAATTTAGCCTAATGTCATGTCTTCATCCCTGCAGTGACCCAAGATTGTATTTATCTTTCAGTGCCCTCAAAAGCATAGTAGTGGCTGGTGTACAGACCATAAAATTGTCTGTGCCCAAGTCAGTTTATTAAAAGCAGGGCTTAGAGGAGGATTAGCCATTCAAATAATGGCCCTCATTCCGAGTTGTTCGCTCGCAAGCTGATTTTAGCAGCTATGCACACGCTAAGCCGCCGCCTACTGGGAGTGAATCTTAGCTTATCAAAATTGCGAACGAAAGATTCTCAAAATTGCGATTACACACCTCTTAGCAGTTTCTGAGTAGCTCCACACTTACTCGGCATCTGCGATCAGTTTAGTGCTTGTCGTTCCTGGTTTGACGTCACAAACACACCCAGCGTTCGCCCAGACACTCCTCCGTTTCTCCAGCCACTCCCGCGTTTTTCCCAGAAACGGTAGCGTTTTTCCGCACACACCCATAAAACGGCCAGTTTCCGCCCAGAAACACCCACTTCCTGTCAATCACACTACGATCGCCTGAACGAAGAAAAAGCCGTGAGTAAAATACCTAACTTCATAGCAAATTTACTTGGCGCAGTCGCACTGCGAACATTGCGCATGCGCACTAAGCGGAAAATCGCTGCGATGCGAAGAAATTTACCGAGCGAACAACTCGGAATGAGGGCCAATATTTCAGAGCCCAGACCAACCTGTTTTTCTGCCAAATGCCAAAGTCACCATATACAATATAAATCTTCACATTGTATATACATTATAAGCACAATTTCTTACTTATCTCCCTGCAACATTCACTCTGTATAAGAAATGTCTCTTCCCTGAACACGTGAGAGCCATAATTGAATATTTTACAGTAATGACATTATTTATCTAAATATACACATTCAGATATTTATGCATGACTCATTTACATTTTCAGAATTCATGTGTTCTGCATAATTTGTGGGGTCTAAAGGATCATGCTACCAGTCTATCAATTATTTAAAAAAAAAAGTCAGTTCTTTTATGAGCTGCAATATTTAATTATAAAATATAACTCTAAAACTGCACTAATAATTTTATGGCATTGCTATAGAATAGATAGTGGTGAGGTGAAACTGAACGGGTGCTGTTAAATCCCAAACCTATTTTATTCACATAAACTGTTATGAACATTTATGTTGTTGCCAGAGCAAATAAAGATTTTCTCTTACGTCCTAGAGGATGCTGGGGACTCCGTAAGGACCATGGGGTATAGACGGGCTCCGCAGGAGACATGGGCACTATAAAGAAACTTTAGAATGGGTGTGCACTGGCTCCTCCCTCTATGCCCCTCCTCCAGACCTCAGTTAGTTCCTGTGCCCAGAGGAGACTGGGTGCATTAAAGGGAGCTCTCCTGAGTTTCTCTGAAAAAAAAAGAATTTTGTTAGGTTTTTTATTTTCAGGGAGCACTGCTGGCAACAGGCTCCCTGCATCGTGGGACTGAGGAGAGAGAAGCAGACCTACTTAAGTGATAGGCTCTGCTTCTTAGGCTACTGGACACCATTAGCTCCAGAGGGAGTCGGAATGCAGGTCTCCCCTCGCCGTTCGTCCTAGAGCCGCGCCTCCGTCCTCCTCACAGAGCCGGAAGAAAGAAGCCGGGTGAGTACATGAAGAAAGAAGACTTCAAAGGCGGCAGAATACTTCAGATCTTGCTCCCACACACAACACACACTGCAGGCACGGATGGGTGCAGGGTGCAGGGGGGGCGCCCTGGGCAGCAATATTACACCTCTAGGACTGGCTAGTACATATATAGGCTGCGGAGGCAGTATATATTAAAATCCCCCGCCAGTATTACAAAATTGAGCGGGACCGAAGCCCGCCGCTGGGGGGGGCGGAGCTTGATCCCACAGCACTAACCAGCGCCATTTTCTCCACAGAGCACTGCAGAGAAGCTGGCTCCCCGGACTCTCCCCTGCTGAACACGGTGACACAGGGCAGAAAAGAGGGGGGGGGGGCATTTGTAAGGCGCAGTGAGTGTATTATATACAGATAATTATATATAAAAGCGCTATTTATCTGGGAATTTTGTTTCCAGTGTGAGTTGGCGCTGGGTGTGTGCTGGCATACTCTCTCTCTGTCTCTCCAAAGGGCCTTATTGGGGAACTGTCTCCATATAAATATATCCCTGTGTGTGTGTGGGGGTGTCGGTACGAGTGTGTCGGCATGTCTGAAGCGGAAGGCTCATCTAAGGAGGAGGTGGAGCAGATGATTGTGGTGTCTCCGTCGGCACCGCCGACACCTGATTGGTTGGACATGTGCAATGTTTTAAATGCAAATGTGACTTTATTACATAAAAGGATGGACAAAGCAGAGTCCAGGGAAAAAGCAGGGAGTCAATCCATGGCTTTAGCTGTGTCACAGGGCCCTTCAGGGTCCCAAAAACGTCCTCTATCCCAAATAGCAGACACTGTTACCGACACGGATTCTGACTCCAGTGTCGACTACGATGATGCAAGGTTACACCCAAGGGTGGCCAAAAGTATTCATTGTATGATTATTGCAATAAAAGATGTTTTGCATATCACAGATGACCCCTCTGTCCCTGACATAAGGGTGCACATGTTTAAGGAAAAGAAACCTGAGGTAACCTTTCCCCCATCTCATGAGCTAAATGAGTTATTTGAAAAAGTTTGGGAAACTCCAGATAAAAAACTGCAGATTCCCAAGAGGATTCTTATGGCGTATCCTTTTCCTGCACGGGACAGGGTACGGTGGGAATCCTCGCCCAGGGTGGACAAGGCTTTAACGCGCTTGTCCAAGAAGGTGGCGCTACCGTCTCCAGACACGGCAGCCCTCAAGGATCCTGCTGATCGCAGACAGGAAACTACCTTAAAATCTATTTATACACATACGGGTGCTTTACTCAGGCCGGCAATAGCATCGGCATGGGTATGTAGCGCAGTTGCAGCTTGGACAGATACCTTGTCAGCTGACAGTGATACCCTAGATAGGGATACCATTTTATTGACCTTAGGTCACATTAAAGACGCAGTCTTATATATGAGAGACGCTCAGAGAGACGTTGGGCTGCTAGGTTCGAGAGCCAACGCCATGGTGATTTCGGCTCGGCGAACCCTGTGGACCCGCCAATGGACAGGTGATGCCGACTCAAAGAGGCATATGGAGGTTTTACCTTACAAGGGTGAGGTTTTATTCGGGGAAGGTCTCGCGGACCTGGTTTCCACAGCTACCGCGGGTAAATCTACTTTTTTGCCTTTTGTTCCCCCACAGCAAAAGAAAACTCTACAATATCAGATGCAGTCCTTTCGGTCGCATGAGTCCAGAAGAGGTCGGGGCTCATCCTTCCTCGCCAGAGGTAAGGGTAGAGGGAAAAGAACGCCTGCTACGGCTAGTTCCCAGGAGCAGAAGTCCTCCCCGGCTTCCACTAAATCCACCGCATGACGCTGGGGCTCCACTGAGGGAGTCCGCACCGATGGGGACACGTCTTCGACTCTTCAACCAGGTCTGGGTTCTGTCAGACGTGGATCCTTGGGCGCTGGAAATTGTGTCCCAAGGCTACAAACTGGAATTCGAAGACGTGCCTCCTCGCCGATTTTTCAAGTCGGCCTTGCCAGCTGCTCCCCCAGAGAGGGAAATAGTGTTAGCTGCAATTCAAAAGCTGTGTCAACAGCAAGTGATTATCAAGGTTCCCCTAGTCCAACAGGGGAAAGGGTACTATTCAACCCTGTTCGTGGTCCCGAAACCGGATGGCTCGGTCAGACCCATTTTAAATCTAAAATCCCTAAACCTGTACTTGAAAAAGTTCAAATTCAAGATGGAATCGCTCCGGGCAGTAATCTCCAGCCTGGAAGGGGGGGATTTTATGGTGTCACTAGACATAAAGGATGCATACCTTCATGTTTCCATATATCCTCCTTATCAGGAGTACCAGAGATTCGCTGTACAGGACTGTCATTACCAGTTTCAGATGTTGCCATTTGGGCTTTCCACGGCCCCGAGGATTTTCACCAAGGTGATGGCGGAGATGATGGTGCTCCTGCGCAGGCAGGGAGTCACAATTATCCCGTACTTGGACGATCTCCTGATAAAAGCGAGATCGAGAGATCAATTGCTGAAAAGCGTGTCGCTCTCCCTGAGAGTGCTACAACAGCACGGTTGGATTCTAAATCTGCCAAAGTCCCAATTGATTCCAACAACTTGTCTATCATTCCTAGGGCAGCCTACGAGGCCATCCCCTTCAGCAGGTTCCATGCGAGGACATTTCAGTGGGACCTTCTGGACAAGTGGTCCGGGTCCCATCTACAAATACATCAGAAGATAAGCCTGTCCCCCAGGGCCAGGGTGTCTCTCCTGTGGTGGCTGCAGAGTGCTCACCTTCTAGAGGGTCGCAGGTTCGGCATTCAAGACTGGGTTCTGATAACCACGGACGCGAGCCTCCGAGAATGGGGAGCAGTCACACAAGGAAGGAATTTTCAGGGACTATGGTCAAGCCAGGAGGCTTGTCTACACATCAACATACTGGAATTGAGGGCCATATACAACGGCCTACGACAAGCGGAGAATCTTCGCGACCTACCGGTTCTGATTCAATCAGACAACGTCACAGCCGTGGCTCATGTAAACCGCCAAGGCGGGACAAGGAGCAGAGTGGCAATGGTGGAAGCCACCAGGATTCTTCGCTAGGCGTAAAATCACGTAAGCGCTCTGTCAGCAGTCTTCATTCCGGGAGTGGACAACTGGGAAGCAGACTTCCTCAGCAGACACGATCTCCATCCAGGAGAGTGGGGACTTCATCAAGAAGTTTTTGCAGAGATAACAAGTCATTGGGGACTTCCTCAAGTAGACATGATGGCGTCACGCCTCAACAAGAAGCTTCGGAGGTATTGTGCCAGGTCAAGGGACCCTCAGGCAGTAGCGGTGGACGCCCTGGTGACACCATGGGTGTTTCAGTCGGTCTATGTGTTCCCTCCTCTTCCTCTCATCTCAAAAATATTGAGAATCATAAGACGAAAAAGAGTGCTGACAATACTCATTGTTCCAGATTGGCCTCGAAGGGCCTGGTATTCAGATCTTCAGGAAATGCTCACAGAAGATCCGTGGCCTCTTCCTCTCAGGGAGGACCTGTTGCAGCAGGGGCCCTGCGTGTTCCAAGACTTACAGCAGTTACGTTTGACGGCATGGCGGTTGAACACCGAATCCTAGCTGGGAAAGGTATTCCGGAAGAATCATCCCTACGCTGATAAAGGCTAGGAAGGAGGTGACGGCGAAACATTATCACCGTATCTGGAGGAAGTATGTATCTTGGTGTGAAGCCAAGAATGCTCCTACGGAAGATTTACATCTGGGCCGTTTTCTCCACTTTCTACAGACAGGAGTGGATATGGGCCTGAAGTTAGGTTCCATTAAGGTACAGATTTCGGCCCTATCTATTTTCTTTCAGAAGGAATTGACTTCTCTCCCAGAAGTCCAGACTTTTGTAAAGGGAGTGCTGCACATCCAGCCTCCTTTTGTGCCCCCAGTGGCACCATGGGACCTTAACGTGGTGTTACGGTTCCTAAACTCTCACTGGTGTGAACCGCTTCAGACGGTTGAATTAAAATTTCTCACTTGGAAGGTGGTCATGTTGTTGGTCTTGGCATCTGCGAGGCGGGTGTCCGAATTGGCGGCCTTGTCTCACAAGAGCCCCTATCTGATTTTCCATATGGATAGAGCAGAGTTGAGGACTCGTCCTCAATTTTTACCCAAGGTGGTTTCATCATTTCATATGAACCAGCCTATTGTGGTGCCTGTGGCTACGGGGGACTTGGAGGACTCTAAGTCCCTGGATGTAGTCAGGGCCTTAAAAATCTATGTAGCCAGGATGGCTCGGGTTAGGAAAACAGAGGCACTGTTTGTCCTGTATGCAGCCAACAAACTTGGCGCTCCTGCTTCAAAGCAGACTATTGCTCGCTGGATCTGTAACACGATTCAGCAGGCGCATTCTACGGCTGGATTACCATTACCAAATTCGGTATAGGCCCATTCCACTAGGAAGGTGGGCTCTTCTTGGGCGGCTGCCCGAGGCGTCTCGGCTTTACAGCTTTGCCGAGCAGCTACCTGGTCGGGTTCAACCACTTTTGCAAAGTTCTATATGTTTGATACCCTGGCTGATGAGAACCTTGCGTTTGCTCAGTCGGTGCTGCAGAGTCGTCCGCACTCTCCTGCCCGGTCTGGAGCTTTGGTATAAACCCCATGGTCCTTACGGAGTCCCCAGCATCCTCTAGGACGTAAGAGAAAATAAGATTTTAAACCTACAGGTAAATCTTTTTCTCCTAGTCCGTAGGGGATGCTGGGCGCCCGTCCCAGTGCGGACTATTTTCTGCAAAACTTGTGTATAGTTATTGCTTACATAAGGGTTATGTTACAGTTGAAATCAGTCTTTGCCTGATACTGTTTTGTTCATACTGTTAACTGGTTGCGTATATTCCAGGTTATACGGTGTGGATGGTGTGGGCTGGTATGAATCTTACCCTTGGATTAACAAAAATCCTTTCCTCGTACTGTCCGTCTCCTCTGGGCACAGTTCTCTAACTGAGGTCTGGAGGAGGGGCATAGAGGGAGGAACCAGTGCACACCCATTCTAAAGTTTCTTTATAGTGCCCATGTCTCCTGCGGAGCCCGTCTATACCCCATGGTCCTTACGGAGTCCCCAGAATCCTCTACGGACTAGGAGAAAAAGATTTACCGGTAGGTTTAAAATCTTATTTTTTTCTTTATTAAGAAAATGATAACAATAAAATAACGTAATAAAGTACGCTTTGTCCACAACTTGCAATGATTATTTTCCTGGTGTTAAATGTGCATCAGATCTTGTTTGCAGATCTCTGACATATGACATCATATAGCAGCCTCTGCCTCACTGGTATACTGTACATGAAGAGATCTGCAAAGTCTGAAGCACCCAAAAGAAGACACAATGTTGTTGAAGGAAATTGGGATAAACGCAAGGCAGGACTTCTTTTTTTCTTTTTTAAGTTTCAAATAACACATGTGTGTGGACCTAGGGCCTTATTTAGAGATGGACGAAGCCACTGCGTTCGCACAAATGGCCATTTTCTGGACATCTGCGCACATGCAGAGGCTGCAGTGTCAGTGTGAGATAAATCAATATGCGATCACATCCCAGAAGGATGCGATCGCATCATGACTGACAGGCAGCGGGAATCTGGGGACGGCGACGTGGCGTTGGGGGTGGGGGAGTGCATCAGGAAACACATGCATGTCATGCCCATTTTCGGGGCTGGCCGATGACATTGTCTGCGTTTCCTGCGATCGGAAACATGGTGGTGCTGCCCCTGCCTATGTAGCCATGCTGCGCAGGCAGGGTCAACCTATATTTAAGGTTTTTGCAATGCAATCGTAGTTGAATTGCAATCACATCGTGGGGCGGCACCACACATGCTGGGCAGCCTTACCCTGTGCTGTGTGACTCCCATCATGTGATTTTAGTGGTTGCAGATTTTGCTAAAATAGCAAATTCTGCAACCAGCTCTGAATAACCCCCCTAGTCTATGTCATTGTCAAATCTGCCACAGCTTTAACTTTGAGCCTGTGAACTGTCACACAAACATCAATGCTCAAGTGACATTAAAATTATAATTTTGTCACTTTACTCATGAATGCTATTACATCTTTGACACATTGGCATTTGAGCTTTCAATCTTAGTTAAGTTCAAAGTTACAATTTATTTATTCTGTGAAATACAGTTTAATGACAAATAGATTCATATGCATAATACATAGCAAGCTATGTGGTCTGCAACAATTTGGCTCCCAGTGTGAGATTTAAAAATGCGCCCTCCCATTGACATCTTAAAAAATGCACCGCACCCCATAGATAATACAATTGCCTGAAACCCAAGTTTTGCCCCTGCACCAACAGATCACAGCCACCACAGGGAAAAAAAAAGAAATTCCACCATATTAAGCCCCACACAGTAATGTCCCCTGCACAATATTATACCACACACCGCAATTCCCTTGATACATTATGCCCTACAGTAAAGCTTCTAATTATTTTTAAATTACCTGCTTGTTGCTAAGGGTTTCACGTGCTGGGTGTCATGCTTGTTGCCAGGGGTTTCATGCTCTGGGATCCAAGCTGGTTGCTAGGGGTTTCATGCTCTGGGATCCAAGCTGGTTGCTAGGGGTTTCATGCTGTGGGATCCATGCTGGTTGCCAAGGGTTTCATGCTCTGGGACGGGTGTCATGATCATTGTCAGGGCTGTATAATGTCAGTTGCTAGGGCTGTGTGTAATGCCAGTTGCCAGGGCTGTCTAGTGCTCGTTGTCAGGGGTGTGTGCATCGGCCACCAGCATCTCTCTCTCCTACCCGCATCTCTCTCCCGCCTGCTGACCACCAGCCGCTTGTGAGTTCTGGAGCTCCTCCACGTCATTTGTACTCCGCTCGGAAGCGGAGTTTTGCGTAATGATGTGTTTGCGTCATGACGTCACGATGCAAATGCGTCATTACGCGAAACTCCACCCCCGAGCAGAGTAGTAATGACGGGGGGAGCACAAGAAGTCACCAAAAGTGCCGCAACGGGCGCCCCGTGTGACGGCACGCTTCGTCTGCTGCAAAAAACGTCACTGATGTGATATTCGGGAACTATTGGCGCAATAGCCATTAGCCATTTAGTACACTACAGTCCCCCTGCAGTATGTTTGTGAGCAGGCAGCTGTCATTGCCTTTTTGTAAGTTGGGCCGCTTAGAATGTGTAACAAGTGTGCTTGATTGGGTAAAATTAATCTATAATTTTTTTTAGCAATATACAGTACATTATTATTATAAAAGAGTGCGGTTAGGAGTGTATGAGTGGTGATGCTGCACAGAGCTCAGGGCTCTGTGGGTGGCACCGTCACTGATTTTCAGGAGCCTCCCTGCAGTTCCGGGACATTAGACAAGTAATTTTGGAGGTTAATCAGGTTTGTTAGCAAACCAAAAAAGTTAGCAATTGCACTGCTGGTGGGGCAGATGTATCGTGCAGAGAGAGTTAGATTTGGGTGGGTTATATTGTTTCTGTGCATGTTAAATACTTTCTGCTTTATATTTACACTGAAATTTAGATTTCAGTTTGAACAAACCCCACCCAAATCTAACTCTCTCTGCACATGTTACATCTGCCCAACTGCAGTACACATGGTTTTGCCAAGTTGCTTGCTTTTCTGGTTTGCTAACAACTCTGAGCATATTAAATCTGTTAATTCCATTTATTAGCAGCTACCAATTTGCATGGGGTGTAGTATGAGTGGGTGGTGGTCGCGATCCCGGCGCCCAGGATAAGGCTACATGCTGGCAACTAGGCAAGTGCAAATGAGCCCCTTGCGGGCTTGCTGCGCTCGCCACGCTGCGGGCACGGTGGTGCGCTACACACACTATGCTATTTATTCTCCGTCCAGGGGGGTCGTGGATCCACAAGAGGGAGAATAGTTGTCGGTATGCCGGGTGTTGGGATTCCGGCGCCAGTATACTGAGCGCTGGGATCACAACAGCCGGCATACTAAATACCACCCATTTGCATGCGTACTTTCCTATATATAATTGTTGTCACTAATTTGATAGTATTATAGTTGGTGAAGTAGGAGTGATAGGGTAGGATACTGGCCCACTTCGACCATTGTACAGTAAGATAATCTTCTTTCATGCATATCCAACGGCATTATCATATTTGTACATAATATATTAGTGTACTAAAACAGGTTTTTATTATATTAAAGTGTGTGCTGTTAGAAAAAGGTTTAATTTGCATTGAGCACTAACACATACTCCTAAAGCTTGCACATTCGATGCTTGCGTCATGTGTAAATACGCACACTGGTGTAACTAGCACTCTTTTTCGGTCGTTGCTTTAACACCATTAATGCGGTGAAACCTCGGAACATGCTGTTTTCAGAGGTTACACCACATTCCCAATATGCATTAAGCTCGGGAAAGCAAAACCTTCTAGAGCTTATACCTTGAAGGCCATGGGCTTCTCTCCGCAGTATTTCCCAAGAAGGATCCAATAGGATCCATCCCAGTGTCCCCTGCAGCTCACGCATGAGCTGGTCAATGGCAGCGTATGTGCAGAAAGACTCATCGAGTCATAGACACAAAAGTCCCTGCACCGCAATGGATAGCTCTTACCGGGAGAGCTGTCCTTTGCTTAAATCTGCATGCCTATGGTGTTAATAAACACCACTGTGCATGCAATCAGTGGTTGGATGTATCGCATTCAAAATGCGATGCGTGACACATCCCGCCTTTGACTTTATCACATCACATGATGGATCTGACTCTATAGTATCGATGTTAGTGAAGCAACGCTTGTATAAATTCAACTTTCCTAAAGGCCTTTACACACTTGCCGATAAAATGAGCGACGTCGCTCATTTTCCCTCTCCCTGAGCGACGTCGCTCATTTCATCGGCAAGTCTGTATGCCGCCAGCGATGACCGATGCGCGGCCCCGCAGGTCGGCAGCGATTGTCGCTGTCGGCAGTGCATGCATGCAGGATCTAGACTGTCGTCCAGGACATAAATGCACGGCTGGCGGAGGCATGACATCACTGAGCGATATGAGCGGTCATATCGCTCAGTGTGTACAGTCGGCCGGCGACCGCCTGGCCCGGGAGGGGAAACATTGGACGACGTCGCTCATAGAGCAAAATCGTCGAATGTGTATGGACCTTAAGAGTTAAATAATGGGCAGACACAAATTGTTACAATAAAAAAAGTTGTTAAGATAGAACATGGAATGAGAAATGAAATGGATAATAATATATACTCAGCTTCAATCAGTAAGTCATTCAAGTCACCCAGAGAGCTCCATACTGACACTCTCAGTTCTGGATTGATATATTCACTGACAGACGCACAGCTATTCACAGCGTGATGCCCATAGAGAGACTAAAGATCACAAAAATTATCCTCCTGACTTATGTACTCAGTACAGTACATCACAGCAAACCTGCGTTTTCTTGTCTATATCTTTGTTTATGGGCAAGGATTTTCTTGGTAAACAATATCGTTTATATGTCTAAATTTGTTTTCATGTTTCCATATGACTAATACATAAAGGCTGCAAATACAGCAAGAACAGGGTCTGACTAGTCACACACAATGCCGATGTTCACAGAGTCGAGCGATTTTTTTCTTCTGCATATGTGTATAATCCCAAAAACCCATACAGGATATGCTTTATAGTTTATACTGTGTGTACGCACAGAGCCGCATTTGAGTGTGAGACGCTTCGTGTCAGAAATGTGCATTCCTAGGCGGTAAATAGGAGGTATTCAGACGTACATATATGGCCCATCTTATGGGCGTGTTAATAATAGGAGTGTCATGGGTGTGTTGCTGAATTGGTTGCATGCACAACTGTTGAATCGCTTACAATGGAGGCCACGCTTAGACGGAAAGTCTGCATCTGCTATGGGACTGGTGCAAGTTTTGATGGTGGGGCATAAGGAGACGCACCAAGCATTATTACAGCATCTATAGACACTCAAAGTGGACTTCCCAGCCCTTGCACCATCAGACGCACACTTGTACACCAGGTAAAGGGCTGATACTAGCATTAGCATATAGTCGCAAATGCGACAACAGCAAAAACAGGATAAAGCAATCACAGCAGCATGTGACTCAGATTTGGGCCCACAGTGTGCATGTTAAAGTGCTCTTGTTGATAGTGTGTAGATGACCGTTGCATTCAGTGGCGGCTCCAGATTCAGGGCTGCAGTGCAATCCAAAATGTAAATAGGGTAGCCACAATTATCCTTCAAATTTCATTAAACTGTGTCTGAGCATATGAGGCATTTTGAGACCACATACACTCTGATTTCTGCAAATATACTGTACAGTATGTGTGGCCAGCATAGTAATTGACATAAATGACTGTTGTGTTAAACTCTGATGCAAATCTAGAAGGTTATTTCTATTGCTTGAATTCTAATTGTTTAAGCTTTTAATATTTAATAATATTTATTTTATTTATGTTTCCTTAGGTACTTTTAAAATAAAATACACTGGCGCCCTTCCAATCACTATATCTCCCTGCAGCGGAGTAGTGGAGCCCAAAACAAAGACGTTAGTTAAAGTGGATATTTGTGCTGATATTCCAGCTGTCATTGAGGAAACTGCTAAGTAAGTTTAAAAAAACGAACAACAGATTGAGATAATGAATTAAGAAAACTGCATGGCGTAGTGGGGATGTTGTTGCTAATTACAAGTGGTGTCTTTTTATTTATAAGGAGCCACAGAGTGTCTGTAGCGCAGTGGAATCACTAGGGGGTTGTGGCAGGGTGCTATAGATTAGTTTATCTTACAACAAATCATTTTAGTTCAAAACCATAAGTATGGATAAAGTAAATGCTTTTTTATTGTCTGGGCAACAGGCAGTCACAACATTCTGGCAGCTGTTTAAAAACATTGCTATATCAAATCTATGTTATGAATATACTATTAACTACCAATCACAATGTAGTTTAACACCTGCTTTCTACATACGTTATGCTGTTTACGTCAGTAAATCTAACTGATCATTTTATATGTCATATTATTGCAGTCAAACGAGGGAACCACACTAAGGTGGTCATTCAGACCCGAACACAGCTGCATACGGGTGGTTTGTGCATGTGCACCGGCTGCAGTGCGCATATATGACCCTACACCTTGTGGCCGCATCCTTCCTTTTAATCTTGACTCCTCCCTCTCCAGTCCCAACTCCTCCCTTCTCCAATTCTGACTCCTCCCATCCTCAATCCCCACTCTTCTCCTGTTCAATCCTGACTCCTCCCCTCTCCAGTCCTGAAAAGTGGAACCGGGGGACCCTCCATACTGTAGTGTGGCCCCGGATGGTCATCGCGGGTGCCAGAGTCCTGGGAGTGGAGCTTCCTGGTGGCTCTGTGGAGACCCTGCTGCTCAACGGGGATCCCTGCCATGGTCCTAGTTCTGGTTTCTATCCACCTGCCTTAGTTCTGTTCCTCGCTCTACCCCGTGATTCTCCTTGTCAGATCGCCCCCCTTAAATCTGTGCCTGATACTTACAGAACACTTCCATGAAAATAGTAAAAAGTACTTTCATACCATCATTTATGCACTTAACTGGGCCTGATTCAGATTTTAAAGTGAAACAAACCATGTTGCCATGCAAGGGGAGCAAATATATTTATATTTTATATGCAGGGTAAATACTGTGTGCTTTTGAATGTTGCCCACACAGAGGCATCACTAAAAGGTGTGCGCCATCAAAAAGGTGTGGCCTCACGGTCCGAACTTCAGTTTTGTCACTCCGGGGGTTACAAAGTGCAGCACCTAGCTCCTGTCACTAAAGAGGAGTCAGCACTTTGGTGTCATCCCTCCGCGGGCCGCACCCTCTGCACCCTTGTAACGGCACTGTGCCCACAAATGTTAGAAAACCTTATTTTTACACTGCAATTTAGATTTCCATTTGAACACACCACATCCAAATCTAAATCTCTCTGCACGTTCAGTCCCACCTGCAGTGCAACATGTTTTTGCCCAGTGCAGCATGTTTTTGCACAGCGCCTATACATGGGAGACAGAGGGACTGGGTGTATGCCAGCAGCTCACAGAGGGGCAGATGTATTAAGTCTGGAGAAGTGATAAAGTAGTGATAAGGGAAAGGTAATAACGCACCAGCCAATCATTATAGATTTGAAAAATGATAAGAGATGATTGGCTGGTGCATTATCACCTTTCACTTATCACTTCTTTGTCACTGCTTTATCACTTCTCCATGCTTAATACATCTGCCCCACAGTGCTGGGCCAGCCCCCTCAGTGACTGAAACAGGAGGCGTGGCTTATGAATGTGCATTCCTGAAAAGCCATGCCCCCTTTTTCACAGGCCACACACCCTTTTCGAGGCCACACCCCTTTTACAGAGGCCGTGCCACACACAGAAGTCCCAAGTCCCTGAACATGAATGTTGGAGGGTATGCAGCAGTATAAATAGGAAATTATGAGGGTGTAGATTAGGTTTCATATATATTGCTGGGACAACAGGGATCATGGCTTGGTGTGAAAGGGTCTACCTGGGTTGTGTGTCCCGTGACTTCAACCCTGGTCACAACCATAGTTGAACCCAGGATGGACCCAAGTAGGCCGCAGAGTGAAAGACGCATCCAACACAGGTCATGCTAAAAGGCCAGTAGAGGCAGATCAGCTGCACTTGGAGATGATGTCATATCCAAGCGCTGGCAGATCAGGCAGCATGAGACTAGGTGCAGTCTGAAAAGGGATGACCCGCCAGTTACCCAGGTCCAGCCTGCAGTGTGAACACGGTTTCAACAGCTGAGACACGGCTTGAAACTAACCCAGGTTGGACCCGGGTTTTCAGTGTGAAAGGGGTACTAATACCAATTGATTGGGTCAATCCCTACTCAGGACTGACCTCTTCAACCTGTTTTCCAGTTTCCATCTGTATTGTCATAAATGGTGGCTGTAGATAGAATTATCCTACCTTATTATTGTCTTATTTATTTACATTATACAATCATTTCTTTGTTCTGTATGTACATAATTCTGTTATATTGAAAACAATTTATGCTGCCTTCTTTACTTTAGAGTTAAACTACAAGGTCATGAGGAGATTCTCTTGCAGATTAAAGGAAATATAGTCAACCAGACCATAGAATTACTAGATTTGTCTGGAAAATCTTTAAAGTGCATTCATTTTGGACCTATGTATTTTGGAACATCAAAGATTAACAAAGCAGTGATATACAATGATAGTCCTGAGCCAGTGAGCTGGGTGTGTGTCCTAGATGATAAAGCACTTGGTTTTGAAATGGTAAGTTAGACCTATTTTTATTCTATAGGTTAACGTATTTTGCTTTAAGAGACATTGAATATGCACATTATTAAAGATAACAATTATATAAGCTTATGTGCACAGTATAATAATCTGAATGCCTACTTTGCAAAGCCGAATGTTGTATCTAGAAGAGCATGAAAGAGAATCCTCCCATTTGCTTCCTAAACTAACAGTTTTTACAGCCAATGAAAAATGTATTTAAAATAAAATTGTCTGTGGGTAGTAAATGCTTTAAATAAATCTAATATGGATTTCTGAGCCATTTAAACAATTTAATTGTTCAGGATGGAACATTTTTGTAAATTATATTGTGTATCTGTGATAATTCATCCAAGATTGAAACAATCAAAATAATTGCATGTAATCTGGGCAGTCAGATACATTTCTGATCAGTCAGGAATAATATGTTACTGAAGTAAGTCGTAATGCTTTGTGTGTGAAACTGGTAGGTAAAATCTGTCAGGTTTCCCAAACTGCACAGGTGAGTTTTCTTTCTACAAAATCTGTCAAACCAGATTAATCATCAGTTCTTCCTACATATCATTCTCTCTATGACTGCCTGGTTTCCAAATTTCTAACCAACAACTGAATGTGGGTAATTAAAATAGAAATAATTACTTGCCAAGCAATTCCTCTAATTTAACTGTGCACCTCCTAAGTCTAACCTTAACCCAAAAGTCAGACCTTAAACACAACATAAAGCAGCAGTGCTTTAGAAGCAGTCTCTGGGGTCTGTAAAATTACTGTAGCTGCAAAGTGCCGTTGTTGCTGCTTTTCAACGCCGGCAAGTGCACCCGATCTCACACCATTCATGGGCTGAAATCAGCCCCAATGTGCACAAAATTTCTCAGACCTCTATGGGGTGGCGAACACTTTTGTGCAAATTTGGGGCACCATAAAATTCGGCTGATGCTGCGATTACTCTCACCTGGATATTATCACTGCTAATTTGGATTGACCCCCTATACCTGCTTGAAATTACTCAGGAAAGGGAATAGGGAAAAAGACCGATTGCCCTAAGGTGGTGCACAGTAGTAAATATCAATTAAAACGTAACCTTTATTGCATAGTATATATTTTTAAAAGCTGGCGAAATATAAATTAAAATTAAGAAGATAAGTATAGAAAAAAAGAAATGTGATTAAAATAAAATGTTGCACACTGAAGGTCTCCGAGTTGTTCAATTCCTGTAATAAAATGGCTTTGAATATTCGTGTCTCTTTTGTGCAATATTGTTGTGATTATCTAGTATTTTTGGCTGTTCAGCTCAAATAGGTTCACTTATACAATATATTCCTCTGTAGAGCTACCAACACTGTGTGTGTATTACTTTGCTACATTAATTTCAATTTAGTGATGATTCCAACCAGTTTCCTTTCTTCCCTGGAAACATTGTATCATCATTGTATCTATCTCATCATTCAATGCAGATGTAACAATATTGGAGAGGTAGATTATTCTATGCAGTTTTTCCCCACACAAAAGGAACATCCCATTAGCTGTGAACCATGTGTCTCTGTTCAGAGGTGTGGAAGGTTCACACTGTCATGCCACTTTGTCTATCGTGCGTTGTGTATCACACAGTATAAATCCGTGACATGAGCTCATAATATATCGCACCAGTGGGCATGTCAGTGTCTTTTCCAATATTTAATTAGTAGACAGTTCTACTCAGAACTGAGGTACTTATTATATTTATCCACAATATTGAGCCACCCATATACAGTATTAACCAGTGTTATGGTATTGCCGATCAGATCAAAACACAGCAACACTATAACTTATATAACCGCCTATACCTGATACAGAGGGTCTGATGCCAATATTCACAAAACTGGATCATGTTTTTTCCATCTGTGCATGCATCTTAGCAGCACCGCGCATATGTCCGGATTTTGTTCATACAGAGTAGCAGATTAAATTTTGACGCATTATATCAGTAATGTATGGGACGTTTCTGGACGGAGACAGGCATGGCTAAAAAGATGCATGTTTTATGGGAGTGGGGCAGATGTGTTGCTGATAGTGGTTGCATGCAAAGATGTTAAATCGCTCACATAGGAGGCCATGCTCAGATGGAGAAACTGCACATGTCATAGTGCTCATGCCATAGGGCTAGTGCAAGTTTTGATGGTGTGGCTGATGACGTATCTAAAGATGCACCAAGCGAAATTTCATCATCATGCAGACACGGACAGTGGGCATCTCAGTCCTTGTATATTGTGTGGAGGCACAGATTTACACCAGAGAATGACTTTGTAGAGGCATTACCTTAAAGACGCAGATGCAACTGCTGCAAAAGATGCAGCCAAATATTTGTCTCAATCAGGATCAGAGCAAGAGTACTAGGCCCATTTAGAATATTTTTAGGTCCATTTAAAAAACAAAAAGTGGCATTAAATATTGCCACTTTTTGCTTTGTAATATTCACTGGCTGTCCTGGTGAGGAGATTCCAAACATCGTTTGCACATAGAGTCAGCCATAGCAGCAGAGCAAAGAAGGAAGAGAGCGCCCTGCTTTTCTCCATTTCAATGGATAAGTAGACACTAGGGCCTGATTCTGAATCACATCCAACCTGCTCGTAATGTCGATGTTCAGGTAGTTGAGCGATTACTTTCAACTGCGCATGCATAAAAAAAAAATTCTGAAAACCTCTACGGCGCCTGCATTACACAGAGTGTATGTACAGTGGTCCTGTTCAGGGGTATCCGGACTCCAGGTCGACAGCACAAAGGTCGACACACCTTAGGTCGACACCAATTGGTCGACACACCTTAGGTTGACATGGACAAAAGGTTGACATGGACAAAAGGTCGACAGGAATAAGGTCGACATGGAAAAAGGTCGACATGAGTTTTTCACAATTTTTTTCTTTTTTTGAACCTTTTCATACTTAACGATCCACGTGGACTACGATTGGAACGGTAAAGTGTGCCGAGCGAAGCGAAGGCACCATGCACGAAACATGGCGAGCGAAGCGAGCCATGCGAGGGGACGCGGTGCACTAATTGGGGTTCCCGGTCACTCTACGAAGAAAACGACACCAAAAAAACATAAAAAACTCATGTCGACCGTTTTCCATGTCGACCTTGTTCCTGTTGACCTTTTGTCCATGTCGACCTAAGGTGTGTCAACCAATTGGTGTCGACCTAAGGTGTGTCGACCTTTGTGATGTCGACCCTCAGTCCCAGACCCCTGTTCAGGACAGGCGGTATCAGAAATATGAGTGTAAAGTGATGGGTGTTATGTTTTATTTGTGACTGTTTTTTGACTAAGATGTATGTGGAGACATCTTAATTTGGAATTAAAAGTGGGTGCAGGTCTTGGACATATGCCAAATGTGTCCTTGAGAAAGGTCTTGCTTAAAAAACTTTGGATTAAATGGATGTTTCTCACACTGTATTCCGGAGAGTGTTTACAATTATTATATGGGACCAAGCTTATTGATCCTTTGCTGTGCACCCTGACAGTGACCCAGAGAGTTGTGCGCAGCAATTTTTATTGAAATGCAACCAGTTTAATGCCCTAGTATACTCTGAATTTAAACAATACATCACATAAACAATTAGAGAGGGAAATATCATAGAATCATTTAAAAAAAATTAATCTGGATTTTTGACTCCTCAAAGTAGGCACATTTTGCAGATAATATGGCTGAATACTGGTGGCATTCTTCCTACAATGGATATCCTTATTTAGGTTGTCCTGTTCGATGTTGGCTGTTACAGATGTGTCCTCTTACATCCTTGCTGCATTCACGCTAAACAGCCCTTGTAGTCGTGCCTTGCCGTGGCGGGACTGGGTAGCGTCGATCTTCTTTTTTGCATTTTTTTCCTGCAAAAATGCGTCTTAGATGCAAAGTAGTATAATAGAACACACAAGCAGCTTCTGCTGATTGATATACAGCATGCCTATATTCTCTGTTTAATTCGCGCTCTTTCTGCATCCGAAATGCACACGGAACTCGTGTTATGTGTAATGCGACTTGTAGCGCACAGAGCATGTAAGAGAACACATCTGTATCTCCCTAAGGGGCAGATGTATTAAGCCTGGAGAAGTGATAAAGCGGTGATAAGTGCAAGGTGATAATGCACCAGCCAATCAATGCCTAACTGTCATTTTTCAAACCTGTTGACTGGTGCGTTATCACCTTCCACTTATCACTTATTTATTACTGCTTTATCACTCACCAGGCTTAATACACATGCCCCCCTGTTACGATTTAATACTTTCCTGATAATATCTGTAATAAATAGTTTTTTACTTGCTTCTAAATATTATTGTCATATGTTTTTTTTCTGTACTAGACTACAGTATTCTCCTTGGAAATCTTTACTTATAGCTTTAGTTGGATATGAAAGCCACAAAGTGATAGATCCATCTTGTGCTTCATTACCCCCACCCAACTTTCACCACTTCACTAAACTCTGCAGGCTGTTCTACAGCTGCTCCACCAGGGTCAAACTGGCCCATAGGTAAACAGGGGAAAGCCACGGTGGGCACCACTGTCCGAGGGCCTACCTCCTCCTCTAAGGGTCAGGTTCCAGACTGTGTACTCAAATTATCCATGGTTACTCTATTAAAAGGTCAGTTACCTGGAGGAACAGGATGAATGATAAACATGGATGCTTAGTTGACGTCAAGATTCACTTAATGGTCAGCCAAGAGTATGTGATGGGTTAGAAATACTTACTCCTCCGAATTCAAGATCTCCAGTGTCGGGATGCCGCTGTCGGTGACATGTGACTGTCATGTGACCACCAGCATCCTGACCGTCGGGATTTCATATATATTCCCTTTTATAGTGAACCCATTTTGCTCCAGTGTTTACAGTTACAACCTACTCACATCAGACACATCAGTGTCTATCTCACCATGTAGTAACACCCTCCCTCCACAGCCTCATCCGAATCCTACTGTAACTTCCTCACCATCTAGCAGTTCACTTGCAAGCAACCGTATTAATTAGCTAGAAGCAAAGTCTCCATGTCCAAAGCCTGCGTCTGCTAAATAAACCAACAGCATTGTACAGTATGCATGTATGTATATGTATTTGTAAAATAGACGTTTTAATATTCTATTTCAGGGCACTAATTTGCAGAACATGGATTACACGGACTGGACTGATCGAACAGATGTCGCTACTTTACTTTCCTGCCTACCTAATCAAGGAGTTCTGTTACCTTTCCAGAAAACTACTGTCACTATATGCTTCTGTCCCAAGTTAGTCCACTATCTGTCATTTATTTACAGATTTTCTTTTAAAAGGGAGTGTATTAAATGGGAAGAATGTAGCAATAGAAGAGTTTATATGTATTATTTTTATTCACATATACTTTCTATATATAAAATAGTCGCATTGGGTCTTCGAGATCCTGACTGCCGGGATAGGGACTACATCCCATATAGTCTATCCTTTTTGGATCCTCCTTGCTAATCCCGATAGAATTTCTCCTTACCATAACCATCATACCCTACCCTTTCAGCCGTATAATCAGTTGGCCTCTAATCAGCTACAATAATTGGAAAATGCAATCACTGATCTCTGCAGTTTATCCGAGAATCTGTCCTGACATGAAAAGAATGATACATTTCCCTCAAACTAAGGACTATATTTAGCATGAGTTATAGTGTTGCAAACTCTTTACACTAAGAAGTGGGGTCCCCCCAGCACAGGGCAAGGCCGTCCCGCATGCTGGGTCCTGCCTCCTCCACTGGTAAAATGCAAACGCTTCACTAAACAGTGATGCGCTTGCATCTTAAGGGTTGCCCCCTGCATCCGCAGGATAGCTGCGAAGGCAGTCGCTGGGCAGCCATGTTTCGGGTCACACAGCTGCCACGGCCCATCCCACAAACAGCCTGGACATGCCTCCATTGTCTGGACCACGCCCCCAAAAGGCATATCGACGCCTACAAAATGTTGCGTTGATGCCCTGTCCCTGCTCCCTGTCAGGACTTGGACTGCAATCGCATACAATCACAGTTTAAGCCCTCCCATGTGTACACAGCGGCGTGCGCACATGTGCAGACGTGCTGAAATCGCCAAATAGCAATTTCAGCACTTCTGCTTTCAGTGCTGAATCAGGCCCTAAATCTCTTATTCCTGTGAATAGTGACTACAGTTGTGTCCTCATCAGGGACGTGCAGTCAGGGGAGGCAGGCTCCCCTGTCATTGAGTAAAATAATACAAAGAAGATACTTATGACACATATTCTGTGTCATAAGAATCTTCGTTATATTATTCTAATAATTTTAATACATTTAATTAGTTCAGGAGGCACTGATAACAGTGCCTCCCGTTGACAACGGGAATAAGGATAAAGCGGGGGGCGGGGCCAAGTACTGGGCTGTAAAAGCCCATTGAAAAAAGTGCAGAAAGCGGCACTAATATAAGTTCCTCTTTGACAGGGACCGATGTGATTGGACAGCGGATCCAGTGTTGGATCCGCTGGTCCAATCACCCATACGTAGCGGCAGGGGCGGGTTTACCGCTAGGATACACAGGCTAGGTCCCGGCTGGTGATGGAACATTGCTGCAGACTTCAGATCTTCAAAATACATCTGTGCGGCCAGGCTCCAGCAGGCTGTCAGCAAACATGATTGGACAGCTGCTGCTGGGAGCCGGCACCAGCTCAAGCCCACAGTCTGCTCTGTCAGTCAGTAGTAGTGCCCTCCTCCTCTCCTGCACAGTGAAAACTTTGTCCAGCACGGAGAGGGGAAGAGCGGAGCAGTGACAGCCAGTACCCTCCTCCCCTCTCCTTCCCCCCGACCGCAGCACAAAAAAACAGCTACCGCTGATGGTAATCCCCAGGTCGCAGCCGTGGACAGATCGTGCAGCTCTACCTGGTCAGAGACCGAGTGCAGGCTACCCGTGCGGGCTCCATCTTACAAGGTCCTCCCCCTCTCCAGCGTGACAGGATGACACTGTGACTGAACTGGGAATCGTCACGCCGCTGTCCAACGGGACTGAACAGGGGAATAGTATGTGCGGCCAGACATCGGGTAAGACCCTGGGGATCTGGCTGTGCACCAGTAATAATATATTAATGAATGGGCACATCTGTAATATATACAATAAATGGGCACATACAGAGAGGACATTGATACTATATACATATATATGAGATATATATATATATATATATATATATACACACACACACACACGCTTCACTTGGTGCCTCCCCAGCCATTGACCTCACCGCACGTCACTGGTCCTCATACACTATTGCTGCAGTTGCGCCAAACAACCCCTCTTGGTGCATCAGATCCTGGGCAGCTCTACTAACATCTGGAATCTTCTTTGCCTCAGAATCCATCTTAGTCACAATGCGATGTGGCTAGGATGCAGCAGGAGACTGCACTGATTACTTTGATATGTGACACTTGTATATCTGTGAGTGACTGAATCTGAGTTTGTGTACAAAGAGCTATGATGCAGCTGGCGTGGATTTTATGCACCTGGTGCATTCTTGTTACATTGCATTGTGTCTACAACACATTTTCAGGTATAAAAGATAAAAAAAGATGCCCAGTGTTAGCAGGGTCACACATGAACTGGCAGTGCACTCACACCAGGTGTCTTGCGTCACATGGCATATTGTATATTGTATGAGGACACATCTGTAAAAGAGATATTAGTTTATGGATAAAAATGTGAAGGGTCTGGTCTTTAGAGACCCTTTAGGGGGTATCCAGTAACCCACGGTCAATGACCGTGGGTAATCGTATCGCCGGAGGCTATCCAGTTAGCCCTGATGCAGCCAGGGCCGGCAACAGAAATTTTGGGGCCCGGTACAGTGATATCTCTAGGGGCCCCCAAATTATATATATATATATATATATATATATATATATATATATATATAAAGCATTCCCAGCTCACCCACCCCATCCCAAAGCACTGTACCCCCTCACCAAGCTGCTTTTACCCTGGGAAGAGACTCATAGTACTGCACTCTTCAGTATCCAGACCAGAACACCGCACAGCATGTACCATGCTGCCCTCACACCCCACCAGAAGAGGCCGGTGCAGGGCACAGGAATCCTAGCCAGCAGAGATGCTGCCTGCAACAGAGCTGGACCCGGAAGAGCAGGTGCACACTTGTGCCGCACAGTCACTGTGTATAGGAGGCGCCTGTCACTCAGGCTGCGCCCACACCGCCTACAGCTCACTGCCCTATTTGGACAAGACGGCTCACATCCCAGCCGGGCACTAAGCGGCGTATCCTTGGGGCCCCTCTGATCCTTGGGGCACGGTACAGATGTCCCCATTGACACTCCCTGTTGCCAGCCATGGATGCGGCATGCTTCTCCTCCCGGCATTTATTGGGGATTATGCTTTGAGCGCCTCAGGCACCTGAAGCATAATCCGCTATAAGTGGCCTCGGGATTTATCTCCAATCCCATGTGTTTTTGCGCGATCGTCGGTCCAATTTCAGCTGATAAAAGCGGGCTCTAATTTGATACCGCAATAATGACCATCGGTCATTAATGGTGATAACCGGCCATTTTTATCATTCGAAACGGCATCGGGATTAATTGAATACCCCCCATAGTTGTTAATGAAATGTGCAGACAATTAAGGTTTTGCTAGTATTATAATGTATAACCATACACCATACAGATTTTAGTCAACATATACTATATTCTTTATCTTAAAAATGGTACCCAGATTTTTATTTTAGGTATAGGCTGCAATTTTTTTAACTGATTTGTTTCACTTATATATTTTTTTTATTGTTTTTGTTATAAAATCTGCAAAACTTTTTCAGGCAGTTACACGAAGACATTAAAATAAGTGAGATTCCTCCTCAGCTGGACTATTCTCTATTTATGAGGTTTGAACCAGTAGATGGAAGCAAAGATGCATTCCTCCAATTAGGTGCAGATAGCAGAACGGATAATAAAGGTAGGCATTGTCTTTGTGATATCACAGTAAGTGGTGCTCTGTTAATTCTCATTGGTTCTCAGCTACTTCTCTGTGCTAATTAAAATGGTTGGTAATTTTATTTTTACGGTGTCTTGGTCAATGTTCTAGCTTTCTCTCACATTTAAACAGTGATCGAATAATGAATAAGAGCAGTGAAAACATTATATTTATGTCACATAAAATATCAATATATTTTAACAAATAAGAGTTTACCATCTTCAGAGTATTTGAATACATTTATTTGTACATATACGTTTCTGCAACATGTTATATCTTTCTTCCATTTTTTTTATCTATCCATGCCGTTATAGCATCAGGCAGATTGTTTATTTCAGTTGCTGTTGCATGTTTCACATCTCTACTATACTTTCTTTACTAGAAATAATTATATCCAGAAAACAGTTTTGTGTCATATCCTAGAACAATGGGGGTCATTCCGAGTTGATCGTAGCTGTGCTAAATTTAGCACAGCTATGATCTTCTTCCCTGACATGCGGGGGGACGCCCAGCACAGGGCTAGCCTGCCCCACATGTCAGTCCGGCCCCCCCTCACAGAAGTGCAAAGGCATCGCACAGCGGCGATGCCTTTGCCCTACAAAAGTAGCTCCCGGCTAGCGCAGCTTTAGCGTGCTGTCCTGGAGCTACTCATCACTCACTGTCCAGCAGTGTCTGCGTGTGATGTCATGCAGCTGCTGCGGCATGCCCCCGTTCGGTCCAGCCATGCCTGCATTGGCCGGATCAAACCCACGAAATGGCGGCCAAACGCCCAGCGATCGCCTCTGCCTGTCAATCAGGCAGAGGCGATCGCATCCCTGCTACGGCCTTCGGCCGTCTGGCATGCGCCGGCGCACTACGGCGCCGGCGCATGCGCAGCAGGGACCCGTTCGCCTGCTGCGCTAAAATGCAGCGCGCAAACGAGTCAGAATGACCCCCAATTAAATAAACAACTCTCTCTGTCTACTTATGAAAAACGAAATTTAAAGGGAGGGGAAAAAAGGGAGATCTACTGCACTAGAACTGAATTATAAATCAATTGGTCGAGAAATACCCCATATTGTATTATGCCACCATGTATCTGGTCACCAATTGTGGGGGTGCTGCCACACCATATATTGTTGCCAACATATGAGATACATTTTAAAGGGAAGGGAAAGAATTGGACTTTGGGTGGCGCACTAGAGCTAAATAATTACACAATTAAAATGTAACTTTTATTGCCATAAAGTAAAAAAAAAGCCAGTAACTGTGAAATATTAAAATCAAAACATACAAGTGCGAGACATAGTGCAACATATATTTAAAAAAAACACACTCCTTTAATCCAATGTGTTGTGCAATGTCATATATAGTTTATATAATTATCTTAGGTTCTATGACCTTTTACATAAATTTAGTTGGTGTTGTCAGGAATGAATCCCAGTGATCACTTGGGTATATTTAGTGCGAGTCTCAGGTAAATATCCTATAGATGGTAAAGGATTCCAAATGATGAAGTGGATTAAGGATTTCCATACATCACAAAACTAAATTAATATGTTGTGACATATCTCACTATACCTAATAAAGTAGCGTTCCCAGTCTCTGTGGTCAATGCCACTATGTTAATAAGCAAATATGACAGATTGTTCCGGAGGTAAGCCTATTAATGCCAATATTCAGAACATATTATTCATTGGGACATAAATGTGTTATTATGTATATAGTAGCAATTAGCGTTCTCAGTCTATGCTGTCAATGCATGAAATTTTGTCCCTTTGGCTGCCAACCACGCAGGGCCGTCGCTACCACTAGGCAGCTTTAGGCAGCTGCCTATGGGCGGCGACCACTGGAGGGCGGCACCGCAAAGTGAGACGAAAGTGAAAGAGAACACACACACTCCTCCTATTCTTTAAGAGGAGCAGCTCGTTGGCGCCTGGCCCACCACGTCTGACTGTCTGCCTTCAAACGTGAGTGTGCCTAGCTACTTCAGTTCAGTTCTTCTTCAACCCTGCCGTGCCGCCGCCCCCCCACCTCTGCGATCATAGCCCACAGACAGACAATGTGTTATAATGTGCAGCCAGCCTGCTGCCGCCTGCGCTCTTGAGTCCGGGGTCCCGGGTGACGGTCGGTGCGTCCCACATTATGAGCTGACTACCCGCCGGGCCGCCACTCCGGCGCTCCCCCACACGATGGTCTCCCGTGGGCGTCCCCCCCCCCCCATCACCCCTGCATTTGGGCACAGTGACTGACAGGTCAGGGCAGCACATGAAGGAGTCACCCGCTGCCCTGGTCCGCTCCGCTCCCGATTCGGGCGCCGCCTCTTCCTCCGTTGCTGCTGTCACTGAAGTGTGGGGCGGCTCATACCGCTATCACCCCACCTGGTGTCCGTGCTCATACACCACTGGCACACACAGTGACGGGTATAAGCCGGGCCCCTGCAGGTAGGAGCAGGTTGTTCTCTTGTGCGGCGGCAGTCAGTGGGTGCATGCTGCTCCCCGGGGCTCCTGTCAGCACACAGCACAGACTGTGGCCATAGAGTGCTGGGAGTAGCAGGTGTCAGGGGAGCCGTGTGCCCCAGAGCCTCCTCTCTCCCTGACCGACCTGCTCCCCCCCCCCCCCCCGCGGCTATTCGGCACCCGCTCCCGTTGCCTCCCCCCCCCCCCTCCTGCATCTCGTCACCGACCTGATGGCTGGTAAAGTCTTAAAGTCTAGGGCTGAAATTAATGGGAACCCACACTCTTTGTCCCTTCAATTTACCACTACTTATCGAAGGATTCAAGGCTGGTTAGCAATTTTGTGGGGCCACATATAAAAGCTAGCACAGATTCCAGGTTTTGTGATGGGTTTGCAGCAGGACAGGGATTTAAAAACAATGTGTACAAAAAGGGGACGTTGTCTGCCATAATGTGTAATAAGGGGGACGTTGTCTGCCGTAATGTGTAATAAGGGGGACGTTGTCTGCCGTAATGTGTAATAAGGGGGACATTGTCTGCCGTAATGTGTAATAAAGGGGACGCTGTCTGCCATAATGTGTAATAAGGGGGACGTTGTCTGCCATAATGTGTAATAAGGGGGACGTTGTCTGCCGTAATGTGTAATAAGGGGGACGTTGTCTGCCGTAATGTGTAATAAGGGGGACGTTGTCTGCCGTAATGTGTAATAAGGGGGACGTTGTCTGCCGTAATGTGTAATAAAGGGGACGCTGTCTGCCATAATGTGTAATAAGGGGGACGCTGTCTGCCTTAATGTGTAATAAGGGGGACGTTGTCTGCCGTAATGTGTAATAAGGGGGACGTTGTCTGCCATAATGTGTAATAATGGGGACGCTGTCTGCCGTAATGTGTAATAAGGGAGACGTTGTCTGCCGTAATGTGTAATAAGGGGGACGTTGTCTGCCGTAATGTGTAATAAGGGGGACGTTGTCTGCCGTAATGTGTAATAAAGGGGACGCTGTCTGCCATAATGTGTAATAAGGGGGACGTTGTCTGCCGTAATGTGTAATAAGGGGGACGTTGTCTGCCATAATGTGTAATAAGGGGGACGCTGTCTGCCGTAATGTGTAATAAGGGAGACGTCTGCGTAATGTGTAATAAGGGGGACGCTGTTTGCCGTAATGTGTAATAAGGGGGACTGTCTGCCGTAATGTGTAAAATGGGGGACGCTGTCTGCCATAATGTTTAAAACGGGGGACGCTGTATGCCGTAATGTGTAATAAGAGGACGCTGTCTGCTGTAATGTGTAAAAAGGGGGACGCTGTCTGCCGTAATGTGTAAAAAGGGGGACGCTGTCTGTCGTAATGTGTAAAAAGGGGGACGCTGTCTGCCGTAATGTGTAAAAAGGGGCTCTACCTGGTGTAGTGGCGATACTGTGCAGCGTAATTTGAATAATGGAGACTACTATGCACCGTAGTATGAATTGGCATTATTTTGTGGCCATGCCCTTTCCCCATGAAGCCACGCCCCTACATATTTTTTGCGCGCCTGCGGCGCGCACTGCTCCTATCTTACGTGTGTGTGTGTGTGGGGGGCAATATTGCGCATAGTGGTTTATTTGTATTTTTGGGGGAGGGATTGTTTCCCTATTTGACAATGGCAGCTGTGAGATGTCAAAGAAGCCACTCTGATATCCAGGGGACCTGGAAAGTGGGTATTGGTATGTGTGTGTGTGTGTGTGTGTGTGTGTGTGTGTGTAGGGGGGAGGGGGGGGGGGGTAGGCAGAAGGTTTGCCTAGGGTGCTGAGAAACCTTGCACCGGCCCTGCAACCACGTATTTGTGCTAAACCTGTCTTCTTGACGTTCTCAGTCTCCGCTGTCAACGTCTGTATAAGTGGATCTTCACATTTCATATATTCATGCGATGAGATCAACTGATTTATAAATAATGTTGGTCAGCGCTCTCAGTCCTGCTGTCAGCGCTTCGCAGTCGTACCCGTGATATTGATGTGTCATGCAAATTAGTGACACACTCTAAATCAACTTCCACTTCATAAATATGGAATTTTACCTTTCCACCACAGTTGTAGTTAGTGTAAATCTAGGAGATGCTATACTGTGAGTATAGCTGATCTCATCCTTAAGGAACAAGTTGAATTGCTATATGTCAGGGAACTATCTTGTAAAGATCGCAAATGTATGTATATATTGACAGCGGAGACTGAGAACGTCAAGAAGACAGGTTTAGCACAAATACGTGGTTGGCAGCCAAAGGGACAAAATTTCATGCATTGACAGCATAGACTGAGAACGCTAAGTGCTACTATATACATAATAACACATTTATGTCCCAATGAATAATATGTTCTGAATATTGGCATTAATAGGCTTACCTCCGGAACAATCTGTCATATATGCTAATTAGAGATGTGCACTTGAAATTTTTCGGGTTTTGGTTTTGGGTTCGGTTCCGCGGCCGTGTTTTGGGTTCGACCGCGTTTTGGTAAAACCTCACCGAATTTTTTTTGTCGGATTCGGGTGTGTTTTGGATTCGGGTGTTTTTTTCAAAAAACCCTAAAAAAAAGCTTAAATCATAGAATTTGGGGGTCATTTTGATCCCAAAGTATTATTAACCTCAAAAACCATAATTTCCACTCATTTTCAGTCTATTCTGAACACCTCACACCTCACAATATTATTTTTAGTCCTAAAATTTGCACCGAGGTCGCTGGATGACTAAGCTAAGCGACCCTAGTGGCCGACACAAACACCTGGCCCATCTAGGAGTGGCACTGCAGTGTCACGCAGGATGGCCCTTCCAAAAAACACTCCCCAAACAGCACATGACGCAAAGAAAAAAAGAGGCGCAATGAGGTAGCTGTGTGAGTAAGCTAAGCGACCCTAGTGGCCGACACAAACACCTGGCCCATCTAGGAGTGGCACTGCAGTGTCACGCAGGATGGCCCTTCCAAAAAACACTCCCCAAACAGCACATGACGCAAAGAAAAAAAGAGGCGCAATGAGGTAGCTGTGGGAGTAAGCTAAGCGACCCTAGTGGCCGACACAAACACTTGGCCCATCTAGGAGTGGCACTGCAGTGTCACGCAGGATGGCCCTTCCAAAAAACACTCCCCAAACAGCACATGACGCAAAGAAAAAAAGAGGCGCAATGAGGTAGCTGTGTGAGTAAGATAAGCGACCCTAGTGGCCGACACAAACACCTGGCCCATCTAGGAGTGGCACTGCAGTGTCACGCAGGATGGCCCTTCAAAAAAATACTCCCCAAACAGCACATGACGCAAAGAAAAATTAAAGAAAAAAGAGGTGCAAGATGGAATTGTCCTTGGGCCCTCCCACCCACCCTTATGTTGTATAAACAGGACATGCACACTTTAACCAACCCATCATTTCAGTGACAGGGTCTGCCACACGACTGTGACTGAAATGACGGGTTGGTTTGGACCCCCACCAAAAAAGAAGCAATTAATCTCTCCTTGCACAAACTGGCTCTACAGAGGCAAGATGTCCACCTCATCATCATCCTCCGATATATCACCGTGTACATCCCCCTCCTCACAGATTATCAATTCGTCCCCACTGGAATCCACCATCTCAGCTCCCTGTGTACTTTGTGGAGGCAATTGCTGCTGGTCAATGTCTCCACGGAGGAATTGATTATAATTCATTTTAATGAACATCATCTTCTCCACATTTTCTGGAAGTAACCTCGTACACCGATTGCTGACAAGGTGAGCGGCGGCACTAAACACTCTTTCGGAGTACACACTTGTGGGAGGGCAACTGAGGTAGAATAAAGCCAGTTTGTGCAAGGGCCTCCAAATTGCCTCTTTTTCCTGCCAGTATAAGTACGGACTGTCTGACCTGCCTACTTGGATGCGGTCACTCATATAATCCTCCACCATTCTTTCAATGGGGAGAGAATCATATGCAGTGCCAGTAGACGACATGTCCGTAATCGTTGTCAGGTCCTTCAGTCCGGACCAGATGTCAGCATCAGCAGTCGCTCCAGACTGCCCTGCATCACCGCCAGCGGGTGGGCTCGGAATTCTGAGCCTTTTCCTCGCACCCCCAGTTGCGGGAGAATGTGAAGGAGGAGATGTTGACAGGTCGCGTTCCGCTTGACTTGACAATTTTCTCACCAGCAGGTCTTTGAACCCCAGCAGACTTGTGTCTGCCGGAAAGAGAGATCCAAGGTAGGTTTTAAATCTAGGATCGAGCACGGTGGCTCGACAGATTGACCACCCGTGAATCCTTGTTAAGCGAATTAAGGGCTCCATCCACAAGTCCCACATGCCTAGCGGAATCGCTCTGTGTTAGCTCCTCCTTCAATGTCTCCAGCTTCTTCTGCAAAAGCCTGATGAGGGGAATGACCTGACTCAGGCTGGCAGTGTCTGAACTGACTTCACGTGTGGCAAGTTCAAAGGGCAGCAGAACCTTGTTCAACGTTGAAATCATTCTCCACTGCGCTTGAGACAGGTGCATTCCACCTCCTATATCGTGCTCAATTGTATAGGCTTGAATGGCCTTTTGCTGCTCCTCCAACCTCTGAAGCATATATAGGGTTGAATTCCACCTCGTTACCACTTCTTGCTTCAGATGATGGCAGGGCAGGTTCAGGCGTTTTTGGTGGTGTTCCAGTCTTCTGTACGTGGTGCCTGTACGCCGAAAGTGTCCCGCAATTCTTCTGGCCACCGACAGCATCTCTTGCACGCCCCTCTCGTTTTTTAAATAATTCTGCACCACCAAATTCAAGGTATGTGCAAAACATGGGACGTGCTGGAATTTGCCCATATTTAATGCACACACAATATTGCTGGCGTTGTCCGATGCCACAAATCCACAGGAGAGTCCAATTGGGGTAAGCCATTCCGCGATGATCTTCCTCAGTTGCCGTAAGAGGTTTTCAGCTGTGTGCGTATTCTGGAAACCGGTGATACAAAGCGTAGCCTGCCTAGGAAAGAGTTGGCGTTTGCGAGATGCTGCTACTGGTGCCGCCGCTGCTGTTCTTGCGGCGGGAGTCCATACATCTACCCAGTGGGCTGTCACAGTCATATAGTCCTGACCCTGCCCTGCTCCACTTGTCCACATGTCTGTGGTTAAGTGGACATTTGGTACAGCTGCATTTTTTAGGACACTGGTGACTCTTTTTCTGAGGTCTGTGTACATTTTCGGTATCGCCTGCCTAGAGAAATGGAACCTAGATGGTATTTGGTACCGGGGACACAGTACCTCCAACAAGTCTCTAGTTGCCTCTGCAGTAATGATGGATACCGGAACCACGTTTCTCACCACCCAGGATGCCAAGGCCTCAGTTATCCGCTTTGCAGCAGGATGACTGCTGTGATATTTCATCTTCCTCGCAAAGGACTGTTGGACAGTCAATTGCTTGGTGGAAGTAGTAAAAGTGGTCTTACGACTTCCCCTCTGGGATGACCATCGACTCCCAGCAGCAACAACAGCAGCGCCAGCAGCAGTAGGCGTTACACGCAAGGATGCATCGGAGGAATCCCAGGCAGGAGAGGACTCGTCAGAATTGCCAGTGACATGGCCTGCAGGACTATTGGCATTCCTGGGGAAGGAGGAAATTGACACTGAGGGAGTTGGTGGGGTGGTTTGCGTGAGCTTGGTTACAAGAGGAAGGGATTTACTGGTCAGTGGACTGCTTCCGCTGTCGCCCAAAGTTTTTGAACTTGTCACTGACTTATTATGAATGCGCTGCAGGTGACGTATAAGGGAGGATGTTCCGAGGTGGTTAACGTCCTTACCCCTACTTATTACAGCTTGACAAAGGCAACACACGGCTTGACAAATGTTGTCCGCATTTCTGTTGAAATACTTCCACACCGAAGAGCTGATTTTTTTGGTATTTTCACCAGGCATGTCAATGGCCATATTCCTCCCACGGACAACAGGTGTCTCCCCGGGTGCCTGACTTAAACAAACCACCTCACCATCAGAATCCTCCTTGTCAATTTCCTCCCCAGCGCCAGCAACACCCATATCCTCCTCATCCTGGTGTACTTCAACACTGACATCTTCAATCTGACTATCAGGAACTGGACTGCGGGTGCTCCTTCCAGCACTTGCAGGGGGCGTGCAAATGGTGGAAGGCGCATGCTCTTCACGTCCAGTGTTGGGAAGGTCAGGCATCGCAACCGACACAATTGGACTCTCCTTGTGGATTTGGGATTTCGAAGAACGCACAGTTCTTTGCTGTGCTTTTGCCAGCTTGAGTCTTTTAATTTTTCTAGCGAGAGGCTGAGTGCTTCCATCCTCATGTGAAGCTGAACCACTAGCCATGAACATAGGCCAGGGCCTCAGCCGTTCCTTGCCACTCCGTGTGGTAAATGGCATATTGGCAAGTTTACGCTTCTCCTCCGACAATTTTAGTTTAGATTTTTGAGTCCTTTTTTTACTGATATTTGGTGTTTTGGATTTTACATGCTCTGTACTATGACATTGGGCATCGGCCTTGGCAGACGACGTTGCTGGCATTTCATCGTCTCGGCCATGACTAGTGGCATCAGCTTCAGCACGAGGTGGAAGTCGATCTTGATCTTTCCCTATTTTTGGAACCTCAACATTTTTGTTCTCCATATTTTAATAGGCACAACTAAAAGGCACCTCAGGTAAACAATGGAGATGGATGGATACTAGTATACTTATGGATGACGAGCGACTGCCGACACAGAGGTAGCTACAGCCGTGGACTACTGTACTGTGTCTGCTGCTAATATAGACTGGATGATAATGAGATAAAATTAAAATATATATATATATATCACACTAGTACTGCAGCCGGACAGGTATATATTATGTAATGACGGACCTGCTGGACACTGTCTGTCAGCACTGCAGACTCCTAAAGTAAGCTACTAGTATCAAGAAGATAGAAAAAAAAAACACAGGTAGGTGGTATACAATTATGGATGGACGAGCGACTGCCGACACAGAGGTAGCTACAGCCGTGGACTACCGTACTGTGTCTGCTGCTAATATAGACTGGATGATAATGAGATAAAATTAAAATATATATATATATCACACTAGTACTGCAGCCGGACAGGTATATATTATGTAATGACGGACCTGCTGGACACTGTCTGGCAGCACTGCAGACTCCTAAAGTAAGCTACTAGTATCAAGAAGATAGAAAAAAAAAAAAACACGGGTAGGTGGTATACAATTATGGATGGACGAGCGACTGCCGACACAGAGGTAGCTACAGCCATGGACTACCGTACTGTGTCTGCTGCTAATATAGACTGGATGATAATGAGATAAAATTAAAATATATATATATCACACTAGTACTGCAGCCGGACAGGTATATATTATGTAATGACGGACCTGCTGGACACTGTCTGTCAGCACTGCAGACTCCTAAAGTAAGCTACTAGTATCAAGAAGATAGAAAAAAAAAAACCACGGGTAGGTGGTATACAATTATGGATGGACGAGCGACTGCCGACACAGAGGTAGCTACAGCCGTGGACTACCGTACTGTGTCTGCTGCTAATATAGACTGGATGATAATGAGATAAAATTAAAATATATATATATATATCACACTAGTACTGCAGCCGGACAGGTATATATTAAGTAATGACGGACCTGCTGGACACTGTCTGTCAGACTCAGCACTGCAGACTCCTAAAGTAAGCTACTAGTATCAAGAAGATAGAAAAAAAAAACCACGGGTAGGTGGTATACAATTATGGATGGACGAGCGACTGCCGACACAGAGGTAGCTACAGCCGTGGACTACCGTACTGTGTCTGCTGCTAATATAGATGGATGATAATGAGATAAAATTAAAATATATATATATCACACTAGTACTGCAGCCGGACAGGTATATATTATGTAATGACGGACCTACTGGACACTGTCTGCAGAATGCGTTTATAAAAACACCACACGACGAGTGTTTAACTTTTTCAGGCAGACAATCACAATATACTGGTGGTCAGCAGACAATCACAATACTGATTGTCAGTGGTCACTGGTCAGTCACACTGGCAGTGGCTCTCTGGCAGCAAAAGTGTGCACTGTACTTAAAATATGTACTCCTGCTATAACTGCTCCCCAGTCTCCCCCACAATTAAGCTGTGTGAGCAGTGAGCACTCAGCACAGTCAGATAATGATATACAGTATTACATATGATGCAGCACACTGGGCTGAGCACAGATATGGTTTGTGACTGTGTCACACTGTGTATCGTTTTTTTTCAGGCAGAGAACGGATTAATTAAACTGGTGGTCACTGGTCACACTATCAGCAGCAAGTAGTACTCCTCCTAATAATATGCTCCCCAAAATTTGTGTCTCTCTCTCTAGTACTCTAGTCTAAACGGAGAGGACGCCAGCCACGTCCTCTCCCTATCAATCTCAATGCACGTGTGAAAATGGCGGCGACGCGCGGCTCCTTATATAGAATCCGAGTCTCGCGAGAATCCGACAGCGGGATGATGACGTTCGGGCGCGCTCGGGTTAACCGAGCAAGGCGGGAAGATCCGAGTCGCTCGGCCCCGTGTAAAAAAACCTGAAGTTCGGGCGGGTTCGGATTCCGAGGAACCGAACCCGCTCATCACTAATATGCTTATTAACATAGTGGCATTGACCACAGAGACTGGGAACGCTACTTTATGAGATATGTCACAACATATTAATGAATTTTTGTGATGTATGGAAATCCTTAATCCACTTCATCATTTGGAATCCTTTACCATCTATAGGATATTTACCTGAGGCTCGCACTTAATATACCCAAGAGATCACTGGGATTCATTCCTGACAACACCAACTAAATTTATGTAAAAAGTCATAGAACCTAAGATAATTATATAAACTATGTATGACATTGCACAACACATTGGATTAAAGGAGTGTGTTTTTTTTAAATATATGTTGCACTATGTCTCGCACTTGTATGTTTTGATTTTAATATTTCACAGTTACTGGCTTTTTTAACTTTATGGAAATAAAAGTTACATTTTAATTGTGTAATTATTTAGCTCTAGTGCGCCACCCAAAGTCCAATTCTTTCCCTTCCCTTTAAAATCTACTTATGAAAAAGCAAGACTATAAAATATAAAGGACTTTAGCTGTGGGCATGTACAAATTAATAAATTAAACTCATCTGAGGTAGAATAAGCTGTAACCCCTATAGCACAAAGAATGAGTGAGATCTGTTATTGGACATAAACTAAAAATCACTAAGCATCATTTCCACTTATTCTTAGTGGGCAGGGGTGGAAATTGGTAAGAATAATTCTCAAAAGTCCCTTACAGTGTTCGTGTGGTCTTAGGTAGAAGAAGGTAGTAGTATAGCAATAGCCCTCGCAGACCATGCCGTGGCTTGGGGGCGCCGGCGCCTGTATTATGCAAATTCCATATGGTCTGGCCTTTCGCATGAAATCTACTGAAAACGTCCCTCCAAAAATGAGCGCCACCTGGAAGGAGATAGATGCTAGAGGTATTACTTGACCTCTAGCCTCTTTAGGGAGATTCTGGGAATGCTAGTGCTGCTGGCGAGCATGAAACCTCTGACAATGAGCATGAAACCCCTGGCAACTTTCATGAAACCCTGAGCACGAAACCCCTGGCAACAAGAATGAAACCCCTGGCAACGAGCAGGAAACCCCTGGCAACAAGCATTTAGGTAAAAATTATAATTAATGTATGGGGGGACGGAAGAAATTTATTTGGCATTGGGGTGCAAAATTTATAGTTATGACACTGGAAGAAGGTACATTATAACATTGGCTACTGTACTACAGAAAAATACAGTATGCAGAGCCAGAGACTCGGTTCTTGGTTTCCCTCATCCTGGTACCTAAACACTCAGGGCAATGCAAGTTTTGGTATGCCTTGCTGGGCTATCCACATTATTCCTACACAGTTTGTGAATTGCATTCAAAATGTTGTAAACTAGTATACAAGAAAAAAGTGCATATTATGTTAAGAAAACTGGTATATAAAGCCTTTTTGAAAAGAAAAGTGAATCTATAACAAGAAACTAGAGATGTGCGTGTTAGGATTTACCCGGATATACTCGGATCTCAAAATGGCATCTTATTGGCTATCTGGCTGTCACATGTTTTGGACAGCCAATAAGAAAAACCTAGATAAATCCAAACTTGCGCCAATATGGGGTTAAGAACTGAGTAAATTCAAACCTGCACATCTCTACAAGAAACATAACATATTTAACGATGGTGTTTAGCAAAAAAGACATTTGGTTTTTACTGACTTTCCTGTATATTCAATTAAAAACAAAAGATTTTTTTGGTGTAGATTGTATGTCTTGCCAAGAGATGTAAGAAAACTAATTATATTTTGCTGAAAATTCAATGTCTTCTGAAAAGAACAAGGTATACTGTAATTTGTGTGGGCACTGCATGAAAAATATAGATTTTTGGTTTAAATGTGTCTGTTCCAAAAAGGGTCAAAATAGGCTCAGCACAGGGGTGATAAAAGCATCAGTGGTGAAGGGGTTAATGTAGTATGAAATATTTAAATGCTGTGTGGGTCTAAACAATTGTAATTAGCTGCTTTCCTTTTCCTTGGCACAGGGCAAAAGAAACGCCATGTGGAATTGGCTGTCACCGCCTCTGCTTTCCCTGTAACATTAGCATTCAGTCCAGGAACAATATACAATTTTAAGGAATGCTTGATTGGTGAAAGAATCGATATTCTTTGTTCACTAAAAAATGAATCTCAGTTCCTCCCCGTGGTGTATAGCTTTCGCAAGATTTCTCATTTTCATATCTCTCCAGCTAACGGAAAGCTAGAACCAGGACATTCCCAGGTACAAAAACATTTGTCTAAATCTGTAATGTTGCAATGTATTACTGCGCAGGATAAAGCTGTATTGAAAATAACAAATCTGTAAGACATGTATTTGTGCTTGTTTTTAATACATACTAATTAAATGGACACAGCAGTTGCATGTTGTGTCTTGATATAAGTTGCAGTAACGTGAAGTGAAATAAAATAACAAAACTAAAAAACGTAAAAGCTGGAGGCATATAAGATATGCTGCCATATTAAATACACAACTTTTAATGCTAAGTACCAATGTGAAGTCATATATGAAGATAAAAGCACGCTTAATTGTTAAAGTCGTAGACTTTATTAAGACTGATGTACATCAGTTAGACTTAATTACTGTAATAACAGGTGCAAAGTACTTACTCATAGACACCCATCAGTATTAATAAGAGAGAATTGCATTGGTTCTTAGATTTTTCAACACACTCAACGTCCTAAATACTAACTATACTCTACATTCCCTCAACTCAGTAGGTAAGTAATAGGGGTAATCAGTGACGGAACTTGTGTGTGGTGGGCCCAGGTGCAAAAATATAATTTCTCTGACGTCCTAAGTGGATGCTGGGGACTCCGTCAGGACCATGGGGATTAGCGGCTCCGCAGGAGACAGGGCACAAAAGTAAAAGCTTTAGGATCAGGTGGTGTGCACTGGCTCCTCCCCCTATGACCCTCCTCCAAGCCTCAGTTAGATTTTTGTGCCCGGCCGAGAAGGGTGCAATCTAGGTGGCTCTCCTAAAGAGCTGCTTAGAGTAAAAGTTTGTTAGGTTTTTTATTTTCAGTGAGTCCTGCTGGCAACAGGCTCACTGCTACGAGGGACTTAGGGGAGAGAAGTGAACTCACCTGCATGCAGGATGGATTGGCTTCTTAGGCTACTGGACACCATTAGCTCCAGAGGGAGTCGGAACACAGGTCTCACCCTGGGGTTCGTCCCGGAGCCGCGCCGCCGACCCCCCTTGCAGATGCCGAAAAGTGAAGGTCCAGAAACGGCGGCAGAAGACTCTTCAGTCTTCATAAGGTAGCGCACAGCACTGCAGCTGTGCGCCATTGTTGTCAGCACACTTCATAGCAGCGGTCACTGAGGGTGCAGGGCGCTGGGGGGGGGGGCGCCCTGGGCAGCAATGATAGTACCTTATTCTGGCTAAAAATACATCACATATAGCCCCTGGGGCTATATGGATGTATTTAACCCCTGCCAGGTCTCAGAAAAACGGGAGAAGAAGCCCGCCGAAAAGGGGGCGGGGCCTATTCTCCTCAGCACACAGCGCCATTTTCCCTCACAGAAATGCTGGTGGGAAGGCTCCCAGGCTCTCCCCTGCACTGCACTACAGAAACAGGGTTAAAACAGAGAGCGGGGGCACTTATTTGGCGATATGTATATATATATTAAAATGCTATAAGGGAAAAACACTTATATAAAGGTTGTCCCTGTATAATTATAGCGTTTTTGGTGTGTGCTGGCAAACTCTCCCTCTGTCTCCCCAAAGGGCTAGTGGGGTCCTGTCCTCTATCAGAGCATTCCCTGTGTGTGTGCTGTGTGTCGGTACGTGTGTGTCGACATGTATGAGGACGATGTTGGTGAGGAGGCGGAGCAATTGCCTGAAATGGTGATGTCACTCTCTAGGGAGTCGACACCGGAATGGATGGCTTATTTAAGGAATTACGTGATAATGTCAACACGCTGCAAGGTCGGTTGACGACATGAGACGGCCGTCAAACAAATTAGTACCTGTCCAGGCGTCTCAAACACCGTCAGGGGCTGTAAAAAGCTCATTTACCTCAGTCGGTCGACACAGACACAGACACGGACACTGACTCCAGTGTCGACGGTGAAGAAACAAACATATTTTCCTTTAGGGCCACACGTTACATGTTAAGGGCAATGAAGGAGGTGTTACATATTTCTGATACTACAAGTACCACAAGAAGGGTATTATGTGGGGTGTGAAAAAACTACCTGTAGTTTTTCCTGAATCAGATAAATTAAATGAAGTGTGTGATGATGCGTGGGTTTCCCCCGATAGAAAATTATTGGCGGTATACCCTTTCCCGCCAGAAGTTTGGGCGCGTTGGGAAACACCCTTTAGGGTGGATAAGGCGCTCACACGCTTATCAAAACAAGTGGCGGTACCGTCTCCAGATAGGGCCGCCCTCAAGGAGCCAGCTGAGAGGCTGGAAAATATCCTAAAAAGGTATATACACACATACTGGTGTTATACTGCGACCAGCGATCGCCTCAGCCTGGATGTGCAGCGCTGGGGTGGCTTGGTCGGATTCCCTGACTGAAAATATTGATACCCTTGACAGGGACAGTATTTTATTGACTATAGAGCATTTAAAGGATGCATTTCTATATATGCGAGATGCACAGAGGGATATTTGCACTCTGGCATCAAGAGTAAGTGCGATGTCCATATCTGCCAGAAGATGTTTATGGACACGACAGTGGTCAGGTGATGCAGATTCCAAACGGCACATGGAAGTATTGCCGTATAAAGGGGAGGAGTTATTTGGGGTCGGTCCTTCGGACCTGGTGGCCTCGGCAACAGCTGGAAAATCCACCTTTTTTACCCCAAATCACATCTCAGCAGAAAAAGACACCGTCTTTTCAGCCTCAGTCCTTTCGTCCCCATAAGGGCAAGCGGGCAAAAGGCCAGTCATATCTGCCCAGGGATAGAGGAAAGGGAAGAAGACTGCAGCAGGCAGCCCATTCCCAGGAACAGAAGCCCTCCACAGCTTCTGCCAAGTCCTCAGCATGACGCTGGGGCCGTACAAGCGGACTCAAGTGCGGTGGGGGGTCGTCTCAAGAGTTTCAGCGCGTAGTGGGCTCACTCGCAAGTGGACCCCTGGATCCTACAAGTAGTATCCCAGGGGTACAGACTGGAGATTCGAGACGTCTCCCCCTCGCAGGCTCCTGATGTCTGCTTTACCAACGTCTTCCTCCGACAGGGAGGCAGTATTGGAAACAATTCACAAGCTGTATTCCCAGCAGGTGATAATCAAAGTACCCCTCCTACAACAAGGAAAGGGGTATTATTCCACACTATATTGTGGTACTGAAGCCAGACGGCTCGGTGAGACCTATTCTAAATGGGAAATCTTTGAACACTTACATACAAAGGTTCAAATCAAGATGGAGTCACTCAGAGCAGTGATAGCGAACCAGGAAGAAGGGGACTATATGGTGTCCCTGGACATCAAGGATGCTTACCTCCATGTCCCAAATTGCCCTTCTCACCAAGGGTACCTCAGGTTCGTGGTACGGAACTGTCACTATCAGTTTCAGACGCTGCCGTTTGGATTGTCCACGGCACCCCGGGTCTTTACCAAAGTAATGGCCGAAATGATGATTCTTCTTCAAGGAAAAGGCGTCTTAATTATCCCTTACTTGGACGATCTCCTCATAAGGGCAAGGTCCAGAGAACAGTTGGAAGTCGGAGTAGCACTATCTCAAGTAGTTCTACGACAGCACGGGTGGATTCTAAATATCCAAAATCGCAGCCGTTTCCGACGACACGTCTGCTGTTCCTAGGGATGGTTCTGGACACAGTCCAGAAAAAGGTGTTTCTCCCGGAGGAGAAAGCCAGGGAGTTATCCGAGCTAGTCAGGAACCTCCTAAAACCAGGAAAAGTGTCAGTGCATCATTGCACAAGAGTCCTGGGAAAAATGGTGGCTTATTACGAAGCGATTCCATTCGGCAGATTCCACGCAAGAACTTTTCAGTGGGATCTGCTGGACAAATGGTCCGGATCGCATTTTCAGATGCATCAGCGGATAACCCTATCTCCAAGGACAAGGGTGTCTCTCCTGTGGTGGTTACAGAGTGCTCATCTTCTAGAGGGCCGCAGATTCGGCATTCAGGATTGGATGCTGGTGACCACGGAGGCCAGCCTGAGAGGCTGGGGAGCAGTCACACAGGGAAAAAATTTCCAGGGAGTGTGATCAAGTCTGGAGATTTTTCTCCACATAAATATACTGGAGCTAAGGGCAATTTACAATGCTCTAAGCTTAGCAAGACCTCTCCTTCAAGGTCAGCCGGTATTGATCCAGTGGGACAACATCACGGCAGTCGCCCACGTAAACAGACAGGGCGGCACAAGAAGCAGGAGGGCAATGGCAGAAACTGCAAGGATTTTTCGCTGGGCGGAAAATCATGTGATAGCACTGTCAGCAGTGTTCATTCCGGGAGTGGACAACTGGGAAGCAGACTTCCTCAGCAGGCACAACCTCCACCCGGGAGAGTGGGGACTTCATCGGGAAGTCTTCCACATGATTGTGAACCGTTGGAAAAGACCAAAGGTGGACATGATGGCGTCCCGCCTGAACAAAAAACTGGACAAGTATTGCGCCAGGTCAAAAGACCCTCAGGCAATAGCTGTGGACGTTCTGGTAACACCGTGGGTGTACCAGTCGGTGTATGTCTTCCCTCCTCTGCTTCTCATACCCAAGGTATTGAGAATTATAAGACGTAGAGGAGTAAGAACTATACTCGTGGCTCCGGATTGGCCAAGAAGGACTTGGTACCCGGAACTTCAAGAGATGCTCACAGAGGACTCATGGCCTCTGCCGCTAAGAAGGGACTTGCTTCAGCAAGTACCATGTCTGTTCCAAGACTTACCGCGGCTGCGTTTGACGGCATGGCGGTTGAACGCCGGATCCTAAGGGAAAAAGGCATTCCGGAAGAGGTCATTCCTACCCTGGTCAAAGCCAGGAAGGAGGTGACCGCACAACATTATCACCACATGTGGCGAAAATATGTTGCGTGGTGTGAGGCCAGGAAGGCCCCATGAAGAAATTTCAACTCGGTCGTTTCCTGCATTTCCTGCAAACAGGAGTGTCTATGGGCCTCAAATTGGGGTCCATTAAGGTTCAAATTTCGGCCCTGTCGATTTTCTTCCAGAAAGAATTGGCTTCAGTTCCTGAAGTCCAGAAGTTTGTCAAGGGAGTACTGCATATACAACCCCCTTTTGTGCCTCCAGTGGCACTGTGGGATCTCAACGTAGTTCTGGGATTCCTAAAATCACATTGGTTTAAACCGCTCAAATCTGTGGATTTGAAATATCTCACAGGGAAAGTGACCATGCTGTTGGCCCTGGCCTCGGCCAGGCGAGTGTCAGAATTGGCGGCGTTTGTCTCAAAAAAGCCCATATCTGATTGTCCATTCGGACAGGGCAGAGCTGCGGACTCATCCCCAGTTTCTCCCTAAGGTGGTGTCAGTGTTTCACCCGAACCAGCTTATTGTGGTACCTGCGGCTACTAGGGACTTTGAGGACTCCAAGTTGCTAGATGTTGTCAGGGCCCTGAAAATATAGTTTCCAGGACGGCTGGAGTCAGGAAAACTGACTTGCTGTTATCCGGTATGCACCCAACAAACTGGGTGCTCTTGCTTCTAAGCAGACGATTGCTAGTTGGATGTGTAGTACAATTCAGCTTGCACATTCTGTGGCAGGCCTGCCACAGCCAAAATATGTAAATGCCCATTCCACAAGGAAGGTGGGCTCATCTTGGGCGGCTGCCCGAGGGGTCTCGGCTTTACAACTTTGCCGAGCTGATACTTGGTCAGGGGCACACCCTGACTGAGGAGGACCTGGAGTTCTCTCATTCGGTGCTGCAGAGTCATCCGCACTCTCCCGCCCGTTTGGGAGCTTTGGTATAATCCCCATGGTCCTGACGGAGTCCCCAGCATCTACTTAGGACGTCAGAGAAAATAAGAATTTACTTACCGATAATTCTATTTCTCGTAGTCCGTAGTGGATGCTGGGCGCCCATCCCAAGTGCGGATTGTCTGCAATACTTGTACATAGTTATTGTTACAAAAATCGGGTTATTATTGTTGTGAGCCATCTTTTCAGATGCTCCGCTGTTATCATGCTGTTAACTGGGTTCAGATCACAGGTTGTACAGTGTGATTGGTGTGGCTGGTATGAGTCTTACCCGGGATTCAAAATCCTTCCTTATTGTGTACGCTCGTCCGGGCACAGTATCCTAACTGAGGCTTGGAGGAGGGTCATAGGGGGAGGAGCCAGTGCACACCACCTGATCCTAAAGCTTTTACTTTTGTGCCCTGTCTCCTGCGGAGCCGCTAATCCCCATGGTCCTGACGGAGTCCCCAGCATCCACTACGGACTACGAGAAATAGAATTATCGGTAAGTAAATTCTTATTTTGAGCCCCCCTCCTTCACCACAACCCAAGTTCACAATATGCCACACATCAGTAGGTGACATGGAGAGGAAAAAGATGACAGCAAAAGGCAGGTGGAGGCACATGTTGACATACAGAGGCAGAGGGTGACAATAGAGACAGACGGTAACAGCGGAAGGCAAGAGGAGGATGACAGGAGAGGGTGACAGGGAGATACAGTGGGTGACAGGGGTGCAAGCACAATGTCCTACATGATGCAGAGAACAGGGGGCATGTATCTTGGTGCGGGCAGGAAAATAGCAGCCTTTGCTCCATCTGTGAATGGGGACCTTGCCACTTGTGCTTTCCTCAGTTTGGCACTCGGTTAGACAGGCTCTGACTGTTCCAGTTACACCAGTTGTGAGCAACCTTTAATTCACAGACAGCAGCACTGGCATTTCTTTAATGGATGCAGTGTGTACAGTGCACACGAGCCCGTGGGACCAGGGGGTCCATACCACACAAATTGCACCCATGTTTTATTAATTACCATTCCGGAGTCCCACGCTGGGCGCTGCAGCCACAGCAAAATGCCAGCCTTGCATGTTCAGTGGTGAACTTAGTGTTCAATACATTGCAGACACCATGTTTCTGGAGACCTGCGCATGCGCAATAAACTCCAGCACAATGCTGGAGCCTGCTGCGCAGGGGAGAGGAGGGGGCCCACTCGGACTCTGCACACGGGGCCCCTCCTCTGTTAAAATTCCCTTGGACAGCAGTGAATCAGAAATAATGTACATCTGTTAATTAGAAGCAGTATGTGGCTGTGATCATCAACACTAATAGGTGGCAGGAATATTTTATCACAAGGTCAGTCCTGCCTCCTTAAGATAAAGGGCAGGCCACTCTGGCAGTGGGGCCCACCATGCTCTCTGCACTTGGCCATTCATCTGACACTGCTCAAAATGGTCTGCGGGAGGGGGGGGGGGGGGCATTGATAAATCATCGCTGGTCTGGACAGCAGTGGAACCTGTTGCAACAATGGTAGCTGGTGCTAATCAATGTCCACACCCAATTACCTTCAGGACGCTGTACTCGTCAGTCCTGAAATGCAGTTTGGGAGAACAAGGAGCCAATAGATCCATAGGAGTCACTATTTCAGGTGACTTAAAGGCAGGTAAGCAATGTAACAAAGCAATGAGGAAGTCTGGTCAGATGCTTGGCTGCATTGGGAGAGGAATCAGCAGCAGAAATAAGTAATAATGCCACTGTATAGGTCATTGGTACTCCTCATCTAGAATACTGTGTCCAGTTCTGGAGGCCATATCTTCAAAGGATATTAATACATTAGAGACTGTACAAAGAAGGGCAACTAAAATGGTGCATGGCCTACATCACAAAACATACCCAGAAAGACTAAAAATATCAATATGTATATATAATTCTGCACCCTACTGAATTGCTTGTCATTCTCTTGAAACACATAGTCATACCTGCCCACACATGTGCTTAATTAGATACTAACTAGCATGTACCACCCACCTGGTCTAACATCTATAACAATCATACAAACAGATTGACCCTAACAATAACAAATATGTGACCAGTTACAGTTTCACGCCAAAGTGATTCTCGTGCTCTTCTAAGTTTTTGACAACAGGCAAAAAAATACGGTACAAGTTAGTGGCAGTTCCATCAGATCTAATCAAGATAGTCAGATAATAACAATAAGACAGAATATGATACAATACAATAAGATCCTCTGAAATTCCCCTCACTCACCATCACTCACTCGCTCACCAAATATTTGAGCCACTGAAATAATCTCCCACTGCTATTCCCTGACACCATAATTAACCCACAATCATTCCCTGGTACTCTCCTTCAATAATATGACAGTAAGTGAAAACTTCAAAAGAAAGGTGTGTAACATTTTAATTTCTAATATGATATTTTCTCTAACGTCCTAGTGGATGCTGGGGACTCCGTCAGGACCATGGGGATTAGCGGCTCCGCAGGAGACAGGGCACAAAAATAAAGCTTTAGGATCAGGTGGTGTGCACTGGCTCCTCCCCCTATGACCCTCCTCCAAGCCTCAGTTAGGTTTTTGTGCCCGTCCGAGCAGGGTGCAATCTAGGTGGCTCTCCTAAAGAGCTGCTTAGAAAAAGTTTTTAGGTTTTTTATTTTCAGTGAGTCCTGCTGGCAACAGGCTCACTGCATCGAGGGACTTAGGGGAGAGAAGTGAACTCACCTGCGTGCAGGATGGATTGGCTTCTTAGGCTACTGGACACCATTAGCTCCAGAGGGAGTCGGAACACAGGTCTCACCCTGGGGTTCGTCCCGGAGCCGCGCCGCCGACCCCCCTTGCAGATGCCGAAGATGGAAGAGGTCCAGAAGCAGGCGGCAGAAGACTTTTCAGTCTTCCTGAGGTAGCGCACAGCACTGCAGCTGTGCGCCATTGTTGTCAGCACACTTCGCACAGCGGTCACGGAGGGTGCAGGGCGCGGGGGGGGCGCCCTGGGCAGCAATGTATAATACCTTGTTTATGGCTAAAAATACATCACATATAGCCCTTGAGGCTATATGGATGTATTTAACACCTGCCAGATCTCACAATCTCCGGAGAAGAGCCCGCAGAAATAGGGGGCGGGGCTTATTCTCCTCAGCACACAGCGCCATTTTCCTGCTCAGCTCCGCTGTGAGGAAGGCTCCCAGGACTCTCCCCTGCACTGCACTACAGAAACAGGGTAAAACAGAGAGGGGGGGCACTTTTTTTGGCGATATTACTATATTTAAGCTGCTATAAGGATACAACACTTATATAGGGTTGTTCCCATATATATTATAGCGCTTGGGTGTGTGCTGGCAAACTCTCCCTCTGTCTCCCCAAAGGGCTAGTGGGGTCCTGTCTTCAATAGAGCATTCCCTGTGTGTCTGCTGTGTGTCGGTACGTGTGTGTCGACATGTATGAGGACGATGTTGGTGTGGAGGCAGAGCAATTGCCGATAATGGTGATGTCACCCCCTAGGGAGTCGACACCGAAATGGATGGCTTTGTTTATGGAATTACGTGATAATGTCAGCACATTACAAAAATCAGTTGACGACATGAGACGGCCGTCAAAACAGTTAGTACCTGCCCAGGCGTCTCAGACACCGTCAGGGGCTGTAAAACGCCCTTTACCTCAGTCGGTCGATACAGACCCAGACACGGACACTGAATCTAGTGTCGACGGTGAAGAAACAAACGTATTTTCCAGTAGGGCCACACGTTATATGATCACGGCAATGAAGGAGGCTTTGCATATCTCTGATACTACAAGTACCACGAAAAGGGGTATTATGTGGGGGGTGAAAAAACTACCTGTAGTTTTTCCTGAATCAGAGGAATTGAATGATGTATGTGATGAAGCGTGGATTAACCCAGATAGAAAAGGGCTAATTTCAAAAAAGTTATTGGCATTATACCCTTTCCCGCCAGAGGTTATGGCGCGCTGGGAAACACCCCCTAAGGTGGATAAGGCGCTCACACGCTTATCAAAACAAGTGGCGTTACCGTCTCCTGATACGGCCGCCCTCAAGGATCCAGCTGATAGGAGGCTGGAAACTACCCTAAAAAGTATATACACACATACTGGTGTTATACTGCGACCGGCCATCGCCTCAGCCTGGATGTGCAGTGCTGGGGTGGTCTGGTCGGATTCCCTGACTGAAAATATTGATACCCTGGATAGGGACAGTATTTTACAGACTTAAGAGCAATTAAAGGATGCTTTTCTTTATATGCGAGATGCTCAGAGGGATATTTGCACTCTGGCATCGAGAGTAAGTGCGATGTCCATATCTGCCAGAAGAAGTTTATGGACACGACAGTGGTCAGGTGATGCGGATTCCAAACGGCATATGGAAGTATTGCCGTATAAAGGGGAGGAATTATTTGGCGTCGGTCTATCGGATCTGGTGGCCACGGCAACGGCCGGGAAATCCACCTTTTTACCTCAGACCCCCTCCCAACAGAAAAAGACACCGTCTTTTCAGCCGCAGTCCTTTCGGTCCTATAAGAACAAGCGGGCAAAAGGACAGTCATATCTGCCCCGAGGCAGAGGAAAGGGTAAGAGAGGGCAGCAAGCAGCTCCTTCCCAGGAACAGAAGCCCTCCGCGGGTTCTGCAAAGCCCTCAGCATGACGCTGGGGCTTTACAAGCGGACTCAGAAACGGTGGGGGGTCGACTCAAGAATTTCAGCGCGCAGTGGGCTTGCTCACAGGTGGACCCCTGGATCCTGCAGATAATATCTCAGGGTTACAGGTTGGAATTCGAGAAGTCTCCCCCTCGCCGGTTCCTAAAGTCTGCTCTGCCAACGTCTCCCTCAGACAGGGCGACGGTATTGGAAGCCATTCACAAGCTGTATTCTCAGCAGGTGATAGTCAAGGTACCCCTCCTACAACAGGGAAAGGGGTATTATTCCACACTATTTGTGGTACCGAAGCCGGACGGCTCGGTAAGACCTATTCTAAATCTGAAATCTTTGAACCTGTACATACAAAAATTCAAGTTCAAGATGGAGTCACTCAGAGCAGTGATAGAGAATCTGGAAGAAGGGGACTTTATGGTGTCCCTGGACATAAAAGATGCTTACCTGCATGTCCCAATTTGCCCTTCACATCAAGGGTACCTCAGGTTCGTGGTGCAAAACTGTCATTATCAGTTTCAGACGCTGCCGTTTGGATTGTCCACGGCACCTCGGGTCTTTACCAAGGTAATGGCCGAAATGATGTTTCTTCTACGAAGAAAAGGCGTATTAATTATCCCTTACTTGGACGATCTCCTGATAAGGGCAAGGTCCAGGGAACAGCTGGGGGACGTAGTAGCACTAACCCAAATAGTGCTGCAACAGCACGGGTGGATTCTGAATTTTCCAAAATCTCAATTGACCCCGACGACACGTCTGCTGTTCCTGGGAATGATTCTGGACACGGTTCAGAAAAAGGTGTGCCAAGGAGTTATCCGAACTTGTCAGGAACCTCCTAAAACCAGGGAAAGTGTCTGTGCATTAATGCACAAGAGTCCTGGGAAAGATGGTGGCTTCTTACGAAGCGATTCCATTCGGCAGATTCCACGCACGAACTTTTCAGTGGGATCTGCTGGACAAATGGTCCGGATCGCATCTGCAGATGCATCAGCGGATAACCTTGTCGGCATGGACAAGGGTGTCTCTTCTGTGGTGGTTGCAGAGTGCTCATCTGTTAGAGGGCCGCAGATTCGGCATACAGGACTGGGTCCTGGTGACCACGGATGCCAGTCTGAGAGGCTGGGGAGCGGTCACCCAGGGAAGAAACTTCCAGGGAGTATGGTCAAACCTGGAGATGTCTCTTCACATAAATATACTGGAGCTAAGAGCGATTTACAATGCTCTAAGCCTGGCAAAACCCCTGCTTCAGGGTCAGCCGGTGTTGATCCAGTCGGACAACATCACGGCAGTCGCCCACGTAAACAGACAGGGCGGCACAAGAAGCAGGAGAGCAATGGCAGAAGCTGCAAGGATTCTTCGCTGGGCGGAAGATCATGTGATAGCACTGTCAGCAGTGTTCATTCCGGGAGTGGACAACTGGGAAGCAGACTTCCTCAGCAGACACGATCTACACCCGGGAGAGTGGGGACTTCATCCAGAAGTCTTCCACATGATTGTGAACCGTTGGGAAAAACCAAAGGTGGACATGATGGCGTCTCGCCTCAACAAAAAACTGGACAGGTATTGCGCCAGGTCAAGAGACCCTCAGGCAATAGCTGTGGACGCTCTGGTAACGCCGTGGGTGTTCCAGTCAGTGTATGTGTTTCCTCCTCTGCCTCTCATACCAAAAGTACTGAGAATTATACGGCAAAGGGGAGTAAGAACGATACTCATGGCTCCGGATTGGCCAGGAAGAACTTGGTACCCGGAACTTCAGGAGATGCTCACGGAAGATCCGTGGCCTCTACCTCTAAGACGGGACCTGCTTCAGCAGGGACCGTGTCTATTCCAAGACTTACCGCGGCTGCGTTTGACGGCATGGCGGTTGAACGCCGAATTCTAAGGGAAAAAGGCATTCCGGAAGAGGTCATTCCTACACTGGTAAAAGCCAGGAAGGAGGTGACTGCACAACATTATCACCGCATTTGGAGAAAATATGTTGCGTGGTGTGAGGCCAGGAAGGCCCCCACGGAGGAATTTCAATTGGGTCGATTCCTACATTTCCTGCAAACAGGATTGTCTATGGGCCTCAAGTTGGGGTCCATTAAGGTTCAAATTTCGGCCCTGTCGATTTTCTTCCAGAAAGAATTGGCTTCAGTTCCTGAAGTCCAGACTTTTGTAAAAGGAGTACTACATATACAGCCCCCGATTGTGCCCCCAGTGGCTCCGTGGGACCTTAATGTAGTTTTGGATTTTCTCAAATCCCATTGGTTTGAGCCACTCAAATCGGCGGATTTGAAATATCTTACATGGAAAGTAACCATGCTACTAGCCCTGGCTTCAGCCAGGAGAGTGTCAGAATTGGCGGCTTTATCGTATAAAAGCCCATATCTGATTTTCCATTCGGACAGGGCAGAACTGCGGATGCGTCCTCATTTTCTGCCTAAGGTGGTGTCAGCGTTTCACCTGAACCAGCCTATTGTGGTGCCTGTGGCTACTAGCGATTTGGAGGATTCCAAGTTGCTGGACGTTGTCAGGGCATTGAAAATATATATTTCAAGGACGGCTGGAGTCAGAAAATCTGACTCGCTGTTTATACTGTATGCACCCAACAAGCTGGGTGCTCCTGCTTCTAAGCAGACGATTGCTCGTTGGATCTGTAGCACAATTCAACTTGCACATTCTGTGGCAGGCCTGCCACAGCCTAAATCTGTCAAGGCCCATTCCACAAGGAAGGTGGGCTCATCCTGGGCGGCTGCCCGAGGGGTCTCGGCATTACAACTCTGCCGAGCAGCTACGTGGTCGGGGGAGAACACGTTTGTAAAATTCTACAAATTTGATACCCTGGCTAAAGAGGACCTGGAGTTCTCTCATTCGGTGCTGCAGAGTCATCCGCACTCTCCCGCCCGTTTGGGAGCTTTGGTATAATCCCCATGGTCCTGACGGAGTCCCCAGCATCCACTAGGACGTTAGAGAAAATAAGATTTTACTTACCGATAAATCTATTTCTCGTAGTCCGTAGTGGATGCTGGGCGCCCATCCCAAGTGCGGATTGTCTGCAATACTTGTACATAGTTATTGTTACAAAAAAATCGGGTTGTTATTGTTGTGAGCCGTCTGTTCAGAGGCTCCTACGTTGTCATACTGTTAACTGGGTTCAGATCACAAGTTGTACGGTGTGATTGGTGTGGCTGGTATGAGTCTTACCCGGGATTCAAAATCCTTCCTTATTGTGTACGCTCGTCCGGGCACAGTATCCTGAGGCTTGGAGGAGGGTCATAGGGGGAGGAGCCAGTGCACACCACCTGATCCTAAAGCTTTATTTTTGTGCCCTGTCTCCTGCGGAGCCGCTAATCCCCATGGTCCTGACGGAGTCCCCAGCATCCACTACGGACTACGAGAAATAGATTTATCGGTAAGTAAAATCTTATTATCCTACTTCTCAATCAGGGGCATAGCCAGAACTTTGTTGTTCCCATAGCAACATTTTGAAGGAGCCCCTGTCCCAATACTTCTATAAAAACACGTCTCTGTAGCAGTTGCGAATTGTATAGTCCATTACAGTGCCCTAGTTTATTTTCTATACCACAGTAGTGCCCTAGTTTATTTTATGAACCATAGTAGTGGCCTAGTTCACATTATGTCATTGTATGGCTGTCAAGTATACATTATGCAATACAGTACCCCAATTCACATCATGATATACAGTGTCCCCAGTTCATATTCTGTAACACTATAATGCACTTCAGTTCATTTTATACCACATTATAATGACCCGGTCCAGGGGCATAACTAGATATATTGTAGACCCAAAGGGAAACATTTGTATGGGCTTCTGGGTCCCACCCAAAGGTAAAAAAAATATATAATTTTTTTTATATCTGTGTGTGTATATATATATATATATATATATATATATACATACTGTATATATAACACATTTAACTGTGACAGGGAAGGTGGGCCCCTCTCAGCTCTGGGCCCCATAGCAGCTGCACTCCATACACCTATGGTAGCTTCTCAATAACTCCTGTTGCTATTCATTCCTCTTCTTGATAACTGTATTCAACACTGGCCCGGGTCACAGTGGTAGATCACACTAGAGGGGGAGTTTGAATAAGCAAAATAAATAAATAAAACGATGCAAATTATATATATACATATATATATATATATATATATATACACTGCTCAAAAAATAAAGGGACCACCAAAATAACACAACCTAGATCTGAATGAATAAAATATTCTTATTAAATACTTTGTTCTTTAGATAGTTGAATGTGCTGACAACAAAATCACACAAAAATTATCAATGGAAATCAAATTTATTAACCCATGGAGGTCTGGATTTGGAGTCACACTCAAAATTAAAGTGGAAAAAAACTCTACAGGCTGATCCAACTTTGATGTAATGTCCTTAAAACAAGTCAAAATGAGGCTCAGTAGTGTGTGTGGCCTCCACGTGCCTGTATGACCTCCCTACAACGCCTGGGCATGCTCCTGATGAGGTGGCGGATGGTCTCCTGAGGGATCTCCTCCCAGACCTGGACTAAAGCATCCGCCAACTCCTGGACAGTCTGTGGTTCAACGTGGCGTTGGTGGATGGAGCGAGACATGATGTCCCAGATGTGATCAATTGGATTCAGGTCTGGGGAACGGGCGGGCCAGTCCATAGCATCAATGCCTTAGTCTTGCAGGAACTGCTGACACAATCCAGCCACATGAGGTCTATCATTGTCTTGCATTAGGAGGAACCCAGGGCCAACCGCACCAGCATATGGTCTCACAAGGGGTCTGAGGATCTCATCTCGGTACCTAATGGCAGTCAGGCTACCTCTGGCGAGCACATGGAGGGCTGTGCGGCCCCCCAAAGAAATGCCACCCCACACAATTACTGACCCACTGCCAAACCGGTCATGCTGGAGGATGTTGCAGGCAGCAGAACATTCTCCTTGGCGTCTCCAGACTCTGTCACGTCTGTCACATGTGCTCAGTGAGAACCTGCTTTCATCTGTGAAGAGCACAGGGCGCCAGTGGCGAATTTGCCAATCTTTGTGTTCTCTGATAAATGCCAAACGTCCTGCACGGTGTTGGGCTGTAAGCACAACCCCCACATGTGGGCGTCGGGCCCTCATACCACCCTCATGGAGTCTGTTTCTGATCGTTTGAGTAGACACATCTACATTTGTGGCTTGCTGGAGGTCATTTTGCAGGGCTCTGGCAGTGCTCCTCCTGTTCCTCCTTGCACAAAGGCGGAGGTAGCGGTACTGCTGCTGGGTTGTTGCCCTCCTATGGCCTCCACATCTCCTGATGTACCGTCTTGTCTCCTGGTAGCGCCTCCATGCTCTGGACACTACGCTGACAGACACAGCAAACCTTCTTGCCACAGCTCGCATTGATGTGCCATCCTGGATGAGCTGCACTACCTGAGCCACTTGTGTGGGTTGTAGACTCCGTCTCATGATACCCCGAGAGTGAAAGCACAACCAGCTTTCAAAAGTGACCAAAACATCAGCCAGAAAGCATAGGAGCTGAGAAGTGGTCTGTGGTCACCACCTGCAGAACAACTCCTTTATTGGGGGTTTCTTGCTAATTGCCTATAATTCCCACCTGTTGTCTATTCCATTTGCACAACAGCATGTGAAATTGATTGTCAATCAGTGTTGCTTCCTAAGTGGACAGTTTGATTTCACAGAAGTGTGATTGACTTGGAGTTACATTGTGTTGTTTAAGTGTACCCTTTATTTTTTTGAGCAGTGTATATATATATATATATATATATATATATATATATAAGGTAATGTTGTAATCCCGGCACTCACTCTCCCACTGGTCTCTTGCTGCGGTGCCCTCCTAGAAGACCAAGGCTGATCCTCAATATAGGCTGTAGAAGGCGGCGGCACTCAAGCAGACTCACCAGTCCAATAAATTAAAAGGCTTTTATTAATTAATCGCAGTCATCAATAAATAGTCGACGTTTCGACCTATAAGGTCTTTTTCAAGACAGTCACCGCAGACATCCAGTCAGCATGCCAGCTAACAGCATACTGACTATGCCTACCGGGTCTACTTATATAGCAACACAGCAAACATTAATTAGACAATCATCAGTAATCAATGACCACACCTGACAATGCTGGCGCCCCAACACTGCGTAAAGTATATCACAAGATAACACTAACACAAAGGTCTGTTACACCATACATATCAGCAGGTTCAATTATACACACCTGTTCCTAACCACCAGTTTCTATGGCTTGTCGAATAGAATATCTGTGGTTGGCCATCCGCTCCCTAAATGATCTCTTGGTCATTCCCGTATAGTAGAGACCACACGGACAGATGATTATATACACCACAAAAGCACTAGTGCATGTCAAATTGTGCTTAATGGGTATTCTTGTACCATTATGTGGGTGGCGAAAATCTTTACCACTGAGCATCGAGTTACAGGTAGTACACCCCTTGCATTTGAAGCAAGCCATAGAAACTGGTGCTTCTGACAAACCTGTGGCAATACATTTTCTACATGCTAATCACCAAGTTGCTTCACTACGGTGTATGGTGATTGATCATATTCCTGAACCCCTGAGGGGCGGCAACCGGGTACTTTCTTTAAAGAAATGTGAAGCTCGTTGGATCTACAGGCTTGACACCATTGCCCCACGTGGCCTTAATGAACACAATCCTTTAAATATTTTCATTCATTAGTTGGTGAACGAGAATCATAGTTTGATTCTCCTTTTTATGGGAGGCACAACAAGTGTTATGTGTTATGTGTATATCTTATATGTTTAGTGTTAAGTGTTGATAGTGTAGGCTATCTTTATATTGTTCTAGATTTTTTTCATTGGATAGTCCAGTTTCCTGCTGGGTCCTCTTCTATAGCAGTCTTAGAATATTTTTATAAATATATTTAATATACGTCTAAGTAACATGTAGAGGGATCCACCTGCTGTATATACACTTGTCTGGTACCTTTTGTGTTGAGCGCTCCATATAGTCGCTGTATTGGAGTGGAGTGCCTTATATTCTCTCATCTACCTCCACCTATATGGTTAATATTGAGCTTTAAATAGATTTTATTTGTTTAAAATACTAGATAACTATGATATATAGGTGTTTTGTCTACATGCAGCAATGACATTGGCTAGGCTGAGATTTATGGCATTGATGGTTTATTATAACTATATAGTGGAACGCAGCCCGCTGTACGTGTGGAGCGCATGTGATGCGCGTCCGGCACTTCCGGGTTTGCGTTCCACGAGGATGACAGGATGTGTATCATTAGCTGGTGAAGTGTAATATAAGCACTTCCGGGTGCTTCCGGGTGTATATACTGTGCTTTTGCGTCTTCAACATTGGGTGAAATATACTGCAGCATTATTTGTAGATGCACTGTATAGTGCATCTGATGAGTTGGTGGGTATGTATTATATGCATCTGTGAACGTTTAGCTTGTGTCCTACGTTGTTGTTATTTGTAGTGAGCCGGTGGAACGCATATTATGCACTTCCGGTATTTCCGGGTGTGCACTGTGCCTCCCAGGCTGATGGTGGTTAGGAACAGGTGTGTATAATTGAACCTGCTGATATGTATGGTGTAACAGACCTTTGTGTTAGTGTTATCTTGTGATATACTTTATGCAGTGTTGGGGCACCAGCATTGTCAGGTGTGGTCATTGATTACTGATGATTGTCTAATGTTTGCTGTGTTGCTATATAAGGGGACCCGGTAGGCATAGTCAGTATGCTGTTAGCTGGCATGCTGACTGGATGTCTGCGGTGACTGTCTTGAAAAAGACCTTATAGGTCGAAACGTCGACTATTTATTGATGATTGCGATGAATTAATAAAAGCCTTTTAATTTATTGGACTGGTGAGTGCCCTCTTTTGAGATCTCTTTGGTCTCGGATACCTGGTATATGTGAAACTCTCTTTGGGGTTTTTTGAGGAGCACCCCTATATATGGATTTTTCTGATGTGAGTGCGGACTTTCAAAGAAATTATATACTTATATATATATACACACACACACACACACACACACACACACACACACACACACACACACACACACACACAATATCATGTATTTTGCACTTGCAAAAGTAATGTTAGTATAAAAGCTATATAAATATATACAGTATATATCTCAAAACAGTATGGCGACACTCATGGGTCATTTAGAAATAACAGTACTAATGCAATGATAAATGATAAAATATATTCTGTGTAGATGTTTCTCTTCAATACTTTATATTTTCCTTTGTCCCCCTTCATCCGTATGTCCTCCAGTCATCTGCCTTTATTCCCCCTCCTTCAGTCCTCTTTATCTTAATGGCTATCTGCTTCAGCAGCTTGTTCTTTGAGACTAAAGGGTGGTACACACTAGAGATGTGAGCTGAGCGATCTATCACAGACCGCTCAGCACACATCTCTCCCCCGCTCAGCGCGATGTGTACTGAGCTGTGTGTGTGTGTGTGTGTGTGTGTGTGTGTGGGGGGGGGGGGGGGGGACTCACTTCACGTAGTGCTGAAGTGTGCGACCTGCTAGATTGAGCCTGCAGGCTTAATCTAGCACTGGCAATAGCGATGGCTGCACATCGCTATCGCTGGGGGGCATACACACGAGAGATCAATGCTTATTATCTAAGTAATCTAGACATATTGCTTATATTTTGAGCACGGATCTCTCCATGTGTACCCCCTTTAACATTGTGAGATTATTTCATCATGTCTGTGATGCTACTGGGAGCAGGTCTGAAGTACAGTTTTTAGTACATCCAGTTACAGTGACAATTTGCACCTCGTTTAACAAAATTGCACTACAGGAGGACAGATATTGAGTAAGGATGGACATGCGATCTAGGTCAATTGTAAATCACAGTGTAAAAATAAAGATGCCCATATTACATGTGCTATATGCAAAAACAGATAGAATTTGCATCCCCCGCTTGTTTTGTCCAGGTGCAGATTTGCAACTTTTAGCTGAATTTGCTCCTTAATCAGAGGCCCTCTGTTTTCTTATTCAGCTGTGCAAAGCACATCATTTTGTAATCATTATTAACTAGAGCAGTTGCTTTTTTATGCCAAGCAAATAATGAATTTAAACAATCATCTCGAACTGAAAATGTTTGAAGTCTCACTTCTAATTCATTTAAATAAGCAACATAATTCATTATTCAGAGACACATGAAACAAAATGTAATAGTTCAACCATATTTTGTTAACAAAAATGTACTCACTCAATCTCAATGGAAATATACAAATTAAATATCAAAAGTTTAGTACACAGTTTTTAGATGTTATCGTAAACTAGAACGTAAGAGAAGTTGGATTTACAACTAGGCTTTAAAAGTACATTATTGCAAAAATAATGGTCTCTGAGAATACAATGAATTATAATTTTCTTTTTTTTTCTTTTTCTACCCTTTGGATTGCTAACGTTTATGTCTGTCGGACAAAAGCTAAAAGTTCTGCAATTAGAGATATTTTCCTTAAGAGCAAGTTTTAGTCGGAATAATACTGCAATTGATACTTTCAGTGTCTCTTTTGTGTCTAATATTGCTCTGTCCATTTTGTTTGCTAGGATGTGATGTTTTCATTTATACCACATCAAGTAGGAACCTTTAAAGTGAAACAAGTGGTTGATATTTTGGGTTCCGTATCAGATGATAATTTGCTGCCTTTGAAAATGAAAGCCTTTCATCAAAAAAAGCTTAGTTTTATAGCGGTCTGTAAACCTTCAACCAAAAAAATTGTCATGAAAGTTAACTCTGGTAAGTAGTTTCCAATTCTGTTTCAAGTGATAATCTTTGGTATTCAAATTGATTACGTACATCTGTATTATCACTTGAAAGTAATAATGTGCCTTTTATTGTATATATCATATGGCTCTAAATTTACAGAAAATCTATTTTTAAATGAAAAAAAGAATGTGTTATATGTCATGGTATTGTAAGTGCTGTAATATCATATGTTGTCATATAGTTACTACTGATTTCCAATGTTAGTTGAAAGTACCTGATAAGGAAAACCAACATCTAATTACTGGGAGTCATTTAATTTTGGAAATTAAATAATTCCACATTCTAGTTGTCACAGGAGAAGCAAAATTAAATTCAGAATACTGTTGTGATGTCAGTGGTTACTAGAATGTTTTGACTCTTATCTGATAAATACAGTATTGCGCCATTTTGTTCACTCATGAATGCTACAAGAAGATTTCAGTGTGACAAGTGATATTATAAAAAGGGTATATTTTAGTGTAGTTCATAAGATAATTGAAATGTACAGAGCCACATTTTACACTAATGCAGAGATAAACAGACATACAGTAAGCCACTATTTTGTGGGAATCTATTTGTTCACTTAGGTGCATTTTGTATGGAATATAAATATTGTAAATACCACTCATAAGTTGTTCCACTTAAAGGCAGCCACGATTTTATACTTATTGTCATGAGATATTTGTGGTAAGGGTTGATATATTGGGCAGTAATGGAGAAGTGCAAATGAAATGTAATTAAAATGCAGCTGTTGTAAAGCATTAGTACTTATGGGTTCACCTCTGCTGGCCCTCATTAGTACTTACGGGTTCACCTCAGCTGGCACTAGCATTAGCGGACAGTTGCCTATGATGCCATTTGTTAGGGACACCTAAAACACTGTGAGTGAGTGACATGTAACTAATGCAAGTTCTCAATAACTCTGTGGTGCCCCACATAAAGCAATGGATGCTGACATGAAAGAGAATCATACAGCACTGTCTTTGGGTAGGGCAGTCCTGCTTTTCAGGGACTATCCCACTGGCAGGCCACAGTATTCTAGTGAGGGGAGGGGGGAATTGGGGGTGCGCTCTCACTACACAGATCAATGGGTAAATAGATGTGCATGGCATCTACACTCCACTGGGGAGAGCTTGGCCGTAGCCCAACATCTTCAGGAGTGCTTGGCACGCTCATAGAGTGATTATTAACAGGGGCATACCACAAGGTCATGCTCCTTCCAAAGAATGCCACACCCCTTTTTGGAGGCATGCCTTTAGTGTGCGCAAGGTATAATCCCATATGTTGGGAGGTCTTACATGTGAAGAAAGTATTATGCTTGACTTGGTGTTGCAGCCAAGTACCACACGCCACCTCCCACTTGCAACTTTAAAAAAAGTAGTAAGAGGACAGCGCCTGGTGGGAGAGTGCTGTCTAGAGTGTCCCCAGAGCATGTACTGGCTTTGACTTCAGCATGCTAACATGTGTCTCCCAAATAGGTCAGTTACAGTGATAGACTTTAGGAATTTAGTTTGGACATATATATTCTTGTTTTTGGTCCCTTATCTGAACATGACTTGACTGTATTATCTAAGCCACATTTTTTCAAGCTGAGTTCAAATATATTATGAAGTGTAAGCTTGATTTTAATACATTGGAATGCTTCATAGTAGTTACAACTGCTGTCCTTCTTTCCTGGCCCTCTATAGACATTGCAGAGCAGGTGGCATTGTCTGGGGCGGGAGGGAAGAGATGTATATAGCAGTGCATAGTTACAATATGTGGAAAAAAATTAAGTGCATGGGGCTTATTCACTAAGCCCCATGAACTACTCTATAGCAAACAATCAGTCAGCAACTTCCATTATATATTGCATGTCTTTCCCTATAAGGGTACAGGAGAATTCGGGAGATTGCTCTACAAACTCTCTAGCTCTGCCTTTATAATAAACATAAAATGAAATTTTATTTATTTTGATATGCTCCCCAGTGCAAACCCTACCAGACCATGAAAACAATAAAGATTTTATTAGACACACTGAGATAATTGTTAATCCCAGTATAACTGATCAGAAACTTGAACATTGCTATGGTTATTCTGTACTTCTCCATCTTAAGAAAGGTTAAAGACAGACTTCAGCTCTTTCTCTCTTGCTGCCATTGGAAAGAGTGAAAGAAAAAGACTATCTAATCTTGCTTCAGCCAAGCAGACACTGTTAAAAAAGTTTGCCATTTTTGCATTCAGTACTTTGACAATAATTTATTGAGAGCATAAGTTTTCTATTTTATAAAGGGACCATTAGCCATTACTGGAACCTGGCACTTTGCACAGGATCTTGAGGGGAAAGGGTGAGGGATTGGTGGAAGTTTTTTTTTTTTAGTTTATTATGCTTATTAAGTATTGGGGCAACAAAAGGGAGAGCGAAGGTGCTAAACGGAGATGTGTAGCTTTTGTAATGGGCACTTGACAGAAAGCAGGCATGTACTCGACTTGTTCAACACAGTATCGGGCTTGATATATTACACTTTACAAGTGGAGACTACATTTTGCCTGAGGCACACAAATGTACACACAATAGGGCCAACTTGATTAACTGGTCAGTCTGCCAGTATATTTTTGGGATATGAGTAAACCAGAGCAACTAGAGTAAAAGAATGCGAATACTGTGAGGACAATATCTATTCAGATAACATTCTGAAATATTCATATGGAATTGGATAGATACCAAAAGACTGTAAAGCTGTGAGACAATGTTTAGTGGTCCGTGTACAGATACCCACAGGATTCCGGAGAATATCTTTACTAGCTGCAGTCATGCTAAACAATGGCTGTAGAGGCACTTCATGTATAACAAACACATCCTGTATGTAGAAAGATTGGTAGTTCCAGCACTTCTCCAACTCTTATTTTGTAGATTGATTAGTGGGTACTGAGAAAAAAAAAGAAATGTATATAGTGTACACTGAGTAATATAAGTCAAACAATCATCCAACAAGTGGTATGCTCACCATTTGGTGTAGAGATTTGTGCCTTGGGTTAAATTGCACTGCTACCTACTGGTTTTCGTGGTTTGCAATGTTGTCTCCTGGAATTCCAGCTGTTGTAGTCCTCAAAAACAGAAAAACACTGTGCTTTTTATTGCAATGGATGGACCCACCAAATAATATTCACCTTTTGTCAGACATACTGTATGTTCGCTTTGGACATTAATTTGGAACCCTGATGTCCTTCTTTTTTTATTACGAATTGAAGGGATACTATATTTACATCACAAATTTTATATTTTTTCGGTTATTATTTTTATTTTTGCTGTTAATTTCCTGTTTTAGCAAGCAATTCAAAGTTTTTTTCTATCTCATAAAACATAATTTCATTTAATAAATATTAACTTTTTTTGTACCAATTAATTCATTATTCATTAATAAAGGAGCACTGTATAGCATTCACAGTACTATAACTTGATGGTATCCGAAGAACAAAGATACTGAAGGTATCAGGGTTACAAATTAATGCCCAAAGCAAACAAACATCTGACAAAGCGTGAGTATTGACCAACAAACCTTTATCTGTTGGGTCCATCCAACAGAGAGTACAATGTTTTTCTTCCAATGTATGTATTCCATATACCCGCTGAGGACTACAACAGCAAAAATTCCAGGGGACAACATTGCAAACCATGACCATCATCGCTATCAGTGCAATTTTACCCAAGCATACCACTGATGAATGTTTTACTTATAGTACACAGTGTACACTACAGGCCTGATTGTGATTTGCACGTTATTGCTCAGTCACAGGGAAATAGCTGTGAAATACTGTACAAATAAAATGCAAGTGCGGTATTAGGAGTCTGTATTAAATAGATGCTTCCTGAATGCGTCCAAATATGCAGTATCGGATCACCATAGGGACCATCGGTCGCTGCCTTTGACCAGTTTGTGTAAGCATCCGATGATGCGATCCTCAGCTCAGCACACCTACATAATGGTTGAAATACATTTTGTAGAATGATCCCAATTGCTGTCCCCATGTCACATGTCAATCGTGCTGCGGCTAAGGGTGGCTGCAAGCGATCAAGCAGAACTGGTCCTGCACAGACACACAAACATTGGATTTACATACTGGGTTTACATACTAATCTGAATCAGAACTCCTACACTGTTTTTGTTTTCCGCATTAGCCACAAAACACTCGAATTAACGACTAAAGAAGTGCTATAACTCCCAATCTTTCTACATATATTTGCATTATACAGCTCTATTGGTTGACATGCCTCAGTCCTCCTAACCTTTGAACTTTTTCATGTGATGTCAATCTTTTGTTCGATCTACAAAACTCTTCCTGTATAACAAGTGGGTGGTAATTATGCAACTTCCATCATCCACATATGGCGTACATCTACATCCCCCTTTTTAAATATAAAGAATAATAAACTGGTGTGCTGCTGTAAGATATTATCACAGGTGTTGGATGCCGGTACAGTGTGCAGCAAAGACCAAACATACATTGAAAAATTGGAGTTTAAGTAACATAGGGCCTGATTAGGATTTATACACAAACCTAGGAGCAAGATTAATTCTGGGCATTTGCAGAATGGGATCTTGTGATATCACTCGCAGCCCCCCTTAGCCGCAGCATTATTGGCATGCTGCGGCATTTCGGTGGGTGGCAAACATCCCCCCATTCTGTCGACTTGCAGGGCCCAGGGTCTGCGTTGTCATATGAAGACTTTCTGGACCCAGCTGGCCAGTCTAAGTAATCTTCAGCTTATAGACTGAACGCAGTCTGCTCCTATTTCGATTAACGACCAATGGTCGCAGTGGTCACGATTGTGATCCAATGCTGCTTCCCCAGGTGATAGTGAGAAGATAGTATAAACCAGCAGTTGCTAGTATGAATACTTAGGAAATCATAAGTGATGGGGGGGGGGTACCTCACAGCTGATCGCTAGGAAGCGATTTTTGCAGTCCTGCATTCAGATAGTCACCACCTACGGGGGGAGTGTACTTTCACTGTGCAAGTGTGCGAATGCATGTGTAGCAGAGCTGCACAAACTGACTTTGTGCAGTCTCTGCGCAGCCCAGGACTTACTCAACCGCTGTGATTACTTCAGCCTGTTCGAGACCGGATTTGACGTGAGACACAATCTTTTCCAACACTTGGACAAGCCTGCGTTTCTCCAGACACTCCTTGAAAACGGTCAGTTGCCATCCACAAACGCCCTCTTCCTGTCAATCTCCTTGCGAACGGCCGTGCAAATGGATCCTTCGCACAAACCCGTCGCTGACCGTCGTGCCTGAGCATTGCGGTGCATACACAGGCGCAGTTCAGATCTGATCGCCCGCTGTGCAAAAACGCACAGCAGCGATCAGCTCTGAATTACCCCCAGGGAACAGCTTACTATCTTATTGTGCCTGAACAAGGTGCCTAATTCAGATCTGATCGCAGCAGCAAATTTGTTAGCTAATGGGCAAAACCACGTGCACTGCAGGAGGGGCAGCTATAACATTTGCAGAGAGAGTTAGATTTGGGTGGGGTGTGTTCAAACTGAAATCTAAATTGCTGTGTAAAAATAAGGCAGCCAGTATTTACCCTGCACAGAAACAAAATAACCCACCCAAATCTAACTCTCTCTGCAAATGTTATATCTGCCCCCCCCCCCCCCCCCCCCCCCTGCAGTGCTCATGGTTTTTCCCACTAGGTAACAAATTTGCTACTGCGATAAGATCAGTCAGTGAAAGGCAGTTCTTAGAATGATTTGATCACTGCTAAGTCTAGAGACATAGAAACATAGAAATTGACAACAGATAACAGCCACTTGGCCCATCTAGTCTGCCGTAAGTCTAAATGCCATTACTCACTTTTTATTCTTCTAGATCAATCTGCCGCATTTGATATTGTTCACATACAGACACTACATTCCCCAGGTCTTCAGGACACAGCCCTATCTTGGTTTACACCCTGCTTGTTAAATCACTCTTTCAGTGGCCAATTCTCTGATCACCTCCTCTTTGCTTCCTCTATTAATTGAAGTACCGCATGGCCATGTCCTAGGTACTGTGCTTTTCTCAATCTACAGATGTAGCCAGCCTCATTGTTGCCACGTGTGTGGCTAGGTGCATCCGGCTGCCACTATTTGCGCCGGCAATTGCACAATGTAAAGTCTATAGGCTGCGGGTGTAAATATATTCACGTGTCCATATACAGGCGCATGCCCTGCACCAAACTAGTCATGGGTTAGAGTAGTCTTAGCCATAATGAGGCTGACTACATCTGTATACCACATCTCTTGGCAAATTCATTAGGTCTTTTGTATTTCAGTATCATCTGTATGGAGATGATACTCACATACTCAGATTTGTCACCAGTTATATTGATCTGGGTTACTGAATGTATTTTTGCCTTTTTAACTTGGATGTCATCTTGGCACTTCACACTTAATTTTTTCAAAACAGAATGAATATTATTTCCACAGGCCAGTAGTAGATACCAACCTGATATCTCTATCACTGCTAATAAATATGTGGCCGCTGTCATCTTACCTGCGAACGGGTCCCGGAAACGGCCACATAGCAAATGTGACTAGCCGCAGCAAGCTGCACCCGGTTGTGGGCGCATACACACAATGCAATCCTATGAATTGTGGGTATGTGCGTAGTGCATGCGCACACGTGTGGGCACTCTATTCACTGCAAATGAGTTGTGTTTGCGGCAAATAGAAGTTAAGCTGAACAAAGACACATCTATAACTCAACCCTTACCCCACAAGCTCGCTGCCTAGATGTTTTCCATGAGTCTGAACTATCTATTGTTCCCCACATTCAAGCTGTCTCAAAATCATTTTACCTACATCTAGAAAACATTTCCAGAGTATGACCATATCTTACACAAGACACTGCACAGACACTAATCCATGCACTCATTATCTCTTTAATTGATTATTGCAATAATCTCCTTGCTGGTCTTCCCTAAACACCATTACAATTGATTTTGAATGCATCTGCAAGGCTGATCTTCTTTGCTAAACATTCATCATCTACTTCTCCGCTCTGTCAGTCCCTCCATTGGTTACCTGTACTCCACTGAATTCAGTATACAATCATTTTAACTTACACATAAGGCTGTTAACCAAACTACACCAACATACATCCATTTGTTTTGTACAAGATATGCATCTCTCCTCAACTTAATACCTGCTCCCGTTCCCGGTTACAGGACTTTTTTCAGGATGAACCCACTTTGTGGAATGCCCTCCCATGTACAATAAGACTTTCTTCTAGTCTCCATACCTTCAAGCTTTCTCTGAAAACTCACCTTTTCAGGCAAGCGTATCAAATTCCAGAACCGCCTACATAACCTCCATAAGCTATTATTCCCAATGACTTCGCATCTATACAGTCCACACATAACTTAATGTATTTTCTCTTTCTTCACTCACACATCCTGCTGACCCAAGGCCAACATTCCTATGTGCCTGTATAATACAGGCCACCAAAGACCTCTACGATCTGGCTGGACCAAGATGCAAAATGTACCGCTTATCTTGGTGTATCAATGCCTATTTCCCTATATATTGTAAGCTTGTGAGCATGGTCAACCTACCTTTTGACTGCCTATTTCCCAGTCTTATTCTACTACTATTGTGTTTCAATTGTAAAGCACAAAGGAATATGCTTTTGCTATATAACTAACTGTTAATAAAAATAAAAAAAAAGATCTATTAAGTATCATAACTTGCTTACAGTATGTTAAACTGGGCTTAAATATTCCAAAAAATAATAGTTAAAATACTATATTTCATGTTTTATAAAGCTAAGACAACAGATACAGCTACACAGGAGTATCATAATATACGTACATTTGTCTGTATTTAATAATGTGTAAATGAGACCAGCCACCTTCTGTCTTTGATTGTCAGGAAATTTGGTACCAGGAGCATTAGAGATGAGCCAGCATTATTCACGATTGATGTCAGTCACAGTGAACTGCAGATGTATTACCATTGTATACCATTTATTGCACAATATTTTATGTGAGAAAATATTCTAGATGAATGAACGAAAGCAGTTCTTTACTAGTGATTGAGCAGAAGTAGAGGATGTTAGATGTAGCCAAAGAGAGACAGCTTGTATAAGGATAATAAGAACTATCGCACGTCCCTGAGAATTATTGCTCCAATACAGGGACTGTCAGTTATCAAGAGGCTTTCTGTGAATAAGAAGGATGAGGGAGAAACCTATAAGAAGAACCTTAGTCTAAATAATTTATTACATCTAACAGCTAATACTTATCAGACACCATAATTGTTGCAGTTGTGAATTATAGCAAGAAAGTGAACTAGAAAGTTTAAGATTTACAGTTAAGAATGAGGAGATGTAATAAAATAATCAATTCAAACACTGCAACAACGAACCAGATGTAATGTTTAAATATAAATATATTAAAATTGAAATGATTTCTTAGTTTTTATTATATTTATAGGAAATAAATAACACTTCAAAAGCCACATATTTCTTTGCAATACACTAGCTTATTGTTTAACTATATTTTTCTATTTTAATTGGACCTTGTGGGTGGAAATTAATAGATTTTAATTAAATGGAAATAAAGTTGAGAGTTTTAACATAATAAAGATATTTTTGTGTTTCTGTTTTCAGAAAACTAACTATATTTCTCTAACGTCCTAAGTGGATGCTGGGGACTCCGTAAGGACCATGGGGGATAGCGGCTCCGCAGGAGACTGGGCACAAAAGAAAAGCTTTAGAACTACCTGGTGTGCACTGGCTCCTCCCCCTATGACCCTCCTCCAAGCCTCAGTTAAGATTTTGTACCCGAACGAGAAGGGTGCACACTAGGTGGCTCTCCTGAGCTGCTTAGTGAAAAGTTTAGTTTTAGGTTTTTTATTTTCAGTGAGACCTGCTGGCAACAGGCTCACTGCATCGAGGGACTAAGGGGAGAAGAAGCGAACTCACCTGCGTGCAGAGTGGATTGGGCTTCTTAGGCTACTGGACATTAGCTCCAGAGGGACGATCACAGGCCCAGCCATGGATGGGTCCCAGAGCCGCGCCGCCGGCCCCCTTACAGAGCCAGAAGACAGAAGAGGTCCGGAAAATCGGCGGCTGAAGACGTCCTGTCTTCAACAAGGTAGCGCACAGCACTGCAGCTGTGCGCCATTGCTCTCAGCACACTTCACACTCCGGTCACTGAGGGTGCAGGGCGCTGGGGGGGGGGGGGCGCCCTGAGGCGCAATAAAAACACCTTGGATGGCAAAAAATGCATCACATATAGCTCCTGGGCTATATGGATGCATTTAACCCCTGCCAGAATACACAGAAAAACGGGAGATAAGGCCGCCGATAAGGGGGCGGAGCCTATCTCCTCAGCACACTGGCGCCATTTTCCCTCACAGCTCCGTTGGAGGGAAGCTCCCTGGCTCTCCCCTGCAGTCACTACACTACAGAAAGGGTTAAAAAAGAGAGGGGGGGGCACTAATTACGCGCAGTATTAAATAAAACAGCAGCTATAAGGGGAAAAACACTTATATAAGGTTATCCCTGTATATATATAGCGCTCTGGTGTGTGCTGGCAAACTCTCCCTCTGTCTCCCCAAAGGGCTAGTGGGGTCCTGTCCTCTATCAGAGCATTCCCTGTGTGTGTGCTGTATGTCGGTACATTTGTGTCGACATGTATTAGGAGAAAAATGATGTGGAGACGGAGCAGATTGCCTGTAATAGTGATGTCACCCCCTAGGGGGTCGACACCTGAGTGGATGAACTGTTGGAAATTACGTGACAGTGTCAGCTCTGTATAAAAGACAGTGGTTGACATGAGACAGCCGGCTACTCAGCTTGTGCCTGTCCAGACGTCTCATAGGCCGTCAGGGGCTCTAAAGCGCCCGTTACCTCAGATGGCAGATATAGACGCCGACACGGATACTGACTCCAGTGTCGACGGTGAAGAGACAAATGTGACTTCCAGTAGGGCCACACGTTACATGATTGAGGCAATGAAAAATGTTTTACACATTTCTGATAATACGAGTACCACCAAAAAGGGGTATTATGTTCGGTGAGGAAAAACTACCTGTAGTTTTCCTGAATCTGAGAAATTAAATGAGGTGTGTGATGATGCGTGGGTTTCCCCCGATAACAACTGATAATTTCTAAAATGTTATTGGCATTATATCCTTTCCCGCCAGAGGTTAGGGTGCGTTGGGAAACGCCCCCTAGGGTGGATAAAGCGCTCACACGCTTGTAAGGGCTCTACCCTCTCCTGAGATGGCCGCCCTTAAGGATCCTGCTGATAGAAAGCAGGAGGGTATCCTAAAATTTATTTACACACATACTGGTGTTATACTGCGACCAGCAATCGCCTCAGCCTGGATGTGCAGTGCTGGGTTGGCGTGGTCGGATTCCCTGACTGAAAATATTGATACCCTAGATAGGGACAGTATATTTTTGCCTATAGAGCATTTAAAAGATGCATTTCTATATATGCGTGATGCACAGCGGAATATTTGCCGACTGGCATCAAGTCTAAGTGCGTTGTCCATTTCTACCAGTAGAGGGTTATGGACACGACAGTGGTCAGGTGATGCGGATTTCAAACGGCATTTGGAAGTATTGCCTTATTAAGGGGAGGAGTTATTTGGGGTCGGTCTTTCAGACCTGGTGGCCACGGCAACAGCTGGGAAATCCACGTTTGTACCCCAGGTCGCCTCTCAACATGAGAAGACGCCGTATTATCAGGCGCAGTCTTTTCGTGGACAAGCGGGCAAAAGGTTCCTAATTTCTGCCCCGTGACAGAGGGAGAGGAAAAAAGGCTGCAGAAATCAGCCAGCTCCCAGGAACAGAAACCCTCTCCCGCCTCTGCCAAGCCCTCAGTATGACGCTGGGGCTTTACAAGCAGAATCAGGCACGGTGGGGGGCCCGTCTCAATGAATTTCAGCGCGCAGTGGGCTCACTCGCAAGTAGACCCCTGGATCCTTCAGGTGATATCTCAGGGGTACAAATTGGAATTCGAGACGTTTCCCCCTCGCCGTTTCCTAAAGTCGGCTTTACCGATGTCTCCTTCTGACAGGGAGACAGTTTTGGAAGCCATTCACAAGCTGTATTCCCAGCAGGTGATAATCAAGGTACCCCTCCTGCAACAGGGAACGGGGTATTATTCCACACTGTTGTGGTACCGAAGCCGGACGGCTCGGTGAGACCGATTCTAAATCTAAAATCTTTGAACACTTACATACAGAGGTTCAAATTCAAGATTGAGTCACTCAGAGCAGTGATTGCGAACCTGGAAGAAGGGGACTACATGATGTCTCCGGACATCAAGGATGCTTACCTTCATGTCCAAATTTACCCTTCTCACCAAGGGTACCTCAGGTTTATGGTACAGAACTGTCACTATCAGTTCAGACGCTGCCGTATGGATGGTCCACGGCACCCCGGGTCTTTACCAAGGTAATGGCCGAAATGATGATATTCCTTCGAAGGAAGGGAATTTTAGTTATCCCTTACTTGGACGATTCCCTGATAAGGGTAAGATCCAGGGAACAGTTGGAGGTCGGTGTAGCACTATCTCAGGTAGTGTTGCGGCAGCACGATTGGATTCTCAATATTCCAAAATCGCAGCTGGTTCCGACGACTCGTCTTCTGTTCCTAGGGATGATCCTGGACACAGTCCAGAAAAAGGTGTTTCTCCCGGAGGAGAAAGCCAGGGAGTTATCCGAGCTAGTCAGGAACCTCCTAAAACCGAGCCAAGTCTCAGTGCATCAATGCACAAGGGTTCTGGGTAAAATGGTGGCTTCCTACGAAGCAATCCCATTCGGCAGATTCCACGCAAGAACTTTCCAGTGGGACCTGCTGGACAAATGGTCCGGGTCGCATCTTCAGATGCATCAGCGGATAACCCTGTCACCAAGAACAAGGGTGTCCCTCCCGTGGTGGTTGCAGAGTGCTCATCTTCTAGAGGGCCGCAGATTCGGCATTCAGGACTGGGTCCTGGTGACCACGGATGCCAGCCTGCGAGGCTGGGGAGCAGTCACACAGGGAAGGAATTTCCAGGGCTTATGGTCAAGCCTGGAGACATCACTTCACAGAAATATCCTGAAGCTAAGGGCCATTTACAATGCTCTAAGCTTAGCAAGACCTCTGCTTCAAGGTCAGCCGGTGTTGATCCAGTCGGACAACATCACGGCAGTCACCCACGTAAACAGACAGGGTGGCACAAGAAGCAGGAGGGCAATGGCAGAAGCTGCAAGGATTCTTCGCTGGGCGGAAAATCATGTTATAGCACTGTCAGCAATTCTGGGAGTGGACAACCGGGAAGCAGACTTCCTCAGCAGACACGACCTCCACCCGGGAGAGTGGGGACTTCACCCAGAAGTCTTCCACATGATTATAAACCGTTGGGAAAAACTCGACAGGTATTGCGCCAGGTCAAGGGACCCTCAGGCAATAGCTGTAGACGCTCTGGTAACACCGTGGGTGTACCAGTCAGTGTATGTGTTCCCTCATCTGCCTCTCATACCCAAGGTACTGAGATTGATAAGATGGAGAGGAGTAAGCACTATATTCGTGGCTCCGGATTTGCCAAGAAGGACTTGGTAACCGGAACTTCAAGAGATGCTCGCGGAGGATCCGTGGCCTCTACCTCTAAGAAGGGACCGGCTCCAGCAAGGACCCTGTCTGTTCCAAGACTTACCGCGATTGCGTTTGACGGCATGGCGGTTGAACGCCGGATCCTGAAGGAAAAAAGGCATTCCGGATGATGTCATCCCTATCCTGATCAAAGCCAGGAAGGATGTAACCGAAAAACATTATCACCGCATTTGGCGAAAATATGTTGCGTGGTGCGAGGCCAGTAAGGCCCGACGGAGGAAATTCAACTGGGTCGATTCCTACATTTCCTGCAAACAGGAGTGTCTATGGGCCTGAAATTGGGGTCCATTAAGGTTCAAATTTCGGCCCTGTCAATTTTCTTCCAAAAAGAACTAGCTTCAGTCCCTGAAGTTCAGATGTTGTAAAAGGGGTACTGCATATACAGCCTCCTTTTGTGCCTCCAGTGGCACCTTGGGATCTCAATGTAGTTTTTGGGTTCCAAAAAGTCACATTGGTTTGAACCACTTAAATCTGTGGAGTTAAAATATCTCACATGGAAAGTGGTCATGCTGTTGGCCCTGGCCTGGGCCAGGCGCGTGTCAGAATTGGCGGCTTTATCCTGTAAAAGCCCTTATCTGATTTTCCATTCGGACAGGGCGGAATTGAGGACTCGTCCTCAGTTTCTCCCTAAGGTGGTTTCAGCGTTTCACCTGAACCAACCTATTGTGGTGCCTGCGGCTACTAGGGACTTGGTGGACTCCAAGTTGCTAGACATTGTCAGGGCCCTGAAAATATATATTTCCAGGACGGCTGGAGTCAGAAAATCTGACTCGCTGTTTATCCTGTATGCACCCAACAAGCTGGGTGCTCCTGCTTCTAAGCAGACTATTGCTCGTTGGATTTGTAGTACAATTCAGCTTGCACATTCTGTGGCAGGCCTGCCACAGCCAAAAATCTGTAAATGCCCACTCCACAAGGAAGATGGGCTCATCTTGGGCGGCTGCCCGAGGGGTCTCGGCTTTACAACTTTGCCGAGCAGCTACTTGGTCAGGAGCAAATACGTTTGTAAAATTCTACAAAATTGATACCCTGGCTGAGGAGGACCTGGAGTTCTCTCATTTGGTGCTGCAGAGTCATCCGCACTCTCCCGCCCGTTTGGGAGCTTTGGTATAATCCCCATGGTCCTTACGGAGTCCCCAGCATCCACTTAGGACGTTAGAGAAAATAAGAATTTACTTACCGATAATTCTATTTCTCGTAGTCCGTAGTGGATGCTGGGCGCCCATCCCAAGTGCGGATTGTCTGCAATACTGGTACATAGTTATTGTTACCAAAAAATCGGGTTATTGCTGTAGTGAGCCATCTTTTCTAGAGGCTCCTCTGTTATCATGCTGTTAACTGGGTTTAGATCACGAGTTGTACGGTGTGATTGGTGTGGCTGGTATGAGTCTTACCCGGGATTCAAAATCCTTCCTTATTGTGTACGCTCGTCCGGGCACAGTATCCTAACTGAGGCTTGGAGGAGGGTCATAGGGGGAGGAGCCAGTGCACACCAGGTAGTTCTAAAGCTTTTCTTTTGTGCCCAGTCTCCTGCGGAGCCGCTATCCCCCATGGTCCTTACGGAGTCCCCAGCATCCACTACGGACTACGAGAAATAGAATTATCGGTAAGTAAATTCTTATTTTTACTATATTTCAGCAGTAGATGCTTTATTTCAGCAGTAGATATCAATTTTAGTTTTGATGCTAAAAACTTTTTTTGTCTTGGGAAGGATGGCAGTACAATCCTAGTACGTATGTATATGGCAAATAGCATTTTTCTAATCCATTGTTTATTTTTGAAATGCAGGCATAACCCCTCTAGTTTCTAATCCCACTGGACAGTTTGTCCAAGCAACAGCACAGGAGACAGCAATGTTTACTGGATCCACAAGCATAGCCACTTTAAATGCAGCTAAAACAAAAATACATGATCACCAGCATTCAATTAGTGAAGACAAAGATGTACTGATGGCATTTCCAAATGATCGAGCCGCAAGCATACGACCAAGTGACCGCAAAACACAGTACAGGTATAATGAATGCATTGTTTATAATATGGAAATAGAATGTATGTCACTGTAAAAGTAGGATGTCTTTTCATTGCTTTTATCTATTTTAAGACTATAAATGTCATAATATTTATGGTCTTTAAATGGAGAAAAGTAGTAAAAACAGATCCTACCTTTTATTGATGAATGTTTGCAGGCTTTTAAACTTGATACCTGTGCTGTTTTAGTGTACAGCTTTATAAATATCAATTATCTATCGTGCACTTTGATGCTTTTCACTCATCCATGTTGAATTGTCAGCTACAGTAGAAGCAATTTCTTTCAAAGTTCTGATTCTGTTGCTCCCATCTTCTTGACAGATACAAGTTAACTAACATGAATTTGATGAGAAGTAAAAGGCTAACTCTGTTTTTCTTCTTTGAATAACAGTACCTATATCTGGAGGAACTCATTTATGTGATCTGTGATTTACAGTACCTGTGTCTGGAATAAATTATTGCTATGCAATGTTATTACCTAAATCATTAAAATAATACAAGCATTAAACAAATGCTTAACATAGTATACAAAATGTTGTAGCCAAATTACACAGATATGGAAATTGTCATTGAAAGGTGGCCAAGATGGATGATAACAAAACAAATGCACTGATGGAGGATGTTCGTCAACCTGGTTTTCCATTCTGTTGGGTGAAGCCCAGTCAGATGCAGCAACGCAGTTTTGGGATACATTTAGTATGGAGTCACAATCTGTGCAGTAGTCACAGAATTTGATCAAATTAATAAAGCAAATACTGTACGCATGTGCTTGACTAGAAATAGTCCCTCAGCTTCAACTTTTAGTCTTCTAGTTCCAAAAATATATCCGTATCTTACTATAGTGACACGACAGAACAGCTGCCTAATGTTTGGCTCGAAAACTGTTCACACACTATGTGATATATTGTTCCTACAGTTCACAAACAATATATCTTACCGGTCGTCGGCTTGTGTGTACACCCAATATGCCGTACGCAGACATACTGTATCATGTCTGCTGTGCAACACAGCAGATGTCGATATATCTTGCAGATATAGGGGCGGGATGTAATGAAGACTGAGTTCAGCGGCCGTTCAGGATGTCTGCTGGACCCCGTCTTTTTATAAATGCGCAAGGCATGTGGGAAGCTGGCCAAACTGTGGCTTTTTTTAAAGGGGCAACCATGTACAATTCATGGTTTCGCCTTGTACATGACTGCCCCTTTAAAAAAAAATCACCTGGCATCCCGCATAGCTGGCAAACTCAGACTTCACTACATACGGCCCTTATTGTTACATCTGTGTGTACAGGTAGACCCATATGCCAGTCGCAGGAACTGCTGACCATGACTTCACTAGCGTTTCCTGTGGCCAGGCATGTCGGGCGGTGGATTGGTATTGTGTATACACATCATTTGTTCACAACACTTACCAAACCATTAAATTGGTTGGCCCATTCGAGTGCAGATGGACAACAATAGATGTACAGTATGTAACATGTAAGTACAGAATATAGCATTCAGAACCTGTCTGCATTATTGTAAAAGTAGCTCAGTCCACCCCCTCCACTCCATCCTGTCCTGACCACCTCTAATGCTCGGCTCATTCCCACCCTGACCCCCACCTGCTCACTTTCTTACCCTACCCCTGGTGGCCAGCAGGGTCCTGTAGCACTAGGTCTGTCCTGTCTCCCACTCAGTGGGAGCTTTTGAGGCGCATACCCTGGCTTCAACTGCACGTACATTCAGGAGACAGGACAGACCTTATGAAATTATTATAGAAGATTCCCAATCACATGTTACATCACACAGTACCTTTAGTACACTTGGTAAAAGTTGTATTTCTCTGAAATGTTTATTTATTTTTTATATATTCACAAAAACTAGGACTATTTTCACCAAAACTGAGAGATACAACTATGTGGATCCAGATTATGCACACACAGAAGATGAAGAAAAGCTAAAACAAACTCACAAGGACTATTATGCTGATTATATAAAAAGCAGGAGAGAATGGCGTCTTAAAGAAGAAAAGGATAGGTGTGTTTTGCTGCAGTGAAAAATCCTAATTGATGCTGTCGTATGTCATATCATTCCATGGCATGTCACAGTACACTTTCTGTTTCTTTATCAAATGTGTTCCCCAGCATATCTGTTTTATTTTGTAGGGAATTTCATGAAGTAAACAATGATGTAGATATTGGTATTACACCAGCAGCAGGCCTTCGGCCACCTAGTGTTTCAGTTGCTGAATGCATTTCCAAGCCACAGAAGACTAAAACTGTTCCAATGATTAAGGACGGCCTGCTGACTACTAGCAAGCTAGTTGCTGGTGTGTCTAGATCTGTAACACGAGAAGTAAGTACCATACATCTTCAACTATGAGAAACTGTATATTTACTATACACTTTAAGGTAGCATTGTATTTACAGGTTGAGTATCCCATATCCAAATATTCCGAAATACGGAATATTCCGAAATACGGACTTTTTTGCGCGAGAGTGAGATAGTGAAACCTTTGTTTTTTGATGGCTCAATGTACACAAACTTTGTTTAATACACACAGTTATTAAAAATTTTGTATTAAATGACCTACAGGCTGTGTGTATAAGGTGTATATGAAACATAAATGAATTGTGTGAATGTAGACACACTGGGGTATATTTACTAAGCTCCCGATTTTGACCGAGATGCCGTTTTTTCTTCAAAGTGTCATCTCGGTCAATCTCGGTCATTTACTAAACACTAATCACGGCAGTGATGAGGGCATTCGTAATTTTTTTCTAGTTCAGGTAAAAAATTACGAATGAATACACCATCGGTCAAATTACGCCTGTTTAAGTATGAATCTCGGTCATTTACTAAGAAGTGCAAAGCAAAAAAACCCAAAACACTGGGGTATATTTACTAAGCTCCCGATTTTGACCGAGATGCCGTTTTTTCATCAAAGTGTCATCTCGGTCAATCTCGGTCATTTACTAAACACTAATCACGGCAGTGATGAGGGCATTCGTAATTTTTTTCTAGTTCAGGTAAAAAATTACGAATGAATACACCATCGGTCAAATTACGCCTGTTTAAGTATGAATCTCGGTCATTTACTAAGAAGTGCAAAGCAAAAAAACCCAAAACACTGCCGTGAAAAATTACAATTCGTAAAAAAGTCCTAAAAAAAAACAGACCTGCTTTTTTTATTCGTGATTTGAGATGCATGCAGGGATCCATGAGATCCGTGCATGTATATCAGTGGGAAGGGGTTGGAAAGTGCTTTTTTTTGCCAAAAAAAATTGCGTGGGGTCCCCCCTCCTAAGCATAACCAGCCTCGGGCTCTTTGAGCCGATCCTGGTTGCAGAAATATGGGAAAAAAAATGACAGGGGTTCCCCCATATTTAAGCAACCAGCATCGGGCTCGGCGCCTGGTCCTGGTCCCAAAAATACGGGGGACAAAAAGAGTAGGGGTCCCCCGTATTTTTAAAACCAGCACCGGGCTCCACTAGCTGGACAGATAATGCCACAGCCGGGGGTCACTTTTATATAGTGCTCTGCGGCCGTGGCATCAAAAATCCAACTAGTCACTCCTGGCCGGGGTACCCTGGGGGAGTGGGGACCCCTTCAATCAAGGGGTCCCCCCCCCCAGCCACCCAAGGGCCAGGGGTGAAGCCCGAGGCTGTCCCCCCCCATCCAATGGGCTGCGGATGGGAGGGCTGATAGCCTTTGTTGTAAAATAAAAGATATTGTTTTTAGTAGCAGTACTACAAGTCCCAGCAAGCCTCCCCCGCATGCTTGTACTTGGAGAACCACAAGTACCAGCATGCGGCGGAAAAACGGGCCCGCTGGTACCTGTAGTACTACCACTAAAAAAATACCCAAAAAAACACAAGACACACACACCGTGAAAGTATAATTTTATTACATACATACACACATACATACATACTTACCTTATGTTCCCACGCAGGTCGGTCCTCTTCTCCAGTAGAATCCAAGGGGTACCTGTTGAAGAAATTCTACTCACCAGATCCAGTGGTCCAGGCTCCTCGGCAAATCCAGGGATAATCCACGTACTTGAATAAAACAAAAAAACGGCTGCCCGACCACGAACTGAAAGGTGACCCATGTTTGCACATGGGTCACCTTTCCACGAATGCCAGAAACCCACTTTGCCTTCTGGCTAAGTGGGTTTCTTCAGCCAATCAGGGAGTGCCACGTTGTAGCACTCTCCTGATCAGCTGTGTGCTGCTGTCCTCACTGACAGGCAGCACGCGGCAGTGTTACAATGTAGCGCCTATGCGCTACATTGTAACCAATGATGGGAACTTTCTGCCCTGCGGTTGACCTAAAGTGACGTCACCGCTGAGCAGAAAGTTCCCATCATTGGTTACAATGTAGCGCATAGGCGCTACATTGTAACACTGCCGCGTGCTGCCTGTCAGTGAGGACAGCAGCACACAGCTGATCAGGAGAGTGCTACAACGTGGCACTCCCTGATTGGCTGAAGAAACCCACTTAGCCAGAAGGCAAAGTGGGTTTCTGGCATTCGTGGAAAGGTGACCCATGTGCAAACATGGGTCACCTTTCAGTTCGTGGTCGGGCAGCCGTTTTTTTGTTTTATTCAAGTACGTGGATTATCCCTGGATTTGCCGAGGAGCCTGGACCACTGGATCTGGTGAGTAGAATTTCTTCAACAGGTACCCCTTGGATTCTACTGGAGAAGAGGACCGACCTGCGTGGGAACATAAGGTAAGTATGTATGTATGTGTGTATGTATGTAATAAAATTATACTTTCACGGTGTGTGTGTCTTGTGTTTTTTTGGGTATTTTTTTAGTGGTAATACTACAGGTACCAGCGGGCCCGTTTTTCCGCCGCATGCTGGTACTTGTGGTTCTCCAAGTACAAGCATGCGGGGGAGGCTTGCTGGGACTTGTAGTACTGCTACTAAAAACAATATCTTTTATTTTACAACAAAGGCTATCAGCCCTCCCATCCGCAGCCCATTGGATGGGGGGGGACAGCCTCGGGCTTCACCCCTGGCCCTTGGGTGGCTGGGGGGGGGGGACCCCTTGATTGAAGGGGTCCCCACTCCCCCAGGGTACCCCGGCCAGGGGAGACTAGTTGGATTTTTGATGCCACGGCCGCAGGGCGCTGTATAAAAGTGACCCCCGGCTGTGGCATTATCTGTCCAGCTAGTGGAGCCCGGTGCTGGTTTTAAAAATACGGGGGACCCCTACTCTTTTTGTCCCCCGTATTTTTGGGACCAGGACCAGGCGCAGAGCCCGATGCTGGTTGCTTAAATATGGGGGAACCCCTGTCATTTTTTTCCCCATATTTCTGCAACCAGGATCGGCTCAAAGAGCCCGAGGCTGGTTATGCTTAGGAGGGGGGACCCCACGCAATTTTTTTTAGGATTTTACTTTGTTTAATTTAAAAAAAAAAAAAAATACGAACCCCAGCACGGATCACACAGATCCGGCCGAGATTGATTGTAAAAAAAACGGCAGTGTTTTGCTAATCACTGCCGTCAAATTAGGTAAAAAAACACGAATGACATCGACATCGGAAGCAAAGAAAAATACGAATACGACCGCTTAGTAAATTAGTCGTAATCAATTCAAAAAGTTGCAGTTTTACACTGCCGATGTCATTCGTGATTGAACTTTGACCTATTTTCGGAAATTACGAATCTTAGTAAATATACCCCACTGCCGTGAAAAATTACAATTCGTAAAAAAGTCCTAAAAAAAAACAGACCTGCTTTTTTTATTCGTGATTTGAGATGCATGCAGGGATCCATGAGATCCGTGCATGTATATCAGTGGGAAGGGGTTGGAAAGTGCTTTTTTTTGCCAAAAAAAATTGCGTGGGGTCCCCCCTCCTAAGCATAACCAGCCTCGGGCTCTTTGAGCCGATCCTGGTTGCAGAAATATGGGAAAAAAAATGACAGGGGTTCCCCCATATTTAAGCAACCAGCATCGGGCTCTGCGCCTGGTCCTGGTCCCAAAAATACGGGGGACAAAAAGAGTAGGGGTCCCCCGTATTTTTAAAACCAGCACCGGGCTCCACTAGCTGGACAGATAATGCCACAGCCGGGGGTCACTTTTATACAGCGCCCTGCGGCCGTGGCATCAAAAATCCAACTAGTCACCCCTGGCCGGGGTACCCTGGGGGAGTGGGGACCCCTTCAATCAAGGGGTCCCCCCCCCCCAGCCACCCAAGGGCCAGGGGTGAAGCCCGAGGCTGTCCCCCCCCATCCAATGGGCTGCGGATGGGAGGGCTGATAGCCTTTGTTGTAAAATAAAAGATATTGTTTTTAGTAGCAGTACTACAAGTCCCAGCAAGCCTCCCCCGCATGCTTGTACTTGGAGAACCACAAGTACCAGCATGCGGCGGAAAAACGGGCCCGCTGGTACCTGTAGTACTACCACTAAAAAAATACCCCAAAAAACACAAGACACACACACCGTGAAAGTATAATTTTATTACATACATACACACATACATACATACTTACCTTATGTTCCCACGCAGGTCGGTCCTCTTCTCCAGTAGAATCCAAGGGGTACCTGTTGAAGAAATTCTACTCACCAGATCCAGTGGTCCAGGCTCCTCTGCAAATCCAGGGATAATCCACGTACTTGAATAAAACAAAAAAACGGTTGCCCGACCACGAACTGAAAGGTGACCCATGTTTGCACATGGGTCACCTTTCCACGAATGCCAGAAACCCACTTTGCCTTCTGGCTAAGTGGGTTTCTTCAGCCAATCAGGGAGTGCCACGTTGTAGCACTCTCCTGATCAGCTGTGTGCTGCTGTCCTCACTGACAGGCAGCACGCGGCAGTGTTACAATGTAGCGCCTATGCGCTACATTGTAACCAATGATGGGAACTTTCTGCCCTGCGGTTGACCTAAAGTGACGTCACCGCTGAGCAGAAAGTTCCCATCATTGGTTACAATGTAGCGCATAGGCGCTACATTGTAACACTGCCGCGTGCTGCCTGTCAGTGAGGACAGCAGCACACAGCTGATCAGGAGAGTGCTACAACGTGGCACTCCCTGATTGGCTGAAGAAACCCACTTAGCCAGAAGGCAAAGTGGGTTTCTGGCATTCGTGGAAAGGTGACCCATGTGCAAACATGGGTCACCTTTCAGTTCGTGGTCGGGCAACCGTTTTTTTGTTTTATTCAAGTACGTGGATTATCCCTGGATTTGCAGAGGAGCCTGGACCACTGGATCTGGTGAGTAGAATTTCTTCAACAGGTACCCCTTGGATTCTACTGGAGAAGAGGACCGACCTGCGTGGGAACATAAGGTAAGTATGTATGTATGTGTGTATGTATGTAATAAAATTATACTTTCACGGTGTGTGTGTCTTGTGTTTTTTTGGGTATTTTTTTAGTGGTAGTACTACAGGTACCAGCGGGCCCGTTTTTCCGCCGCATGCTGGTACTTGTGGTTCTCCAAGTACAAGCATGCGGGGGAGGCTTGCTGGGACTTGTAGTACTGCTACTAAAAACAATATCTTTTATTTTACAACAAAGGCTATCAGCCCTCCCATCCGCAGCCCATTGGATGGGGGGGACAGCCTCGGGCTTCACCCCTGGCCCTTGGGTGGCTGGGGGGGGGGGACCCCTTGATTGAAGGGGTCCCCACTCCCCCAGGGTACCCCGGCCAGGGGTGACTAGTTGGATTTTTGATGCCACGGCCGCAGGGCACTATATAAAAGTGACCCCCGGCTGTGGCATTATCTGTCCAGCTAGTGGAGCCCGGTGCTGGTTTTAAAAATACGGGGGACCCCTACTCTTTTTGTCCCCCGTATTTTTGGGACCAGGACCAGGCGCAGAGCCCGATGCTGGTTGCTTAAATATGGGGGAACCCCTGTCATTTTTTTCCCCATATTTCTGCAACCAGGATCGGCTCAAAGAGCCCGAGGCTGGTTATGCTTAGGAGGGGGGACCCCACGCAATTTTTTATAGGATTTTACTTTGTTTAATTTAAAAAAAAAAAAAAATACGAACCCCAGCACGGATCACACAGATCCGGCCGAGATTGATTGTAAAAAAAAACGGCAGTGTTTTGCTAATCACTGCCGTCAAATTAGGTAAAAAAACACGAATGACATCGACATCGGAAGCAAAGAAAAATACGAATACGACAGCTTAGTAAATTAGTCGTAATCAATTCAAAAAGTTGCAGTATTACACTGCCGATGTCATTCGTGATTGAACTTTGACCTATTTTCGGAAATTACGAATCTTAGTAAATATACCCCACTTTGTTCAATGCACAAAGTTACAATTTTTTTTGGCTAAAATGACCTTCAGGCTGTGTGTATAAGGTGTATATGTAACAAATGCATTCTGTGCTTAGATTTAGGTCCCATCACTAGGATATCTCATTATGGTATGCAATTATTCCAAAATACGGAAAAATCCCATTTCTCTATCGTCCTAAGTGGATGCTGGGGTTCCTGAAAGGACCATGGGGAATAGCGGCTCCGCAGGAGACAGGGCACAAAAGTAAAGCCTTTACAGGTCAGGTGGTGTGTACTGGCTCCTCCCCCCATGACCCCCCTCCAGTTAGATTTTTGTGCCCGGCCGAGAAGGGTGCAATTCTAGGTGGCTCTCATAAAGAGCTGCTTAGACAGTTTAGCTTAGGTTTTTTATTTTACAGTGATTCCTGCTGGCAACAGGATCACTGCAACGAGGGACAGAGGGGAGAAGAAGTGAACTCACCTGCGTGCAGGATGGATTGGCTTCTTGGCTACTGGACATGAAGCTCCAGAGGGACGATCACAGGTACAGCCTGGATGGTCACCGGAGCCGCGCCGCCGGCCCCCTCGCAGATGCTGAAGCAAGAAGAGGTCCAGAATCGGCGGCTGAAGACTCCAGCAGTCTTCTAAGGTAGCGCACAGCACTGCAGCTGTGCGCCATTTTCCTCTCAGCACAGTCACTGAGGGTGCAGGGCGCTGGGGGGGGGCGCCCTGGGAGGCAAATGAAAACCTTTTAAAAGGCAAAAAATACCTCACATATAGCCCCCAGAGGCTATATGGAGATATTTACCCCTGCCTAAATGTACTAAATAGCGGGAGACGAGCCCGCCGAAAAAGGGGCGGGGCCTATCTCCTCAGCACACGGCGCCATTTTCTGTCACAGCTCCGCTGGTCAGGACGGCTCCCAGGTCTCTCCCCTGCACTGCACTACAGAAACAGGGTAAAACAGAGAGGGGGGGCATATTAATGGCTATATATTTATATAAAAAGCAGCTATAAGGGAGCACTTAATCATAAGGCTATCCCTGTCATATATAGCGCTTTTTGGTGTGTGCTGGCAGACTCTCCCTCTGTCTCCCCAAAGGGCTAGTGGGTCCTGTCTTCGTATAGAGCATTCCCTGTGTGTCTGCTGTGTGTCGGTACGTGTGTGTCGACATGTATGAGGACGATATTGGTGTGGAGGCGGAGCAATTGCCAAATATGAGGATGTCACCCCCTAGGGAGTCGACACCGGAATGGATGCCTTTATTTGTGGAATTACGGGATAGCGTCAACTCGCTTAAGCAGTCGTTTGCCGACATGAGGCGGCCGGACAATCAATTAGTGCCTGTCCAGGCGCCTCAAGCACCGTCAGGGGCTGTAAAACGCCCTTTGCCTCAGTCGGTCGACACAGACCCAGACACAGGCACTGATTCCAGTGGTGAGGGCGACGAATCAACCGTATTTTCCAGTAGGGCCACACGTTATATGATTTTGGCAATGAAGGAGGCGTTACAGTTAGCTGATACTACAGGTACCACTAAACAGGGTATTATGTGGGGTGTGAAAAAACTACCAGTAGTTTTTCCCGAATCAGAAGAATTAAATGACGTGTGTGATGAAGCGTGGGTTGCCCCCGATAAAAAACTGCTAATTTCAAAGAAGTTATTGGCTTTATACCCTTTCCCACCAGAGGTTAGGGAGCGCTGGGAAACACCTCCTAGGGTGGACAAAGCGCTAACACGCTTATCAAAACAAGTGGCGTTACCCTCTCCTGAGACGGCCGCACTTAAAGATCCATCAGATAGGAGGATGGAAAATATCCAAAAAAGTATATACACACATGCAGGTGTTATACTACGACCAGCTATTGCGACTGCCTGGATGTGCAGTGCTGGGGTAGTTTGGTCAGAGTCCCTGATCGAAAATATTGATACCCTGGACAGGGACAATATTTTACTGTCGTTAGAACAAATAAAGGATGCTTTTCTTTATATGCGTGATGCACAGAGAGATATCTGCACACTGGCATCACGGGTAAGTGCTATGTCCATTTCGGCCAGAAGAGCTTTATGGACACGACAGTGGACAGGCGATGCGGATTCAAAACGGCATATGGAAGTTTTGCCGTATAAGGGGGAGGAGTTATTTGGGGTCGGTCTATCGGATTTGGTGGCCACGGCTACGGCCGGGAAATCCACCTTTCTACCTCAAGTCACTCCCCAACAGAAAAAGGCACCGACCTTTCAACCGCAGCCCTTTCGTTCCTTTAAAAACAAGAGAGCAAAGGGCTATTCATATCTGCCACGAGGCAGAGGACGAGGGAAGAGACAGCAACAGGCAGCTCCTTCCCAGGAACAGAAGCCCTCCCCGGCTTCTACAAAAGCCTCAGCATGACGCTGGGGCTTCTCAAGCGGACTCGGGGGCGGTAGGCGGTCGTCTCAAGAATTACAGCGCGCAGTGGGCTCACTCGCAGGTAGATCCCTGGATCCTGCAGATAATTTCTCAGGGGTACAGGTTGGAATTAGAGACGTCTCCACCTCGCCGTTTCCTGAAGTCTGCTTTACCAACGTCCCCCTCCGAAAGGGAGACGGTTTTGGAAGCCATTCACAAGCTGTACTCTCAGCAGGTGATAGTCAAGGTACCTCTTCTACAGCAAGGGAAGGGGTATTATTCCACTCTATTTGTGGTACCGAAGCCGGATGGCTCGGTAAGGCCTATTCTAAATCTGAAGTCCTTGAACCTGTACATAAAGAAGTTCAAGTTCAAGATGGAGTCACTCAGAGCAGTGATAGCGAACCTGGAAGAAGGGGATTTTATGGTATCCTTGGACATCAAGGATGCGTATCTCCACGTTCCAATTTACCCCTCACACCAGGGGTACCTCAGGTTCGTTGTACAAAACTGTCACTATCAGTTTCAGACGCTGCCGTTTGGGTTGTCCACGGCACCTCGGGTCTTTACAAAGGTAATGGCCGAGATGATGATTCTTCTTCGAAGAAAAGGCGTATTAATTATCCCATACTTGGACGATCTCCTAATAAGGGCAAGGTCCAGAGAACAGCTATAGATGGGATTAGCACTATCTCAAGAGGTGCTAAAGCAGCACGGATGGATTCTGAATATTCCAAAATCCCAATTAATGCCGACAACTCGTCTGCTGTTCCTGGGGATGATTCTGGACACAGTTCAGAAAAAGGTTTTTCTTCCCGAGGAAAAAGCCAAGGAGTTATCCGACCTGGTCAGGAACCTCCTAAAACCAGGAAAGGTGTCTGTACATCAATGCACAAGAGTCCTGGGAAAAATGGTAGCTTCTTACGAAGCAATTCCGTTCGGCAGATTCCATGCAAGAATTTTTCAAAGGGATCGGTTGGACAAATGGTCAGGGTCGCATCTTCAGATGCACCTGCGGATAACCCTGTCGCCAAGGACAAGGGTATCTCTCCTGTGGTGGTTGCAGGAGGCTCATCTATTGGAGGGCCGCAGATTCGGCATACAGGATTGGATCCTGGTGACCACGGACGCCAGCCTGAGAGGCTGGGGAGCAGTCACACAGGGAAGAAACTTCCAGGGAGTGTGGACGAGCCTGGAAAAGTCTCTTCACATAAACATTCTGGAACTAAGAGCGATCTACAATGCTCTAAGCCAGGCGGAACCTCTGCTTCAAGGAAGACCGGTGTTGATCCAGTCGGACAACATCACGGCAGTCGCCCATGTAAACAGACAGGGCGGCACAAGAAGCAGGAGTGCAATGGCAGAAGCTGCCAGGATCCTTCGCTGGGCGGAGAATCACGTGATAGCTTTGTCAGCAGTATTCATCCCGGGCGTGGACAACTGGGAAGCAGACTTCCTCAGCAGACACGATCTTCACCCGGGAGAGTGGGGACTTCATCCAGAAGTTTTTCACATGCTAATAAACCGTTGGGAAAAACCAATGGTGGACATGATGGCGTCTCGCCTCAACAAAAAACTGGACAGGTATTGCGCCAGGTCAAGAGATCCGCAGGCAATAGCTGTGGACGCGCTGGTAACACCTTGGGTGTATCAGTCGGTGTATGTGTTTCCTCCTCTGCCTCTCATACCAAAGGTATTGAGAATTATACGGCGAAGAGGAGTAAGAACGATACTAGTGGCTCCGGATTGGCCAAGAAGGACTTGGTACCCGGAACTTCAAGAGATGGTCACGGACGAGCCGTGGCCTCTACCTCTGAGAAGGGATCTGCTCCAGCAGGGTCCGTGTCTCTTTCAAGACTTACCGCGGCTGCGTTTGACGGCATGGCGGTTGAACGCCAGATCCTAAAAGGAAAAGGCATTCCAGAAGAAGTCATTCCTACCTTGATAAAGGCAAGGAAGGAAGTCACCGCGAAACATTATCACCGTATTTGGCGAAAATATGTTGCGTGGTGCGAGGATCGGAGTGCTCCGACGGAGGAATTTCAACTGGGTCGTTTCCTACATTTCCTGCAATCAGGATTGTCTATGGGTCTCAAATTGGGATCTATAAAGGTTCAAATTTCGGCCCTGTCAATATTCTTCCAAAAAGAATTGGCCTCAGTCCCTGAGGTCCAGACTTTTGTCAAAGGAGTACTGCATATACAGCCTCCTGTGGTGCCTCCGGTGGCACCGTGGGATCTAAATGTAGTTTTAGATTTCCTCAAATCCCATTGGTTTGAACCACTAAAGAATGTGGATTTGAAATATCTCACATGGAAAGTGACTATGTTACTGGCCCTGGCTTCGGCCAGGAGAGTATCTGAACTGGCGGCTTTATCTTATAAAAGCCCTTATTTAATTTTCCATTCGGATAGGGCAGAGCTGCGGACGCGTTCGCATTTTCTCCCTAAGGTGGTATCAGCGTTTCACCTGAACCAGCCTATTGTAGTGCCTGCGGCTACAGACGACTTGGAGGACTCCAAGTTGTTAGACGTTGTCAGAGCCTTAAAAATATATATTTCAAGGACGGCTGGAGTCAGAAAATCTGACTCGCTGTTTATACTGTATGCACCCAACAAGTTGGGTGCTCCTGCTTCTAAGCAGTCGATTGCTCGTTGGATTTGTAACACAATTCAACTTGCACATTCTGTGGCAGGCCTGCCACAGCCTAAATCTGTTAAGGCCCATTTCACAAGGAAGGTGGGCTCATCTTGGGCGGCTGCCCGAGGGGTCTCGGCATTACAACTCTGCCGAGCAGCTACGTGGTCAGGGGAGAACACGTTTGTAAAATTTTACAAATTTGATACCCTGGCAAAAGAGGACCTGGAGTTCTCTCATTCGGTGCTGCAGAGTCATCCGCACTCTCCCGCCCGTTTGGGAGCTTTGGTATAATCCCCATGGTCCTTTCAGGAACCCCAGCATCCACTTAGGACGATAGAGAAAATAAGAATTTACTTACCGATAATTCTATTTCTCGGAGTCCGTAGTGGATGCTGGGCGCCCATCCCAAGTGCGGATTATCTGCAATACTTGTACATAGTTATTGTTAACTAATTCGGGTTATTGTTTAGGAAGCCATCTTTCAGAGGCTCCTCTGTTATCATACTGTTAACTGGGTTTAGATCACAAGTTGTACGGTGTGATTGGTGTGGCTGGTATGAGTCTTACCCGGGATTCAAAATCCTCCCTTATTGTGTACGCTCGTCCGGGCACAGTACCTGGCTGGAGTCTGGAGGGGGGTCATGGGGGGAGGAGCCAGTACACACCACCTGACCTGTAAAGGCTTTACTTTTGTGCCCTGTCTCCTGCGGAGCCGCTATTCCCCATGGTCCTTTCAGGAACCCCAGCATCCACTACGGACTCCGAGAAATAGAATTATCGGTAAGTAAATTCTTATTATCCAAAATACCTCTGGTCCCAAGCATTTTGGATAAGGGAGACTCAACCTGTAGTAGTAAATGCAAGAACACATTTTATAACTTTGACTATTTTAGAACTTGCAAAACATTTTATGTACTGATATAAGTCATTTTTGTTGAAAACAGGTATATATTTTAATCTGTATTCTTTCCTTACCTGCATCATAAAAGCAGTGAACATCCATTCCCAAACTATGTTGTCCTGAAGAAATGTAATTACATTTGGTTTCAGTTGTGAATATACCAACATGAACAAAAAATATTTTAAATGATTGGTACATAACACATAAACTATGTGAACATGTAATATTTTGATGAAAAAAAAAATGGTTGCACATAAGAATTGTTTTGTAGTTAATATATTACTGTTAATTACAAGGGTCATGAAAGATATGTTTGCATCAGAACTGATTACAATTAGCCTAATTCAGATCACATTGGATCTGAGGCTCATGTCGCAAAGTACCAATGTTTGGTACTTTGTGCATGCACCAGAACCATACTGCAACTGTCCTACATCAGTAGATTGACAGGGGGCAACGATGGCCTCAGTTTCCCAAAATGGAGGCGTGTCACCAGGACTGGTGCTAGGATGTTCAGCACTCCCCTGTAAAACTCTAAATTTGTGCCCTCTTCCATAAGGAGAAGAGCCTCACTGCTTCTCATACCCTCAGAGTCAAAAGGCACAAAGTGGGGAAAATAGAATTTTCAGTATCAGTGATTTGAAATCATCGATGGTGTATGACCAGTGGTAACTACTTTTACCATTATTGGTTTCCCGCCATCGATGATACAGAGATATCAAAAAAATATTTCTCCAGGTGTGTTAGGACATGGAGCATAGCTCTGCTCCCTGACACCCGCAAAGTCACACCCCGCGAGCCCTGATTGACCCACAACTCACTGAACATTAAAGTAAAGGTGACCATCTGTGGATTAAACCATTGATGGTTCCCTTACAAATGATTTTACACCATCAAGGTTATCCATCAATGGTAATGTACCAATGGTCATCGCTACCCAGGGCAACAGATTCTTCCGCTTTCCCCATAAAGAGAGTGACCCATAAAAGTCTCATCCCAACATCTCACCATAATTACATATAGCAATCTAGGGAGACTATTTTTTGTGTGGTTTTTTTCTAATATATTTTCTCTGACGTCCTAGTGGATGCTGGGGACTCCGTAAGGACCATGGGGAATAGACGGGCTCCGCAGGAGACTGGGCACTCTAAAGAAAGATTTAGGACTATCTGGTGTGCACTGGCTCCTCCCCCTATGACCCTCCTCCAAGCCTCAGTTAGATTTCTGTGCCCGGCTGAGCTGGATGCACACTAGGGGCTCTCCTGAGCTCCTAGGAAGAAAGTGTTTGTTAGGTTTTTTATTTTCAGTGAGACCTGCTGGCAACAGGCTCACTGCATCGAGGGACTAAGGGGAGAAGAAGCGAACCTACCTAAGTGGTGGTAGCTTGGGCTTCTTAGGCTACTGGACACCATTAGCTCCAGAGGGATCGAACACAGGACCCGACCTCGTCGTCCGTTCCCGGAGCCGCGCCGCCGTCCTCCTTACAGAGCCAGAAGCAAGAAGGTGTTCCGGAAAATCGGCGGCTGAAGACTTCTGTCTTCTCCAAGGTAGCGCACAGCACTGCAGCTGTGCGCCATTGCTCCTCATGCACACCTCACACTCCGGTCACTGATGGGTGCAGGGCGCTGGGGGGGGGGCGCCCTGAGCAGCAATACTGACACCTTGGCTGGCAAACTGGCACCATATATAGCCCCAGAGGCTATATAGGTGCTTTTTAACCCCTGCCAGAATCCATAAAAATGCGGGAGAAAGTCCGCGAAAAAGGGGCGGAGCTATCTCCTTCAGCACACTGGCGCCATTTTTCCCTCACAGCTCCGTTGGAGGGAAGCTCCCTGGCTCTCCCCTGCAGTCAATACACTACAGAAAGGGTTAAAAAGAGAGGGGGGGCACAATTTAGGCGCAGTATACAATATATATAGGCAGCTATAAGGGAAAACACTCTTTATATGTGATATCCCTGTGATATATAGCGCCCTGGTGTGTGCTGGCATACTCTCCCTCTGTCTCCCCAAAGGGCTTTGTGGGGTCCTGTCCTCTGTCAGAGCATTCCCTGTGTGTGTGCTGTGTGTCGGTACGGCTGTGTCGACATGTATGAGGAGGATAATGATGTGGAGGCGGAGCGAATGCCTGTAAATGTGATGTCACCCCCTGCGGGATCGACACCGGTGTGGTTGGACTTATGGAAGGATTACGTGAAAGTGTCAACTCCTTACACAAAAGGTCGACGACACAGAACAGCCGGCTACTCAGCTTGTGCCTGTTCCAGCGTCTCAAATGTCATGGGGGGCTCTAAAAACGCCCGCTACCTCAGATGGCAGAAACAGATGTCGACACGGATACCGACTCCAGTGTCGACGACGATGAGACTAGTGTACCCTCCAAATAGGTCCACCCGTTACATGATTGAGGCAATGAAAAATGTATTACACATTTATGATAATACCCCAGGTACCACATAAAAGGGTATTATGTTTGGTGAGAGAAAACTACCAGTAGTTTTTCCTGCATCTGAGAAATTAAATGAGGTGTGTGAGGAAGCGTGGTCTTCCCCCGGTAAGAAATTGATAATTTCTAAACGGTTATTGGCAGCGTACCCTTTCCAGCCAGAGGATAGGTCGCGTTGGGAAACACCCCATAGGGTAGATACAGCGCTTACACGCTTATCAGAAAAGGTGGCACTACCGTCTCCGGATACGGCCGCCCTGAAGGAACCTGCTGATAAAAAGCAGGGGGTTACCCTGAAAGATATAGTCACACACTCGGGCATTATATTGCGACCAGCCATTGCTTCGGCATGGATGTGCAGTGCTCCCGCTGCGTGGTCAGATTCCCTGTCGGAAAATAACTATGGATAGGGACAATATTTTCCTGACAATAGAGCATATAAAAGACGTGGTCTTATACATGCGTGATGCACAGAGGGATATTTGCCGGCTGGCATAAAAAATAAGCGCTAGGTCCATTGCCGCCAGACGGGGGTTATGGACTCGGCAATGGTCAGGCGATGCCGACTCGAATCGGCACATGGAAGTTTTGCCCTATAAGGGGGTAAAACTGTTTGGGGATGGTCTTTCAGACCTCGTTTCCACAGCTACTGCTGGGAAATCGACTTTTTTGCCACAGGCTACCCCACAACAAAAGAAAGCACCGTATCATCAAGTACAGTCCTTTCGGCCCCAGAAAAGCAAGAGGGCTAGAGGCTCATCCTTTCTGCCGAGAGGCAAAGGTAGAGGAAAAAGCTGCAGCACACAGCTAGTTCCCAAGAGCAGAAGTCCTCCCTGCGTCCGGTAAGTCCACAGCATGACGCTGGGGCTGCTCAGGCGGACCCGGGTACGGTGGGGGCCCGTCTCAGAAATTTCAGCGCCCAGTGGGCTCTCTCACATGGATCCCTGGGTCCTTCAAGTAGTATCTCAGGGGTACAGGCTGGAGTTCGAGACGTTCTTCCCCCCGCCGTTTCCTAAAATCTGCCTTACCGGCACCTCCCTCTGCCAGGGAGGCGGTGTTGGTGGCTATTCAACACTATAATCACAACAAGTGATTGTCAAGGTGCCCCTCCTTCAGCAAGGAAGGGGTTACTATTCCACAATGGTTGTGGTACCGAAACAGAACGGTTCGGTGAGACCCATCTTAAAATTAAAATACTTGAACTTTTATATCAGAAGATCCAAGTTCAAGATGGAATCGCTCAGGGCGGTTATTACGAGCCTGGACGAGGGGGATTACAGGGTCTCCCAGGACATCAAGGATGCGTACCTGCATGTCCCCATTTACCCTCCTCACCAGGAGTACCTCAGATGTGTGGTACAGGACTGTCACTATCAGTTCCAGACGCTGCCGTTGGAGTTGTCCACGGCACCGAAGGTCTTTACCAAGGTAATGGCCGAAATGATGATACTCCTTCGCAAGAAGGAAGTTTTTTTTATCCCATACTTGGACGATCTCCTGATAAAAGCGAGGTCCAAAGAACAGTTGGTAGTGGGGGTAGCACTCTCTCGGGAAGTGCTACAACAGCACGACTGGATTCTCAATATTCCAAAGTCACAGCTGGTCCCGACGACACGTCTTCTGTTCCTGGGAATGATTCTGGACACAGACCAGAAAAGAGTGTTTCTTCCAGTGGAAGCACACGAGTCCTGGAAAAAATGGTAGCTTCGTACGAAGCATAATTCCATTCGGAAGGTTCCACGCAAGGACGTTCCAGTGGGACCTGTGGGACAAATGGTCCGGGTCCCATCTACAGATACAACAGCGGATAACCCTGTCGGCAAGAAACAGGGTGTCGCTGCTGTGGTGGCTGCAGAGGGCTCATCTACTAGAGGGCCGCAGATTCGGAATACAGGACTGGGTCCTGGTGACCACGGAGGCCAGCCTTCGGGGCTGGGGTGCAGTCACACAGGGAAGAAATTTCCAAGGAGATTTCGCTTCACATAAATATTCTGGAGCTAAGGGCCATTTACAATGCCCTAAGCCAAGCAAGGCCCCTGCTTCAGAACCAGCCGGTACTGATCCAATCAGACAACATCACGGCGGTCGCCCATGTAAACAGACAGGGCGGCACAAGAAGCAGGATGGCGATGGCAGAAGCCACAAGGATTCTCCGATGGGCGACCAACACCCGGGAGAATGGGGACTTCTTCCAGAAGTTTTCCAAATGCGGGTAAACCGTTGGGAATGACCACGGGTGGACATGATGGCGTCCCGCCTCAACAAAAAGTTGAAAAGATATTGCGCCAGGTCAAGGGACCCTCAGGCGATCGCTGTGGACGCTCTAGTGACACCGTGGGTGTACCAGTCGGTTTATGTGTTTCCTCCTCTACCTCTCATACCCAAGGTACTGAGAATAAAAAGAATGCGAGGAGTAAAAACCATACTCGTGGTTCCGGATTGGCCAAGAAGAGCTTGGTACCCGGAACTTCAAGAGATGCTGGCAGAGGACCCTTGGCCTCTGCCGCTCAGACAAGACCTGCTGCAGCAGGGACCCTGTCTGTTCCAAGACTTACCGCGGCTGCGTTTGACGGCATGGCGGTTGAACACCGGATCCTAAAGGAAAAGGGTATTCCGGAGGAAGTCATCCCTACCCTGATCAAAGCCAGGAAGGATGTCACCGCAAGACATTATTACCGCATTTGGCGGAAATATGTTGCTTGGTGTGAGGCCATGAAGGCCCCGAAGGAGGAATTTCAACTGGGTCGATTCCTACACTTCCTGCAAGCAGGGGTGACGTTGGGCCTCAAATTGGGGTCCATCAAGGTCCAGATTTCGGCTCTGTCGATTTTCTTCCAGAAAGAACTGGCTTCACTGCCTGAAGTTCAGACTTTTGTCAAAGGAGTTCTGCATATTCAGCCTCCTTTTGTGCCCCCAGTGGCACCTTGGGATCTCAATGTGGTTTTGGCATTCCTGAAATCACATTGGTTCGAACCACTTAAGACTGTGGAATTAAAATATCTCACGTGGAAAGTGGTCATACTGTTGACCTTGGCTTCGGCCAGGCGGGTTTCAGAATTGGCGGCTTTGTCTTGTAAAAGCCCTTATCTGATTTTCCAGATGGATAGGGCAGAATTGAGGACTCGTCCTCAGTTTCTTCCGAAGGTGGTCTCAGCTTTTCACTTGAACCAACCTATTGTGGTGCCTGCGGCTACTAGGGACTTGGAGGATTCCAAGTTGCTGGACGTAGTCAGGGCCCTGAAAATGTATGTTTCCAGGACGGCTGGAGTCAGAAAAACTGACTCGCTGTTTATCCTGTATGCACCCAACAAGCTGGGTGCTCCTGCTTCTAAGCAGTCTATTGCGCGCTGGATTTGTAGCACTATTCAGCTGGCGCATTCTGCGGTAGGATTACCGCAGCCTAAATCAATAAAAGCCCATTCCACAAGGAAGGTGGGCTCATTTTGGGCGGCTGCCCGAGGGGTCTCGGCTTTACAACTTTGCCGAGCAGCTACTTGGTCAGGGGAAAACACGTTTGCTAAATTCTACAAATTTGATTCCCTGGCTGAGGAGGACCTGGAGTTCTCTCATTCGGTGCTGCAGAGTCATCCGCACTCTCCCGCCCGTCTGGGAGCTTTGGTATAATCCCCATGGTCCTTACGGAGTCCCCAGCATCCACTAGGACGTCAGAGAAAATAAGATTTTACTCACCGGTAAATCTATTTCTCGTAGTCCGTAGTGGATGCTGGGCGCCCATCCCAAGTGCGGATTGTCTGCAATACTTGTACATAGTTATTGTTACAAAAATCGGGTTTTGTTGTGAGCCATCTCTTCAGAGGCTCCAATTGTTATCATACTGTTAACCGGGGTTCCTATCACGTGTTATATGGTGTGATTGGTGTGGCTGGTATGAGTCTTACCCGGGATTCAAAATCCTTCCTTATTGTGTCAGCTCTTCCGGGCACAGTTCCTAACTGAGGCTTGGAGGAGGGTCATAGGGGGAGGAGCCAGTGCACACCAGATAGTCCTAAATCTTTCTTTAGAGTGCCCAGTCTCCTGCGGAGCCCGTCTATTCCCCATGGTCCTTACGGAGTCCCCAGCATCCACTACGGACTACGAGAAATAGATTTACCGGTGAGTAAAATCTTATTTTTTCTTTTTGAATTTGAGTTGACTTACTATATGCCAATCATTATTAATTGATTTCTGTATGTAAACTACACAGTAGAAAAGTGCAAACACTACATCATTGACAATCATACTTGTTATAATAGGTATGATAATACAGTACATTTATACTTCTTACTCTAGATCCATGATGGTCTGAATGCTATTCCCTGCACTGCAACAGAGAAAGAAGACTGCAGCCTAAGTCTCACACCTCAGCAACTGTATCAAGTAGTTATTGGTAAGACTTGTGAAATAAGAATGTGAAAGGCCTCCAGCAATAATTGTTCTTTTCAGTATATATTCTAACTTAATATGTTCAACTATATAATTAATGCAAAGATAAATATATATATAATAAGAGTTATTTGAAAATTCATTTAGGAATTGCTTGAAACACAACTAAATAAAAATGCTCCATGGCTTAAACAATTTTCTTTTTGAATTTTTTATAATGACATTTATATTTTGCAAATTTTACAGGTCCTTCCACAATAGACTTTGGAGACGTCTGTGTTCGTTCCACATCTGTCAAAGAAATGAATGTCATAAATAGCCTGCACACGTACATCTGGGTTCAGGTAGAAATTGATTGTGATGAGCTGCAGCAAACAAGCCCACTTTCTCATGTTGTACCACCGATGTCAAAGACTGAGATCCCTGTCGTCTTTGAAACAAATTCATTGGGAAAATTTAAGAAGTAAGAACAGATGTTGTTGTTGTTGTTTTGAATTTTAATTCAATATTATTAAAGGAATACAAAATAAAAAAGACAAAGTGTGGGATTGCAGCACCAGTTCAATAAGCAGACATAAAACACAATAATAATTAAATGAACACATTATAAGACAACAATATATAGGCACATAACCCAGAAGTGCAGAATGGGCCAGGGTGAGCAGGGGATCAACCTAAATACTTCTACCTTGGAAAACATAAATTATTAACTTGTTCAGGAAAGGACACTTGGAAGTGAGACAGGTCATTATGTGGGACCAAAACTCCCTCCATGTGTTTTATGGTAGTTTTATAGGATGGGGTACCACAGAGCTCCAACCAACCTTTTCTTCTGCAAGATACTCTTGGAAAGTCTTATTTTTTATTCCTTCTCCATATAAAATGCCATTGCCTTGGTAGCATTGCTATTAAGCATATTGGTATAACATGAAACTACAGTGCCAGGACTAATCCCCTGTATTCACAAATATACTATTGAATCAAGCTGCTATTTCTGTATATTTTACTCATTTATTAAATTGGAAAGTGTTTCCTTGGCTTGGTGTTGATATTTAAAGGATATCTATCTATCTATCTATCTATCTATCTATCTATCTATCTATCTATCTATCTATCTATCTATCTATCTATCTATCTATCTCAAAATTAGTGCGAAGGTTTTTTTGTGGTGTGTGTGTGTGTGTGTGTGTGTGTGTGTGTGTGTTAATATAGAATAAACTTGAAAAACAAATGCAGAATTACTTTTTTGGTTTTGTGTAGAGGCCTGCAATGTCTCAAAAACTTAAAACTTTGCTACCACTGTTTGAAAGGAATTTGCTGGTTTTGTGGTAAGCTTTCTAGGAATACATCTCAGGCCAAAACTGTATCCAGGGGCGGATTGGGATGTAAAACCAGCCCGGGAAATTTATGGAAGCAGCCCTAATGGGGGTGTGGTCTGATGACGGGACAGGGTATATTGAGAGAGGCGGGGTCCCTCCTCATAGGGCCTGATTGTATGCAGTTGCGGCCTTCCTTGTGTATTTTGCAGCAGTTGTGTATGAGACCAGGGGTGCATTGGGAACTAAAAGTGCCCCTGTAAAATTTTGCATAAGTTGCCTGACATGGGCAGCACAAGAGGTATAACATACCGAGTAGCCATGGCAGTATCACTGGATGGCAGAGTTGCTGTACTGCAGAGATAGAATAACAATGAATGGGGACAATGCAGCGTACTCAGTGCGCTGAGCTGCCTGTCATGTGGGGGGGGGGGGGGGGTGTCACACGACAACACACAAAACAGGCCGCACATACACGTTGGCCTACCAGGAATCTTCCTGGTAAACCCTATGGCCAATCCGCCCCTGACTGTATCTACAGTATGAGGACAATTGAAGTGAAAATGAATGTCCCCAGAGATCACAAGAGACACTTTCATATGCTTATCCATCATGTGTAATTCTTTGTGAAGAAAAGAAGTCTAGTTTATGGTTTACAATAAATATTAACTAGCATGTGTTGTGATTGTAACTATCTTTTACATCTTCAAGGTATCTTATACATTGATGCTAATAATGCTACTTAACAATGGGCAATTGAACTCAAACTAGTTGTACAGACACTTTTTTCCCCATTGTTTATCTTCTGTTAAGTGTTATTTCTGTTATGTGTCTTCCAATATGGTAAATTTATTGTTCCTGCCCTCTTTATGAGAGATATAGGGTAGGCATAGAGAATGTGTATTTATAAGTGTGGAGTTTTAGAAGTGGCAGTGTTGCCTATAGCAACCAATAAGATTCTAACTATTATTTTCTGTAACGTGCTAGATAAATGTTAAGTAAAATCTGATTGGTTGCCATGGGCAACATCTCCACTTCTAAAAAATGGTACTTTAGTATATATACCTCTATGTGTTTGGTACTACAACTATCAGAGAGTAAGACCAGTGAAAATCAAGAAAAATAAATATAATAATAAAATGAAACTAAGCTTTCTCTCAGGAATTATATTTTTCCTGTAGAGAAGACAAAAGACCACAAAAACCAGGTGCAGAAAACATTTACAAACAGTATATAAAAAAGTTAATATGTAAATCTACAGATTGTGTTGCTGGTCCTAATAAAGGATCTGTATGTCCAATGTCAGACTGGGGCATGAAGGGCTCGCCAGGGAAAGCAATCATAAGCACATTCAAAGGGGCGTGGTCATTTACCAGAGGGAGTGAGGTCATCTACCCAGGAGAAGTGGCCAGCCATTATAAAGGTTGTGTTCAGTCCTTGCAGGACATGATTCTTGCCATAGTGCAGTATCGCCTTGATTAGCAGCTCACATGATATACACATGTCCCACCTCGCAATTTTGATTTTGTGGAGTGCAATTAAGCAAGACTGAACAAACATCAAGCTATTTATCCCAAACATCCTTTGGCAACTAAAAACAAACTATATAATGATGCCATAATTTAAATTGCTTATTCCGAAATCTAGTTATAACTAGGGGTGAGCCGGTTCGGTCCCCGACAGACTGCACTGTCTGTTAACTATACTCTTATATTAATTATTTATTTATTTATTTATTAACAGTTTCTTATATAGCGCAGCAGATTCCGTTGCACTTTACAATTGGACACAATGATACAACAAAACTGATTAATAAACAAACAGTCAGAGGTAGGAAGTATACAGTCAGAGGTATACAGTTTGTGTGTTAATATTAATATGTTGTATACAGCCATCCCTGTACAGTATGTTAAATATTTTGAACTGTATACTGCCAGCCTTGTGTGTTGCTATTAATATTTCTGCTGTGGGGTACACTGGGCTCCACAAGGATAGACATAGGGGTGTAGAGTAGGATCTTGATCCGGAGCACCAACAGGCTCAAAAGCTTTGACCTTCTTCCCAAGATGCATAGCGCCGCCTCCTATATCACCCCGCCTCCGTGCACAGGAGCTCAGTTTGTAGTTGGTGCTTGCAGTGCAAGCATGTGACAGGAAGAGCTGCTCACAGCAGCTCTAGAAAAAGCTTTTCTGAGGGAAAAAAGACTACAAGGGCTGCAGCAGAGGCACAGATTGTGCTGGATGTCAATAGACATTGCCTGCTGCAGCTCCATCTCTCCCCCAGCGGCGCTGTACACTCCCGTGCCCTGGTTGCCGGGTACCTACATCAGGAAGCTCCGGTTTTCTTCCAAGTTAGTCACACACAGCTGGAGCTCTCCGGGATCGCGTGGCCGCACTTCGGGAGGAGGTAAGTGGGTCCGCTCGCACTTTATCGCGATCCGGCGTGGCCGATGGGAGGCGGGCCGCGCACGCTGGCGGTGGACACTGTGGCAGTACAGGCGATCCCACTAGATCACCAGGGCATGGGTGCAGGTCAGGTTTTCTCTCTAAACCTTTTTTACAAGTAGCCTGCAGTACCCGGTGGTTTTGCCAGCAGAGGGGATAAGGCTTAGACCTGGAGCCCCCCCACCCCCAGCCCCAGGGTGCCATTTCCCGCAAATGTTCCCGCCCTGGAGCTGCATATCTGTCTCTCCCTCATTCCCTAGCAGTGTCTGTGGCGCCATTATCCCTCAGCTCACTGTTCCTGGGAATGCTTAGGCAAATCCTCCTATGTAAAGCCGCCAGGTTGTCAGTGCTGTGACTTTACAAGACACTTAAGTATTCTACCTGCCTTTTTTAGTCAGTGTTAGTAAGAAAGAGTGCACTTAGTCAGGGTTTCCTAGTACAATTACCCTGTGATATACATCCAGTTCTTACTGTGTACTGTTATATCTATTGTTATATAGCTGTGTAAGCTAGTCCAGTGCAGTATTATTGTTAGTAATAACCTCTGCATTGTACAGACTGTGACTATTTGTGTGTGCATTTGATAGCTGAGTGGTGTCCATTTCGTGTCTTTCACTCAACCTGCTATCCCTATATTCTATAACCTGAGGGGGCTTGGTGCATCAGGTTTTATCTAATATAGGATTTTTACAAAGATATACTGTATTACGTATTTTTCTCTGTGATTTTGTCACCATATCTCTCCTTTATCTCTGCTGGTGCTGACTACACTGCGCAGGGGTTTGGGCTAGAGGTATTGTGCTGCTGACAAATTGTACTGTGTTACCTGATACTGCAAGTTATATCATGTCTGCTTCTGAGGGTAACTGTTCTGGGGCTGAACACACTGCCGGTATTGCTGAAGCCGCAGATACCTATGAGGAGAATATAGCAGCTTTGGGCTCTGGTTCTGGGGGCTCCTTGCCCCCCAGTGGGACGGTGGCAACGGGGGCAAATAATGACCCGACGTGGGCCACTTTATCCACGCTTCTGCATATGCTAGTTCATAAACTAACACCCCCTATGGGATCCCCAATGCCGGTGCAACCGTTTGTGGTCCCTGCAGCTAACCCGCCATGGGCGGACGATTTATCTGCTCAAATAAAGAAGTTGAACCAGTCCCTGACTACTAAAAAGTCTGACCGGCGCTCGCCTACGTCCAAGTGGTCCTCTAAGCGAGCGCTTGTCTCCTCACAATCCACTGCTGTCGCTGACACCTCGTCGGATGAAGACGGCACTTACACTGACCCCACAGGTTCTGACTCAGATACGGCTGATGGGGAGGGTGGTTCACATGTGGATGTTCCTAATCTTTTGGAGGCTATTAAGTTGATTTTACAGTTTACGGATGATCCCGAGCCATCCGTTGCTCCTAAGAAACCAGATAGGTTCAAGCGTTAGAAGGTGATTAAACAAGTTTTACCTCACTCTGACCACCTAATTGATATACGTCAGGAACCCTGGGAAAACCCGGGTACGAAGTTTGTGCCTCAAAAGAAGATGCTGGCTCGCTATTCCCCTCGTGCCGGAGCTGTCTAAGAATTGGGAAACGCCTCCTCCAGTGGACTCACATGTGGCTAGGATGGTGGTTTCCTCAGCTCTACCGGTCACCACCGTCACGTCTCTAAAAGAGCCTACGGATAAACGTGTGGAGGGTTGTCTGAAAGCGATTTACACCCTCACGGGTGCTGCACAAAGGCCCACTATTGCAGCTACTTGGGCTGCAGAGGCCATTGAAGCATGGGCCTTGGAGTTAGATGCTGAAATCTCCTCTGACCATGCTAGACAATACTTGTCTTATATTGTCACAGCTTCTCGTATTAAAGAGGTGGCTTCTGATGCCGGTATCCTGGCAGCCTAGGCCTCTACTACGTCAGTCCTGGCTCGCCGGATATTGTGGCTGAGATCCTGGTCTGTGGATCTGGACTCTAGAAAAACCCTGGAGGTACTACCTTTTAAGGGAGATATTCTGTTTGGGGAGGATTTAAATAAGATTGTGGCTGACTTGGCTACTGCCAAAACTGCCTGTCTGCCAAGTACTGCTCCTTCTGTGTCGAAGGCTAAAGGTACTTCCTTTCGCCCCTTTCGTCCTTCAGGTAAAGCAAAAGGCTAGGCGTACAACAAGCAGGCCTGCACTTCCAAACCTGGTGAGCCTAAGCCCAAAAGAGCCTGGGCGGCCCGTCAGCCAGCTTCCAAGACAGATAAGCCTGCCGCATGATGGGGCTGGCCTTCCTCTGGGGGATCCCAGGGTGGTGGGCATGGCTTCTAGGGTATACCCAGGAATGGTTGAAGACCACTTCAGATGCCTGGGTACGGGAAGTCGTCACTCGAGGTTACGCCATAGCCTTCAAAAACCGACCCCCTCATCGATTTTGTCAGACAGATGTCCCGTTGGACAAGACAAAGGCAAACACTCTACATTCGGTGGTACAGACCCTCCTGGATACAGGAGTCGTAGTACAGGTGCCTCTTGCGCAGAGGGGCCGGGGGTACTATTCTCCGCTGTTTCTAGTCACGAAACCGAATGGGTCCTCCCGGCCCATTCTCAACCTCAAGGCATTGAACAGGTTTGTGAAGGTTTCCAAGTTCCGGATGGAAACCCTTCGCTCTATAGTTCTGGCCTTGGAACCTGGGGACTTCATGGTCTCCCTGGATATACAGGATGCTTACCTGCATATTCCTATAGCAGTGTCTCATCAGCAATACCTGAGATTTGCGATTGGCAACTACCATTACCAGTTTCGGGCATTACCTTTTGGTTTAACAATGGGTCCATGAGTCTTTACAAAAGTCATGGCGGTGATGACGGTGGTACTCCGCCGTCAAGGGGTCAGGATACTGCCGTATTTGGACGACTTGTTAATCCTGGCAAATTCCTCAGAACTTCTCCTGCATCATCTAGATGTGACGGTCCGGTTTCTGCAAGCCCACGGGTGGCTCATCAACTGGAAGAAGTCATCCCTGATCCCTGCTCAGAGCATGGTGCATCTGGGAGCACTATTGGACACTCACAACCAGATGCACCAAGGAGGAGTCCCTACTCTCGATCAATATTATGGAGTTTCGGGCGGTCTTCAATGCCTTGAACCTAGCCCAGCATTTAATTCAGAACCGTCCTGTTCAAGTACAGTCGGACAACGCCACCACAGTGGCTTACATAAATCATCAAGGCGGCACTCGAAGCCGCCTAGCAATGAAGGAAGTCTCACGGATTCTACAGTGGGCAGAACGCCATTTACCGGCCATATCGGCAATATTCATTCTGGGAGTCCTGAATTGGGAAGCGGACTTTCTCAGTCGTCAGGACGTGCATGCCGGCGAGTGGGGCCTCCATCCAGAAGTATTTAAACTCCTAGTGGAAAGGTGGGGCCTTCCAGACGTAGATCTGATGGCATCTCGACACAATCACAAGGTTCCGGTCTTCGGAGCAAGGACAAGGGATCCTCAAGCTGCATTTGTGGATGCGCTGGCGGTACCGTGGAGGTTTCTGCTGCCGTACGTGTTCCCTCCGGTGTCACTCCCGCCCAGGGTAATTCGGAAGTTCAAGCAAGAAAAAGGAATTCTGCTTCTCATAGCTCCAGCGTGGCCCAGACAGCAATGGTTCTCAGACCTGCAATTCCTATCGTCAGAGCGTCCAATTTTACTTCCACAACGCCCAGACCTCCTCATTCAGGGCCCCTGTGTCTACCAGGAACTAGCCCGGCTGTCTTTGACGGCGTGGCTCTTGAAGCTTCCGTCTTAAGGGCTAAAGGGTTTTCTGAGGCGGTCATTCAAACTATGTTGCGGGCCCGGAAACCGGCTTCTGCTCAGATTTACTATAGGGTCTGGCATTCTTACTTTGTTTGGTGCGCATCTAACAATTATGACGCTTCCAAGTTTAGTATAGCCAAGTTCTTGGCTTTTCTTCAGCAAGGCCTGGACTTAGGCCTGCATCTGGCCTCCCTCAAGGTTCAAATATCTGCCTTGTCGGTGTGGTTTCAGAGAAAAATTGCGACCTTACCTGATGTGCATACCTTTACTCAGGGCGTGTTGCGTATCCAACCTCCCTATGTCCCGCCTGTGGCTCCTTGGGACTTGTCGGTGGTTTTGGGGGCATTACAAGAGTCTCCGTTTGAACCTCTTGGTTCAGCTGACCTTAAGTGGCTTTCCCTTAAGGTGGTGTTTCTGCTGGCTATTGCTTCAGCTAGAAGAGTGTCGGATCTGGGTGCTTTGTCCTGTAGTTCCCCATATCTGATATTTCACCGTGACCGGGCGGTTCTTAGGACTCGTCCCGGCTATCTACCTAAGGTGGTTTCTTCGTTCCACCTTAATCAGGAGATTGTAGTTCCGGCACTTGTTTCTCCTGATCTGTCTCCCAAAGAGCGGTCTTTAGATGTGGTACGGGCTCTCCGTATCTATGTGAAGAGAACTGCTCCTATTAGGAAATCTGATTCTCTTTTTGTTGTGTTTGGGTTTCTCAAACAGGGCTGGCCTGCTCACAAGCAAACTCTGGCCAGATGGATTAGAATGGTGATTGCACATGCTTATGGTCTCTGTGTCCTGATCACATTAAGGCCCATTCTACTCGGTCTGTTGGACCTTCTTGGGCGGCTCAACGTGGTGTGACCCTTGAACAATTGTGCAAGGCGGCTACGTGGTCCTCTGTGAACACGTTCATAAGGTTCTATGCCTTCGATACTGCTTTTCCCAGGATGCTTCATTTGGACGCAGGGTTCTTGTGCCCACTACAGTGCGTCCCCTCCCATAAGGAACTGCTTTAGGACATCCCCTATGTCTATCCTTGTGGAGCCCAGTGTACCCCGCAGCAGAAAACTAGTTTTATGGTAAGAACTTACCTTTGTTAAAACTCTTTCTGCGAGGTACTCTGGGCTCCACAAGGCGCCCACCCTGACGCACTTAGCTTCTTTGGGTTGGTATGGCAGTAGCCGCTGACACTTCTCCTGTCGGGACAGTGTGGTGTTTGTGGCAACTGGCAATTGTCGTCTCTTTTACTTGCTACTGCATTGGGCTGGTTAACAAAACTGAGCTCCTGTGCACGGAGGCGAGGTGATATAGGAGGCGGCGCTATGCATCTTGGGAAGAAGGTCAAAGCTTTTGAGCCTGTTGGTGCTTCGGATCAAGATCCTACTCTACACCCCTATGTCTATCCTTGTGGAGCCCAGGATACCTCGCAGAAAGAGTTTTAACAAAGGTAAGTTCTTACCATAAAACTTGTTATTGTATACAGCATCCCTTTACAGTATGTTAAATATTTTGTACTGTATACAGCCAGCTATGCATGTGGCAGCAGCTTTGGACCCAGTGTATACAGTGTATCAGCAGAGCACTGTTAACTAAACAGGAAGGCTGTAAGCTGCGGCTGGGACAATTCAGCCAGCCAGTCTTCTGAGCTACTCTCGACTGAAAGGGGGAGGAGCGGTATAGATTTGTAGCAGCGCTCTAGAATAAGATTGTGTGCATGATTGAGAGTGCTGCTCAGTTGTGGAACAATGAAGGAATCTTGCGATTGTCCACCATGGTGAGTGGGCTCTGTGTGTGTCCACCTTCTAGGTGGCCCTGTCCTCTGATTTAGTTCAGTTGCCAGCTTTCTGCATCCTTCTTCTACTAAAACGTGGGGTGCTCCTGAGATTGTCACTCTAGTCACATAGACAGGACATCGTTGAGAGTAAAACTATGGCTGGCCACTAATATTTTCAGATAACCAATGCAGCTGCAGATCCAGCCTCATGCTCAAACACCACTATGAAACTCAGCAGTATAAAAGAAATTTAAATTTCTGGACACCACTCTTCCAGGATTGCTGACACTCCCGACAGATGTTATAAATTCCAGCAATTCCAGAAAGGTGCCAACCCTACTCCCAAATTCTGGATATAATGCTACAGTGAAAGAAGAAGGCAGTGATAGAGGGTACTTCCCCTTTATTGTCCCCTGAGCTTTGTAAATAAACAAACAACTGATGGAGTTAGCTGTTATATACTATGTGTGTAATACTAAATGTCCCCGTTTATAAGTGATAGCCATTTTGTTGTTGCCCGGGAAGTGTAATAATAAACTGTAAGTTTTCCAGTCATTCTTATAGCAACTGCAACCTAACTGAGATCCTCTGCTGCTGCCTGCTGATAATAGCAGCAGCAGAGAGGTCCCCTAGTGCCAAACAATCCAGCCTTGAAAGGCCCCCGACGGTCACTCTACATATGTTTTGAGTTTGACATTCTGGGACCGTCCACCTGCAGTAGATGGCAGGGAACTTGTCACGATCCGGGTATCTGGACGCCATTTCTTACCCATCAGATGCCTCCTAAGGTTGGCTCAGCGCTCCAGGACCGGATCCCATCTGTTATCCTGATGTTTACATTCCTGTATCCTCTCCTGTCACTCTGAGACGCGGTCACAGTAAACGCCATATTACACCAGGCAAGGCGTCTCCCGCAGCCTCCGCCGCCGTCCCTGAGCTTCTGCATGCAGAGTGTCTGAGTGGCGATTACGTCAGCCGCGGCCTCCGCTGTGTCCGCGTGGTTGGATGTGCACCTGTCAGCTTGGCGCCTCCAGTCTCCGGTGGCCAGCGCCGCCATTACTGTTTTCATTACCACATGGATTACAAACCAAACTTCCCTCCAAGTGTCTGCATGGGCGCAGCCATCTTGGATTCTGTCAGCTGATCATTTCCACCAATCTGTTCTTAGTATTGATAATCTGCATAATTGCCTAGCCAATCCCTTCCTTGCTGCAGGTATAAATACACTGTGCCTGAGCAAGGAAGGCGTCAGTGCTTTGGTTGTCAAACCTAGTTCCTGTTTGTCTCTCTTCTGTGATTGTCTTCCAGGTTCCAGCTCCTGTCTCAAGACTTCCACCATAGAGACCCGCACCAGCATTCCACCTGCGGTGTAGCCTGACTCTCCGATCCATTGTGGATTCATCTGTTTCCAGCTACAACATTACCTGCTTCCAGCCCAGCTTCCAGCAGAGTACAGCTTCTCTTAAAGGGCCGGTGTCCTTTCTACAGTTTACCACTCTCCACCGGTATTATTATTTCTCCGCTCTCAAACTCTACATTTCATTCATATTGCATCGCTCTCAAGCTTCATTTATTATCTAACTGGTTCCAGCCAGTATCCACTCCGTGCCAACATCTGTCTGGTTCCAACCAGAACCCACAGCAGCTATTTTATTTACAGCAGTCCAGCTTTCCCTGGAACACCAGCTGGTACGATCCTGGGCTTTCTTCATTGCTACAGTCAGGCCTGGTAAGGACTTTCCAACTCGCAGATAATAAGAACTGTCTCATACTACCAGAGCTCTGTGGCCCCTGCCACCCTGTAGTACCCAGGAACTGTATTATTTCTCTGCTGATTTTATGTTTCTTTTACTGCTACTGTGATGCATGGAGTTTGTCATAAATAAACATCATTGACTTTTATTCAAGTTGTCGTGGTCACGCCTTCGGGCGGTTCTTCTTCATGTTACTTACATGTCCAGGGGTCTGATACAACCTCCCAGGTTCCGGTACATCTCAGCCCCTACAACTGAGGCTGCCTCCCGTCAGCTCAGGCCCTCAGTTGTGACAGTAAGCACTGACCTAATGAATCCAGCCGGAGACCAGGATCAAGCGGCCAGGCCGATGCAAGAACTGGCAGCCCGACTAGAACATCAGGAGGCTGCACAGTGCCACATCATCCGCTGTCTCCAGGATCTCTCTACTCGGCTGGATGGGATTCAGACAACTCTCCGTGGATCAGGCGCTTCTGGTGCGTCAACCACAGTGACTCCAGCTATAACCCCACCCACCTTACCCATTTCTGCTCCACGTCTTCATCTTCCAACGCCAGCAAAATTTGACGGATCTCCAAGATTCTGCAGGGGATTTCTCAACCAGTGTGAGATTCAGTTTGAGCTACAACCTGGCAATTTTCCCAGTGACCGTACAAAAATTGCCTACATTATTTCTCTTCTCAGTGGCTCAGCCCTTGATTGGGCATCACCGTTATGGGAGAGGTCCGACACCCTGCTATCTTCTTACACTGCATTTGTGTCAACATTCAGGCGCATCTTCGACGAGCCAGGCCGGGTAACCTCAGCTTCATCCGAGATTCTCCGTTTACGCCAGGGGTCACGTACTGTAGGACAATATCTGATACAGTTCCAGATCCTGGCATCCGAACTGGCATGGAACGACGAGGCCCTGTATGCTGCATTCTGGCATGGCTTATCTGAGCGTATTAAAGATGAGTTAGCTACCAGAGACTTACTCTCTAAGTTAGATGAGCTAATCTCACTCTGCACGAAAGTTGATTTACGTTTCAGAGAGAGAGCAACTGAGCGTGGAAGATCATCTGCTCCAAAATCTTCTCCTCCTCCTTGCCAACTGTCACCAACTAAAGATGAGCCCATGCAAATTGGCCGTTCCCGTTTAACTCCTGCTGAGCGCCGAAGACGTCTCTCCGAGTCTCTCTGTCTTTATTGTGCAGCTCCGTCTCACACCATTAATGCCTGTCCCAAACGTCCGGGAAACTCCAAATCCTAGCTCGCCAAGGAGAGGGCCGGCTAGGAGTAATGATCTCCTCTCCATCTCCTCAAGATTGTAATCTCCCAGTCTCGCTTCAAGTTGCTCAACGTTATCGGAACGTCATTGCCCTCCTTGATTCCGGAGCAGCTGGGAACTTTATTACCGAAGCCTATGTTAAACGGTGGTCCCTACCCACCGAGAGACTTCCTTCGTCCATTTCTTTAACTGCCGTGGATGGCAGCAAAATTTTTGATGCAGTTATTTCTTTAAGGACTCTACCAGTTCGTCTGAGAGTGGGAGTTCTTCATTCCGAACTTATTTCTTTTTTAGTGATTCCAAGAGCCACACATCCTGTGGTCCTGGGCCTTCCATGGCTCCGTCTTCACAATCCTACAATTGATTGGACGACTACGCAAATCCTGGCATGGGGTTCCTCCTGTGCTGAGACATGTTTGTTTAAAGTATTGCCTGTCTGTTCTTCCTCCCCCAGGTCGTCTGATGTTCCACCTCCTCCATATCAAGATTTCACGGATGTGTTCAGTAAAGCTTCTGCTGATATCCTTCCTCCTCATAGAGAATGGGACTGCCCGATTGATCTCGTTCCAGGGAAGGTTCCACCTCGAGGCCGAACTTATCCGTTGTCTCTGCCTGAGACGCATTCTATGGAGGAATACATTAAAGAGAACCTAGCAAAGGGGTTCATTCGACCTTCTTCTTCTCCAGCCGGCGCAGGCTTCTTTTTTGTAAAGAAGAAAGATGGTGGTCTGCGGCCGTGCATCGACTACAGAGGTTTGAACGACATTACCATCAAGAACCGTTATCCTTTACCCCTGATTACTGAGCTCTTTGACAGAGTTAGCGGAGCTACCATCTTTACAAAGCTGGACTTGAGAGGTGCATACAATCTCATCCGGATCCGTGAGGGTGACGAGTGGAAGACCGCCTTTAACACCCGTGACGGACATTATGAGTACCTCGTCATGCCCTTCGGATTGAGCAATGCTCCAGCTGTCTTCCAGCATTTTGTCAATGAGATCTTCAGAGACATTCTATACCGTCATGTCGTGGTCTATCTAGACGATATCCTCATTTTTGCCAACGATTTAGAGGAACATCGTTTTTGGGTTAAAGAGGTTCTGTCCCGTCTCCGTGTCAATCATCTCTATTGCAAATTAGAGAAATGCGTCTTTGAAGTCAAGTCCATTCCGTTTCTAGGGTACATTGTGTCCGGTTCCGGACTAGAGATGGATCCTGAGAAACTACAAGCAATCCAAAATTGGCCGGTACCCTTAACCCTCAAAGGGGTCCAGAGGTTCTTAGGGTTCGCCAACTATTACCGAAAGTTTATACGAGACTTTTCCACCATTGTGGCGCCTATTACTGCTTTCACTAAGAAGGGTGCTAACCCGTCCAAGTGGTCTGAAGAAGCCATGCAAGCATTTCATCTTTTAAAACAAAGGTTCATCTCTGCGCCTGTTCTGAAACAGCCTGACATCGACTCTCCTTTCATCTTAGAGGTGGATGCCTCCTCCGTTGGAGTAGGAGCGGTGTTATCTCAGAGGGCTAAAGATGGCCATTTACACCCTTGCAGTTTCTTCTCCCGGAAGTTCTCCCCAGCTGAGCGCAACTATGCCATTGGCGACCAGGAGTTGCTAGCCATCAAGCTCGCTCTAGAAGAGTGGAGGTATCTGTTGGAGGGAGCTTCTCATTCAATCACCATACTTACAGACCACAAGAACCTTTTATATCTGAAAGGCGCACAATGTCTCAACCCTCGTCAGGCCAGATGGGCACTTTTGTTTTCCAGGTTCGACTTTAAACTCCAGTTCTGTCCGGGCTCTCAGAATCGCAAGGCCGATGCCCTTTCCCGCTCATGGGAGCTAGAAAATGAGTCAGAGTCTTCAGACAAGCATCCTATTATAAATCCGTTGGCATTCTCCACGGTAGGGATGGACTCTACGCCCCCATCAGGGAAAAGTTTTGTGAAACCGATGCTAAGGAAGAAGCTCATGCATTGGGCCCATGCTTCCCGTTTTGCCGGACATACAGGTATCCAAAAAACCCTGGAGTTTATCTCTAGGTTCTATTGGTGGCCAACTCTGAAAAAGGACGTCTTGGAGTTTATTGCATCTTGCCCAAAGTGTGCTCAACATAAGGTATCCCGCCAGTCGCCTGCGGGGCAACTGGTTCCACTATCTGTTCCCCGTCGACCTTGGACCCATTTGTCGATGGATTTTATTACAGACTTACCCATGTGCAACAAGTTCAATACCATCTGGGTGGTAGTTGACCGGTTCACCAAGATGGCACACTTCATTCCTCTCACCGGTCTTCCGTCAGCTTCCAAGTTGGCTCAAGTATTCATACAAGAGATCTTCCGACTCCACGGTCTTCCTGAAGAAATTATCTCAGATCGAGGAGTTCAATTCTGGCGAAGTTTATGTCAAGTCCTCCAAGTCAAGCTAAAGTTTTCCACGGCTTACCATCCTCAGACCAATGGTCAAACCGAGAGGGTGAATCAGGACTTGGAGGCCTTCCTCCGCATCTATGTGTCCTGCTCTCAAGATGACTGGGTTCAATTACTTCCCTGGGCCGAGTTCTGTCATAACAACCAGTATCATTCTTCATCTGCTTCAACACCATTCTTCACTAACTTTGGATTCCACCCTAAAGTCCCTGAGTTCCAACCGCTTCCAGCAACTTCTGTTCCCGCAGTGGATATCACCTTGCATCAGTTTGCCAATATCTGGAAGAGCGTACGATCAGCTCTGCTCAAGGCATCGTTCAGGTACAAGAAGTTTGCGGATAAGAAGCGTCGAGCAGTTCCTGCTCTCAAGGTGGGTGATCGGGTATGGTTATCCACGAAGAATTTGAGGTTAAGAGTTCCCAGTATGAAGTTTGCACCTCGCTTTATCGGTCCTTTCAAGATTGAACAAGTCATCAATCCTGTTGCTTACAGACTCCAGTTGCCTCCCTTCTTAAAAATACCCAGGACATTCCATGTTTCCCTGTTGAAACCGCTGATCTTGAATCGGTTTCATTCCTCACTTCCTCCAACTCCGAAAGTCCAAACTCAACGAGGCGTTGAGTATGAAGTAGCCAAGATCCTGGACTCACGTCACCGTTACGGTCAACTACAATATCTTATTGACTGGAAGGGTTATAGTCCTGAGGAACGTTCATGGACCAATGCTTCTGATGTCCATGCTCCTGCCTTGGTCCGGAGATTCCATTCCAAGTTTCCTCAAAAGCCAAAGAAGTGTCCTGGGGCCACTCCTAAAGGGGGGGGTGCTGTCACGATCCGGGTATCTGGAGCCATTTCTTACCCATCAGATGCCTCCTAAGGTTGGCTCAGCGCTCCAGGACCGGATCCCATCTGTTATCCTGATGTTTACATTCCTGTATCCTCTCCTGTCACTCTGAGACGCGGTCACAGTAAACGCCATATTACACCTGGCATGGCGTCTCCCGCGGCCTCCGCCGCCGTCCCTGAGCTTCTGCATGCAGAGTGTCTGAGTGGCGATTACGTCAGCCGCGGCCTCCGCTGTGTCCGCGTGGTTGGATGTGCACCTGTCAGCTTGGCGCCTCCTGTCTCCGGTGGCCGGCGCCGCCATTACTGTTTTCATTACCACATGGATTACAAACCAAACTTCCCTCCAAGTGTCTGCATGGGCGCAGCCATCTTGGATTCTGTCAGCTGATCATTTCCACCAATCTGTTCTTAGTATTGATAATCTGCATAATTGCCTAGCCAATCCCTTCCTTGCTGCAGGTATAAATACACTGTGCCTGAGCAAGGAAGGCGTCAGTGCTTTGGTTGTCAAACCTAGTTCCTGTTTGTCTCTCTTCTGTGATTGTCTTCCAGGTTCCAGCTCCTGTCTCAAGACTTCCACCATAGAGACCCGCACCAGCATTCCACCTGCGGTGTAGCCTGACTCTCCGATCCATTGTGGATTCATCTGTTTCCAGCTACAACATTACCTGCTTCCAGCCCAGCTTCCAGCAGAGTACAGCTTCTCTTAAAGGGCCGGTGTCATTTCTACAGTTTACCACTCTCCACCGGTATTATTATTTCTCCGCTCTCAAACTCTACATTTCATTCATATTGCATCGCTCTCAAGCTTCATTTATTATCTAACTGGTTCCAGCCAGTATCCACTCCGTGCCAACATCTGTCTGGTTCCAACCAGAACCCACAGCAGCTATTTTATTTACAGCAGTCCAGCTTTCCCTGGAACACCAGCTGGTACGATCCTGGGCTTTCTTCATTGCTACAGTCAGGCCTGGTAAGGACTTTCCAACTCGCAGATAATAAGAACTGTCTCATACTACCAGAGCTCTGTGGCCCCTGCCACCCTGTAGTACCCAGGAACTGTATTATTTCTCTGCTGATTTTATGTTTCTTTTACTGCTACTGTGATGCATGGAGTTTGTCATAAATAAACATCATTGACTTTTATTCAAGTTGTCGTGGTCACGCCTTCGGGCGGTTCTTCTTCATGTTACTTACATGTCCAGGGGTCTGATACAACCTCCCAGGTTCCGGTACATCTCAGCCCCTACAACTGAGGCTGCCTCCCGTCAGCTCAGGCCCTCAGTTGTGACAGAACTTAGACACTGGGGCACACTGGGAAATCCCCCAAACCCCTGCCAGATGAGTCTGACAGTGTGTATGTCCTTAAAGATATTTAAGAAAGAAATGTTGTAAAAATATTGACAACAAACAGCTTTAGAGAAACTATTTTGTTTACAGCACCAAATACTTATGAAATAATCAAGTAACAAACTGAACAATATAATACATTTAGTCCCAATGTATATAACCCTTATGTGACAGAACTAGTAAATATGCCACATATTATGGGTTATCTGTGCTAAGGAAACCTAAGAAACAATGGGGCAGATGTATTAACCTGGAAAAGGCATAAGGAAGTGATAAACCAGTGATATATGCAAGGTGATAAAGGAACCATCCAATCAGCTCCTAACTGTTAATTTACATATTGAAGTTGATTGGCTGGTGCGTTTATCACCTTGCAATTATTACTGGTTTATCACTTCCTCATGCCTTCTCCAGGTTAATACATCTGCCTAGTAGTGCAAGTATGCGGGTACGCTCGCTTACGGAGTACCCGAAAGAATTTGGCAGCGGGTACGCAGTACCACCTGGCACACACTTTGCACCCCTGACTGCCATTGCCACAAGTATAATGCACCACAAAGCATCCTGGAGGCATTACTATACATTGTTATCAAATTGGAGGCATTACTATATGTATTTATTATACTGGAGGCATTACTGTATATTTCTAGCCTTGCCCCCAGAGTCTAAAGAAAAGGGTCTGTGTTGTCCACTAGTGTCATGTAGCCACTCCTACTAGTGACATGTGGCCACGCCCCATCACAACACATGACTATGCCCATTTTTCGGCACTCAGTACCACTAAGAAAATATTTCTACTTGCACCATTGCATCTGCCCCACAGTCAGAAGAAGGCATATGAACTGTTATCCCCTCCATTGTAATCCTTGTATACATGCAGAGGGTTAGGGTTCCCTTGTGTTTCTTCTTCTGGGTAAAGAAATCAAGCAATTGTTTTGAGACAGTAATAGTTTAACTAGAACCAAATGTTATCTGCCTTCTGCAATGTTCTGCATTCGTGGACTAATACAAACATTTTGGATATTGTTGCTTGCATGAAACCAGAAATAATCCCCTTGTGACCCTTTTCTATTTTGGCAGCTATCATGAGAATATCTTTCAAATTTAATCTGGTAGAATTTAAGACATAGTAATACACTTTTTGGTATCTCGTGTGAGACTTTGTAGTTTAGTGTTTCTACAGTATGTTGAGAACCAGCTCAGAGTTCTAAGGTTCAATAGATGTACCAAGAATAGTTGCTGGGCAAAGGGATCCAAATCCTTAAGGAGCATGCCCTTTGTAATACTGTGTAAGCAGATATTAGTCCTCCTTGATCTTTCTTGAAGGTGTGAATTAACATAACCTTTTTAATTTACCCCATAATTTAGTCAGCAACATCTTTCAATTGCAGGAGTACTTTAATAGAAATACTTTTCAAACATATATGTACACGTAGATTTAGTTTTCTTTGATGTAACCAGATAAAAGCTGAAAAACACGTAGGGAGGATTTCAATTAGCAACGGTAATTTACCTCGGATAATTGATCCCCCAGAGGCTATCCAATTAGCCCCGAAAGCCATCACTATCTAGAACTTTTTTTCACCTGTACAGAGGTAGGCGAAACAAAATCCCAAATAAGTGTAGGTTTTTTTGTGGCTGCGATTGGGAAAACACATGGAACTTATCCCAGATCCTAGTTGTCTTGCCCAGAAATTTTTTTTTTTTATTTGCGTGAAAAAAGGCTTTAATTGAATTGCCCGAAAAAAACATTGGGTAAAAAATCGTGGTTAAAGCATGCTTGTTTCCTTGCACAAATTTATGGGCATAATTAAATCCCCCGATATTAGACTTTAGGGACGGACTGGAGCCGGGCATGCCACAGACACAATACGTGCATGACATGGAGATGCGGTCACGGCTCAAGTGCACTTGCTATGAGTCAGGGGGGCCTGGCCTCATGGCACACCCTGTATTCTGACTGTGGGTGGGAAGAAAGGAGGGCGGGCGGCTGAGCAGAGAGCCAGAATGCTGTGCTGCTCAGCCAGACCCTCTTTCTGTGTGGCCAGACCAGCACCATCCGGACATTGGCTCTTCTGGCATTTGCCAAATGTGCAGGATGGCCAGTCCGACTCTGGTAGACTTCAATTGGTATAATCTTTACCCACAAATAATACATACATTTTTTATTGTGCACAATAATCACTGATTAAACTGTTGTTAATGATTGATCCCATCTAATGGCAAGAGACAGAGGTGTCTGTTCAATCTTAATCCTTCTGGATCTCTTTGATATTTGACATAGTGGACCATGGGATTCTAATTGAGAGCCTATAGAATTTCTGTGGACTGGATAGCACAGTCTTTGGCTGGTTCAAATAATTTCTCCTCGGCAGGTCACAATGAGTTTCATCTGAAGTATATTCGTTATCACCAGTGCAACTGACATGTGGTGTCCCACAGGGTTCTATACTATCACCCTCTCTTTTTGCAGTATACATGCTAACACTAGGTGAAATAATCAGATGTCATGGCCTGGTTTACCACTGCTATGCAGATAATACACAACTGTACTTGTCCTTTACTCCAGGTACTAAGAACCCAATAACAACCCTAAATGGCTGTCTAGCTGAGCTCCAGGATTGGATGAATGCTAGCTTGCTGCAACTGAACCATAATAAATCAGAGGTCCTTATGATAGGTCACAGGACAAGACTGCAGCATAGCCAACCAACAGGACTTATGCTTGGAGGTTCAGAACTACAAAACACTGAACATGTGTGGAATCTTGTTTTTTGTCCTGGATAGTGGCTTGACACTTATACATCAGGTATAAGCCACAATCAAATCCTCATTCTCTCATCTGAGGAACATTGCTAGAATCAAGCACTTAATTTCCTCAAAAGCTCTGCCTATAGTCACACATGTGTTTGTATCATCATACCTAGACTATTGCAATGCCCTCTACATTGGTCTCCTGGCTATTTAACAACCAGCCCCGTTTCAGCCACATAACACCAATTCTCTACTCCCTTCACTGGCTGCCTGTAAGAATACTAATCATTTTCAAGATTGGCTTACTCACTTTAAAAGCACTACATGACCAAGGTACTTGAAGCAACTTCTGATTCATTACTGTTCCACTCGATTACTGCGATCTGTAGATGAAGGACTATTAACAGTACCTAGAAACTACCTGAATTCATCTGGGGGATGAGCTTTCAGCTTTGTTGCTCCAAATCTATGGAACTCTTCCCTTCACAGTTTGGGAAGCCCCCACTCTGGAATCCTTCAAAAACAAGTCAAGACTTAACTATTTACTCAAGCATTTCACTAATATCTGTTAAGCTTGTTTTGCATCTTGTGCTATAAAGACAAATATAAAGCACTTTGAGTCCTACTAGGAGAAAAGTGCTATGTAAATAATACTATAATAATAATAATGATGATGATGATATTATAATTATTATTATTATTATTATCATCATCTTCATGGATCTTTTAGTACCACTGGTGTCAACAATGATCATTTTACTAGCATTTTCAGTAGTAATAAAGGCTTATAAATGGATATGGTAATGGCACTGCTTTGTTCCATTGACCCCATACCCACTTGCACTTGCTTTTCTGATCGTTTGTTATTTGTTTACTTGTGCTTATTGCCAGTGAATGCTTATGGTTATGTACCCTCCATTGACTACTCCTCAACTGAACGTAAATTCATGTGCTGTCATGCTTGGCATATGGTGTCGTCAGCAATTTGCTAACACCAGTGTTGTGAACTGATCAAGTGAGACCTAATACAGTAATATTCTGCATTTACGTTGAATGGTTTGTGCTGTGATGGATTGTTTCCTTAAGCTTAAATAAATATTGATTTACACATAATTAACTTTTTATATGACATGGTTAATTAAATAACTTACACTTGTGACTTCACTTAGTGGGTATAATTTCTGTGCAGCAGATCTACCGACTTGTCTTAGCTGTGCTTAAAGGGGAAATAAGTGTGCTCTGTATGTGTAAGAAATCCTTATGTAAGTTAGGTTTTACAAAAACAATACTTGTGCTGCTTAATTCAGTGAATTTTATATTTTTTTATTTATACTGTGCTGTGGCAGATACAAGTATTGGTACCTGAAATCACATATACACAAGATTTTTTTTTCAATTTGCCAAATATCTGTTTTTTTGTAGACCTTTGGGACATTTGTAGTTTATTGCTATGGCAAGGATTTGTTTTTAATAAAAATAATAAAATTTTTATTACCTTTATAGGTTATCGTATGCTACAAAATACAACAAATATTGCTCTTACAGTATAAATGAGGTTTTTGTTTAACAGTATTGGTAGATTTAACATAGTTTCTTAGTTGAAAAAAACAATTTGTCCATCAAGTTCAACCTGTTAGTGATCTCCTACACTGCAATATTTTTAAGACTAATTTTAACTGTGGTGAATGTTTAGCCACTACGTCATTCCTCCTTTTTATTTTTTTATTTTATTTTATTACTGTAGTGCATGATTTACCCACCATAACCCTGTATATCCTTATCCATAAGGAATTTATCTAGCACATTCTTAAAAGTAATGACCGAGTCCGCCATTACTACTCTCTCAGGCAGGGAATTCCAAATATGTATTGTCTTTACTGTGAAGAAACCTTTCCGTGCGAAATCTCCTCTCCTCTAACCAAAGCGGGTGCCCACGTGTCCTTTGTGATGATTTAACCAAAAACAAATTCCCCGCTAGCTCTGTGTATTGACCCCTTATATATTTGTAAATGTTAATCATATCCCCTCTTAATCTCCTTTTTCCAGTGTAAAAATGCCTAACCTAGCAAGCAGTGGCGTAACTAGAAGTTTTTCTCCCCCAAGCCAAAAAATTCTTCGGCGCCCCCCCCCCCCCCCCATCCCCCATAATTGGCACTATTAAAGGGACAAACACGCGAAAAGGGGCGTGGCTTCAATGGGATGGGCGTGGCTTTACCTAAAGGGGCGTGGTATTGCAGGAAAAGACTTCCTTATACCCCAGTTTTGCAACCTGCACGCCCAGACGTTAGCCACCACAGGAAAGAAAAATAATCCTGATTCATGCCCCTTACATTATTTGTCATTTTTCCTCCTTATAGTAATGCCCAGTATACATTATGCCACATACTGCAATGGCCCTTAGACATTATTCCACACACAATAATGCACATGACACAATATGCACACACCATAATGCCCCCGACACATTATGCCACACACCGTAATGCCTGTGACACATTATGCCACACACCGTAATGCCTGTGACACATGACGACAGGAATCGCAATGCCCGTTATACATTATGCTACACACTGCAATGCCCCTGATACATTATAGCACATACAATGTCTGTGACACATTATGCCACACACCGTAATGCCTGTGACACATGACAACAGGAATCGCAATGCCCGTTATACATTATGCTACACACTGCAATGCCCCTGATAGATTATAGCACATACAATGCCTGTGACACATTATGACACACACTGCAATGACCCTGAGACATTATACCACATACCACAATGGCCGTGATATAGTATACAACACACAGTAATGCCTGAGACATACCGCAATGCCCGTTATACATTATGCCACACTGCAATGACCCTGAGACATTATACCACATACCACAATGCCTGTGATATAGTATACAACACACCGTAATGCCTGACACACACATTATGACACACACTGCAATGTCCGTGATACATTATGCCACACACTGCAATGACCCTGAGACATTATACCACATATCACAATGCCCGTGATATAGTATACCATACACCGTAATGCCTGTGACACATACCGCAATGCCCGTTTTACATTATGCCACACTGCAATGCCCCTGAGACATTATACCACATACCACAATGCCCGTGATATAGTATGCCACACACCGTAATGCCTGTGACACATTATGACACACACCACAATGTCCGTGATACATTATGCCACACACCGTAATGCCCATTACACATTAAGTCCTACAGTAAGGCTTCTAATTACTTTTAAATGACCTGCTTGTTGCCAGGGGTTTCATGCTCTTGGTTCCATGCACGGTGCCAGGGGTTTTCATGCTCAGGGTGTCATGCTCATTGCCAGGTGTTTCATGCACTGGGTGTCATGCTCGTTGCCAGGGGTTTCATGCACTGGGTGTCATGCTCATTGCTAGGGGGTAGTGCTTGTTGCTAGGGCTGTGCTCCCAGTGCCACATATGTCCCCAGTGTCAGATATTCCCCCACGGTGCCAGGTACTCACATGCCCCCAGTGCCAAATATAGCCCCCCCCCCTATGCCACATATGCCCCAAGTGCCAGATATTCCCCCACAGTGCCAGGTGCTCACGTGCCCCCAGTGACAAATATAGCCCCCCCCCATGTGCCAGGTACACATACAGTGCCATATATGCCCCCTCAGTGCCCCCCCAGTGCCATATATGCCCCCTCAGTGCCCCCCCAGTGCCATATATGCCCCCTCAGTGCCCCCCCAGTGCCATATATGCCCCCTCAGTGCCCCCCCAGTGCCATATATGCCCCCTCAGTGCCCCCCCAGTGCCATATATGTCCCCTCAGTGCCCCCCCCCCCGCTGCTGTGAAGGAGGGACAAGGAGGGCACAGCGCGCGCCTCTCCCGTGTCCCTCCTGCATCTCCGTCGGGTCTAATAAAGGAAGTGCCGGTTCGTGAGCCAATCAGAGCTCACGAACGGCACTTTCTTTATTAGACCCGACGGAGATGCAGGAGGGACACGGGAGAGGCGCGCGCTGTGCCCTCCGTGTCCCTCCTTACAGCAGGGAGGGTTAGTGACAACAGATTGACATGCGGACGCTCGTCCGCATGTCAATCTGCTCTAAATCAGTGGCGGCGCACCCGCAGCCCCTCGCCCCCAAGCCACCGCGAGGGCTGCGGGGGCAATAGTTACGCCACTGCTAGCAAGCCTTTCCTTGTATTCTAGCGTCTCCATCCTCTTAATCAATTTGGTCGCCCCTCTGAACCTTTTCTAGCTCCAGAATATCCTTTTTGTACTATGGTGCACATAGTTGTGCACAGTATTCGAGATGTGACCACGCTAGTGATTTATATAATGAGAGTATAACACTCTTATCCCTTGCATCAATTGCCTGCTTTATGCATGCTAATACCTTGTCTGCCTTCTTTGCTGCAATTCTACTTTGGGTACTACTGCTAAGTTTGTTTTCTATGTGAACACCTAAATCTTTTTCCAATACAGAATCCCCTAGTTTTTCCCCATTTAGTATGTAGGTAGTGTTTTTGTTCTTCCTACCAAAGTGCACTAGCTTACATTTGTCTATATTGAACCTCATTCTCCATTTTGCTGCCCATGTTTCCAGGTTAAATAAGTCATTCTAAAGTGATTTAGCATCCCCCTCCAAATTTATTACCTTACACAGTTTGGTATCGCCTGAAAAAATTGACACTGCACTCTCTAGACCTACTGCTAGATCATTTATGAAAATGTTGAACAATATAGATCTAAGTACAGACCCTTGTGGCACACCACTTAGTACTTATTTAGTAACAATTAAAGTGAAACTATTTTTATTCCAAAGTGTCCTCTGCACAAATACATGTGTTTTGTTTAGGTTTACATTTGTCAGTCCAACAACTGACAGTGGTCACCAGGAAAGACAAGAGGTGTAGTAGATCTGAGGAGGATCAAAGAAATTGAGAGAAGTTGCAATTATAGATGAGGTCAGAGATGTGTAGGGGAGGAGCTTGTAAAGGATTTGAAGGTGAAGTTGTGACTCTTAAATTGTATCCTGGCAGTGATGGGGAGCCAGTGGATGGATTGCAGATTGGTATAGTGGCCAGGGTCAGTGAGAAAGATCTTACCGCATGAACTTACTGTATTTTCTTGAGCATTGTTCAAAACAGCCATACTTGGTCCATGAGTACATAGCAAGGTAAAGTACCACGCTCCAATACATTGCATGCTGTGTGCACTATATAAATAACTATTGAGAAATAAAATAAATACATTTTGCACAAACTAAAGAGCACTTATGGCCCATGCGCACTGAACACAGTTTTTTAGTGGGCTGAACCAACTTTATCAATCCCTTAGTAAACAGCATTGAGTTTTTTCAAGCTAATAGTCAAAACAGCCACACTTGGTCCAAGTGGTTATAAATACTGTATATTTCTCCTGGATGCTTAGAAAGTTTGTTGCACACTGGTGAATCATTTGGGATGTGCCTGTAGCTATCTAGTCGTGCAGAAACTGAATCAGAAGTGTTGAAGTAGTTTGTTCATCTATTTGAAATCCCCTGCAGTTGTGACTGAAACAGACTTTGGTATAGATTCTGCAAGTCTCTTAGCCACTGTTTGACATGCTGCGAGATGCTGGACCGAGGCCACAATATAACACTTGATCTTGTAACTTATCTGAGTGAGGACAGTGGCCCAAATGTATTAAGCCTTAATAAGTTATAAAGTGGAGAGTGGTAAAGAGTGATAAAGTAACAACAAATCAGCTCCTGACATTTTTCAAACACATCCTGTAACATGACAGTTAGGAGCTGATTGGCTGATACTTTATCACTCTTTATCACTCTCCATTTTATAACTTTCTAAGGCTTATTACATTTGGGCTGATGTTCTTTCCTTGCAGTTGAGTAGCAGTGCAAGAATTACCTGGGTGAAGAACCTGGTGGCAAGTGACTGGTGAGTACTTGATATTCCTGCTCTACCATCAGGTTTGGGGAGAAAGACTCAAAGTCTAAGAGGTCTATTTATTAACATTATTTTTATTAAAATAATGTGAAAAGGGGAGTTTTCACACTCTTTTCACATTATTTTAGTATCACCTGAATGTATTAAAGGACATTTAGAGCAGTTTTCATGAAAAACTGCTCCAAACCCTTTAATTCACTTTTTTTTAGTAAGCCACATCGCATTCCCCATACTTATAATGGGAAATGCGATCTGACCAGATTTACTTAAAAACAAAATGTGAAAAAATACCACAGTGTGTCCTGTGATAATCTCACCAGCTCAGCCTGGTGAGATCACAGGGCAGCACTGCGATAGGGAGGCATTTGCCCAGCTTTCTCTGCCCCTGGCAGAGAAAACTGAGCGGGACCTGGATACATTAATCAGCTCTGTGTGTCCGATGGACACACAAGCTGATCAAAGTGTTAAAAATAGAAAAAAAAAGTAAAAAACAAAAAACATACTCACCTGTCCAGGGAGCCGGTCTCCACTGAGCGCTGCCAGGCTCCCCATATGCTGCAATGTGACCCCGGTGCAGTAGAGTGATGCTGCAAAGCAGCAGCGCACTTTACAGCACCGGGGGTCACCGCAGCACACAGGATCCGGCGCCTGGCAGCCCAGCAGAAGCAGAACGTACCGGCTCCCTGGACAGGTGAGTATATTATCCTGCTAGGGGGGGTCTGCGGCGCCTGGGGGTAGTCGCGACAGGGGGGTCGACCGGGCGGCGGCGGTAGCGGTGATGTCGGCGGGGGCGGCGCATGCACAGCAGGACATTGGGGTATTTTTTACGAAAAATACCCAGATGATGCTGCGAAGAGGCATTGCAGAGACAGAGCTTGACCGCAAGCTCTGTCCCTGCATGCGATAATTGATACATCCCTGCGATGTTATCAGTTATCACAGTGCGAGTTTGGCCGATTTTATCACATGACATCCGCATCCAAGATGTGGATGGTGATAAATAGGCCCCCAACTCAGTTTTGAACCTTGGTTAGGAGCCCGGAGCTGAACATATACTACAGTAGTATACAGGAAGATGGCTTATTCCTGCTGTCAGCCCAAGCGGTGTTGTTGTTGTACATCTCCTGAATATCTGCATGTTTTGTCATTAAGGATATTTAGATCCTGATATCAATATGCGTCATCAGAGAGGATGTAGCATGTAGATGACATACTTTTATTAGTCATAAAGTAAACATTTACAAGAACTGCTCACATTTATGGAATCTTATTAAATAGAGATTATGAAAAATATTACCAGCACCAAATCCTTTTCGTACTCAACATTTCATGTTTGACTTCTTGTCAACTGCAAGGAGGATTTTGTGTCACCTCCATTAATACAGAGTTAGTTTTCTGTTCCTAAACCAGTGCCATTTTATTAGAGATGGCATACAGTATGTTTGACATACAGTAATATTCAAATAGGCAAATACTGTAATATGGAGCTTGAAAAACAAGTAAAAACAGAGCAAAACACTATTCAAAATGTAATAATTAACAGGAATCTTCTAAAGTGTTTATGTGTAAGGTAGAAAATTTTGCAAATACGTAACTGGCTGTCAATTGTGATTGTTCTCACTTTAGCAGACAAGTAGTTCTCAGCTTTAATGGTTATTGCACTTTAGAGAATAACCTTTTGGTTACTGTCAGCATTTTATTTAGTACTGCAGGCAGCACTAGGACTTTCTGCCCTCATTATTAATAGATGGGATCTTTAAACACATTCTTTCAACAGTCACCTTTATGAGCTAACATGGTTCCCTGATGCAATACATAATGACCCTGAGGCCATTACTAAGAACACATGCACCGCAAACACTACAGATATATGTGAGTAAAGTTTTCTAGACTGATAAGATATTCTAGACTAATACTCTGTATAGTACAGTATATTTGAACTTTCAACCATTATGCTGATTTTTCTGTAATTTATTCTAGTGAAAAAAAATAAATACATATTTTAGATATTTTACTGATTATTTCTTGCAGGTCAATTACCTACACTGTGAACAACAAACATACTGGACACATCCTAGTAACTGCAAAAGCAGTTCCCATTGCCCTTGAGCTGTCATGCCATGAGCTGATTCTGAAACCCAACAACTACTTCTTAGCCGAGACAGGATTTAGATCTTCCATAAGATTGTATAATCGCAGGAATCACCCAGCTGAATTTAGCTGGAAGCCAGTCATAACTGAAAAGGGAATTGCTTTTTCAATACGTCCTGCAAAAGGTAATGAAGATAGACTGTTAGGTTTTTTTTTTTTTAAATAGTTGTAATACTCAAGTGATTCTAATGTGTATCAACTCTACATAATATATGTGAAGTCTAAATTGTCATTGCTTATAGTTGGTCAGTGTATAATTCAGATTTATTTAGGAAAACATGTATCTTTAAAGGAATGAAAATCACCTTTATATTATTATGGGTGTTCATGTTGATATGCCCTTTTGGTGTAAAATCTAGGAATTACATTAGCCGCCAGCGGAATTGTGAAATGGAGTTTAGGCCACACAGCAATCCTTAATCAGGCAGGTTTTCTGTAGAACAGCAGTAACAGTACAGCTGTAAAAGCAGTAATAGATACAGCAGTGGTACAAAAAAGTAATTGTGGCAACAGCGGAAACTGGTAGTGACACCTATGAGGAGCTACAGTTGTAACCATGCCCATTGTGGCTACATCTCGGCGCAGTCACACCTTGTTAGGCATGACCATGTGCGCATCTAGGGCATGCATACCTTAGACATGCACACGCCACATTCGCAGTGAATGGGACGGCTAAATACGCAGTTCGGTTCAGTTAGGCATGGGAGCACCTAGCCGCGCCGAGAGCACCTGTCCGCGGCAGATGTAGCCACGAAGAGCGTGGCTACATCTGTAGGTGTTTCACATAACACAGTTACATGTGTGGGATCTCACAAGCGCAGTGATTTCCCCAGAGGTCATCTTAGTAAAGGTGTCTGAGTGGCTTTACTACAGGAGATAGGAAACAGCACAGAAGGGTACTCCTCTCTAACAGTACAAAGGTCCCACAGCATCATGTTTTTCTTGGTTTGCAGAACTGCATGGCGGCTTCAAGAATTCTTATAAGTAAAACAGTGGAGATACGTAATCTAATATTCTTAATTTACTATTGTACTACAATGTGATTTATATTTAGTAGCTCTATGCAGTTTATATGTATTGCTGTAAAGATGGAAATGTACACAGAACGCATGATCGCTTGCAGTCCTCCCTTAGCGCTCTGACGTTTAAGGAATGGAGTGGGGGCAGCATCCGGTTCCATTCTACAAAATGATGGTCGCGATGGTTATCCAATGCTTCATCTTTGGACGCAGCATTCTGATCGCAGATGCATAAAGACGTCTCCTGCTGCATTTTTATTTTATTTGTACAGTATTCCACAGGTATTTCCTTGCAGCTGTGCAATACCTTATACATCTGAATTAGGCCCAGAATTGTTATGTGCCCTTGTATAAGATTTCCCTCTTTCTTCTGTTAAACTCTGAGATAATGCCTTGCTTTGTAATTTATTAATCAAATGAACCTATTTTTTCTTTATAATTCATTTATTAATTTAGGCATAGTGGATGCTTATGGAGACCTTGAGTGTGAAGTTGTTTGGCATGCAGGATTCAGCTCTCCAGACATAGGGGAACTCAGTTTGTGTGTACAACAGCGAAGTACACAAAAGCTAAGATGCATTGCAGAGGTAACTATGTCTTAAAAAGAACAGCCCTGTCTTTCTTAAAAATGTAGAGCTACTGTATGTTTTACCTTTGAAACACCAGGATGCAACAAAGATGATACGCTGAAACAACTCTTCTTTACTTATAACTTTTTGAAGAAAAAAATCCGGAATAAAGTTAATATGATGTGACAATATAATGTGACTTTTATACTAAAATTGTTTGAATTTACAATTAATATGTTACTTAATGGGTCAGGTATACTTGTGTATTAATGAAAGTTTAAACATAGATAAATTAAAATAGTCAGGTTTGTTAATTACTGTAGCACACAACAACATTCGTTCACCAGCGAATACCATTACTGGCAAGTTGATATCAGGGATCTCCCAAACTCAGGTCGTGACCAAATTTCTCATATAAATTCTAGAGTCTTCAGTATTTCCTTCCTTAGATGAAGCTAACATGTCACATGACATCTAGGGCTCAAATAGACTAGATGGGGGTGTAGTTTCTCCCAAGATACATATCTGTTCAACATACATACTACCCTACATGGTAATAAAAAACTAAGCAATGATTTTAATGCACGTACAGTAAGCATCTCATGGGTGGTATTCAAATGATATATCACGCCCAATCTCCTTTCTAAAGTGATCCCGTTATCGTGCATATTGCACCCATAGTAATCAGGTTTAGCTATGTAAAGGGCTGGGCGCCTCGCTACCCTGGGGGTAGCGAGCTGAAATGATGATACCATGCCCGTCAGCAGAAACAGAATGGGTGTAGAAGGGGGTGAAAAGAATTGAATACCACCCTAAATGGTTGAAATATAAACTGCTTTATTCTGATTAGGCATGTGTTGTAGTAAATTAAAATACATGATACATTTTATTTTTAATGAATTTCTTTATCACCAGCAAAGGAATAAGTCACACTTTAGTTTATTTAGTCAGTAATAGGCAATAATCCAGTGCCTCTTCCATGCAGCTTGGATCCACAAGTGTCCAGTTTACTGAACAAAGGGTTCTTTTCCATCATTCTTCACTTGGCCTAACAACCATCAAGACTGCCATTATACAGAACACAGGAGTGAACCATGCTTACTTCCAGGTAAAGACTACATTTCTTGATTGTCTCTAGTTTAGCGTACTGTAAGTGAATTATTGGTCAGGTTTCATTTTGAAATAACAATCTGGGAAACCCATGTGACCGTCTGTTAAAAGCCACACCTTGCTACCCTTTGGGAGTTGCATGCAATAGACTGGTTATCTACCTCTCTCATCTTGCTAATTTAAGTGTATCAGGAGTCTCTGGCAAATTAACTTCTATGGGCCACAGATTTTTCTGGGCAAACACTCAAACTGTTAAAGAATATTCAACAAAAATGTAGGTCTTAGGTTGTTCATTATATTTTGAACCAGCTGTGCATTGTGCTCATATGCTAAATTTACACGACCAACTGAGGGGGGATGTGTGTGTGGCACGGACACTACTTTGCGGTGGGTGGGGGCAGGGGCAGATTGGGAACAAAAAGCGGCCCTGGAAAAATTTGTACTAGTGGCTCCACATGGGCAACACCAGAGGTGTAAGGTCTAGCCATGGGCCATGGCAGCAGCACCTTCCCCCCAAGACTTTCCAGATAGTGGGCATGTCCAGCATCAAGGGGGAAGTTAAAAAGAAATACAATTAAATATTATGAGCACGTTATATGATACACCTTCAGAATTTAGGAAATGATATCATTCTTTAGAAAGATATATTTTCTTGCTTATTACACCAACCGTATCCCAATCACTATTCACTCAATCTTATATGTCAGCCAGACAGAGCATACACTAGATCATCTGCAATCACAGGCTAAGTGGCAAAGTAATTTTCATATATGCAAATTATTTTGCATCTTATTCATTATGTCTATAAAAAGGACCACATGTCCTCAAACAAAACAGGCCCCACGGGTGCGTCGGCCCACCGGGAATCTTCCCTTTAGACCCTATGGCCAATCCGCCTCTGGGTGGGGGTACCGGACCAGGGCACCTGTGCTCCCTGCTATATCACAACTATCCATTGAAATGCAATTTATTGCAAAGCAATACCTGATACTCGGGTGGTCTTCAGTATGCCGCCGGCCGGCGCTGGGATCAGCAGGATACCGACGCCGGGATCCCGACTGCCGGCATGCTGACACATATTCTCCCTCTTGGGGGTCCACGACCCCCCTGAAGGGAGAATAAATACTGTGGCGCGCGTATCGCGCCACCGTGTCCGCAGCGTAGTTTTCATTTTCCACAGTAGTTGTCAAATCCAATTCCATTGTATTTTTAACATGTGTGAGCAATAATAATTATTCCGCCTTTCTGCTTCTAGGTTGTAGATGTAAGCCCTTTGCCTGGTATGACAATTACACCATCACAAGGTGTAGTGCCAATTGGAGGGCATGCCACTCTCAGAATCTTCTTCACACCTAGAGCTCTTATGAAATTTGACACAAAGGTTGAGGTAAATGTACATGTGAAGCTGTAACAGACAAATAAACCTACGTGTACGCTGTATATACATTTTCATTTTTATCGAACTTTTCAAATGCAAAAGTATTTTGCAAAAACTTAAAATTTTCTTACCAGCCACGTCAGTTGCAGCAATACATTTTGTTGAGTTAATTTGAAATATTAAAGGTTGTAAACAAAGATGCAGTTGCGTTCTGTAGTTTAGTGGGTATCAAAACACAGATTATCCAAACCAATTAGGATCAAGGGTAGTTATGATAATTAGTTTGTTCCGCTAATTGGACATGTGCTTAAATATCTATGTACTGTATGTTGTCTTTTTCTATAATTTTATAATACAGTTTTGTTTGTATTAGCTAATATACCATCAAATATTATTTTTGAATCCCAAATAATTGGTGTTCTGCTGCACTGCATTCCTAAAATTGCAAGTCTCCACGCAATTACTATAATGTAATAATTGTGTCAAATAAGACATTTGTTTTGCGAGGGTGGTCCAAGAAGTAAGGTAACTAGACCTCTGACTGGCTGAAGGTTTTCTATTTCATTCTAATTTATAGCCAGGCAAGAGCAGTTAGATCACTCCTTCACCTCATGGCCATTAGGCTTCGCCTCATATCAGTCATACTGTCCCAACACCTGTTGTAAGATGGCGGGCTGGAGGAAACATGGTCAAACTTTGAGGTGCGTAGTGTGATCAGATTTCTGCATCTAAAGGGCATATGAGCAGCTGACAGTCATCTCCAACTTGTAAAGGTACAGTATATGGTGATAATGTCATGTCATGGAAACTGGTTTGGTGCAATGCCTTTGATAACGGCAGGTCAGACTTTCTAGATGAGCAGCGTTCCGGCCGGCCAAGCACGAAACCCAAACCGAGCCCAAACCTGTTTCCGTGACATGAATTATCACCATATACCTTGACAAGTTGGCGATGAATTTGAGCTGCTGATGTGCTCTTTAGATGCAGAAATCTGATCATACTATACACTTCAATGTTTGACTATGTTTCCGCCTAGCCATACCATCTTAAAACTGATGTCGGGACAGTATGATTGATATGAGGCTCAGTTTAATGGCCCGTAAGGGGAAGCAGTGGTCTACCTGCTCTGACCTGGTGGTAAACTAGTAAGAAATATAGAACATTACACATGTGAGAGGTCTTCTTACCTTACTTATTGAACCACCCTTGTATTTTCATGTGTTGTACTATCTGCTTTAGTGTTTCCAAATTAAAACAAATAAGACCAACATACTGGAAATGTGACTAAGGCCTATATTAGCAGCAGGATATTATGTTTGATATTGTTAGATATTATGTTTCTCTGACGTCCTAGTGGATGCTGGGGACTCCGTCAGGACCATGGGGATATAGCGGCTCCGCAGGAGACAGGGCACAATAATAAAAGCTTTAGGATCAGGTGGTGTGCACTGGCTCCTCCCCCTATGACCCTCCTCCAAGCCTCAGTTAGATTTTTGTGCCCGACGAGAAGGGTGCAATCTAGGTGGCTCTCCTGAGCTGCTTAGAATAAAAGTTTAAGTTAGGTTTTTTATTTTCAGTGAGTCCTGCTGGCAACAGGCTCACTGCTACGAGGGACTTAGGGGAGAGAAGAAAACTCACCTGCGTGCAGGATGGATTTGCTTCTTAGGCTACTGGACACCATTAGCTCCAGAGGGAGTCGGAACACAGGTCTCACCCTGGGGTTCGTCCTGGAGCCGTGCCGCCGACCCCCCTTGCAGATGCCGAAGTTGAAGAGGTCCAGAGGTCCAGAAACAGGCGGCAGAAGACTTTCAGTCTTCATAAGGTAGCGCACAGCACTGCAGCTGTGCGCCATTGTTGTCAGCACACTTCACCAACAGTCACCAACTGTCACTGAGGGTGCAGGGCGCTGGGGGGGGCGCCCTGGGCAGCAATGTATAATACCTTTTTATGGCTAAAATACATCACATATAGCCCTTGAGGCTATATGGATGTATTTAGCCCCTGCCAGATCTCACAAACTCCGGGAGAAGAGCCCGCCGAAAAGGGGGCGGGGCCTATTCTCCTCAGCAGACGGCGCCATTTTCCTGCTCAGCTCTGCTGTGAGGAAGGCTCCCAGGCTCTCCCCTGCACTGCACTACAGAAACAGGGTTAAAACAGAGAGGGGGGGCACTTATTTGGCGATATGATTACATATATAAAAATGCTATAAGGGAAAACACTTGTATAAGGGGTTGTCCCTGTATAATTATAGCGTTTTTGGTGTGTGCTGGCAAACTCTCCCTCTGTCTCCCCAAAGGGCTAGTGGGGTCCTGTCCTCTGTCAGAGCATTCCCTGTGTGTGTGATGTGTGTCGGTACGTGTGTGTCGACATGTAGGAGGACGATGTTGGTGAGGAGGCGGAGCAAATTGCCTGTATTGGTGATGTCACTCTCTAGGGAGTCGACACTGGAATGGATGGCTTATTTAGGAATTACGTGATAATGTCAACACGCTGTAAGGTCGGTTGACGACATGAGACGGCCGGCAAACAAATTAGTACCTGTCCAGGCGTCTCAGACACCGTCAGGGGCTTGTAAAAACGCCCATTTACCTCAGTCGGTCGACACAGACACAGACACGGACACTGACTCCAGTGTCGACGGTGAAGAAACAAACGTATTTTCCTTTAGGGCCACACGTTTCATGTTAAGGGCAATGAAGGAGGTGTTACATATTTCTGATACTACAAGTACCACAAATAAGGGTATTATGTAGGGTGTGAATAAACTACTTGTAGTTTTTCCTGAATCAGATAAATTAAATGAAGTGTGTGATGATACGTGGGTTTCCTCCGATAGAAAATTATTGGCGGTATACCCTTTCCCGCCAGAAGTTAGGGCGAGTTGGGAAACACACCTTAGGGTGAATAAGGCGCTCACACGCTTATAAAAACAAGTGGCGTTACCGTCTCCAGATACGGCAGCCCTCAAGGAGCCAGCTGATAGGAAGCTGAAAAAATATCCTAAAAGTATATACACATATACTGGTGTTATACTACGACCAGCAATCGCCTCAGCCTGGATGTGCAGCGCTGAGGGGGCTTGGTCGGATTTCCTGACTGAAAATATTGATACCCTTGACAGGGACAAGATTTTATTGACTATAGAGCATTTTAAGGATGCATTTCTATATATGCGAGATGCGCAGAGGGATATTTGCATTCTGGCATCAAGAGTAAATGTGATGTCCATATCTGCCAGACGACAGTGGTCAAGGTGATGCAGATTCCAGACGGCACATGGAAGTATTGCCGTATAAAGGGGCGGTCCATCGGACCTGGTGGCCATGGCAACAGCTGAAAAATCCACCTTTTGTTACCCCAAGTCACATCTCAGCAGAAAAGGACACAGTCTTTTCAGTCTCAGTCCTTTCGTCCCCATAAGGGCAGGCGGGCAAAAGGGCCAGTCATATCTGCCCAGGGGTAGAGGAAAGGGAAAAAGACTGCAGCAGGCAGCCCATTCCCAGGAACAGAAGCCCTCCACAGCTTCTGCCAAGTCCGCAGCATGACGCTGGGGCCGTACAAGCGGACTCAGGTGCGGTAGGGGGTCATCTCAAGAGTTTCAGCACGCAGTGGGCTCACTCACAAGTGGACTCCTGGATCCTACACGTAGTATCCCAGGTGTACATTGGAAATTCGAGACGTCTCCCCCTCACAAGTTCCTGAAGTCTGCTTTACCAACGTCTCCCTCCGACAGGGAGGCAGTATTGGGAACAATTCACAGGCTGTATTCCCAGCAGGAGATAATCAAAGTACCCCTTCTACAACAAGGGAAGGGGTATTATTCCACACTATATTGTGGTACTGAAGCCAGACGGCTAGGTGAGATCTGAAATATTTGAACACTTACATACAAGCGTTCAAATCAAGATGGAGTCACTCAGAGCAGTGATAGCGAACCAGGAAGAAGGGGACGATATGGTGTCACTGGATATCAGGGACGCTTACCTACATGTCCAAATTTGCCCTTCTCACCAAGGGTACCTCAGGTTCGTGGTACAGAACTGTCACTATCAGTTCAGACGCTGCCGTTTGGATTGTCCACGGCACCCCGGGTCTTTACCAAGGTAATGGCCGAAATGATGATTCTTCTTAAAAGAAATATGGACGCTTTCCTGATAAGGGCAAGGTCCAGAGAACAGTTGGAGGTCGGAGTAGCACTATCTTAAGTAGTTCTACGACAGCACGAGTGGATTCTAAATATTCCAAAATCGCAGTTTTTTCCGACGACACGTCTACTGTTCCTAGGGATGATTCTGGACACAGTCCAGAAAAGGATGTTTTCTCCCGGAGAAGAAAGCCAGGGAGTTATCCGAGCTAGTCAGGAACCTCCTAAAACCAGGAAAAGTATCAGTGCATCATTGCACAAGGATCCTGTGAAAAATGGTGGTTTCTTACAAAGCGATCCCATTCGGTAGATTTCACGCAAGAACCTTTACGTGGGATCTGCTGGAAAAATGGTCCGGATCGCATCTTCAGATGCATCAGCGGATAACCCTGTCTCCAAGGACAAGGGTGTTTCTTCTGCGGTGGCTGCAGAGTGCTCATCTATGAAAGGGCCGCAGATTCGGCATTCAGGACTGGGTCCTGGTGACCACGGATGCCAGCCTGAGTGGCTGGGGAGCAGTCACACAAGGAAAAAATTTCCAGAGAGTGTGATCGAGTCTGGAGACTTCTCTCCACATAAATATACTGGAGCTAAGGGCAATTTACAATGCTCTAAGCTTAGCAAGACCTCTGCTTCAAAGTCAGCCGGTATTGATCCAGTGGGACAACATCACGGCAGTCGCCCACGTAAACAGACAGGGCGGCACAAGAAGCAGGAGGGAAACGGCAGAAACTGCAAGGATTCTTCGCTGGGCGAAAAATCATGTGATAACACTCTCAGCAGTGTTCATTCCGGGAGTGGAAAACTGGGAAGCAGACTTCCTCAGCAGGCATGACCTCCACCCGGGAGAGTGGGGACTTCATCGGGAAGTCTTCCACATGATTGTAAACCGTTGTGAAAAACCAAAGGTGGACATGATGGCGTCCCGCCTGAACAAAAAACTAGATATTGCGCCAGGTCAAGGGACCCTCAGGCAATAGCGGTGGACGCTCTGGTAACACTGTGGATGTACCAGTCAGAGTATGTGTTCCCTCCTATGCCTCTCATACAAAAAGTACTGAGAATCATAGGAGGGAGATGAGTAAGAATGATACTCGTGGTTCCGGATTGGCCAAGAAGGACTTGGTACCCTAAACTTCAAGAGATGTTCACGGAAGACCCGTGGCCTCTACCTTTAAGAAAGGACCTGCTCCAGCAGGGGCCTTGTCTGTTCCAAGACTTACCGCGGCCGCGTTTGACGGCATGGCGGTTGAACGCCGGATCCTGAAAGGGCATTCCAGATGAAGTCATCCCTACCCTGGTCGAAGACACGAAGGATGTAACCGCAAAACATTTTCACCGCATTTGGCGAAGATATGTTGCGTGGTGTGAGGCCAAGAAGGCCCCTACAGAGGAATTCCAACTGGGTCGTTTCCTACATTTCCTGAAAACAGGACTGTCTATGGGCCTAAAATTAGGGTCCATTAAGGTTCAAATTTCGGCCCTGTCGAATTTCTTCCAGAAAGAACTGGCTTTAGTGCCTGACGTTCAGATGTTTGTAAAAGGGGTACTGCATATACAGCCTCCTTTTGTGCCCCAGTGGCACCTTGGGATCTCAATGTTGTTTTGAGTTTCCAAAAGTCACATTGGTTTGAACCACTCACCACTGTGGACTTAAAATATCTCACATGGAAGGTGACGATGCTATTAGCCCTGGCTTCAGCCAGGCGTGTGTCAGAATTGGCGGCTTTATCATATATAAAGCCCTTACTTAATTTTTCATTCTGACAGGGCAGAATTGAGGACTCGTCCTCAATTTCTCCTTAAGGTGTTTTCTGTTTTTCACATGAACCAACCTATTGTGGTACCTGCGGGTACTAGGGACTTGGAGGACTCCAAGTTACTTGACGTTGTCAGGGCCCTGAAAAATATGTTTCCAGGAAGGCTGGAGTCAGAAAATCTGACTCGCTGTTTAGCCTGTATGCACCCAACAAGATGGGTGCTCCTGCTTCTAAGCAGACGATTGCTCGCTGGATTTGTAATACAATTCAGTTTACACATTCTGTGGCAGGCCTGCCACAGCCAAAATCGGTAAAAGCCCATTCCAAAAGGAAGGGGGCTCATCTTGGGCGACTGCCCGAGGGGTCTCGGCTTTACAACTTTGCCGAGCAGTTACTTGGTCAGGGGAAAACACGTTTGCTAAATTCTACAAATTTGATACCCTGGCTGAGGAGGACATGGAGTTCTCTCATTCGGTGCTGCAGGGTCATCCGCACTCTCCCGCCCGTTTGGGAGCTTTGGTATAATCCCCATGGTCCTGACGGAGTCCCCAGCATCCACTAGGACGTCAGAGAAAATAAGATTTTACTTACCGATAAATCTATTTCTCGTAGTCCGTAGTGGATGCTGGGCGCCCATCCCAAGTGCGGATTGTCTGCAATACTTGTACATAGTTATTGTTACAAAAATCGGGTTATTCTTGTTGTGAGCCATCTTTTCAGAGGCTCCTTCGTTGTTATCATACTGTTAACTGGGTTCAGATCACAGGTTGTACGGTGTGATTGGTGTGGCTGGTATGAGTGTTACCCGGGATTCAATATCCTTCCTTATTATGCACGCTCGTCCGGGCACAGTATCCTAACTGAGGCTTGGAGGAGGGTCATAGGGGGAGGAGCCAGTGCACACCACCTGATCCTAAAGCTTTTATTATTGTGCCCTGTCTCCTGCGGAGCCGCTATATCCCCATGGTCCTGACGGAGTCCCCAGCATCCACTACGGACTACGAGAAATAGATTTATCGGTAAGTAAAATCTTATTTTTTTTCCTTTTGTGTCAGGTGTCAGTGCGCAATTCAAAGACTCTAGAACTGAGAATTGGAGGATCGGTTGTCCCCCCAGAAGTAGACATTTCTGTGGTGAGTATAAGATTTATCTCAATTTATTGTGACTTATTTTCTGAAATCCTAATTTGTGCAACTCACTTGAAATAATTATTTGAGATACCCAAGTCAAATTGTGGTAACACATTTCACAGTGATAGCCTTAGAAAAATAAATACATTAGTACATAATTCCTTGTTTGCAGGAATGTAACTGAAATTGTATCTGTTCCTCATGGAAAAGCCCGCTTAGCCACTAGGCTGTGTTATGACCACAAATTGAAACAGAACAGCATCATTACGTCCGATTATAAGTGTAATGCTTGCTTTGACTTTCTAGGCTCCTAGCAAAACAGCACATTATGTAACTGCATTTCTAACAGCAAAACTTGGAATACTGTTAATAGATTCACAAGGATTCCATGTTTCTATTACAATACTTGCTATGTAAATATATTGCTGCTTAATTGGTTATCTAATAAAAATAAAAAGCCATAACACACTCTCAATACAATGTTCTTTTTTTTAAGCTTATACAGTTGTATGTATTGTATAAATTAAATTTGATATGCACCTTTTTTGTTATTTATATTGCTTCTGACGTAAAATCAACATCACTTATTTTTCATCTTTCAGTTGCAACAACTGACTTAGCGTTTATTTAGTACCAATACTTTTGGTGAACGTCATGTAAAGCATTACCTCTTAGCAGGGCCGGTGCTAGGGTATTTGGCGCCCCCCTGCAAACTATAAATTTGCGCCTTCCCATACTTTACAAAGGTACAGCGCACATATTGCCCCCTGTAGCAGTGACGCTTATACACATAATGCTCCCTGTAGTAGTGCCACTTACACACAATGCCCCCTGTGGTAGTGCCGCTTATACACACAATGAATTCTGTAGTAATGCCGCTTATACACAACACCCCCTGTAGTAGTCACAACGCCCCCTGTAGTAGCGATGCTTACACATGTAACGCCCCCTGTAGCAGTGACGCTTACACACGTAATGCTTCCTGTAGCAATGACGCTTACACACGCAACGCCCCCTGTAGCAGTGATGCTTACACATGTAACGCCCCTGTACCAGTGACACTTACACGTAACGCCCCCTGTAGCAGTGACGCTTACACGCGTAACATCCCCTGTAGCAGTGACGCTTACACACGTAACGCCCCCTGTTCCAGTGGCGCTTACACGTAACGCCTCCTGTACCAGTGACACACGTAATGCCCCATAGCAGTGACGCTTACAGACAAAACGCCCCCCTGTAGCAGTGACGCTTCCACACGTAACGCCTCCTGTAGCAGTGGCGCTTATACACATAATGCCCCCTGTACCAGTGACTCTTACACACGTAATGCCCCCTGTACCAGTGACGCTTCCACACGTAACGCCCCCTGTACCAGTGACGCCTACACGTAACGCTCCTTGTAGCAGTGACACTTACACGCATAATGCCCCCTGTAGCAGTGATGCTTACATGCGTAAATGCCCTCTGTAGCAGTGACGCTTATACCCGTAACACCCCCTGTAGCAGTGATTCTTACACGCATAATGCCCCCTGTAGCAGTGACGCTTACACACGTAATGTTCTCTGTACTAGTGACGCTTACACACATTATGCTGCAGTCATACATACACATACACACATACTGTACATACATTACACACATACACAGCCACACATACATATGCAGTACACAGATACTGTATACACACACACACACACACACACACACACACACACACACACACACACACACACACACACACAGTTTCACTCACTCTCCATCCACTTACCTAAAGAAATCTGGCAGGCGGGAGATACAGCATGTCATCCTCCTGTGTTGCAGACTGCTGCCTGGTCCTGTGTAGCTCTGCCCATTTTCCCACATAGCACCGCCCCTTTTAGTTCCGTAGCACGCACACACACTGCACTGTGACATGGGAGGGGAGAGGCTTCATGCGCCGCTGGCTCTTATAGAGTGTGACAGGCGCAGCAGCCGGCAGCAGCAGGGACAGCAGCTAAGCACAGGGATGCAGAGCTTGGAGAGCGCCTCTCCAGCCTGGTGCCTACCTGCTTTGCATCCCTTTGCTGAGCAGCTAGCGCCGGGCCTCCCTCTTAGTTTATTGATACTCGTTAGAAAAATGAATTATTTTGTTTGCGTGTATATAATGCATCATTTATAAGAGTTACAGATGTGTCCTCATATATCATTGCTGCATATGTGCCAAACAGGCTCTCTCAGCACGTGTTGGGCATCTAATTTGATATGACACCTGTATATCTGTGTGCGACTGATGGGCTCTACACAACAGCCGATTTTCCGCCGAGGTGCCCGACGGCCGTTACGGCCGACGGATGACTGGGCAATGGGTGTGTGTGTGTGTGTGTGTGTGTGATGGGGGGATTGAAGTTTTCCTGACGTCACCCGGCCCTATAGCCCTGCATGCTAATATGGATGATATTGTCCATATTGGTTTGGAGGCATAAACGACAGGGCCGCACATCGTTCATTGTTGGTGCCTACACACTGAAAGATATGAACAATTTCTCGTTCACTACTATAAGTCTCTGAATCTGTACATGAAATGCTGCAATGTAGCAGCCACAGCTTTTTCAATACAAGTTACAATGTGCTCCACACATACAGATTCAGCCATACACAATATACAAGTGTCACATAAAATTAATCAGCACAATCTCCTGATGCATCCTAGTTGCATCACATTGCGACTAAGACACTTTGCTTGGGACCTGGCGGCTCTCTCGTGCCAGGCATCTTGCGCCGCATGGCATATTGAGAGGTCTATTTACTAAGCCTTAGATGGAGATACATTGCATGGGGATAAAGTACCAGCCAACCAGCTCCTAACTGTCATTTTTCAAACCCAGCCTGTGACGTGGTAGTTAGGAGCTGATTGGCTGGTACTTTATCTCTGTCCACTTTATCTCTGTTCAAGGCTTGGTAAATAGACCCCTTAGTCTGGATGTATGAGGACAAATTTGTACCTTCACATCATTTTTCAGACAGAATATACAGTGCATCCGGAAAGTATTCCACATTTTGTTATGTTACAGACAATTCCTTTGACTTCATGCTTGGTTTGTGCTCAGACATTCACTGTCAAGTGGTGGGACCTTATATAACAGGTGTGTGCCTTTCCAAATCATGTCCAATCAACTGAATTTACCACAGGTAGACTCCAATTAAGCTGTAGGAACATCTAAAGGATGATCAGTGGAAGCAGGATGCACCTGAGCTCAATTTTGAGCTTCATGGCAAAGGCTGTGAATACTTATGTACATGTGATTTCTTAGCATTTTATTTTTTATAAATTTGCAAAAATCTCAAACAAACTTTTTTCACATTGTCACTATGGGGTATTGTGTGTAGAATTTTGAGGGGAAAAATGAATTTATTTTATTTTGTAATAAGTCTGTAACATAACAAAATGTGGAAAAGTAAAGCGCTGTGAATACTTTCCGGACTTATTTGTGACGTATATACACATACAATGCATGTTTCATATTGTAAATAAACGTAAAACACATATTGTTCAAAATAATTTACAATTGGAACAATGTTTCTGTTGTGAGGTGACTTGTAAACATTTTGCTTCAATATTTTTGAAGTGTAACTGTGCTGGTATAACCTCTAAGGGGGGTATCCACTTAGCTGCGGTAAAATTGTCTCACCAGGGGCTATCCTATTAGCACCGATAAGCCAATGCCAGCCAAGGCTTATCAGAAAGCGGAAACAGACTGATTACTCCCACCTGCAAGTCTTAAAACACTTTTCCCACTTATAAAGCACTCCAATATATCTGTCCCATACCTTGTACCCCAATTTCTATCACTTTGCATTTTTTGACCCCAAAAATTATGTATTTATAGGCCAATTAAAAATAATTAAAAAAATCTAGTGCTTAATTAGTCATTCAGGGGGGTGTCCCATGGGTTCTGAACCAAATCTTGACATTTCTCTATCGTCCTAGTGGATGCTGGGGTTCCTGAAAGGACCATGGGGAATAGCGGCTCCGCAGGAGACAGGGCACAAAAGTAAAGCTTTCCGATCAGGTGGTGTGCACTGGCTCCTCCCCCTATGACCCTCCTCCAAGCCAGTTAGATTTTTGTGCCCGGCCGAGAAGGGTGCAATCTAGGTGGCTCTCCTAAAGAGCTGCTTAGAAAAGTTTAGCTTAGGTTTTTTATTTTACAGTGAGTCCTGCTGGCAACAGGATCACTGCAACGAGGGACTTAGGGGAGAAGAAGTGAACTCACCTGCGTGCAGGATGGATTGGCTTCTTGGCTACTGGACATCAGCTCCAGAGGGACGATCACAGGTACAGCCTGGATGGTCACCGGAGCCTTGCCGCCGGCCCCCTTGCAGATGCTGAAGTAAGAAGAGGTCCAGAATCGGCGGCAGAAGACTCCTCAGTCTTCTAAAGGTAGCGCACAGCACTGCAGCTGTGCGCCATTTTCCTCTCAGCACACTTCACACGGCAGTCACTGAGGGTGCAGGGCGCTGGGAGGGGGGCGCCCTGGGAGGCAAATGAATACCTATTTTGGCTAAAAATACCTCACATATAGCCTCCGGAGGCTATATGGAGATATTTAACCCCTGCCAGAATCCGTTAAGAGCGGGAGACGAGGCCGCCGAAAAAGGGGCGGGGCCTATCTCCTCAGCACACAGCGCCATTTTCCCTCACAGAAAGGCTGGAGGGAAGGCTCCCAGGCTCTCCCCTGCACTGCACTACAGAAACAGGGTTAAAACAGAGAGGGGGGGCACTAATTTGGCGTTAGAAATATATAAAAAAGATGCTATAAGGGAAAACACTTATATAAGGTTGTCCCTATATAATTATAGCGTTTTTGGTGTGTGCTGGCAAACTCTCCCTCTGTCTCTCCAAAGGGCTAGTGGGTCCTGTCCTCTATCAGAGCATTCCCTGTGTGTGTGCTGTGTGTCGGTACGTGTGTGTCGACATGTAGGAGGACGATGTTGGTGAGGAGGCGGAGCAATTGCCTGTAATGGTGATGTCACTCTCTAGGGAGTCGACACCGGAATGGATGGCTTATTTAGGGAATTACGTGATAATGTCAACACGCTGCAAGGTCGGTTGACGACATGAGACGGCCGACAAACAATTAGTACCGGTCCAGACGTCTCAAAAACACCGTCAGGGGTTTTAAAACGCCCGTTTACCTTAGTCGGTCGACACAGACACAGACAGGGACACTGAATCCAGTGTCGACGGTGAATAAACAAACGTATTCCTTATTAGGGCCACACGTTAAAGGCAATGAAGGAGGTGTTACATATTTCTGATACTACAAGTACCACAAAAGAGGGTATTATGTGGGATGTGAAAAAACTACCATAGTTTTTCCTGAATCAGATAAATTAAATAAAGTGTGTGATGATGCGTGGGTTCCCCCCGATAGAAAATTATGGGCGGTATACCCTTTCCCGCCAGAAGTTAGGGCGCGTTGGGAAACACCCCTTAGGGTGGATAAGGCGCTCACACGCTTATCAAAACAAGTGGCGGTACCGTCTATAGATAGGGCCGTCCTCAAGGACCAGCTGACAGGAGGCTGGAAAATATCATAAAAAGTATATACACACATACTGGTGTTATACTGCGACCAGCGATCGCCTCAGCCTGGATGTGCAGAGCTGGGGTGGCTTGGTCGGATTCCCTGACTAAAAATATTGATACCCTTGACAGGGACAGTATTTTATTGACTATAGAGCATTTAAAGGATGCATTTCTATATATGCGAGATGCACAGAGGGATATTTGCACTCTGGCATCAAGAGTAAATGCGATGTCCATAACTGCCTGAAGATGTTATGGACACGACAGGGGTCAGGTGATGCAGATTCCAAACGGCACAAAGGTGTATTGCCGTATAAAGGAAGAGGAGTTATTTGGGGTCGGTCCATCGGACCTGGTGGCCACGGCAACTGCTGGAAAATCCACCGTTTTTACCCTAAGTCACATCTCTGCAGAAAAAGACACCGTCTTTTCAGCCTCAGTCCTTTCGTCCCTATAAGATCATATCTGCCCAGGGATAGAGGAAAGGGAAGAAGACTGCAGCAGGCAGCCCATTCCCAGGAACAGAAGCGTTCCACCGCTTCTGACAAGTTCTCAGCATGGCGCTGAGACCGTACAGGACCCCTGGATCCTACAAGTAGTATCCCAGGGGTACAGATTGGAATGTCGAGACGTTTCCCCTTCGCAGGCTCCTGAAGTCTGCTTTACCAAGGTCTCCCTCCGACAAGGAGGCAGTATGGGAAAAAATTCACAAGCTGTATTCCCAGCAGGTGATAATTAAATTACCCCTCCTACTACAAGAAAAGGGGTATTATTCCACACTATATTGTGGTACTGAAGCCAGAAGGCTAGGTGAGACTTATTCTAAAAAATTTTTTGAACACTTACAAAGGTTCAAATCAAGATGGAGTCACTCAGAGCAGTGATAACGAACCAGGAAGAAGGGGACTATATAGTGTCCCGGGACATCAGGGATGCTTACCTCTATGTCCCAAATTTGCCCTTCTCACTAAGGGTACCTCAGGTTCGTGGTGCAGAACTGTCACTATCAGTTTCAGACGCTGCCGTTTGGATTGTCCACGGCACCCCGGGTCTTTACCAAGGTAATGGCCGAAATGATGATTCTTCTTCGAAGAAAAGGCGTCTTAATTATCCCTTACTTGGACGATCTCCTGATAAGGGCATAGTCCAGGGAACAGTTGGAGGTCGGAGTAGCACTATCTAGGATACTGCTACAACAGCACGGGTGGATTCTAAATATTCCAAAATCGCAGCTGATCCCGACGACACGTCTGCTGTGCCTAGGGATGATTCTGGACACAGTCCAGAAAAAGGTGTTTCTCCCGGAAGAGAAAGCCAGGGAGTTATCCGAGCTAGTCAGGAACCTCCTAAAAACAGTGCATCATTGCACAAGGGTCCTGGTAAAAATGGTGGCTTCGTACGAAGCAATTCCATTCGGCAGATTTCACGCAAGAACTTTTCAGTGGGATCTGCTGGACAAATGGTCCGGATCGCATCTTCAGATGCATCAGCGGATAACCCTATATCCAAGGACAAGGGTGTCTCTCCTGTGGTGGTTATAGAGTGCTCATCTTCTAGAGGGCCGCAGGTTCGGCATTCAGGATTGGATGCTGGTGACCACGGAGCCCAGCCCGAGAGGCTGGGGAGCAGTCACACAAGGAAAAAATTTCCAGGGAGTGTGATCAAGTCTGGAGACTTTTCTCCACATAAATATACTGGAGCTAAGGGTAAATTTATAATGCTCTAAGCTTAGCAAGACCTCTGCTTCAAGGTCAGCCGGTATTGATCCAGTGGGAAAAACATCACGGCAGTCGCCCACGTAAACAGACAGGGCGACACAAGAAGCAGGAGGGCAATGGCAAAAACTGCAAGGACTTTTCGCTGGGCGGAAAATCATGTGATAGCACTGTCAGCAGTGTTTCATCCCGGGAATGGAAACTGGGAAGCAGACTTCCTCAGCAGGCACGACCTCCACCCGGGAGAGTGGAAACTTCATCGGGAAGTTTTTTCCACATGATTGTAAACCGTTGGGAAATGCCAAAGGTGGACATGATGGCGTCCCGTCTGAACAAAAAACGGGACAGGTATTGCGCCAGGTCAAGAGACCCTCAGGCAATAGCTGTGGACGTTCTGGTAACACCGTGGGTGTACCAGTCGGTGTATGTGTTCCCTCCTCTGCTTCTCATACCTAAGGTGCTGAGAATTATAAGACGTAGAGGAGTAAGAACTATACTCATGGCTCCGGATTGGCCAAGAAGGACTTGGTACCCGGAACTTCAAGAGATGCTTACAGAGGTCTTATGGCCTCTGCCGCTAAGAAGGGACTTGCTTCAGCAAGTACCATGTCTGTTCCAAGACTTACCGCAGCTGCGTTTGTCGGCATGGCGGTGGAAAGCCGGATCCTAAGGAAAAAGGCATTCCGGAAGAGGTCATTCTTACCCTGGTCAAAGCCAGAAAGGAGGTGACCGCACAACATTATCACCACATGTGGCGAAAATATGTTGCGTGGTGTGAGGCCAGGAAGGCCCCACAAAGAAATTTCAACTCGGTCGTTTCCTGCATTTCCTGCAAACAGGAGTGTCTATGGGCCTCAAATTGGGGTCCATTAAGGTTCAAATTTCGGCCCTGTCGATTTTCTTCCAGAAAGAATTGGCTTCAGTTCCTGAAGTCCAGAAGTTTGTCAAGGGAGTATTGCATATACAACCCCCTTTTGTGCCTCCAGTGGCACTGTGGGATCTCAACGTAGTTCTGGGATTCCTCAAATCACATTGGTTTAAAACCAGTCAAATCTGTGGATTTGAAGCATCTCACATGAAAAGTGACCATGCTCTTGGCCCTGGCCTGGACCAGGCGAGTGTCAAATTGGTGTTTTTTTCTCAAAAAAGCCCATATCTGTTTGTCCATTCGGACAGGGCAGAGCTGCGGACTCGTCCCCAGTTCTCTCCCTAAGGTGGTGTCAGTGTTTCACCTGAACCAGCTTATTGTGGTGCCTTGCACCTACTAGGGACTTGGAGGACTCCAAGTTGCTAGATGTTGTCAGGGCCCTGAAAATATGTTCCAGGACGGCTGGAGTCAGGAAAACTGACTTGCTGTTATCCTGTATGCACCCAACAAACTGGGTGCTCTTGCTTCTAAGCAGACTATTGCTAGTTGGATGTGTAATACAATTCAGCTTGCACATTCTGTGGCAGGCCTGCCACAGCCAAAATATGTAAATGCCCATTCCACAAGGAAGGTGGGCTCATCTTGGGCGGCTGCCCGAGGGGTCTCGGCTTTACAACTTTGCCGAGCAGCTACTTGGTCAGGGGCAAACACGTTTGCTAAATTCTACAAATTTGATACCCTGGCTAAGGAGGACCTGGAGTTCTCTCATTCGGTGCTGCAGAGTCATCCGCACTCTCCCGCCCGTTTGGGAGCTTTGGTATAATCCCCATGGTCCTTTCAGGAACCCCAGCATCCACTAGGACGATAGAGAAAATAAGAATTTACTTACCGATAATTCTATTTCTCGGAGTCCGTAGTGGATGCTGGGCGCCCATCCCAAGTGCGGATTATCTGCAATACTTGTACATAGTTACAAAAATCGGGTTATTATTGTTGTGAGCCATCTTTTCAGAGGCTCCGCTGTTATCATACTGTTAACTGGGTTTAGATCACAAGTTGTACGGTGTGATTGGTGTGGCTGGTATGAGTCTTACCCGGGATTCAAAATTCCTCCCTTATTGTGTACGCTCGTCCGGGCACAGTACCTAACTGGCTTGGAGGAGGGTCATAGGGGGAGGAGCCAGTGCACACCACCTGATCGGAAAGCTTTACTTTTGTGCCCTGTCTCCTGCGGAGCCGCTATTCCCCATGGTCCTTTCAGGAACCCCAGCATCCACTACGGACTCCGAGAAATAGAATTATCGGTAAGTAAATTCTTATTTTTTAACTTAAAATAGGGGTTTTCAACTACTTATCCCCTGCTCAGAGATGGCGAAGAGAAATTTGCGATAAACCCTATGGAGACTTATCACCGATAACTTTTTGCAGCTAACTGGATACCAAGTTATTGCAAATGCGAATTGGATACCCCCCTTAGAGATTATATCGGTGCAGTTACACTTTTTTATTTGTTTGTTGTTTTATGAGAGTGGCATTACCTCTTTTTTTTCTAACTGTAGCAGATATAAACCTTATATCAAAATTGTAACTCAGGCGCTTGGTAATTTTTCTCAATATTTTTTTCAGAGCTCATTTCTTTTTGCTGGCGTTTATGTAAATTCTACCCAGGCTATACCATTTTTTCTACAAAACAAAGGAGCAGCACGTGCAAAAGTTGAATTTGATCTTTCAAAATATCAGGACTTCTCTATGAAGTTCAAGGAAGAATCAGGTACCTCTCATGATCTGAGGACAAGTATCATAAAGAACTAAGACTACTGGGATTGAATAAAGAGCAAATATAAAGGGAATCCTGGATATTTACAGGCAACCTATTTATTAGCAAATTAAATACAAATGTTTAAAATCCTTGAGGGTAGATTACATTAGATCTGGTACAAATAACCTCTGGACAGGGATAAGTTTATAAAAGACAGGAGGTAACAATGCCAAAAGGTGCAATAAAGTTAATTTGCTGTGTCCAACTGTTGATAAGGGTATGGATCATTAGGTCGACCCTAATTAGGTCAACAGTCAATAGGTTGACCCATATGGTTGACATTGATAAGGTCGATATGATATGGTCTATAGGTCAACAGGGTCATTAGATTGACAGGTAAAAGGTAGACAATGGAAAAGGTCAACAGGTACAAAAGGTTGATACATGAAAAGGTCGATATGAAAATTGGTCGACACAAACAAGGTCGATACATAATTTTTTGTTTTTATGTCATTTTCGCCATCAAAGCACAGGGAACCCCAATTAGTTTACCACATCCCTTTGCATGGCTCCCATTGCTTGCCATACTGCGGTCAAGGTGCGTCGCTGCACTCAGCACAGGTCACTATTTGAATCGTAGTCCACATGGATGGTAAAGTATGAAAAAGTTGAACAAACATGCAAAAAAAACCTTAAAACCTTAAAAACTTTTGTGTCAACAATTATGCCAACCATTTGAACCTGTCGAACTTTTGTACCTGTCGACAATAAGCTCTGTCAACCTTTTACATATTGACCTAATGATCATGTCGACCTAATGCATGTCAACCATTAGTGGTCAATCTATTAACTGTCAACCTTTTTACTGTGAACCTATGGACCAGATACTGTTGATACATAGCCCAATACTGAATGTTACCATAACCTTGCCCTTTCTGCATGATGTAAGGCTTGATAAATTGTTCCCTAAAATACCACTAATGTAAGGTTTGTACTTAATTTGAAATTTGCAATTCATATCCATCTATAACAGTGGTTCTCAAACTCGGTCCTCAGGACCCCACACAGTGCATGTTTTGCAGGTAACCCAGCAGGTGCACAGGTGTATTAATTACTCACTGGCACATTTTAAAAGGTCCACAGGTGGAGCCAATTATTTCACTTGCGATTTTGTGAGAAGACCTGCAAAACATGCACCGTGTGGGGTCCTGAGGACCGAGTTTGAGAACCTGTGATCTATAACATCAGTTTTCTCTTTGCTGCATGTTCTCTCCTTAATTCCTCATATAGAAAACACTATCATCAAATCTCAATTTAATCATCTGTCAAATTAATATATATATATATATATATATATAGTTAATTTTGCTGTCTTTCTAAATGACTTACTGTATTTTGTGTTTTAGTAGTTGAAGTTGACCCACGATATCCTCAGCTATATACTGTGGATTTAGAGGAGAAGGAGAGTTTGCAATGTGCTCTTTACTTCAGTCCTAAGGAAGTAAGTTTGACATTTGGTATACATTGAAATATTGCTGTGTTAAGAGCAATGCAACTCATGTAATTTAAAAAATTTTGTTTGTTTGTCTGTGCTGAATAGCAATATTCACTTTTCATACAATTTCTTCAAAGAGTTACTAACATTGCAATATTTTAGTGAAAAGCCTGAATTATATTTATATATATGAGACCAGCTTTCATTAATCACTTAACTGACAATTATCGGGGGTTTATGAGTGAATTAGGTGAATTTTTTTTTATAAAAAAAATGTAAAAAAAAAATGTTTTGAAGAAAAATTTGTTAAAATAAAAAGGTTTTGTTCAAACATTGGAACATTGGCCATCACCATCTGAACATTTTGACCATCTGAAACATCGCTATCATCTCAGCTTTCATTTTAAAAGCTGGGAGAGCCACCAGGTACACAGGGGTGGTTTGGGGTAGTTAATTTACACTTCCCCAGCGGCTGCTATTGTCTGCAGCTGCTGGGTGGGGGTCCTGCCTTGCTAACCGATCAGCAGTGATTGGCAGCATGGCAAACACTGGGGGAAGGTACAAGAAGGCAGAAGGACCTCCCGATCCCTCTGAGAGCAGCAACAGAGGGAAGTTTCTCTTCCCTGCAGCTGCAAACACTGTGTATCTGACTGGTTGCATCCTGTGCGACCAGGTCAGATAAAGCACCTGCGGGTGTGGTCGCATCTGATGCAACCATGCCAGGCAAGTGGTTAATTGAACTGAAATATCTGAACAGCAATATTAAGAAAGTATTTGTTCTTATACATCATTGCTGCAGTCACGCCAAACAGCCCTTCTCAGTGTGCCAGGCCTTGAGGGGTAAATTTACTAAGATGGGAGTTCTATTTAAGATGGGATCTTGCCCATAGCAACCAATCAGATTCCAGGTATTATCTTCTAGAAGGTGCTAGATAAATAAGAAGTAGAATCTGATTGGTTGCTATGGCCAACATCCCATCTTAAATAGAACTCCCATCTTAGTAAATTTACCCCTGAGACTTTGCTAGCGTCATTCATCTTTTTTGCATCTTTTCTGCTATTCTGATAAAAATGTGGTTTAGTCACTATGCGATGCAACTAGGATGCACCAGAATGAACTGATTATTTTGATATGAAACACTTCTAAATTCTGTGTTGTACTTTGTTTCTGAATTTGTTTTGGTTTTGGATTTGGTTCCGCGGCCGTGTTTTGGAATCGGACGCATTTTGGCAAAACCTCCCTGAAATTTTTTTGTCGGATTCGGGTGTGTTTTGGATTCGGGTGTTTTTTTTTACAAAAAACCCCCTCAAAAACAGCTTAAATCATAGAATTTGGGGGTCATTTTGATCCCATAGTATTATTAACCTCAATAACCATAATTTCCACTCATTTTCAGTCTATTCTGAACACCTCACACCTCACAATATTATTTTTAGTCCTAAAATTTGCACCGAGGTCGCTGGATGACTCTAAGCTAAGCAACCCAAGTGGCCGACACAAACACCTGGCCCATCTAGGAGTGGCACTGCAGTGTCAGACAGGATGGCACTTCAAAAAAATAGTCCCCAAACAGAACATGATGCAAAGAAAAAAAGAGGTGCAATGAGGTAGCTGTGTGACTAAGCTAAGCAACCCAAGTGGCCGACACAAACACCTGGCCCATCTAGGAGTGGCACTGCAGTGTCAGACAGGATGGCAGATTTAAAAAAATAGTCCCCAAACAGCACATGATGCAAAGAAAAAAAGAGGTGCACCAAGGTCGCTGGATGGCCAAGCTAAGCGACCCAAGTGGCCGACACAAACACCTGGCCCATCTAGGAGTGGCACTGCAGTGTCAGACAGGATGGCAGAATTAAAAAATTGTCCCCAAACAGCACATGATGCAAAGAAAAAAAGAGGTGCACCAAGGTCGCTGGATGGCTAAGCTAAGCATCAAAAGTGGCCGACACAAACACCTGGCCCATCTAGGAGTGGCACTGCAGTGTCAAGCAGGATGGCACTTAAAAAAAAAAGTCCCCAAACAGCACATGATGCAAAGAAAAATGAAAGAAAAAAGAGGTGCAAGATGGAATTGTCCTTGGGCCCTCCCACCCACCCTCCCACCCACCCTTATGTTGTATAAACAGAACATGCACACTTTAACGAACCCATCATTTCAGCGACAGGGTCTGCCACATGACTGTGACTGAAATGACTGGTTGGTTTGGGCCCCCACCAAAAAAGAAGCAATCAATCTCTCCTTGCACATACTGGCTCTACAGAGGCAAGATGTCCACCTCCTCCTCATCATCCGATTCCTCACCCCTTTCACTGTGTACATCCCCCTCCTCACAGATTATTAATTCGTCCCCACTGGAATCCACCATCTCAGGTCCCTGTGTACTTTCTGGAGGCAATTGCTGCTGGTGAATGTCTCCACGGAGGAATTGATTATAATTCATTTTGATGAACATCATCTTCTCCACATTTTCTGGAAGTAACCTCGTACGCCGATTGCTGACAAGGTGAGCGACTGCACTAAACACTCTTTCGGAGTACACACTGGAGGGGGGGCAACTTAGGTAAAATAAAGCCAGTTTCTGCAAGGGCCTCCAAATTGCCTCTTTTTCCTGCCAGTATACGTACGGACAGTCTGACGTGCCTACTTGGATGCGGTCACTCATATAATCCTCCACCATTCTTTCAATGGTGACAGAATCATATGCAGTGACAGTAGACGACATGTCAGTAATCGTTGGCAGGTCCTTGAGTCCGGACCAGATGTCAGCACTCGCTCTAGACTGCCCTGCATCACCGCCAGCGGGTGGGCTCGGAATTCTTAGCCTTTTTCTCGCACCCCCAGTTGCGGGAGAATGTGAAGGAGGAGCTGTTGACGGGTCACGTTCCGCTTGACTTGACAATTTTCTCACCAGCAGGTCTTTGAACCTCTGCAGACTTGTGTCTGCCAGAAAGAGAGATACAACGTAGGTTTTAAATCTAGGATCGAGTACGGTGGCCAAAATGTAGTGCTCTGATTTCAACAGATTGACCACCCGTGAATCCTGGTTAAGCGAATTAAGGGCTCCATCCAAAAGTCCCACATGCCTAGCGGAATCGCTCTGTTTTAGCTCCTCCTTCAATGTCTCCAGCTTCTTCTGCAAAAGCCTGATGAGGGGAATGACCTGACTCAGGCTGGCAGTGTCTGAACTGACTTCACGTGTGGCAAGTTCAAAGGGTTGCAGAACCTTGCACAACGTTGAAATCATTCTCCACTGCACTTGAGTCAGGTGCATTCCCCCTCCTTTGCCTATATCGTAGGCAGATGTATAGGCTTGAGTGGCCTTTTGCTGCTCCTCCATCCTCTGAAGCATATAGAGGGTTGAATTCCACCTCGTTACCACCTCTTGCTTCAGATGATGGCAGGGCAGGTTCAGGACTGTTTGCTGGTGCTCCAGTCTTCGGCACGCGGTGGCTGAATACCGAAAGTGGCCCGCAATTCTTCGGGCCACCGACAGCATCTCTTGCACGCCCCTGTCGTTTTTTAAATAATTCTGCACCACCAAATTCAATGTATGTGCAAAACATGGGACGTGCTGGAATTTGCCCAGATGTAATGCACGCACAATATTGGTGGCGTTGTCCGATGTCACAAATCCCCAGGAGAGTCCAATTGGGGTAAGCCATTCTGCGATGATGTTCCTCAGTTTCCGTAAGAGGTTGTCAGCTGTGTGCCTCTTATGGAAAGCGGTGATACAAAGCGTAGCCTGCCTAGGAACGAGTTGGCGTTTGCGAGATGCTGCTACTGGTGCCGCCACTGCTGTTCTTTCTGCGGGAGGCAATACATCTACCCAGTGGGCTGTCACAGTCATATAATCCTGAGTCTGCCCTGCTCCACTTGTCCACATGTCCGTGGTTAAGTGGACATTGGGTACAACTGCATTTTTTAGGACACTGGTGACTTTTTTTCTGACGTCTGTGTACATTTTCGATATCGCCTGCCTAGAGAATTGGAACCTAGATGGTATTTGGTACCGGGGACACAGAACCTCAATCAAGTCTCTAGTTGCCTGTGAATTAACGGTGGATACCGGAAACACGTTTCTCACCACCCAGGCTGCCAAGGCCTGAGTTATCCGCTTTGCAGCAGGATGACTGCTGTGATATTCCATCTTCCTCGCAAAGGACTGTTGGACAGTCAATTGCTTACTGGAAGTAGTACAAGTAGTCTTCCGACTTCCCCTCTGGGATGACGATCGACTCCCAGCAGCAACAACAGCAGCGCCAGCAGCAGTAGGCGTTACACTCAAGGATGCATCGGAGGAATCCCAGGCCGGAGAGGACTCGTCAGACTTGACAGTGACATGGCCTGCAGGACTATTGGCTTTCCTGTCTAAGGAGGAAATTGACACTGAGGGAGTTGGTGGTGTGGTTTGCAGGAGCTTGGTTACAAGAGGAAGGGATTTAGTGGTCAGTGGACTGCTTCCGCTGTCATCCAAAGTTTTTGAACTTGTCACTGACTTCTGATGAATACGGTCCAGGTGACGTATAAGGGAGGATGTTCCTAGGTGGTTAACGTCCTTACCCCTACTTATTACAGCTTGACAAAGGCAACACATGGCTTGACACCAGTTGTCCGCATTTGTGTTGAAATAATTCCACACCGAAGAGGTGATTTTTTTTTGTATTTTGACCAGGCATGTCAATGGCCATATTCGTCCCACGGACAACAGGTGTCTCCCCGGGTGCCTGACTTAAACAAACCACCTCACCATCAGAATCCTCCTTGTCAATTTCCTCCCCAGCGCCAGCAACACCCATATCCTCATCCTGGTGTACTTCAACAGTGACATCTTCAATTTGACTATCAGGAACTGGACTGCGGGTGCTCCTTCCAGCATTTGCAGGGGGCGTGCAAATGGTGGAAGGCGCAACCTCTTCCCGTCCAGTGTTGGGAAGGTCAGGCATCGCAACAGACACAATTGGACTCTCCTTGGGGATTTGTGATTTAGAAGAACGCACGGTTCTTTGCTGTGCTTTTGCCGTCTTAACTCTTTTAAGTTTTCTAGCAGGAGGATGAGTGCTTCCATCCTCAGGTGAAGCTGAACCACTAGCCTTGAACATAGGCCAGGGCCTCAGCCGTTCCTTGCCACTCCGTGTCGTAAATGGCATATTGGCAAGTTTACGCTTCTCCTCAGACGATTTTGATTTAGATTTTTGGGTCATTTTACTGAGCATCGGCCTTGGCAGACGACGTTGATGGCATTTCATAGTCTCGGCCATGACTAGTGGCAGCAGCTTCAGCACGAGGTGGAAGTGGATCTTGATCTTTCCCTATTTTACCCTCCACATTTCTCTGACGTCCTAGTGGATGCTGGGAACTCCGTAAGGACCATGGGGAATAGCGGCTCCGCAGGAGACTGGGCACAACTAAAGAAAGCTTTAGGACTACCTGGTGTGCACTGGCTCTTCCCTCTATGACCCTCCTCCAGACCTCTGTTAGAATGTTGTGCCCGGCCGAGCTGGATGCACACTAGGGGCTCTCCTGAGCTCCTAGAAAAGAAAGTATATTTTAGGTTTTTTATTTTCAGTGAGATCTGCTGGCAACAGACTCACTGCTACGAGGGACTTTGGGGAGAGAAGCGGACCTAACTGCTTGCAGCTAGTTTGGGCTTCTTAGGCTACTGGACACCATTAGCTCCAGAGGGATCGAACACAGGCCCAGCCTCGGTCGTCCGGTCCCGGAGCCGCGCCGCCGTCCCCCTTGCAGAGCCAGAAGCAAGAAGAACGTCCAGGAAATCGGCGGCAGAAGACTCCGGTCTTCATTAAGGTAGCGCACAGCGCTGCAGCTGTGTGCCATTGCTCCCTGTGCACACCACATACTCCGGTCACTGATGGGTGCAGGGCGCTGGGGGGGGGGGCGCCCTCGGCAGCAATTAGAGTACCTTAAGAGTGGCAAATCAGACATAATATAGCCTAATAAGCTATATATGTGTAAAATACCCCTGCCACATTATGATTATAAGAGCGGGAGAAGTCCACCGAAAAAGGGGCGGGGCTATCTCCCTCAGCACACTGGCGCCATTTTCTCTTCACAGTGCAGCTGGAAGACAGCTCCCCAGGCTCTCCCCTGTAGTTTTCAGGCTCAAAGGGTTAAAAAGAGAGGGGGGGCACTAAATTTAGGCGCAAATCTGTGTATTATAGCATCTATAAGGGAAAAATCACTGTGGGTAGTGTGAATCCTTGCATTATATAGCGCTCTGGTGTGTGCTGGCATACTCTCTCTCTGTCTCCCCAAAGGACTTTGTGGGGTCCTGTCCTCAGTCAGAGCATTCCCTGTGTGTGTGCGGTGTGTCGGTACGGCTGTGTCGACATGTTTGATGAGGAGGCTTATGTGGAGGCGGAGCAGATGCCGATAAATGTGATGTCACCCCTTGCGGGGTCGACACCTGAGTGGATGGACATGTGGAAGGAATTACGTGACAGTGTCAACTCCTTACGTAAAAGGTTTGACGACATAGCAGATGTGGGACAGCCGGCTTCTCAGCCCGTGCCTGCCCAGGCGTCTCAAAAGCCATCAGGGGCCCTAAAACGCCCACTACCTCAGATGGCAGACACAGATGTCGACACGGATACTGACTCCAGTGTCGACGACGATGAGACTACTGTACATTCCAATAGAGCCACCCGTTACATGATTATGGCAATAAAAAATGTGTTGCACATTTCTGATATTACCCCAGGTAGCACAAAAAAGGGTATTATGTTTGGGGAGAAAAAAGCTTCCAGTGGTTTTTCCCCCATCTGATGAACTAAATGTGTGAAGAAGCGTGAGTTTCCCCCGATAAGAAACTGGTAATTTCTAAAAGGTTACTAATGGCGTACCCTTTCCCGCCAGAGGATAGGTCACGTTGGGAGACATCCCCTAGGGTGGATAAAGCGCTCACACGTCTGTCAAAGAAGGTGGCACTACCGTCTCAGGACACGGCCGCCCTAGAGGAGCCTGCAGATAGAATGCAGGAGGCTATCCTGAAGTCTGTATATACACACTTAGGCATTATACTGAGACCAGCTATTGCTTCAGCATGAATGTGCAGTGCTGCAGCTGCATGGTCAGATTCTCTGTACCTTAAGACAGGGACACTATATTGCTAACCATAGAGCATATTAAAGACGCAGTCTTATACATGAGAGATGCACAGAGGGATAATTGCCGACTGGCATCTAAAATAAACGCAATGTCCATTTCTGCCAGGAACTCGGCAGTGGACAGGTGATGCTGATTCTAAAAGGCACATGGAAGTTTTGCCTTACAAGGGTGAGGAGTTGTTTGGGGATGGTCTCTCGGACCTCGTTTCCACAGCTACAGCTGGGAAATCAACATTTTGCCCCATGTTCCCTCACAGCCAAAGAAAGCACCGTATTATCAGGTACAGTCCTTTCGGCCCCAGAAAGGCAAGCGGGTTAAAGGCGCGTCCTTTCTGCCCAGAGGCAGAGGTAGAGGGAAAAAGCTGCAGCATACAGCCAGTTCCCAGGAACAAAAGTCCTCCCCCGCTTCCTCTAAGTCCACCGCATGACGCTGGGGCTCCACAGGCGGAGCCAGGTACGGTGGGGGCCCGTCTCAAGAATTTCAGCGACCAGTGGGCTCGCTCACGGGTGGATCCCTGGATTCTACAGGTAGTATCTCAGGGGTACAAGCTGGAATTCGAGACGTCTCCCCCTCGCCGTTTCCTCCTCGCCGTTTCCTCAAATCTGCCTTGCCGACAGCTCCCTCAGACAGGGAGGCAGTGCTGGAGGCAATTCACAAGCTGTATTCGCAGCAGGTGATAGTCAAGGTACCCCTTCTTCAACAGGGACGGGGTTACTATTCCACAGTGTTTGTGGTACCGAAACCGGACGGTTTGGTGAGACCCATTTTAAATTTGAAATCCTTGAACACTTATAAACGAAGGTTCAAGTTCAAAATGGAATCACTCAGGGCGGTTATTGCAAGCCTGGACAAAGGGGATTACATGGTTTCACTGGACATCAAGGATGCTTACCTGCATGTCCCCATTTACCCCCCTCACCAGGAGTACCTCAGATTTGTGGTACAGGACTGTCATTACCAATTCCAGACGTTGCCGTTTGGTCTGTCCACGGCACCGAGGGTATTTACCAAGGTAATGGCAGAGATGATGATACTCCTTTGAAGGAAGGGAGTTATAATTATCCCGTACTTGGACGATCTCCTTATAAAGGCGAGGTCCAGGGAACAATTGTTGATCGGAGTAGAACTAGCTCGGGCAGTGCTACAACAGCACGGCTGGATCCTGAACATTCCGAAGTCGCAGCTGGTTCCTACAACGCGTCTACTGTTCCTGGGGATGGTTCTCGACACAGAACAGAAAAAAGTGTTTCTCCCGGAGGAGAAGGCCAAGGAGTTGTCATCTCTAGTCAGAGACCTCCTAAAACCAAAACAGGTGTCGGTGCACCATTGCACGCGAGTCCTGGGAAAGATGGTGGCTTCTTACGAAGCAATTCCATTCGGAGGGTTCCATGCAAGGATCTTTCAGTGGGATCTGTTGGACAGGTGGTCCGGATCGCATCTTCAGATGCATCGGCTGATAACCCTGTCTCCAAGGGCCAGGGTGTCGCTGTTGTGATGGCTGCAGAGTGCTCATCTTCCAGAGGGCCGCAGATTCAGCATACAGGACTGGGTCCTGGTGACCTCGGATGCCAGCCTTCGAGGTTGGGGGGCAGTCACACAGGGAAGAAACTTCCAAGGACAATGGTCAAGTCAGGAGACTTCCCTACACATAAATATTCTGGAACGAAGGGCCATTTGCAATGCCCTAAGTCAGGCAAGACCCCTGCTTCAAAACCAGCCGGTGCTGATCTAGTCAGACAACATCACGGCGGTCGCCCATGTAAACCGACAGGGCAGCACAAGAAGCAGGATGGCAATGGCACAAGGATTCTCCGATGGGCGGAAAATCATGTGTTAGCACTGTCAGCAGTGTTCATTCCCGGAGTGGACAACTGGGAAGTAGACTTTCTCAGCAGACACGACCTCCACCCGGGAGAGTAGGAACTTCATCCAGAAGTCTTCCAAATGATTGTACACCATTGGGAAGGGCCACAGGTGGACATGATGGCGTCCCGCCTCAACAAAAATTTTATTGCGCCAGGTCAAGGGACCCTCAGGCGATAGCTGTGGACGCTCTGGTAACACCGTGGGTGTACCAGTCGGTGTATGTGTTCCTTCCTCTGCCTCTCATACCCAAGGTACTGAGAATAATAAGAAGGAGAGGAGTAAGAACTATACTCGTGGTTCCGGATTGGCCAAGAAGATCTTGGTACCCAGAACTTCAAGAAATGATCTCAGAGGACCCATGGCCTCTGCCGCTCAGACAGGACCTGCTGCAGCAGGGGCCCTGTCTGTTCCAAGACGTACCGCGGCTGCGTTTGACGGCATGGCTGTTGAACAACGGTTCCTGAAGGAAAATGGCACTCCGGAGGAAGTTATCCCTACGCTAATTAAAGCTAGGAAAGAAGTGACCGCAAACCATTATCACCGCATATGGCGGAAATATGTTGCGTGGTGTGAGGCCAGGAAGGCCCCAACGGAGGAATTCAGCTAGGTCGATTTCTGCACTTCCTACAGTCAGGGGTGACTATGGGCCTAAAATTGGGTTCCATTAAGGTCCAGATTTCGGCTCTATCGATTTTCTTCCAAAAAGAACTGGCTTCACTACCTGAAGTTCAGACATTTGTTAAGGGAGTGCTGCATATTCAGCCCCCTTTTGTGCCCCCACAGCCCCCTTTTGTGCCCCCAATGGCACCTTGGGATCTCAACGTAGTGTTGGATTTCCTAAAGTCGCATTGGTTTGAACCACTTAAAACCGTGGAACTAAAATATCTCACGTGGAAAGTGGTCATGCTGTTGGCCTTGGCTTCGGCCAGGCGTGTGTCAGAATTGGAGGCTTTGTCTTGTAAAAGCCCTTATCTGATTTTCCATATGGATAGGGCGGAATTGAGGACTCGTCCCCAATTTCTCCCAAAGGTGGTTTCAGCGTTTCATTTGAACCAGCCTATTGTGGTGCCTGCGGCTACTCGTGACTTGGAGGACTCCAAGTTGCTGGACGTAGTCCGGGCCCTAAAAATCTATGTTTCCAGGACAGCTGGAGTCAGAAAGACTGACTCGCTATTTATCCTGCATGCAAGTAGGGTGCGCCTGCTTCAAAGCAGACTATTGCTCGCTGGATCTGTAGCACGATTCAACTTGCACATTCTGCGGCTGGACTGACGCATCCTAAATCTGTAAAAGCCCATTCCACGAGGAAGGTGGGCTCTTCTTGGGCGGCTGCCCGAGGGGTCTCAGCTTTACAACTTTGCCGAGCAGCTACTTGGTCGGGGTCAAACACATTTGCTAAATTCTACAAGTTTGATACCCTGGCTGAGGAGGACCTAGAGTTCGCTCATTCGGTGCTACAGAGTCATCCGCACTCTCCCGCCCGTTTGGGAGCTTTGGTATAATCCCCATGGTCCTTACGAAGTTCCCAGCATCCACTAGGACGTCAGAGAAAATAAGATTTTACTCACCGGTAAATCTATTTCTCGTAGTCCGTAGTGGATGCTGGGCGCCCGTCCCAAGTGCGGATTGTCTGCAATACTTGTATATAGTTATTGTTTAACTAAAGGGTTATTGTTGAGCCATCTGTTGAGAGGCTCAGTTATATTTCATACTGTTAACTGGGTATAGTATCACGAGTTATACGGTGTGATTGGTGTGGCTGGTATGAGTCTTACCCGGGATTCAAAATCCTTTCCTTATTGTGTCAGCTCTTCCGGGCACGGTATCCTAACTGAGGTCTGGAGGAGGGTCATAGAGGGAGGAGCCAGTGCACACCAGGTAGTCCTAAAGCTTTCTTTAGTTGTGCCCAGTCTCCTGCAGAGCCGCTATTCCCCATGGTCCTTACGGAGTTCCCAGCATCCACTACGGACTACGAGAAATAGATTTACCGGTGAGTAAAATCTTATTTTTTGTTCTCCATTTTTTAATGTGTGGAATTATATGCCAATAATAGATCAACGTATAATACTGGTGGTCACTGGTCAGCAAAACTCTGCACTGTACTCCTCCTATATAATACTGCTGGTCCCCAGTCCCCACAATAAAGCAGTGTGAGCACAGATATATGCAGCACACTGAGCACAGATATGGAGCTTTTTTTCAGGCAGACAACGTATACTGGTGGTCACTGGTCAGCAAAACTCTGCACTGTACTCCTCCTATAATACTGCTGGTCCCCAGAATAAAGATATTTGCACTGCAGCCCCCTGAAACAAAGTGAGAGGACGCCAGCCACGTCCTCTCACTATCATTTCCAATGCACGAGTGAAAAATGCCGGCGACGCGCGGCTTTATATAGAATCCGAATCTCGCGAGAATCCGACAGCGGGAAGATGACGTTCGGGCGTGCTCGGGTTAACCGAGCAAGGCGGGAAGATTCGAATCTGCCTCGGAACCGTGTAAAAAGGGGGAAGTTCGGGGGGGGGGGGGGGGGGTTCGGATTCCGACGAACCAAACCCGCTCATCACTATTCTGAATATGTATATGAAGTGCTAAAATGTTGGAGCCGCAGCTTGTTTCCAAAGCAGTTTCCATTGTACTCCGTATACAGACTCGGTCACACACAATATACAAATGTCACATATCAAATGAATCAGCATAGTTTCCTGGTGCGTCCAAATAGGCACTTTCTACAAAAAAAGGCACCTGACCCTAGGATAGTTGCATGGGACCTGGAGGCTTGCCAGTGTCAGGCATCTCGCGCTGCGTGGCATATTAAGGCTAGATGTAGATAATTGTAGACTTAAACAGGTATGTGTAAAATACATATTTCATCCCACTGATTTCTTGTTAGACAAGCCTTTAGAGGGACAAAGTAACTCTTTTTTTCTATTTTAATTTAATTTTCATTTAATTTTACCAAAAATAAATTACCTTTCTATTTGCTGCCAGAGCTGCATGAAAAACATTGCACAAGCCGTGAGTACTTTTGCAGCTTCATGAATAACTGTGATTTTAACCTTCCACAAGCAATTACATTCCTGTTTTTAAATCTGTTTATTGCTTCTCTAATTAGTTTACATATAATGCAAATTGCCTTGTGGGAACTTAGGAGTTGAGACCTATGGCGGCAATTTGTGACAATTATTGTAGATCATATTGCTATGTCAGTGAGAAATAATTTGAATTATACACATGCAAGATAGAATACTAATGTTTGGTATATCAGTACATCATAACATCACATGATTCAGCCCACACAATTAGATTGACTGTATGACTGCTGACTGAACATCTGCAAGACTCATATACATATAGCAAGGTCAGCATACAGCAATGCACATTGAGGTTCAGACGCTGATTCCTGAAAATCCAAGATGGATGATTTCTGAATGTTTTTACTGGGGGGGGGGGGGGGGGCGGGGGGGCGGGGTGTTTGGTGGTGGTGATGTGGCGTTAGGGGGAAAGTGGTCTGGACAATACTGGCTCTTTTATCTTTACTCCCACCTCAGAATCAGGCCCACTTTAAGGTGCACTACTAAGGAATTTACCTGAGGCAATATTGGAAAGGAAGGAGTAGCTTTTAAACATATTTTAATCAGATTATGGGGTATATTCAATTATGGTCGGATCCATTCCGACATTCATTTGTTGGAATGGATCCGACAAGGGCTGTTTAATACCCATCTCAATTCGATTTAAAAAAAGTTGAATTGAAATGAGGGAGCCGAGAGGAGGAAGAGGGGGGAGAGCAGCAGGCAGACGGGGGAGAGCCGCGGGCAGACCGGGGACAGCATCGCTGCAGGAGGATGTGGCACAGCTGCCAGACCTCACGGCAGCGTCCACCTGGCTAAAGTTGAATTGAAATGAGGGACCGGAGAGGGTGAAGACCAGAGGGCAGACAGGGACAGCAGTGCTGCAGGAGAATGTAGCACAGCCGCCAGACCTCACGGCAGCATCCATCTGGCTCCAGCAAGCGGGACCTCACTTGCTGGAGCTGGGTGGATGATGCCGTGAGTGGTGGCTTTGCCACATCCTCCTGCAGCGGTGTGCTGTAGCGCTGCTGTCCCCCATCTGCCCACGGCTCTCCCCCGTCTGCCCGCGGCTCTCATCCTCTCAGGTCCCTCATCTCAATTCGACTTTTTTTTAAGTCAAACTGAGATGGTCGGAAACAAGGCTAAAACCTGACGAATTTGGTCCCGTTTCCCTCAGAAGCATGTGGATCAGCAGCTATACTATCGTACTATTCAACAAGTCGAATTCCCCAACTTGTCGAATAAAAAAGCTGGGAACTGAACTGAATAGGTCGGAACCCCTTCCGACGTGAAAAAGTCGAAAACTGCCGTCTTTTCAACAAGTCGGCAGTTTCGACCTTAATTGAATATACCCCTTAATCTTGGTACTCCAAATTATGGAAAACACCTTTATCCAGAAATCCCCAATTTCCAGGCATCCTGAATAATAAACCCGTATCTTCTAACTGTCCTGATTCACTGAAGGGGCAGGGTTTACATGAAAGTGGGTTGCATCACCTAATAGTGCACGGATCGGGCTGTAGTTTTTAGCAGATCAGAGGTGGGGCTTATTTTTGACAAATTTTGCATGTCTAAGCGTTGGGAGGTTTGTTAACCTGTACACAGGGGTGCCAAAATGTTTTTAGGTTGGGGGGGGGGCAAGATATAATATTATTTTGGCCCCCCTAAATTGCTGAATGTCGTCCTCTCAGGGGCAGCTAGACTTACCACACCACCCACCCGACAGAGACTATCTATCTATCTATCTATCTATCTATCTATCTATCTATCTATCTATCTATCTATCTATCTATCTATCTATCTATGGGGGGTGATGTGAAGATGGGGAGAAATGATGAAAGGGGAGCTGAGGGTGAAGAGGAGAGAAACATACAAAGCGGGAGTCAAAAGGGGCACAGGGCTGGTACCAGAGGAGAGGCCAGCCCACAGTAACTAGCCACACACTGTAGTGAGTGGAGCAGGGTGCAGGGCAGAGGAGGACCCTGGAGTCAGGTGGAGAAGGGCTGTAGGGAGGGAGGAGGTGGAGCAGTAGGAAAGGGCACCCTGCCCATCCTGACACTGCCCATGGTAAGCCTAGATAGGGGCCTCATTGTTCCATGAAACCCAATACATTGGCGCCTCTCAAATATTTTGGGTAGGAGAGTTGCCCTCTTGCCCCCGTGTTCCGACACCTATGCCTGTACAAAGTGGGAAATGAATATGGGAAATAATCTCCACAGGCCGAGATGTTTCTCACGTGCCCCTTATAAGGACCATCAGAGAGCCCATCAGCCCTCTCATTTGTATGTCCAGTTTCCTGTCCCCCCTCATCTGTATGTCCAACAATGTGCCACCCATATGTACGTTCTATATTGTTCCGTCCCCTTTCATCTGTTTTTTCTGTATTGTGTTCTGTATATGCTCCCCTCCCAAGAAAACATAAACTGTACGTCCTGTAGTATGCCCTTACCATCCCCTTATCTGTTTGTCTTATAGTGAAAATACCTCTCTGTTTCTATGTTTACGTATTGGGCACCATACCCCATATGTTTGTCCTGTTCTGTGCTGCCGCTTCATCACCTGTATGTCTTATTCTGTGCTACCCCCAGGGCTGCCATCAGAAATTGTGGGGCACGGGGGTAACAAAACACAGAGGGCCCCCCACCCACCCTAAATGCACCCTAATACATCCACATGAAATACATTTAAAAACATGTGCAGTGGGCATTGAGATTGTATACCATAATAACATACAGACCTATCAGTCTACAGAGGACTATTTCTATGAAATGTGGCCAGATCCAAGCAGATCAGCACTTCTTACCTTTGTTAAAATAAAAAAGAAATAATAATAAAAAATCTCCATATTGTATATGCATTAATTTTACAGCATGATAAAACATTTCTGGACAAAAATAAAAATAAGTGTGAGATGTTACACTGCTGCATTCAGAGTGCAATGTAAAAGCTGTGCTCCGTGCAGGGAAGTAGCCAGAACTTTGTGGGCCCCATAGCAGGGCTGAAACTAGTATTTTTTACACCCGGGGCAAGACAATAAGTTGGCGCCCCCCCTCCCATTGTAAGTGTGTGTGTGTGTGTGTGTGTTAGCTGCTGTAAAGCTTTTTATCGAGGGGATAGTTAGACATTTATTTGGGCTAGGGATGAAGAAAAAAGGGAAATAATAACCCATACCTTGAAACATACATAAAATCACACACCTATACACATGCAGGGTGGCACTTGATATGCCGGCTGTTGGGATCCCGGGTGCTCAGCATACAGGCGCCGGAATCCAGACAGCCGGCATACTGACAACTATTTTTCCTTTTGGGGTGTCCATGACACCCCTGGAGGGAAAATAAATTGTGTGCCACTGTGCCCGCAAGGGGCTCTTTTGCGCACGCTCCGCTGACGGTATACGGATCCTAGCGCTGGTATGCTAGGCGCCGGGATCCCGAGTGCCGGCATACCGTAGTAGATCCCACATGCATACTCACTCACCTAAATATATACATGCATGCAAAGCCATGCATACACTCACTCACTCACTCACTCACTCACTCACTCACATATATACATATAGTCACACACCTGTATACATACATACATATATAGAGTCACACATATATACTGTACATACAGGGACAGACAAGCACACATATAGATATGTAGTCACACACCTATTCACATACAGTCGCACACATGCACACATTAATAGAATCACACATATATGGTAGTCACACACACATACAGCACCCCTTCCCTTACACTCACTATTTAGGCTCTTCTGTACCTGGATAGTAAGCTCTCCTCTCACCCGATGATGTTGCTGGCCGGCCTGGCACTGTGTAGAGTACAGTGCCGTGTAGCCCCGCCCCCTTTTTGGACCTCCGGCTGCCTCTTCTTTCCCAGCACAGCAGTGCACTATAGTAGTGCACTGCTGCGATGATTAAACGCAGCAGGGGGGAAGCTGGGGAGTCAACTTGTTCCCCGTGCCCCCTCTTCGTCCGGCTCTGCCGGGGCAGGCACTACACTGACTAAATAGAAGAAACTGAAAGTAAACTACAGCTCCTGCAGCAAGGGCTGCTGGGAGCTGAAGTTTATTTTCAGTTTCATCACAGCAATGCGGCCGCGGTAGCTAGTAGAGTCTGGTGCTTGTGCTCCATCGGCCTTAAGGGACAAAGTACATAGGTAAGGCGTGTTTAGGGGGATCAAACAGCGCCCCCTCCTATCCCTCGCCCAGGTCATACAGAAAATGGCCACCGTACCCTTTTTCCCATAGATCTGCGCATGCGCTGTAGACTCTGGGACAGCGCTAGTGCCCAGAGTCTACACATCACTGCCAGCTAAAGAGGAGGGGGCCCAGCCAGAGCCTGCACATGGGCCTCCTCGTCTCTAGAAATGCCCCTGGTGTATGTATGTATGTATGTATATATATATATATATATATATATATATGTATATATATATATGTGTGTGTGTATATATATATATATATATATATATATATATAAATTAAGTAACGAGGCTGCCCACCTATGTCCACCTAGACTGAGGGCAAGCAGTTGCTGAAAGTGCAAGGGGCCCAGCGTGCGGTCAGCCCTGAGGTAGCACCTTTACCCTATACTCATACATTAAGGTCACAGTATTGGGCTCTGGTGCACAGGGCAAGGCTTGGAGCACAATGGGTGGCCTGATTCCTCCTCTTCCTTAGCGGCCGCCATGGGTAACACATATCACAATGGCCGGAACCCACAGGTAGCGTGGAGAGTGTGATGGTGTGCAGGAATTGGTAGGGAGAGAGGCTGCTGCCCACTAGGTATCTCCCAGACCCTGTACCGCTCCAACCACCTTGTCCTCCATCACAGTGACAGCGACTGCATAGGTATCGGAAAAAGGAGCCAAGGTGGGCCCCCATGTGTGTCTGGGCCTGCCAGTCCCACCTTGATGGCGGCCCTGCTGTCCCCCCCTACATTAACATACTCCATGCATGCATCATGTGCTCCTCCTATCCTGTCTGACTCATTTGGTCCTCAAGTTCTTTGTAGTAGATCACTGATGCGGCTCTTCCAGTCGCTGACTCTTGCAGTAAGTGTAGTGCACTGCTATCTCCCCTGGCATATGCGCTGATTATGCGGCGAATTTGAGCTCGTCTTGAATCCCCTTTCGGCTTTGACACTGCCTGTACATGCGTTCTTCTTATGTATGACAACTTGCAAATATGTCTGCATGCTTCTACAGCATTTGTTGAGACATTGCTAAGTGTCATGAGAAATTCAGTATTCTGCTTTTCCGCTCACTGTATGCATGTTTAAAGTCAGAATGGTAAAGTCTGTAGAAATTTCATATTCATGATAGCAACATGAAAAAGCCATAAAAACACATGAAGTGCCTCAGTACCTCACATCACTTCCGCCACACTGTTCTGCTATTACTGTGATGTGCTGTGAAGTGTCTGTGCTGATCCTTCCCGTGGTCCTGCTGTTTGTTAAGCTATCACTGTGTGTTCCCAAGAGACAAGCCTAGTGCATTAATGGTGTTGCAGTGTCTCTTCTATGGCACAAAAAGAAAAAAAAAAAAACAGACCAGCATGAAAGTATTCTGTTTAAAGGCATTATCAATCACATCAGCGTTTGAAATAGAACCGTTTCCTCTTAATATTTTAGACAACACATTGTCATTCTTTCCACATTACTAGATACAAACAACACCTTGTGTTGCACACATAGTTACATTCATTATAATTTAACAATAATGAACCATGGGAGCCAAATCAACCCTGGCGTAATGAAAACACTATTATAAAATATTTGCTCATTAGTATTTATAAGCAGCATTTTAACCTTTTGTATTTTTATTATCTGAAGAGATAATTGGCACAAGGTTGAATGTTAAGGCTTGAAATAAGGTGTTTTTATCCGGATAATTAAAGCAGGCGCTTGTTCATTAGGTATAGCTAATTATTATTAAGATGTATCTTGTGGTATGAGTGCAGCAGTAAATAATTTCTTCTGTGACGGTAATGCTTTATTTATTTGTTTTTGCAATTTTACACATGTGTTATATGAAGATATTCAGCTTAGAGGCAAGTGTGCACTCTTGGCTGCTGGAGTATGAGAAACAGAGAGTGAATACAGATATGTCCTCCGTGGTTGTTGCTGCAGTCATATTAAACAGGCTTTCTAGTTGTGCCTAGTAGAGATGAGCGGGTTCGGTTTCTTTGAATCCGAACCCGCACGAACTTCACTTTTTTTTTCACGGGTCCGAGCGACTCGGATCTTCCCGCCTTGCTCGGTTAACCCGAGCGCGCCCGAACGTCATCATGACGCTGTCGGATTCTCGCGAGACTCGGATTCTATATAAGGAGCCGCGCGTCGCCGCCATTTTCACACGTGCATTGAGATTGATAGGGAGAGGACGTGGCTGGCGTCCTCTCCATTAGAATAGATTAGAAGAGAGAGAGAGAGAGAGAGATTGTGCAGACAGAGTTTACCACAGTGACCAGTGCAGTTGTTGTTAAGTTAACTTTTATTTAATATATCCGTTCTCTGCTATATCCGTTCTCTGCCTGAAAAAAACGATACACAGCAGTCACACAGTGTGACTCAGTCTGTGTGCACTCAGCTCAGCCCAGTGTGCTGCACATCAATGTATAAAAGCTTATAATAATTGTGGGGGAGACTGGGGAGCACTGCAGGTTGTTATAGCAGGAGCCAGGAGTACATAATATTATATTAATTTAAAATTAAACAGTGCACACTTTTGCTGCAGGAGTGCCACTGCCAGTGTGACTAGTGGTGACCAGTGCCTGACCACCAGTATAGTAGTATATTGTTGTATACTATCTCTTTATCAACCAGTCTATATTAGCAGCAGACACAGTACAGTGCGGTAGTTCACGGCTGTGGCTACCTCTGTGTCGGCAGTCGGCACTCGGCAGGCAGTCCGTCCATCCATAATTGTATAATTATATACCACCTAACCGTGGTATTTTTTTTTCTTTCTTTATACCGTCGTCATAGTCATACTAGTTGTTACGAGTATACTACTATCTCTTTATCAACCAGTGTACAGTGCGGTAGTTCACGGCTGTGGCTACCTCTGTGTCGGCAGTCGGCAGGCAGTCCGTCCATCCATAATTGTATTATTATAATATATACCACCTAACCGTGGTTTTTTTTTCATTCTTTATACCGTCATAGTGTCATACTAGTTGTTACGAGTATACTACTATCTCTTTATCAACCAGTGTACAGTGCGGTAGTTCACGGCTGTGGCTACCTCTGTGTCGGCAGTCGGCAGGCAGTCCGTCCATCCATAATTGTATTATAATATATACCACCTAACCGTGGTTTTTTTTTCATTCTTTATACCGTCATAGTGTCATACTAGTTGTTACGAGTATACTACTATCTCTTTATCAACCAGTGTACAGTGCGGTAGTTCACGGCTGTGGCTACCTCTGTGTCGGCAGTCGGCAGGCAGTCCGTCCATCCATAATTGTATTATAATATATACCACCTAACCGTGGTTTTTTTTTCATTCTTTATACCGTCATAGTCAGTCATACTAGTTGTTACGAGTATACTACTATCTCTTTATCAACCAGTGTACAGTGCGGTAGTTCACGGCTGTGGCTACCTCTGTGTCGGCAGTCGGCAGGCAGTCCGTCCATCCATAATTGTATTATAATATATACCACCTAACCGTGGTTTTTTTTTCATTCTTTATACCGTCATAGTCAGTCATACTAGTTGTTACGAGTATACTACTATCTCTTTATCAACCAGTGTACAGTGCGGTAGTTCACGGCTGTGGCTACCTCTGTGTCGGCAGTCGGCAGGCAGTCCGTCCATCCATAATTGTATTATTATAATATATACCACCTAACCGTGGTTTTTTTTTCATTCTTTATACCGTCATAGTGTCATACTAGTTGTTACGAGTATACTACTATCTCTTTATCAACCAGTGTACAGTGCGGTAGTTCACGGCTGTGGCTACCTCTGTGTCGGCAGTCGGCAGGCAGTCCGTCCATCCATAATTGTATTATAATATATACCACCTAACCGTGGTTTTTTTTTCATTCTTTATACCGTCATAGTCAGTCATACTAGTTGTTACGAGTATACTACTATCTCTTTATCAACCAGTGTACAGTGCGGTAGTTCACGGCTGTGGCTACCTCTGTGTCGGCACTCGGCAGGCAGTCCGTCCATCCATAATTGTATTATAATATATACCACCTAACCGTGGTTTTTTTTTCATTCTTTATACCGTCATAGTGTCATACTAGTTGTTACGAGTATACTACTATCTCTTTATCAACCAGTGTACAGTGCGGTAGTTCACGGCTGTGGCTACCTCTGTGTCGGCAGTCGGCAGGCAGTCCGTCCATCCATAATTGTATTATAATATATACCACCTAACCGTGGTTTTTTTTTCATTCTTTATACCGTCATAGTCAGTCATACTAGTTGTTACGAGTATACTACTATCTCTTTATCAACCAGTGTACAGTGCGGTAGTTCACGGCTGTGGCTACCTCTGTGTCGGAACTCGGCAGGCAGTCCGTCCATCCATAATTGTATTACAATATATACCACCTAACCGTGTTTTTTTTTTCATTCTTTATACCGTCATAGTCAGTCATACTAGTTGTTACGAGTATACTACTATCTCTTTATCAACCAGTGTACAGTGCGGTAGTTCACGGCTGTGGCTACCTCTGTGTCGGAACTCGGCAGGCAGTCCGTCCATCCATAATTGTATTATTATAATATATACCACCTAACCGTGGTTTTTTTTTCATTCTTTATACCGTCATAGTGTCATACTAGTTGTTACGAGTATACTACTATCTCTTTATCAACCAGTGTACAGTGCGGTAGTTCACGGCTGTGGCTACCTCTGTGTCGGCAGTCGGCAGGCAGTCCGTCCATCCATAATTGTATTATAATATATACCACCTAACCGTGGTTTTTTTTTCATTCTTTATACCGTCATAGTGTCATACTAGTTGTTACGAGTATACTACTATCTCTTTATCAACCAGTGTACAGTGCGGTAGTTCACGGCTGTGGCTACCTCTGTGTCGGCAGTCGGCAGGCAGTCCGTCCATCCATAATCGTATTATAATATATACCACCTAACCGTGGTTTTTTTTTCATTCTTTATACCGTCATAGTCAGTCATACTAGTTGTTACGAGTATACTACTATCTCTTTATCAACCAGTGTACAGTGCGGTAGTTCACGGCTGTGGCTACCTCTGTGTCGGAACTCGGCAGGCAGTCCGTCCATCCATAATTGTATTACAATATATACCACCTAACCGTGGTTTTTTTTTCATTCTTTATACCGTCATAGTCAGTCATACTAGTTGTTACGAGTATACTACTATCTCTTTATCAACCAGTGTACAGTGCGGTAGTTCACGGCTGTGGCTACCTCTGTGTCGGAACTCGGCAGGCAGTCCGTCCATCCATAATTGTATTATTATAATATATACCACCTAACCGTGGTTTTTTTTTCATTCTTTATACCGTCATAGTGTCATACTAGTTGTTACGAGTATACTACTATCTCTTTATCAACCAGTGTACAGTGCGGTAGTTCACGGCTGTGGCTACCTCTGTGTCGGCAGTCGGCAGGCAGTCCGTCCATCCATAATTGTATTATAATATATACCACCTAACCGTGGTTTTTTTTTCATTCTTTATACCGTCATAGTCAGTCATACTAGTTGTTACGAGTATACTACTATCTCTTTATCAACCAGTGTACAGTGCGGTAGTTCACGGCTGTGGCTACCTCTGTGTCGGAACTCGGCAGGCAGTCCGTCCATCCATAATTGTATTACAATATATACCACCTAACCGTGGTTTTTTTTTCATTCTTTATACCGTCATAGTCAGTCATACTAGTTGTTACGAGTATACTACTATCTCTTTATCAACCAGTGTACAGTGCGGTAGTTCACGGCTGTGGCTACCTCTGTGTCGGAACTCGGCAGGCAGTCCGTCCATCCATAATTGTATTATTATAATATATACCACCTAACCGTGGTTTTTTTTTCATTCTTTATACCGTCATAGTGTCATACTAGTTGTTACGAGTATACTACTATCTCTTTATCAACCAGTGTACAGTGCGGTAGTTCACGGCTGTGGCTACCTCTGTGTCGGCAGTCGGCAGGCAGTCCGTCCATCCATAATTGTATTATAATATATACCACCTAACCGTGGTTTTTTTTTCATTCTTTATACCGTCATAGTCAGTCATACTAGTTGTTACGAGTATACTACTATCTCTTTATCAACCAGTGTACAGTGCGGTAGTTCACGGCTGTGGCTACCTCTGTGTCGGAACTCGGCAGGCAGTCCGTCCATCCATAATTGTATTACAATATATACCACCTAACCGTGGTTTTTTTTTCATTCTTTATACCGTCATAGTCAGTCATACTAGTTGTTACGAGTATACTACTATCTCTTTATCAACCAGTGTACAGTGCGGTAGTTCACGGCTGTGGCTACCTCTGTGTCGGCACTCGGCAGGCAGTCCGTCCATCCATAATTGTATTACAATATATACCACCTAACCGTGGTTTTTTTATACCACCTAACCGTGGCAGTCCGTCCATAATTGTATACTAGTATCCAATCCATCCATCTCCATTGTTTACCTGAGGTGCCTTTTAGTTCTGCCTATAAAATATGGAGAACAAAAATGTTGAGGTTCCAAAATTAGGGAAAGATCAAGATCCACTTCCACCTCGTGCTGAAGCTGCTGCCACTAGTCATGGCCGAGACGATGAAATGCCAGCAACGTCGTCTGCCAAGGCCGATGCCCAATGTCATAGTACAGAGCATGTCAAATCCAAAACACCAAATATCAGAAAAAAAAGGACTCCAAAACCTAAAATAAAATTGTCGGAGGAGAAGCGTAAACTTGCCAATATGCCATTTACCACACGGAGTGGCAAGGAACGGCTGAGGCCCTGGCCTATGTTCATGGCTAGTGGTTCAGCTTCACATGAGGATGGAAGCACTCAGCCTCTCGCTAGAAAAATGAAACGACTCAAGCTGGCAAAAGCACAGCAAAGAACTGTGCGTTCTTCGAAATCCCAAATCCACAAGGAGAGTCCAATTGTGTCGGTTGCGATGCCTGACCTTCCCAACACTGGATGTGAAGAGCATGCGCCTTCCACCATTTGCACGCCCCCTGCAAGTGCTGGAAGGAGCACCCGCAGTCCAGTTCCTGATAGTGAGATTGAAGATGTCAGTGTTGAAGTCCACCAGGATGCGGAGGATATGGGTGTTGCTGGCGCTGGGGAGGAAATTGACCAGGAGGATTCTGATGGTGAGGTGGTTTGTTTAAGTCAGGCACCCGGGGAGACACCTGTTGTCCGTGGGAGGAATATGGCCGTTGACATGCCAGGTGAAAATACCAAAAAAATCAGCTCTTCGGTGTGGAGGTATTTCACCAGAAATGCGGACAACAGGTGTCAAGCCGTGTGTTCCCTTTGTCAAGCTGTAATAAGTAGGGGTAAGGACGTTAACCACCTCGGAACATCCTCCCTTATACGTCACCTGCAGCGCATTCATAATAAGTCAGTGACAAGTTCAAAAACTTTGGGTGACAGCGGAAGCACTCCACTGACCAGTAAATCCCTTCCTCTTGTAACCAAGCTCACGCAAACCACCCCACCAACTCCCTCAGTGTCAATTTCCTCCTTCCCCAGGAATGCCAATAGTCCTGCAGGCCATGTCACTGGCAATTCTGACGATTCCTCTCCTGCCTGGGATTCCTCCGATGCATCCTTGCGTGTAACGCCTACTGCTGCTGGCGCTGCTGTTGTTGCTGCTGGGAGTCGATGGTCATCCCAGAGGGGAAGTCGTAAGACCACTTTTACTACTTCCACCAAGCAATTGACTGTCCAACAGTCATTTGCGAGGAAGATTAAATATCACAGCAGTCATCCTACTGCAAAGCGGATAACTGAGGCCTTGACATCCTGGGTGGTGAGAAACGTGGTTCCGGTATCCATCATTACTGCAGAGCCAACTAGAGACTTGTTGGAGGTACTGTGTCCCCGGTACCAAATACCATCTAGGTTCCATTTCTCTAGGCAGGCGATACCGAAAATGTACACAGACCTCAGAAAAAGAGTCACCAGTGTCCTAAAAAATGCAGCTGTACCCAATGTCCACTTAACCACGGACATGTGGACAAGTGGAGCAGGGCAGGGTCAGGACTATATGACTGTGACAGCCCACTGGGTAGATGTATGGACTCCCGCCGCAAGAACAGCAGCGGCGGCACCAGTAGCAGCATCTCGCAAACGCCAACTCGTTCCTAGGCAGGCTACGCTTTGTATCACCGGTTTCCAGAATACGCACACAGCTGAAAACCTCTTACGGCAACTGAGGAAGATCATTGCGGAATGGCTTACCCCAATTGGACTCTCCTGTGGATTTGTGGCATCGGACAACGCCAGCAATATTGTGCGTGCATTACATCTGGGCAAATTCCAGCACGTCCCATGTTTTGCACATACCTTGAATTTGGTGGTGCAGAATTTTTTAAAAAACGACAGGGGCGTGCAAGAGATGCTGGCGGTGGCCAGAAAAATTGCGGGACACTTTCGGCGTACAGGCAGCACGTACAGAAGACTGGAGCACCACCAAAAACGCCTGAACCTGCCCTGCCATCATCTGAAGCAGGAGGTGGTAACGAGGTGGAATTCAACCCTCTATATGCTTCAGAGGTTGGAGGAGCAGCAAAAGGCCATTCAAGCCTATACAACTGACCACGATATAGGAGGTGGAATGCACCTGTCTCAAGCGCAGTGGAGAATGATTTCAACGTTGTGCAAGGTTCTGCAACCTTTTGAACTTGCCACACGTGAAGTCAGTTCAGACACTGCCAGCCTGAGTCAGGTCATTCCCCTCATCAGGCTTTTGCAGAAGAAGCTGGAGACATTGAAGGAGGAGCTAAGACAGAGCGATTCCGCTAGGCATGTGGGACTTGTGGATGGAGCCCTTAATTCGCTTAACAAGGATTCACGGGTGGTCAATCTGTTGAAATCAGAGCACTACATTTTGGCCACCGTGCTCGATCCTAGATTTAAAACCTACCTTGGATCTCTCTTTCCGGCGCACACAAGTCTGCTGGGTTTCAAAGACCTGCTGGTGAGAAAATTGTCAAGTCAAGCGGAACGCGACCTGTCAACATCTCCTCCTTCACATTCTCCCGCAACTGGGGGTGCGAGGAAAAGGCTCAGAATTCCGAGCCCACCCGCTGGCGGTGATGCAGGGCAGTCTGGAGCGACTGCTGATGCTGACATCTGGTCCGGACTGAAGGACCTGACAACCATTACGGACATGTCGTCTACTGTCACTGCATATGATTCTATCACCATTGATAGAATGGTGGAGGATTATATGAGTGACCGCATCCAAGTAGGCACGTCACACAGTCCGTACTTATACTGGCAGGAAAAAGAGGCAATTTGGAGGCCCTTGCACAAACTGGCTTTATTCTACCTAAGTTGCCCTCCCACAAGTGTGTACTCCGAAAGAGTGTTTAGTGCCGCCGCTCACCTTGTCAGCAATCGGCGTACGAGGTTACATCCAGAAAATGTGGAGAAGATGATGTTCATTAAAATGAATTATAATCAATTCCTCCGCGGAGACATTGACCAGCAGCAATTGCCTCCACAAAGTACACAGGGAGCTGACATGGTGGATTCCAGTGGGGACGAATTGATAATCTGTGAGGAGGGGGATGTACACGGTGATATATCGGAGGATGATGATGAGGTGGACATCTTGCCTCTGTAGAGCCAGTTTGTGCAAGGAGAGATTAATTGCTTCTTTTTTGGTGGGGGTCCAAACCAACCCGTCATTTCAGTCACAGTCGTGTGGCAGACCCTGTCACTGAAATGATGGGTTGGTTAAAGTGTGCATGTCCTGTTTTGTTTATACAACATAAGGGTGGGTGGGAAGGGCCCAAGGACAATTCCATCTTGCACCTCTTTTTTCTTTTATTTTTCTTTGCGTCATGTGCTGTTTGGGGAGGGTTTTTTGGAAGGGACATCCTGCGTGACACTGCAGTGCCACTCCTAGATGGGCCCGGTGTTTGTGTCGGCCACTAGGGTCGCTTATCTTTCTCACACAGTCAGCTACCTCATTGCGCCTCTTTTTTTCTTTGCGTCATGTGCTGTTTGGGGAGGGTTTTTTGGAAGGGACATCCTGCGTGACACTGCAGTGCCACTCCTAGATGGGCCCGGTGTTTGTGTCGGCCACTAGGGTCGCTTATCTTTCTCACACAGTCAGCTACCTCATTGCGCCTCTTTTTTTCTTTGCGTCATGTGCTGTTTGGGGAGGGTTTTTTGGAAGGGACATCCTGCGTGACACTGCAGTGCCACTCCTAGATGGGCCAGGTGTTTGTGTCGGCCACTAGGGTCGCTAATCTTACTCACACAGCTACCTCATTGCGCCTCTTTTTTTCTTTGCGTCATGTGCTGTTTGGGGAGGGTTTTTTGGAAGGGACATCCTGCGTGACACTGCAGTGCCACTCCTAGATGGGCCCGGTGTTTGTGTCGGCCACTAGGGTCGCTTATCTTTCTCACACAGTCAGCTACCTCATTGCGCCTCTTTTTTTCTTTGCGTCATGTGCTGTTTGGGGAGGGTTTTTTGGAAGGGACATCCTGCGTGACACTGCAGTGCCACTCCTAGATGGGCCAGGTGTTTGTGTCGGCCACTAGGGTCGCTAATCTTACTCACACAGCTACCTCATTGCGCCTCTATTTTTCTTTGCGTCATGTGCTGTTTGGGGAGGGTTTTTTGGAAGGGACATCCTGCGTGACACTGCAGTGCCACTCCTAGATGGGCCCGGTGTTTGTGTCGGCCACTAGGGTCGCTTATCTTTCTCACACAGTCAGCTACCTCATTGCGCCTCTTTTTTTCTTTGCGTCATGTGCTGTTTGGGGAGGGTTTTTTGGAAGGGACATCCTGCGTGACACTGCAGTGCCACTCCTAGATGGGCCAGGTGTTTGTGTCGGCCACTAGGGTCGCTAATCTTACTCACACAGCTACCTCATTGCGCCTCTTTTTTTCTTTGCGTCATGTGCTGTTTGGGGAGGGTTTTTTGGAAGGGACATCCTGCGTGACACTGCAGTGCCACTCCTAGATGGGCCCGGTGTTTGTGTCGGCCACTAGGGTCGCTAATCTTGTCATGTGCTGTTTGGGGAGGGTTTTTTGGAAGGGACATCCTGCGTGACACTGCAGTGCCACTCCTAGATGGGCCCGGTGTTTTTGTCGGCCACTAGGGTCGCTTATCTTTCTCACACAGTCAGCTACCTCATTGCGCCTCTTTTTTTCTTTGCGTCATGTGCTGTTTGGGGAGGGTTTTTTGGAAGGGACATCCTGCGTGACACTGCAGTGCCACTCCTAGATGGGCCCGGTGTTTGTGTCGGCCACTAGGGTCGCTTATCTTTCTCACACAGTCAGCTACCTCATTGCGCCTCTTTTTTTCTTTGCGTCATGTGCTGTTTGGGGAGGGTTTTTTGGAAGGGACATCCTGCGTGACACTGCAGTGCCACTCCTAGATGGGCCCGGTGTTTGTGTCGGCCACTAGGGTCGCTTATCTTTCTCACACAGTCAGCTACCTCATTGCGCCTCTTTTTTTCTTTGCGTCATGTGCTGTTTGGGGAGGGTTTTTTGGGAGGGACATCCTGCGTGACACTGCAGTGCCACTCCTAGATGGGCCCGGTGTTTGTGTCGGCCACTAGGGTCGCTAATCTTACTCACACAGCTACCTCATTGCGCCTCTTTTTTTCTTTGCGTCATGTGCTGTTTGGGGAGGGTTTTTTGGAAGGGACATCCTGCGTGACACTGCAGTGCCACTCCTAGATGGGCCAGGTGTTTGTGTCGGCCACTAGGGTCGCTGAGCTTAGTCATCCAGCGACCTCGGTGCAAATTTTAGGACTAAAAATAATATTGTGAGGTGTAAGGTGTTCAGAATAGACTGAAAATGAGTGTTAATTATGGTTATTGAGGTTAATAATACTATGGGATCAAAATGACCCCCAAATTCAATGTTTTAAGCTGTTTTTTAGGGTTTTTTGAAAAAACCACCCGAATCCAAAACACACCCGAATCCGACAAAAAAAATTCGGTGAGGTTTTGCCAAAACGCGGTCGAACCCAAAACACGTCCGTGGAACCGAACCCAAAACCAAAACACAAAACCCGAAAAATTTCAGGCGCTCATCTCTAGTGCCTAGTCCTGAGTGCATTTACTATTGTCTTTTCATGCGTCTTCTTGGCCAAAAATGTGTCTTATTAGCATTGCTATGTGAGTAAGACACACAAGTAGATTACACTGATTAATGTTATGTGGAGTGTCATAGGCAAACGCAGTGGGGGGGGGGGGGGGGAGGTTCCGGTTGCCTGGAAACCCTCCTCCTCTTGGCAAGTGACAAATTCTGACAATTGCAATGGTATATAATATAATTACTAGAGCTGCCGCCACATCATGCAGTTTAAGCTGCTGCACATGCCCTGGGGTAGAAGCTTCTTCTGCTTCTGAGGCCTTAATCAGTGCACTGGACCAGAGAGTAGCTACCAGGAAGAAGAGACAGGAGCCTTACCATGAGGTGGGAGAATGTGTGCTTAGAAAGTTCAGACAGAAAAAAGGTTTGTAGGTGCTGAACAGAGCCGTGTGAGTGTAACACTGAAATTGGCAGCCACCTGGTAAGGAGGTAGCCGGCCTCCTTAAAAATAAAAGAACTAAAACAAAACACCAGGTCGGCGCTCAATAACAATGATGCTAATTAAAAACAATTTACTGGAATATAAAAACAATAACAAACATACTAAAAAAGACCACAACAATTCCTAAAGCATGAAACTGAGGTGTTATAAGCCTCTAAGACTACATAAATGCATACATATATAATAAAATGATGTAAGAAGGGGACGCTGGAATTAATGGAGAGAGACACTCTCTATAGATTTGGATTAGTCTCTCAAAAAAGTTCTGTATCTCACTGTTCAAATGGGAATAAATCCTCCAACTGGTATAATTAGCGTCTATGACCATACATAAGTGTCCAAAATTAAGTAATTGTTTCCATGGAGTAAATAAGGACTATATAACTGTACGGTTGCTGCTACTCACTGAAACGCTGTGATTCCGTACTGCACAGAATGAGTTGTTGAAAGCCGCTTGCTACCACCCTGTGCACGGGTGAGACATCCGTCAGTGGCACGTTCAGGTGGGAGACGTTCCCTTCAATGCGGCACAGTGTGAGTGCACCGGGCCGCCGTGCAGATCCCCCAGCTCAAATGAGCGATGCCCAGCCGGGCGGAATATTTGTAAATTCCAAGTGCAGGGGAAAGATTAAATGTTGTAGTCTGATCACAGCTGAACAATTTACCGGCAACTTGTAGCAGACAACCAGTAAGGGTATAATTTTCTCTCCTTTGGGCACTTAGTGGTCAGTGCGGCCCTTTCTTCTGTACCCTCAACGCGTTTCTCCGCACCCCAGGCGGCTTCTTCAAGAGGCAGAGTGTCTCTCTCCATTAGCATCATTGTTATTGAGCGCCGACCTGGTGTTTTGTTTTAGTTACTTAGAAAGTTCAGTACTGGTTCTATTATGTTTGTGTATTTATTTATTATGGTATGTTTAATCTTTTCCTGACATTATCTTATTTATATTAAATATGTTTGATACAGCCTATACTACAGACCATCTATAGTGTTAAATATTAATACTGTATTCCATGTTCTGCAGAGTGGGAGATTGTGGATTGCATTTGGAAACCCCCTCTAGAAATCCTGCATTTGCCACTGCATGTGTATATTCTGTGTGCGACTGCAGCTGTATCTGTATGCAAAATGCTAAGTTACAGTGTTTTTCACGACATTGTGATGTACAGTAGCATTTCACATGCAGTATTACAGTGTTTTTTACGACACTAATGTACAGTAGCATTTCGTATGCAGTATTTCCACTAGGGTGGTGGTCCACGCCACAACACGAGAGGGAATATAAGCCCGCGAGGGAACACGCTGCGCTCCATGGGGGTCATTCCGAGTTGTTCGCTCGGTAAATTTCTTTGCATCGCAGCGATTTTCCGCTTAGTGCGCATGCGCAATGTCCGCACTGCGACTGCGCCAAGTAAATTTGCTATGCAGTTAGGAATTTTATTCACGGTTTTTTCTTCGTTCTGGTGATCGTAATGTGATTGACAGGAAGTGGGTGTTTCTGGGCGTAACAGGCCGTTTTATGGGTGTGTGCGAAAAAACGCTACCGTTTCTGGGAAAAACGCGGGAGTGGCTGGAGAAACGGAGGAGTGTCTGGGCGAACGCTGGGTGTGTTTGTGACGTCAAACCAGGAACAACAAGCACTGAACTGATCGCAGATGCCGAGTAAGTCTCGAGTTACTCAGAAACTGCACAGAGATGTCTTATCGCAATATTGCGAATCTTTCGTTCGCAATTTTGATAAGCTAAGATTCACTCCCAGTAGGCGGCGGCTTAGCGTGTGCAAAGCTGCTAAAAGCAGCTTGCGAACGAACAACTCGGAATGACCCCCCCATGTCAGGATTTTGACTGTTGGGATTCCGGTGTTGATATTTCAACAGCCAGGATCCCGACTGTTGGGAAATAATACTGAATCCAAATGCGGAGCTCATCAGGGAATTAAAAGGGGTTTAGAAGGGTATCCGTTCACATGGTCGACCATGTTATGGTCGACAGTCATTAGGTCGACCACTATTGGTCGACAGTGACATGGTCGACATGGACACATTGTCGACACATGAAAATGGTCTACACATGAAAAGGTCGACATGCGTTTAACTTTTTTTCTTTTGGGGAACTTTTCCATACTTTACGATCCACGTGGACTACGATTGGAATGGTAATCTGTGCCGAGCGAAGCGGTAGCGGAGCAAAGGCACCATGCCCGAAGCATGGCGAGCGAAGCGAGCCATGCGAGGGGACGCAGTGCACTAATTGGGGTTCCCGATCACTTTACGCAAAAAACGACACCAAAAAAAGTTAAAAAATGCATGTCGACCTTTTCATGTGTCGACCTTTCACGTGTCGACCATTTTCATGTGTCGACCATGTGTCCATGTTGACCATGTCTATGTCGACCAATAGTGGTCGACCTAATGACTGTCGACCATAACATGGTCGACCATTCATACCGGAACCGTTTAGAAGTGAGCATTGGCTAAGTACCAGTTTATTGTCTCCAAAAGGAGGGCACACCAACTTAATTGTTGATCTGCCAGGCCTGAAATCGTTAGGAACTTCATTTTATGTTTGCAGACATGGAGAGGTTTTTTTTTTAAATATTTGTGCTTAAAGCTGCCACCCTTGTACAAAGGAAGTACCCATTTGGTGTAGAAGCACGTAGTCTAACAGACATCCTGGCTTTCACCAGGGTCAACTGCAAGGCAATATGGGGTTCTCCGATTGGAGCCTGCAGTGTGCACTTTATTATTATTATTATTATCCTTTATTTATATGGCGCCACAAGGGTTCCGCAGCGCCCAATTACAGAGTACATAAACAAATTATCAAACAGGAAAACAGCAACTTACAGTTGACGACAATATAGGACAAGTACAGGGTAAATAAACATAGCTACATCAGCAGATGACACTGGAATAAGTATCAGGTGGCAGAAGACTGCTGGATTTGGTGCCGCTGAAGATTATTAAAGTAAGAAAAGGGTAAGCACATGAGGGAAGAGGGCCCTGCTCGTGAGAGCTTACATTCCAAAAGGGAGGGGTAGACAGACGGGTGAAACAGATGGGGTACATAGAGAGCGTGGAACAGAGGTTTAGGATGAGATTTGGCTGGGGTTGGTGAAGAAGTGGGTCTTGAGAGCCCGTTTGAAGTTTTGTAGAGAGGTGGAGAGTCTGAGGGGGAGAGGTAGGGAATTCCAGAGAAGTGGTGCAGCACGTGAAAAATCTTTAAGGTAGGGGTGGGAGGAAGTAATCCGTAGGCAGGAGAGTCGGCGAGCATTAGCAGATCGAAGAGGACGGGTGGGAGTGTAAAGCGAGATAAGATCAGAGATGTAGATGGGAGAGGAGTGGGTGAGGCTTTGTAAGCAAGTGTGAGAAGCTTGAAATGTATTCTGAAAGGGAAGGGGAGCCAGTGAAGGTCTAGTAAGAGAGGAGAGGTGGACGTAGTGCGTTTGGTGAGGAAAATGAGCCGGGCAGCAGCATTGAGGATAGATTGGAGTGGAGAGAGGTATTTGTCAGGAATGCCAGTCAGGAGGAGATTACAGTAGTCCAGTCTGGAGATGACCAGTGAGTGGATAAGAGTCTTAGTAGCATCCTGGGTCAGAAAGGGTCTGATCCTGGAAATATTTTTTAGATGAAAACGGCAGGTTTGTGAGAGGTGCTGAATGTGTGGTTTGAAGGAGAGGGAGAAGTCAAGGATTACTCCAAGACAGCGCACTTGGGGGGTAGAGGAGATAGTAGTGCCATCAATAGATAACGAGATTGTAGGAGGTGAGGTTATGTGGGAGGGAGGGAAGATGATCAGCTCGGTCTTAGACATGTTAAGTTTAAGAAAGCGCTGGGACATCCAGGAAGAGATAGCAGAGAGACAGTTAGAGATACGAGTGAGGAGAGCAGGGGAGAGGTCTGGAGAGGAAAGATAGATTTGAGTGTCATCAGCATAGAGATGGTATTGGAAACCAAAAGAACTAATGAGCTTACTTAGTGAGGACGTATAGAGAGAGAAGAGAAGAGGACCAAGGACAGAACCTTGGGGTACCCCTACAGTTAGTGGAAGTGAGGGGGAGGTGGAGTCATGAGAGGAGACAGAGAATGAACGGTCAGAAAGGTAGGACGACAACCAAGAGAGGGCAGTGTCACGCAGACCAATGGAGTGAAGGATTTGCAGTAGGAGAGGATGGTCCACAGTGTCAAAAGCAGCAGAGAGATCAAGTAGAATAAGTAGAGAGTAGTGTCCCTTAGATTTAGCAGCATGGAGGTCATTGCATACTTTTGTAAGGGCAGTTTCAGTGGAGTGGAGAGGACGGAAGCCAGACTGGAATGGGTCAAGCAGTGAGTGTGAGGAAAGAAAGGAAGTAAGGCGGTTGTAGACAATACGCTCAAGGAGTTTGGAAGCAAAAGGGAGGAGAGAGATGGGTCGGTAGTTGGAGAGAGTGTTTGGATCAAGGGTAGGTTTTTTAAGAATAGGAGAGATGAGTGCGTGCTTGAAGGCAGAGGGGACAGTGCCTGATGAGAGGGAGAGATTGAGAAGGTGGGAAAGATGGGAACAAGCAGAAGAAGAGAGGTAGTAGAGGAGGCGGGAGGGGATAGGGTCAAGTGGAGAGGTGGTGAGGGGACAGGAACGAATGAGGGCCATGACTTCCTCTCCAGATGCATGGGAGAAAGATGACAGAGTTGGTGCGAGGGATGGGGAGGGTTGGTAAGGGATGGGAGAAGGCTGGTTACTGATGGTCTGGTGTGATGTGTTGTCCTGACGTATGGAGTCAATTTTGGATGTGAAGTAAGTGGCAAAGTCAAGAGCAGAGAGTGAGGAAGGGAGACGAGGTGGAGGTGGGCAGAGGAGTGAGTTGAGAGTGGCAAAGAGGCGCCGGGGGTTGGAAGACTGGGAGGAGATGAGGTTCTTGAAGTATGACAGTTTAGCAAGAGAAAGGGCAGCACTGAAGGATGAGAGCATAAGTTTGAAATGGAGGAAGTCTGCCTTAGAGCGTGATTTCCTCCAGTGTCGCTCAGCAGTACGTGAGCATTTTTGCAGATATCTGGTGCATTTGGTGTGCCAGGGTTGAGGTGTTAATTTGTGAGGGTGAATAGTGGTTGGTGGAGCAACAGAGTCAAGAGCAAAAGTAAGGAAAGCATTGTATGTGGAAGTGGCTTGTTCAGTGCATGAGAGAGAGAGAATAGGAGAGAGAAGTGAGTCAAACAGGGAGGAAAGGAATGTGGTGTCAATAGCGTCAATGTTACGCTTAGTGATGGTAGCCTTAGGAGGTAGAGATGGGGAAGTCGAGAGAGATAGGTTAAAGGAGAGCAGGTGGTGGTCAGAGAGGGGAAATGGGGAGTTGGAAAAATCAGAAATATCACAGCAGTAAGTGAAGACCAGATCCAGTGAGCTCCCATTCACATGGGAGGATGAGGAGGTCCACTGGGAGAGACCAAGTGAAGAGGTGAGGTTAAGGAGTTTAGAGGCAGGGGATTGTGTGGGGATGTCAATAGGGATGTTGAAATCGCCTAGGATAATGGTGGGAATGTCAGAAGAGAGGAAGTGAGGAAGCCAGGAAGCAAAGTTGTCGATGAATTTGGAAGCAGTGCCAGGGGGGCGGTAAATGACAGCTACTCTAAGATGGACTGGGTGGAAGAGGTGTATGGCGTGGACCTCAAATGTAGAGAATATAAGGGATGGTTCTGGTGGTATGAGTTGGTAGGAGTAACTAGAAGGTAAAAGGACCCCAACACCACCCCCATGGCGACCCCCAGGTCGGGGGGTGTGTGTGAATGTGAGGCCCCCAGCAGAGAGAGCAGCAGCAGAAGTAGTGTCAGAGGGCGTAATCCAAGTTTCCGTAATGGCTAGTAGGTGTAGGGAGTTGGAAATGAAAAGGTCATGAGTGGGGACCAGTTTGTTACAAACAGATCTGGCATTCCAGAGGGCACAGGATAGGGGGTATGAGTTTGTGGGAGAGATGTGAATGAGATTTTCAGTGTTGCTGTAGCGATGAGGTGGGATTAACTTTGTGGGCAGGGATGATGAGAGAGTAGTGATGGTACGGGTGCCTGAGCTAGGAGGGGAAACTGCAGGAGGTGGGCAGGGAGGGAGGTCAGTGTGATGTGGATGGGGGTGTGGGGAGGTGACAGGGAAGGGAGAGAGGGAGCAGGGCTGAGTTGTGGGTTAGCAGGACCATGGGGCAGAGGTGAATGAAAGTGGGGTAACAGGAAAGGTGGGGGAAGGAAACAGAGGGATGGAGGGGAGACAGAGGAGGGGAGAGAGGAGGAGGTGTAGGAGACTAGGGGGGAAGGATAAAGATACATTAATAGGTAGACACTGAGTGATGTGGGGAGTATAAGAAAGCCTTGACATAGTGTTAAGTAGGTAAATAGGTTGAGGGAAAGTGGAAGTAGGAGAGGAGACTGTAAGGGAATCCGAGCAGAAGAATTGCAGAAATGCAGGTGAGAAAAGCAGTGTAGGCTCAATGGGTGTAGATTTAGTATGAAATGAGTCAAAAGCGTAGATAAAGTGGGTGCAGAAATGTATTTGGAGTGTAAGAAATGAAAGGATTGTGAGAGGTTTAAGAAGCAATGGTAATTATGTAACTTTGCCACTTCAAGTGCCACTTCCCATATATACCTGGGAGTTTAGTACTAATATGGATCACAGTACAAAATCAGAATCCATGAGAGTGGGCAGATGGAGACAAAGGTCAGGAGAAACAGTTCAGGAACAGAGTAAACAGAAAAATAAGTTATGATGATAAATGGCAATGTCAAGGCACAAGTCATGGACAAACTTACCAGATAAGCAATATAACTGGGGCAGAGAAAAATGACCTAACACTTTGACAGCCTTCTGCAGTCAGAGAGAGCCTTATATGGGCAGTCCTAATTCAGACTTGACCGACACTTTGCTGATCTAGCATGGGTGCCGCTGAGGAGGAGGTTGTTGGAGAGGGTTAGGAATGGCGAGCGCAAAAAAGAGAACAGATGGCCAGGGCCTCACATCAAGAGGAAGAACGCCCCTGCCAATCTGGGAAGATCTGCGGCAAGCGACATTTTTTTTTTGCAAAACTCATGCACAATAGATGCACGTTAATTCATTTGCATAAGTACAGTATCGATGAAGTTGTGTGATGTCATGTTACTACTTTGTGCAAATTCACTAGACATCAATGGATCTGCAAGCCTGGATAGCTGCATTTACAGAGGTTCATAACTATGCACCATCAAATGGCAGCAGTTAGGAAGATTGATGGCATTTCTTAATGAGTGCAGAGTAGGGGCATGAGTTTGTACACATGTGCAAACGCAGGGAGGTTTCCGAGCAAACTCCCCACAGCCTGGCCAGCAGCCACTACATGCAGTATAGAGAGCAGAATGGAGCTGCTGCACAGATTTTCCTACCAAGTCTGCTGTGTGTGTCTGTGGATCTGAATGCACAATCTTCACACCAGAGAGATAATCTACTAAATGGCTTACCATGATCATTGGGCCTGCATACTGTATGTCTGAAGCATTGGATTACATAAACTGCACTTTGTTTGGGGCAGATTATAGCTTGTTACACGCTACCTTCACGGGCTGGCGACAATCACTCTAAAATAAAACATTTGGAACACCCCTCCCCCCAACCCCTCCAGAAATCGTTCATTTGCTCTTGTGTACATGTACTTTTGATTCCACATAAGAATACAAGATTTTATTTATGTGGTAGAACATTATTTAAATTTGATCAACGCCATAAAAAAGAACATTTAGATGGGGTTCCCTGTCTTCCAGAAAGGTGCACAGCCATTTTCTCCCCAATACATAACTTGACTTTTATAACAGTTTTAGGGCCTTATTAAAAAGAAAACAATTGGGCAAAATCATGTTGCACTGCAGGTGGGGCAGATATAACATGTGCAGAGAGATTAGATTTGGGTGGGGCTTTGTTCAAACTCAAATCTAAATTGCAGTGAAGATTTTAAACAGCCAGTATTTGTGACGCACAGAACCAATATAACCCACCCAAATCTAACTCTCTCTGCACATGTTGCATCTGCCCCATCTGCAATGCAATATGGTTTTACCCAGTTGCTTGCTTTTTTGGCTTGCTAACAAACCTGAATAACCCCCTTAGATAGCAGACATTGGGTGAGATGTAATGCCATCTGTGTTTGCTGGTGGTGCGGGATTCCGACCGAACTCAGACTTCTTTTTAAAGCGGCAGTCATTTACAGCATTACATACGCTCCTTGGCTTTAAATAATAATAATAATAATAATAATAATAATAATAATATGATATATAATAAAATAATTAAATTGTTTTAAGTAAAAGGCATCTATTTTTAAAGAGCAAAAAGGGGCATAATCTTCTTACACTTATTCACTCAAAGAGGAAGAAGGGTAAATGTAATAAGAAGTAGATGGACAGCCTTGCATTGCATAAGAGAAAGTTGTCTGTTAATTTATCAAAGAAACCTGTGACACAGATTGCTTGAAGCTGTCAGACAGACTTTTACTATATAAAATTCACAGTCTGGAGGTCAACCATCACAGAGACAAAATCAAAATTATGTAAATTGTAATCCAAAATAAAATGATTTAAGAGGAATGATCTGTACTGAATGCAAATGTCAGCTTATTAGAAAACTCACAAATCTACATTTATTTCATAAAGACAATACAGATATATGTGGCATACCCATACAGTAGGTTCACCAGAGTTTTGTAACCCAAACCGAATGCCTTACTCATGGTAGCCAGGGCCTCCTGGGCCTGGACAGTGAGGGGGCCCGCCCAGGCTGAGACTGGCCTGCTCGGGGGGATTCGTGTTTTTTACATAAACAAACTTTTCAAATGAGTTGATCAGAGATTGGAGGGAGGGGATGGAGGTTTCTGTTTTGGGGGTGGGGCTTTTCTTGCCCGTGAAGGGAGGGATGGGACCTTCTGTGTTAGGGGTGGGGCTTTCCATGTCGAGGGTAGGGCCTCCTGTGAGCGGGGATCACTGTGCGCTGCTTCTATTCCTGGTTGCTCACACAGATAAGATGTCACAGGAAAGTCGGGCAGGCTCTGTGAGTGACAGAGCGGGAGATTTGAGAGCAGCAGCATCAGCAGCAGCAAAGCAGGGAGGTCGCAGCAGCCTGACAGTGCATGCCATCAGCCAGGGGTGAGGAGATATATGTGCCGGGTGAGTGCTGTGTGTACCTTGCTTGCCTCATTTTTGGACCATTATATCATAACCCTTGAGAGCCTGTGCAATAAGCCTTTATAGACTAAATAATAGTACTCTCTAAACTTGTAATAGCGTGTCTTATTAGTGAGGACACTGCTTTCCTGCTCCCAGACTTCTCCTTCACTTTGGCCCTAGACATATTTTTCCATCCCACCATCATTTTATTTTTCTGCACCAAATTCCAATTTATTTACCTGCACCCTCTGTTTAATGTTAGTGTGCACCATACCTCATCATATCATACAACCTATTTTGTCTCATTTAATCCGCCTGCTATCTATATGCACATATGATCATATGATCCCTCCCTTTGCTTTCTGTTATCAATTCAGTTTGCCATCCACTTAATTTGCACGCCTAGAGTATTTTGATTTTAGAGGTAGAGGGCACCGTGCTATAGCATCTTGTCACCAAATACAGGTACAGGATAGTACAAGACTGCAAGTACAGGATAGAGGGATCTCTGCAAACTAGAGTTTATTCAACAAACAATTGTAAAGTGCAACGCAGTATGTGTGGCATAATGTGTATATGTATAAGGGGTGTTGAGTAATGTGAATAATGAGCTCTAGTGTGTGGCATAATGTGTATATGTATAAGGGGTGTTGAGTAATGTGAATAATGAGCTCTAGTGTGTGGCATAAGTGTATAAGGATACTACTGAGTCACTGCATACACATTCATACCTGCGGCAGCAATAGTGTTCATCTCTGCATCAGGCCCATGCTCCTGCAGATTGGGTTTCAATTCAAACACCCTCTATAGTAGTGGTTCCCAAACTCTCTTGATCACAGCACCCTAGATTATCAGCATTTTTTCACGGCATCCATAGGATAATTATTTTTCTTTTAGCTTATATGTGCTGCCTCATGCCCCAATAATCAGTGGTGCCGAGGGTGGGGGTGGGGGGGAGGGGGGGAGAGGTACTATTTACCTGGTCCCAGGCCCGATGGAGGAGTCCAGAGCAGGTCCTAGTCCCCCCCCCCACCCCTTATCTGGCAGCAGCATTTGTAGCTCTTCTCCTCAGCCAAGCATACACTGCTGTTTGCTGGGCTGCAGTATTAAAGGAAGGAACTAAAAGTACTTTTCTCTAACGTCCTAGTGGATGCTGGGGACTCCGTAAGGACCATGGGAATAGACGGGCTCCGCAGGAGACATGGGCACTTTAAGAAAGAATTTGGATTCTGGTGTGCTCTGGCTCCTCCCTCTATGTCCCTCCTCCAGACCTCAGTTAGTTTGAATCTGTGCCCGGACGAGCTGGGTGCTGATTAGTGAGCTCTCCTGAGCTTGCTGTAAGAAAGTATTTTGTTAGGTTTTTTATTTTCAGGGAGCTCTGCTGGCAACAGACTCCCTGCATCGTGGGACTGAGGGGAGAGAAGCAGCCCTACTCTCTGCAGATACAGTGGCGTAAGTTCGTCCCAGTCGCCCGGAGGCATAATAAATGTTGGTGCCCCCCTACATATACACACACATACCATATGTAACTATCCGGCACTCAGGGTGAACAGTAGTAGCGTGCTCAGGTATCTTTCCCAATAGTAATATACATACACATACAAAGTGGACGCACTCCAAGTCAGTCATTACAATAAAACAGACACCAGCATACCTTTATAGTACACCTACAGTGCTCCCTCACCCGCCAGCGGGTCTCGATGGAGATGCTTTTGCGCAGCGGTGTGCCAATATATATAAAAAAAACACACAAAACCTCATTCACTTAAAAACACACACACGCCTCATTCACTTAAACACACAAACGCCGCTTTCACTTAAACACACACATGCCCTTCACTTAAAAACACACACATGCCTCTCACTTACACATGGCTCTTTCACTCACACATACACACTTCCTTCACTTAAAAACACACACACCGCTTTCACTTAAACACACACATGCCTCTCACTTACACACACACATGCCTCTCACTTACACACACACACCTCTCACACACACATTCAGAAACTGACATCCCTCCATATATTTGTAAGGTAGCGTGTACCCAGACCAGGTGTGTGCTCTGTACATAGTCCTGTAGAAATGCTGAAATGCCCCTTTAATCCTTGCCTCTCACACACATGCCTCTCACTTACACACACACACACACACACACACACACACACACACACACACACGCACACATGCCTCTCACTTACACACACACACACACACACACACACACACACACACACCTCTCACTTACACACACACGCACACACACACACACACACACACACACACACACACACATGCCTCTTTTACTTGAACACACAACTTTCTTTAAACACACACACACACACACACACACACACCTCACTTAAAAACATGCACACACAAAACACAGTGCTTCCAATATTTATTAAGGCTTGAGGCAAGTGCTGCCAGTGCCTACCTTTGGCTATCATCAGCCTGACGGAGGAGCAGAGAGCTTCCCTCGGCTGGCTTGCTTAACTGAAAGGGCTCGGGAGGAGCCGCACTCTGGAGCTCCCCCTAGCTGCAGCCAGTGCCAGCTCTCTGTATATACAGGAGGCAGCTTCCGTCTCACTGACACAGCTCCTCCGTCTGTAAGAATCATTAAAAAATTTTTTTACCAACGGCAGTGGCGGAACTAGAGAATGGTGGGCCCAGGTGTAACAATATGCATTGGGCCCTCCTCCCATATTATAAATAGGTGAAGCGCATCACCCAGAAAATTGAGTTTTGTCTCACTGAGAAGGGTGTCGCCATACAATAGTACTCTAAAGTCACGTTGCGCCACACAGTAGAGATCCTTATACATGGTACATCACACAGTAGTGATCCTTGTACACGGTACATCACACAGTAGAAGCCTTATACATGTTATATCACACAGTAGAGAGCATTATCACGTTACACCACACAGTAGATAGCATTATACACGTTACATCACACAGTAGAGAGGCTTATACACGGTACATCACACAGTAGAGAGCCTTATACGTGTTACGCCACACAGTAGAGATCCTTATACACGTTACGTCACACAGTAGAGAAGCTTATACACGTTACGCCACACAGTAGAGAGCATTATACACGTTACGCCACACAGTAGAGATCCTTATACACGTAATGTCACACAGTAGAGATCCTTATACACGTTACGTCACACAGCAGAGAGCCTTATACATGTTACGCCACACAGTAGAGATCCTTATACACGTTACGTCACACAGTAGAGAGCCTTATACACATTACGTCACACAGTTGAGAGCCTTATACACGTTACGCCAGTGTCTACCTGATGTGCACACAAACATTAACTACGAGGAATGTGAGCTAGATAGAAACAGATGTAGCCAGCCTCATTTTTGCCGTGATGCGGTGGTATGGGCGTACGCATTGCGACAAGCTTCAGTGAACGCTGTGCTGCGCTAAGTTGCAGCCGACGTTCTCTCTATAGCGCATGCACATTTCATAGACATGGGAACACTAGTCGTGAGTGTGGCTACATCTGTAGATATGGATATACAGTATACTGTATATACACACATAGTAAACACACACACAGCAAAATACATATACACACACACACATCCATAGCAAAAACGTACAAACACACACACACTACTAAACACACATAGCAAAACACATATATACATACACAAACACACACCCATAGCAAAAAAATACAGTATACATACACCAATAGCAAAATACATACACCCCCCCATAGCAAAACCACACACATGCACCCATAGCAAAACACATACACCCATAGCAAACACACACAGCTACATACATACACACACAGCCAGCATGTGCGTACAACATACTTTGCACCTCCTGGCTCCTGTAAGGCTCCTCACTGTGGCTGAGCTGATGTCTCCCAGTCCTCACTCTCCACACACACTGCTGCCGTGACTGTCCCTCCTCCCTCCCCCTTCTCCCAGCATTCAGCGGTGGCAGAGACCAGGACTATGGAGTAAGAAGCAGCAGCGCGGTGCCGAGATGAAGGGTGATGAGCTCACCCTTCTCACTTGCTGGCGCTGTGCGCTCACGTCCGGCGGCTTCCTCCTGTGTTAAGGCCTGCAGCGCAGCGACGGCAGCGTGTAATGAGTCAGTGTGACTCATTACACTGCTGCCGGCTGTGGGCCCCGCAAGTTCCGCCGCTGAGCAGCGGCGATCAGGCAGCGGGAGACAGTGGAGGAAATGTGCCCCCTACAGGCCAGGAGCCCGGCGGCAGCCGACTCCACTGCCTCCCACAGTTCCGCCCCTGTGCAGATAGGTCCTGCTTCTTAGGCTACTGGACACCATTAGCTCCAGAGGGATCGTACACAGGATCTCACCCTTTGTCGTCCGATCCCGGAGCCGCGCCGCCGTCCCCCTCGCAGAGCCGGAAGACAGAAGCCGGGTAAAAGAAGCAAGAAGACTTCGAAATCAGCGGCAGAAGACTCCAGTCTTCACTGAGGTAGCGCACAGCACTGCAGCTGTGCGCCATTGCTCCCACACTACACCCACACTACACCCACATACTCCGGGCACTGTAGGGTGCAGGGCGCAGGGGGGGCACCCTGGGCAGCAATTAGGACCTCTTGGCAAAAGTTAGACATATATACAGTTGGGCACTGTATATATGTATGAGCCCCCGCCATAATTTTGTACATAAACACGGGACAGAAGCCCGCCGCTGAGGGGGCGGGGCTTCTTCCTCAGCACTCACCAGCGCCATTTTTTCTCCACAGCTCCGCTGAGAGGAAGCTCCCCAGGCTCTCCCCTGCAGATTCACGGTAGAAGAGGGTAAAAAGAGAGGGGGGGGGGCACATAAATTAGGCGCAAAAACATAATATACAGCAGCTACTGGGTTAACACTAAGTTACTGTGTGATTCCTGGGACATATAGCGCTGGAGTGTGTGCTGGCATACTCACTCTCTGTCTCTCCAAAGGGCCTTGTGGGGGAACTGTCTTCAAAAAGAGCATCCCCTGTGTGTGTGGTGGGTCGGTACGCTTGTGTCGACATGTTTGACGAGGAAGGCTATGTGGAAGCAGAGCGAGAGCAAATGAATGTGGTGTCTCCACCGACGGCGCCGACACCTGATTGGATGGATATGTGGAAGGTTTTTAAATGATAATGTTAATTCCTTGCATAAAAGGTTGGATAAAGCTGAAACCTTAGGACAGTCGGGGTCTCAGCCCATGACTGATCCTATGTCGCAGAGGCCGTCAGGGTCTCAGAAGCGCCCACTATCCAAAATTGTTGACACAGATACCGACATGGATTCTGACTCCAGTGTCGATTACGATGATGCAAAGTTACAGCCTAAATTGGCTAAATCCATCCGTTATATGATTATAGCAATTAAGGATGTGTTGCACATCACAGAGGAAACCCCAGTCCCTGACAAGAGGGTTCATATGTATGGGGAAAAAAGGCAGGTGGTGACCTTTCCCCCTTCACATGAGCTAAATGAGTTATGTGAAAAGGCTTGGGAATCTCCAGATAAAAAACTGCAGATTTCCAAACGGATGCTTATGGCGTATCCTTTCCCGCCAACGGACAGGTTACGCTGGGAATCCTCCCCTAGGGTGGACAAAGCTATAACACGCTTATCCAAGAGGGTAGCCCTGCCGTCACAGGATACGGCCACCCTAAAAGATGCTGCGGATAGAAAGCAAGAGGGTACCCTGAAGTCCATTTATACACATTCAGGTACCTTACTAAGGCCGGCAATTGCGTCGGCCTGGGTGTGTAGTGCTGTAGCAGCATGGAAGGATACCTTATCTGAGGAACTTGATACCTTAGACAAGGATACTATATTAATGACCCTGGGGCATATAAAAGACGCTGTCCTATATATGAGAGATGCTCAAAGAGACATTAGCCTACTGGGCTCTAGAATTGTTTGGGGAGGGTCTCTCGGACCTGGTCTCCACAGCTTCTGCTGGAAAGTCAAATTTTTTGCCATATGTTCCCTCACAACCTAAGAAAGCACCGTATTACCAAATGCAGTCCTTTCGATCACAAAAAGGCAAGAAAGTCCGAGGTTCTTGCCAGAGGCAGGGGCAGAGGAAAGAAGCTGCACAACACAGCCAGTTCCCAGGAACAGAAGTCCTCCCCGGCTTCCACTAAATCCACCGCATGACGCTGGGGCTCCACAGGCGGAGCTAGGCCCGTGGGGGGCGCGTCTCCGAAATTTCAGCTACAAGTGGGTTCACTCCCAGGTGGATCCCTGGGCGATAGAGATTGTGTCTCAGGGATACAAGCTGGAATTCGAAGAGATGCCCCCTCACCGATACCTCAAATCGGCCCTGCCAGCTTCCCCCTTAGAGAGGGAAATAGTGTTAGCTGCAATTCACAAATTGTATCTTCAGCAGGTGGTGGTCAAGGTTCCCCTCCTTCAACAAGGAAAGGGTTATTATTCGATCATGTTTGTGGTACCGAAACCGGACGGTTCGGTCAGACCCATATTGAATTTAAAATCCCAGAACATATACCTGAAAAGGTTCAAGTTCAAGATGGAATCGCTCAGAGCGGTCATCGCAAGCCTGGAAGGGGGGGATTTTATGGTGTCTCTGGACATAAAGGATGTATACCTTCATGTCCCCATTTACCCACCTCATCAGGCGTACCTCAGATTTGTGGTACAGGATTGTCATTACCAATTTCAGACGTTGCCGTTTGGTCTCTCCACGGCACCGAGAATATTTACCAAGGTAATGGCGGAAATGATGGTGCTCCTGCGGAAGCAAGGGGTCACAATTATCCCATACTTGGACGATCTCCTCATAAAGGCGAGGTCCAGAGAGCAGTTGCTGATCAGTGTGGCACGCTCTCGGGAAGTGTTACAACAGCACGGCTGGATTCTAAATATTCCAAAGTCGCAGTTAATTCCTACGACTCATCTGCCTTTCCTGGGCATGATTCTGGACACAGACCAGAAGAGGGTTTATCTCCCGACGGAGAAGGCTCAGGAGCTCATGACACTGGTCAGAGACCTATTAAAACCAAAACAGGTGTCGGTGCATCACTGCACGCGAGTCCTGGGAAAGATGGTGGCATCATACGAGGCCATTCCCTTCGGTAGGTTCCATGCGAGGACCTTTCAATGGGATCTGTTGGACAAGTGGTCCGGATCACATCTTCAGATGCATCGGTTGATCACCCTATCCCCCAGGGCCAGGGTGTCTCTCCTGTGGTGGCTGCAGAGTGCTCACCTTCTCGAAGGTCGCAGATTCGGCATTCAGGACTTGGTCCTGGTGACCACGGATGCAAGCCTCCGAGGGTGGGGAGCAGTCACACAGGGAAGAAATTTCCAAGTAAGTCAGGAGACTTGCCTTCATATCAACATCCTGGAACTAAGGGCCATATACAACGCCCTACGTCAAGCGGAGTCCCTGCTTCACGACCAACCGGTTCTGATTCAGTCAGACAACATCACCGCAGTGGCTCATGTAAACCGACATGGCGGCACACGGAGCAGGGTGGCGATGGTAGAAGCCACCAGAATTCTTCGCTGGGCGGAGAATCACGTAAGCGCACTGTCAGCAGTGTTCATTCCGGGAGTGGACAACTGGGAAGCAGACTTCCTCAGCAGGCACGACCTCCACCCGGGAGAGTGGGGACTTCATCAAGAAGTCTTCACGCAGATTGCAAGTCGGTGGGAACTGCCACAGGTGGACATGATGGCATCCCGCCTCATCAAAAAGCTACAGATATATTGCGCCAGGTCAAGGGACCCTCAGGCGATAGCTGTGGATGCACTGGTGACACCATGGGTGTTCCAGTCAGTCTATGTATTTCCTCCTCTTCCTCTCAAAGGTGCTGAGAATCATAAGAAAAAGAGGAGTGAGAACAATACTCATTGTTCCGGATTGGCCAAGAAGGACTTGGTATTCAGATCTGCAAGATACAGTATGCTCACAGAGGACCCGTGGCCTCTGCCTCTAAGACAGGACTTGTTGCAACAGGGGCCCTGTCTGTTCCAAGACTTACCGCGGCTGCGTTTGACGGCATGGCGGTTGAACGCCGGATCCTAGCAGAAAAAGGCATACCGGATGAAGTTATTCCTACGCTGATAAAGGCTAGGAAGGATGTGACAGCTCAACATTATCACCGTATATGGCGAAAATATGTTGCTTGGTGTGAGGCCAGGAATGCCCCTACGGAGGAATTCCAGCTGGGCCGTTTCCTTCACTTCCTACAGGCGGGAGTGACTTTGGGCCTAAAATTGGGTTCCATTAAGGTTCAGATTTCGGCCTTATCCATTTTCTTTCAAAAAGAACTGGCTTCTCTGCCTGAAGTTCAGACGTTTGTAAAGGGAGTGCTGCATATTCAGCCCCCTTTTGTGCCTTCAGTGGCACCTTGGGATCTTAACGTGGTGTTGAGTTTCCTGAAATCACACTTGTTTTGAACCACTCAAAACGGTGGAATTGAAATATCTCACGTGAAGGTGGTCATGCTACTAGCCTTGGCTTCGGCTAGGCGTGTGTCAGAATTGGCGGCTTTGTCACATTAAAGCCCTTATCTGGTTTTCTATGTGGATAGAGCAGAATTGCGGACCCGCCCACAATTTCTGCCAAAGGTGGTTTTATCATTTCATATAAACCAACCTATCGTGGTGCCTGTGGCTACTACTGACTTGGAGGATTCCGAGTCACTGGATGTGGTCAGGGCTTTGAAGGTTTATGTAGCCAGAACGGCTAAGGTCAGGAAAACAGAATCTTTGTTTATCCTGTATGCTTCCAACAAGCTTGGGGCGCCTGCTTCAAAGCAAACTATTGCTCGCTGGATCTGTAACACGATTCAGCAGGCTCATTCTGCGGCAGGGTTGCCGCTGCCTAAATCAGTTAAGGCCCATTCCACAAGGAAGGTGGGCTCTTCTTGGGCGGCTGCCCGAGGGGTCTCGGCATTACAGCTTTGCCGAGCGGCTACTTGGTCAGGTTCAAACACCTTTGCAAAGTTCTACACGTTTGATACCCTGGCTGAGGAGGACCTTGTGTTTGCTCATTCGGTGCTGCAGAGTCATCCGCACTATCCCGCCCGTTTGGGAGCTTTGGTATAATCCCCATGGTCCTTACGGAGTCCCCAGCATCCACTAGGACGTTAGAGAAAATAAGATTTTACTTACCGGTAAATCTATTTCTCGTAGTCCGTAGTGGATGCTGGGCACCCGTCCCAAGTGTGGACTTCTTCTGCAATGCTTGTATATAGTTATTGCTTAAATAAGGGTTATGTATAGTTGCATCAGGGTTGATCTGATGCTCTGTTGTTGTTCATACTGTTAACTGGGTAAGTTTATCACAAGTTAAACGGTGTGATTGGTGTGGCTGGTATGAGTCTTACCCTGGATTCCCCAAATCCTTTCCTTGTACTGTCAGCTCTTCCGGGCACAGTTTCTCTAACTGAGGTCTGGAGGAGGGACATAGAGGGAGGAGCCAGAGCACACCAGAATCCAAATTCTTTCTTAAAGTGCCCATGTCTCCTGCGGAGCCCGTCTATTCCCATGGTCCTTACGGAGTCCCCAGCATTCACTACGGACTACGAGAAATAGATTTACCGGTAAGTAAAATCTTATTTTTTCTGTATTTCCTTTAAGTGTGCAGGGCCACACCTCCCATGATTAGGCCAAACCCCCTGAAAAGTACCTGGGACTGGCCAGGCTCTCTACTGTGCTGCCAATAATATGTATGTGTATAGGTCATTATTTATAATAATATAATTTGTCAGTCAAAGCTGATTTTATGTATAAGGCAGATAATTCCCAGCATCCACTGCAGCTGCTCAAGAAGTCAGGAGTAGATCACATGAGGCGTGTCAGGTAGTACTGCATGTGACAGTTTGCAGCAAGTGGCAGTTGGTCAGGGGGAATCCTGAGGTAACAGCTGGGCAGACATGTTGTGCTGCTAAGGGACCGCTGGCGATGGCTGTGCGTGTGAGTTACGCCACATCATGGTGGACAGCTGCTCTGTAGGGTGAAACCAGAGCCAGAATTGGGCAGAATTGTGAGATAAGCACTGGCCTCCCTTTGTGCCCTGGAGTTAAAGGTGGCATGTCAGAGGCATGGGTCCCCAGAGCAGGGTAGAGCCAGACCTCCCACAGCTGTGACCGGAGGAGCGCAGCCTAAACAGAGAGAGTGCCGGGATCAGAGAACATCCCCCAGGCAGAGCCATCAGAAAGTAGAAAGGTACCACAGCAGAGCTATTCATAGTTTAGTGACACTGCGGAAACCACACTCAGTACACTACAGCCTAATTACATCTACTGTATATACTGTATATCCAGCAGGTGTCACACAGAAGCGCTTTATGGAGAGACAGTTCATTAGAAGGATAGTTCACTCACTAACTAAACAGAGACCTTAACGGTGAATGTCTGATTGCCCCTAAAAGAAAGCAAAGATGAGAAAATAATAAAAGATTGTGTAAGTAATAAAGGCTGTCTACAAGTTTATCGGCCGAGGGAAGCTGCCAGACAGCTATGCAAGATCTATGCAATTCTTAGGTATTTAGTCCTAAGACCTACAGCTCAGTGAAATGTTAAAGAAATATAGCCCATTGGACTTAGTATAGAAAGTCTGCTCTGAGCGAGTAGTAGGTTACTATAACATCTTCAGGAGGATTTTCTGTAAGGAATCTACAATAGCCATATCACCAAACAGCCCAATGTAACAGACCTACTTACTACTTAAAGGGAAATCCTAATATCAGTGGTACTTTACCGGGTGGTTATCCTATTAGCCCTGATGCTGGCATCCTGTTCCCCCAATAGCGGCACTTATGGGGTATTATGCTGGGGCAAGCAAAGCATAATCCCCGATAAGCAGCCGCCAGAGCCGCGGTAACGTACGGGATCTGGGATTAATCCATGATCCCATGTGTTTTCCATTGTGGGTCCAATTTCGGCTGTTAAAAACTGCCTCTAATTGTATACCGTTATAATGACCATCGGTCATTAATTGCGATATCCCACTGTTTTTAATAGCCAAAATTGCATCAGGGCTAATTGGATACCCCCCTTAATCCTGTACTGAGAACACATTACAAATGTAATATCTAGAGATGAGCGGGTTCGGTTCCTCGGAATCCGAACCCGCCCGAACTTCATGTTTTTTTTCACGGGTCCGAGCGACTCGGATCTTCCCGCCTTGCTCGGTTAACCCGAGCGCGCCCGAACGTCATCATGACGCTGTCGGATTCTCGCGAGGCTCGGATTCTATCGCGAGACTCGGATTCTATATAAGGAGCCGCGCGTCGCCGCCATTTTCACTCGTGCATTGAGATTGATAGGGAGAGGACGTGTCTGGCGTCCTCTCCATTAGAATAGAGATAGATTAGATAGAGAGAGAGAGATTGTGCAGAGTCGCAGACAGAGTTAGTTTACCACAGTCAGTGACCAGTGCAGTTGCTAGTTAACTTTTATTTAATATAATATATCCGTTCACTTCTCTCTGCTATATCCGTTCTCTGCCTGAAAAAAAAAAACGATACACAGCACAGTCAGTCACACAGTGTGACTCAGTCTGTGTGCACTCAGCTCAGCCCAGTGTGCTGCACAGTCATCAATGTATAAATTAAAAGCTTATAATTAATTGTGGGGGAGACTGGGGAGCACTGCAGGTTGTTAGCAGGAGCCAGGAGTACAATTATATTAATTAACAGTGCACACTTTTGCTGCAGGAGTGGTGACCAGTGCCTGACCACCAGTATAGTATTGTTGTATACTACTAATATCTCTTTAAATATCAACCAGTCTATATTAGCAGCAGACACAGTACAGTGCGGTAGTTCACGGCTGTGGCTACCTCTGTGTCGGCACACGGCAGGCAGTCCGTCCGACCAGAATTGTATTATTTATTATTATATACCTACCACCTAACCGTGGTTTTTTTTTCATTCTTTATACCGTCATAGTGTCATCCTAATTGTTACGAGTATACTACTATCTCTTTATCAACCAGTGTACAGTGCGGTAGTTCACGGCTGTGGCTACCTCTGTGTCGGCACACGGCAGGCAGTCCGTCCGACCAGAATTGTATTATTTATTATTATATACCTACCACCTAACCGTGGTTTTTTTTTTCATTCTTTATACCGTCATAGTGTCATCCTAATTGTTACGAGTATACTACTATCTCTTTATCAACCAGTGTACAGTGCGGTAGTTCACGGCTGTGGCTACCTCTGTGTCGGCACACGGCAGGCAGTCCGTCCGACCAGAATTGTATTATTTATTATTATATACCTACCACCTAACCGTGGTTTTTTTTTTCATTCTTTATACCGTCATAGTGTCATCCTAATTGTTACGAGTATACTACTATCTCTTTATCAACCAGTGTACAGTGCGGTAGTTCACGGCTGTGGCTACCTCTGTGTCGGCACACGGCAGGCAGTCCGTCCGACCAGAATTGTATTATTTATTATTATATACCTACCACCTAACCGTGGTTTTTTTTTCATTCTTTATACCGTCATAGTGTCATCCTAATTGTTACGAGTATACTACTATCTCTTTATCAACCAGTGTACAGTGCGGTAGTTCACGGCTGTGGCTACCTCTGTGTCGGCACACGGCAGGCAGTCCGTCCGACCAGAATTGTATTATTTATTATTATATACCTACCACCTAACCGTGGTTTTTTTTTCATTCTTTATACCGTCATAGTGTCATCCTAATTGTTACGAGTATACTACTATCTCTTTATCAACCAGTGTACAGTGCGGTAGTTCACGGCTGTGGCTACCTCTGTGTCGGCACACGGCAGGCAGTCCGTCCGACCAGAATTGTATTATTTATTATTATATACCTACCACCTAACCGTGGTTTTTTTTTTCATTCTTTATACCGTCATAGTGTCATCCTAATTGTTACGAGTATACTACTATCTCTTTATCAACCAGTGTACAGTGCGGTAGTTCACGGCTGTGGCTACCTCTGTGTCGGCACACGGCAGGCAGTCCGTCCGACCAGAATTGTATTATTTATTATTATATACCTACCACCTAACCGTGGTTTTTTTTTTTCATTCTTTATACCGTCATAGTGTCATCCTAATTGTTACGAGTATACTACTATCTCTTTATCAACCAGTGTACAGTGCGGTAGTTCACGGCTGTGGCTACCTCTGTGTCGGCACACGGCAGGCAGTCCGTCCGACCAGAATTGTATTATTTATTATTATATACCTACCACCTAACCGTGGTTTTTTTTTTCATTCTTTATACCGTCATAGTGTCATCCTAATTGTTACGAGTATACTACTATCTCTTTATCAACCAGTGTACAGTGCGGTAGTTCACGGCTGTGGCTACCTCTGTGTCGGCACACGGCAGGCAGTCCGTCCGACCAGAATTGTATTATTTATTATTATATACCTACCACCTAACCGTGGTTTTTTTTTTCATTCTTTATACCGTCATAGTGTCATCCTAATTGTTACGAGTATACTACTATCTCTTTATCAACCAGTGTACAGTGCGGTAGTTCACGGCTGTGGCTACCTCTGTGTCGGCACACGGCAGGCAGTCCGTCCGACCAGAATTGTATTATTTATTATTATATACCTACCACCTAACCGTGGTTTTTTTTTCATTCTTTATACCGTCATAGTGTCATCCTAATTGTTACGAGTATACTACTATCTCTTTATCAACCAGTGTACAGTGCGGTAGTTCACGGCTGTGGCTACCTCTGTGTCGGCAGTCGGCAGGCAGTCCGTCCATCCATAATTGTATTATTATTATAATATATACCACCTAACCGTGGTTTTTTTTTCATTCTTTATACCGTCGTCATAGTGTCATACTAGTTGTTACGAGTATACTACTATCTCTTTATCAACCAGTGTACAGTGCGGTAGTTCACGGCTGTGGCTACCTCTGTGTCGGCAGTCGGCAGGCAGTCCGTCCATCCATAATTGTATTATTATTATAATATATACCACCTAACCGTGGTTTTTTTTCCATTCTTTATACCGTCGTCATAGTGTCATACTAGTTGTTACGAGTATACTACTATCTCTTTATCAACCAGTGTACAGTGCGGTAGTTCACGGCTGTGGCTACCTCTGTGTCGGCAGTCGGCAGGCAGTCCGTCCATCCATAATTGTATTATTATTATAATATATACCACCTAACCGTGGTTTTTTTATACCACCTAACCGTGGCAGTCCGTCCATAATTGTATACTAGTATCCAATCCATCCATCTCCATTGTTTACCTGAGGTGCCTTTTAGTTCTGCCTATAAAATATGGAGAACAAAAAAGTTGAGGTTCCAAAATTAGGGAAAGATCAAGATCCACTTCCACCTCGTGCTGAAGCTGCTGCCACTAGTCATGGCCGAGACGATGAAATGCCAGCAACGTCGTCTGCCAAGGCCGATGCCCAATGTCATAGTACAGAGCATGTCAAATCCAAAACACCAAATATCAGAAAAAAAAGGACTCCAAAACCTAAAATAAAATTGTCGGAGGAGAAGCGTAAACTTGCCAATATGCCATTTACCACACGGAGTGGCAAGGAACGGCTGAGGCCCTGGCCTATGTTCATGGCTAGTGGTTCAGCTTCACATGAGGATGGAAGCACTCAGCCTCTCGCTAGAAAACTGAAAAGACTCAAGCTGGCAAAAGCACCGCAAAGAACTGTGCGTTCTTTGAAATCCCAAATCCACAAGGAGAGTCCAATTGTGTCGTTTGCGATGCCTGACCTTCCCAACACTGGACGTGAAGAGCATGCGCCTTCCACTATTTGCATGCCCCCTGCAAGTGCTGGAAGGAGCACCCGCAGTCCAGTTCCTGATAGTCAGATTGAAGATGTCAGTGTTGAAGTACACCAGGATGAGGAGGATATGGGTGTTGCTGGCGCTGGGGAGGAAATTGACCAGGAGGATTCTGATGGTGAGGTGGTTTGTTTAAGTCAGGCACCCGGGGAGACACCTGTTGTCCGTGGGAGGAATATGGCCGTTGACATGCCAGGTGAAAATACCAAAAAAATCAGCTCTTCGGTGTGGAGGTATTTCACCAGAAATGCGGACAACAGGTGTCAAGCCGTGTGTTCCCTTTGTCAAGCTGTAATAAGTAGGGGTAAGGACGTTAACCACCTCGGAACATCCTCCCTTATACGTCACCTGCAGCGCATTCATAATAAGTCAGTGACAAGTTCAAAAACTTTGGGTGACAGCGGAAGCAGTCCACTGACCAGTAAATCCCTTCCTCTTGTAACCAAGCTCACGCAAACCACCCCACCAACTCCCTCAGTGTCAATTTCCTCCTTCCCCAGGAATGCCAATAGTCCTGCAGGCCATGTCACTGGCAAGTCTGACGAGTCCTTTCCTGCCTGGGATTCCTCCGATGCATCCTTGCGTGTAACGCCTACTGCTGCTGGCGCTGCTGTTGTTGCCGCTGGGAGTCGATGGTCATCCCAGAGGGGAAGTCGTAAGCCCACTTGTACTACTTCCAGTAAGCAATTGACTGTTCAACAGTCCTTTGCGAGGAAGATGAAATATCACAGCAGTCCTCCTACTGCAAAGCGGATAACTGAGTCCTTGACAACTATGTTGGTGTTAGACGTGCGTCCGGTATCCGCCGTTAGTTCACAGGGAACTAGACAATTTATTGAGGCAGTGTGCCCCCGTTACCAAATACCATCTAGGTTCCACTTCTCTAGGCAGGCGATACCGAGAATGTACACGGACGTCAGAAAAAGACTCACCAGTGTCCTAAAAAATGCAGTTGTACCCAATGTCCACTTAACCACGGACATGTGGACAAGTGGAGCAGGGCAGGGTCAGGACTATATGACTGTGACAGCCCACTGGGTAGATGTATGGACTCCCGCCGCAAGAACAGCAGCGGCGGCACCAGTAGCAGCATCTCGCAAACGCCAACTCTTTCCTAGGCAGGCTACGCTTTGTATCACCGCTTTCCAGAATACGCACACAGCTGAAAACCTCTTACGGCAACTGAGGAAGATCATCGCGGAATGGCTTACCCCAATTGGACTCTCCTGTGGATTTGTGGCATCGGACAACGCCAGCAATATTGTGTGTGCATTAAATATGGGCAAATTCCAGCACGTCCCATGTTTTGCACATACCTTGAATTTGGTGGTGCAGAATTTTTTAAAAAACGACAGGGGCGTGCAAGAGATGCTGTCGGTGGCCAGAAAAATTGCGGGACACTTTCGGCGTACAGGCACCACGTACAGAAGACTGGAGCACCACCAAAAACTACTGAACCTGCCCTGCCATCATCTGAAGCAAGAAGTGGTAACGAGGTGGAATTCAACCCTCTATATGCTTCAGAGGTTGGAGGAGCAGCAAAAGGCCATTCAAGCCTATACAATTGAGCACGATATAGGAGATGGAATGCACCTGTCTCAAGTGCAGTGGAGAATGATTTCAACGTTGTGCAAGGTTCTGATGCCCTTTGAACTTGCCACACGTGAAGTCAGTTCAGACACTGCCAGCCTGAGTCAGGTCATTCCCCTCATCAGGCTTTTGCAGAAGAAGCTGGAGGCATTGAAGAAGGAGCTAACACGGAGCGATTCCGCTAGGCATGTGGGACTTGTGGATGCAGCCCTTAATTCGCTTAACAAGGATTCACGGGTGGTCAATCTGTTGAAATCAGAGCACTACATTTTGGCCACCGTGCTCGATCCTAGATTTAAAGCCTACCTTGGATCTCTCTTTCCGGCAGACACAGGTCTGCTGGGGTTGAAAGACCTGCTGGTGACAAAATTGTCAAGTCAAGCGGAACGCGACCTGTCAACATCTCCTCCTTCACATTCTCCCGCAACTGGGGGTGCGAGGAAAAGGCTCAGAATTCCGAGCCCACCCGCTGGCGGTGATGCAGGGCAGTCTGGAGCGACTGCTGATGCTGACATCTGGTCCGGACTGAAGGACCTGACAACGATTACGGACATGTCGTCTACTGTCACTGCATATGATTCTCTCAACATTGATAGAATGGTGGAGGATTATATGAGTGACCGCATCCAAGTAGGCACGTCACACAGTCCGTACTTATACTGGCAGGAAAAAGAGGCAATTTGGAGGCCCTTGCACAAACTGGCTTTATTCTACCTAAGTTGCCCTCCCACAAGTGTGTACTCCGAAAGAGTGTTTAGTGCCGCCGCTCACCTTGTCAGCAATCGGCGTACGAGGTTACATCCAGAAAATGTGGAGAAGATGATGTTCATTAAAATGAATTATAATCAATTCCTCCGCGGAGACATTGACCAGCAGCAATTGCCTCCACAAAGTACACAGGGAGCTGAGATGGTGGATTCCAGTGGGGACGAATTGATAATCTGTGAGGAGGGGGATGTACACGGTGATATATCGGAGGGTGAAGATGAGGTGGACATCTTGCCTCTGTAGAGCCAGTTTGTGCAAGGAGAGATTAATTGCTTCTTTTTTGGGGGGGGTCCAAACCAACCCGTCATATCAGTCACAGTCGTGTGGCAGACCCTGTCACTGAAATGATGGGTTGGTTAAAGTGTGCATGTCCTGTTTTGTTTATACAACATAAGGGTGGGTGGGAGGGCCCAAGGATAATTCCATCTTGCACCTCTTTTTTCTTTTCTTTTTCTTTGCATCATGTGCTGATTGGGGAGGGTTTTTTGGAAGGGACATCCTGCGTGACACTGCAGTGCCACTCCTAGATGGGCCCGGTGTTTGTGTCGGCCACTAGGGTCGCTAATCTTACTCACACAGTCAGCTACCTCATTGCGCCTCTTTTTTTCTTTGCGTCATGTGCTGTTTGGGGAGGGTTTTTTGGAAGGGCCATCCTGCGTGACACTGCAGTGCCACTCCTAGATGGGCCCGGTGTTTGTGTCGGCCACTAGGGTCGCTTATCTTACTCACACAGCGACCTCGGTGCAAATTTTAGGACTAAAAATAATATTGTGAGGTGTGATGTGTTCAGAATAGGCTGAAAATGAGTGTAAATTATGTTTTTTGAGGTTAATAATACTTTGGGATCAAAATTACCCCCAAATTCTATGATTTAAGCTGTTTTTTAGGGTTTTTTGAAAAAAACACCCGAATCCAAAACACACCCGAATCCGACAAAAAAAATTCGGTGAGGTTTTGCCAAAACGCGGTCGAACCCAAAACACGGCCGCGGAACCGAACCCAAAACCAAAACACAAAACCCGAAAAATTTCCGGCGCTCATCTCTAGTAATATCTCCAGCTTGCTATATTGGCTCAGATTTAAAAAGCCTTGGAGAGTGATACATTTTATGGTGATAAAGTACCAACCAATCAGCTCCTGTTAATTTTCAAACACAGCCTGTTACATGGCAGTTAGGAGCTGATTGGTTGGTACTTTATCACTCTCCAAGGCTCAATAAATCTGAGCCATTGTATCATACTACATTAATACATTGGGGGGTATGCAATTAGGTCCATTTTATTTAGCCTATGTGGAAAAACTGGACTTTTTGCTATTTTTAGGAAGAATGGGGTTTCGCCCTATTCAATAGCAGGGCTGGTTTTTCACCTAGGCGAAAAATTCAGCAGTAGCGAAAAACATGTGGATCGGTGAATCCACATGGTTTCTCACCTATGCTGGTGAAAACACGGCCATTTTCGTAGATTTTGAGGCATTTTTCACAACTGCCTTTTCACTAAAAAAAAAAGGTTAAAAAGCATTGGCAAAAATGCTTTAAAAACAGGTAAAAACGGGCCATAATTGAATAGGCAGGGGGGCAAAATCAATAACGCCGAGATTGCTGGAGCAAATTGAATACCCCCTTAGGTGTCCTAAACAAAGAGGTTAGTCCATCATAGATCACTGCTAAAATCTATTATTAATTAATTTTCTTTTTATTTAGATTTTATTTTGTACTTGCAAAATAATTAAAATGAAATTCAGAAATGATAGAGTTAAAATAAATATGGAGAACACGAATTTACAGTATACATATAGAGCACCAAAATCTAGCAATAAGAAAGTGCAGTTTAATAGTCCTCTGTCATTGATCTGCTATTGTTATATGCTAATGCAAGTTCTTATCCTTATTGAATGTCAGTATTCCATTGTGCTTTATATTGATCTCGTAATAATCTGCAGTTCCATATGTGACTACTGAGCACAGTGGGTATCTGTGATAGCTGCTATACTGAAATAAATACATATGTAGTGTGGGATAGAAAATGTCGCTTATTTACATCTTTACTTTTCCGTTTCTTATTCCAGTCATTTGTATTTTATTGTTGACTTTCAAGCTGTAAAAATGTAACTGTATCCAAAGCATTATTATGGACTTTTGTCCTGCAGGTGGCAGCATATGACTTTCAGCTTCCAGTAAACATCAACTTGAGCAGTGGATTATCTGATGCTGCTAGCTCTGTAGCTGTCACTCCAACCCTTTCAGAAAAGCATATTGTTGTTCCCAGGCCTCAGTCGGTGAATGTCATCACTCCTGCATGTAAAGTGAATGCCACTGGTACGTCTATAAACTTGTCTTTATGTATGTATAACCTTAAAATGGCCACACTTTCAGAAGTAGTAAACATGAACTTTCAGTACTCTGTTTATGCCTGTCGTCAGTGTACTGACAGCTTCTAAGTGCATAGTTCTGTTCTTGCAAAATCATTATCTCAAATGGCAAATGCCTCTTCTACAAAGCTTGTTTCCAAACAAAGCACAATTCTGCAGCATTACTCAGTTCTCCATATGTGGTGTAATATATTTACACAACATTGAGCCATTTCTAAAACAACAACAACAACAACAACAACAACAACAACAACAACAGCAACAACAACCGTTTAATGATATATATGGCAAAAAAAAATGTATTAGAGAAACATTGTATTGGTTAATCATTTCTGACAGCTGTGCAATGATGTGTGCCTAATATATAAAAGTGTGATTTTTTTTATGAAACAAGATCTTTTTCTTGCAATATACTTGAGTCCATGAAACTAGGCAATATTACATATACTGTATAATAGTGGGACTGTGCCTCAAAAAAAAAAAAAAAAAAAAAACAGTTTTAGAAGAGATTCCGCATATTGCATCAACAGAGATTCTTTTGTTGCCACTATTTGTAATTAAAATGTAGCTGGTGCAGCCAGGGCTGGCTCTACCATTAGGCAGGTTTAGGTGGCTGCCTAGGGGCGCCGGCTCTTAGAGGGCGCCACTTAATTCATCTATCTCAAAACTGAAGGATGTCTCTGTATGCGGCCTCCTTATTTTACACTATGCTGGAAGCTGCTGCCGGTCTAATCAGGTGCAGCCACCGCTATCAGGCTGCACCAGTGCCTCAGAGCTTCCTCTGTGCCAACAAAATTTTGTGACTTTGTTTACAATATGCTTTTTCACTTTAAAAGTCCTTGAGTGTTGTCCCTTTATATAAGTATAATGGTGCAGTTCACTCCAGCCCACCTAGTGGCCACCTGCATTTCCCTTTCGAGAGGCGGTGCTGGTGCTGGTGGTGGACGAGAGGGGGGAGGGGGGGGGCAGGGGTGTTCCAAGTTAGAGGGCACTAGACTGAAGCTTTGCCAAGGGTACAGTGAGACCTTGCACCGGCTCTGGGTGCAGCTGAGCGGTAGTGGGCTACTCTGTGATGCTGGCCTTGCTAAAGTAACCATAAACTAACAGTTTTGCCAACCCCTTTCAGTCTTATTGCACACGTGCAACCAAGGTCTTAAGGTGGGTACACACGTGACGATTGAACATCGCCCACAATGGGACCCGGTGGCGGCGTCAGCATCTGCAAGTGCATACACACTTGCCGATGCCAGCGGGGGTCGGGTAGCGGAGGATATGCTGCATTCGGTAGCATCACATCGCTAGCGACAGCCATAGATCTTCTTGCATGTACAAAAGATCTGAGGCTGTCGCTAGCGCCCCGCGGGTGTGCGCATCGTTCTCTTGCATACACACAAAACAATGTAAATGATTGGCCGTTCCATTAGATCGGGAACGCCCAGATTGTTTGTTCTATCATTCCGTGTGTATGCAACTTTATGCTGGGTACGCACTGGTAGATATATCTGCAGATATATCTATAGCCGGATCGGGCAGTGTGCTGTGCATACACATTCCCCGATCCGTTGTGACTGACGTCATGAACTGGGCAGGCATTTACATGCACCTGCCCAGTTCATCTGTCAATCACTGCCGACTGCTGCAGCTTGTGTACGGGCGGTCAGCTGACCGTCCGTACACACACAAAGATGTCATTGTGTGTACTGCAGGGCCAACGCGATATGTCTGAGAATGATGGCATCCACAGGCATATTGTTGGTACACACTGGCCAACGGGCCAGCTATATATCAGCCATTCAGTAGAAAGGCCGATATATTGGGCAGTGTGTACCCAGCATTAGAATGGCAGACATTTTATCTGAGTCATTGTATTGCCAGCATTAGTAATAGTGCTCCTGGAGTACTTCTATCATTAGCACCAATCTACAGAGCCATAGGTAAGATGGGAAATATTTTGTGAGACCATATAACCACCTACCTGCCTTCATAGATACTGGCATGAAAGTGATCCATCTGATCAGTCATTAAATCTCATGCAACACTAATTTCTCTATCGTCCTAAGTGGATGCTGGGGTTCCTGAAAGGACCATGGGGAATAGCGGCTCCGCAGGAGACAGGGCACAAAAAAGTAAAGCTTTACTAGGTCAGGTGGTGTGCACTGGCTCCTCCCCCCATGACCCTCCTCCAGACTCCAGTTAGATTTTGTGCCCGAACGAGAAGGGTGCAATCTAGGTGGCTCTCCTAAAGAGCTGCTTAGAGAAAGTTTAGTTTAGGTTTTTTTCTTTACAGTGAGTCCTGCTGGCAACAGGATCACTGCAACGTGGGACTTAGGGGGAAAGTAGTAAACTCACCTGCATGCAGAGTGGATTTGCTGCTTGGCTACTGGACACCATTAGCTCCAGAGGGATCGAACACAGGCCCAGCCGTGGAGTCCGGTCCCGGAGCCGCGCCGCCGACCCCCTTGCAGATGCTGAAGCGTGAAGAGGTCCGGAAACCGGCGGCTGAAGACTCCTCAGTCTTCATAAGGTAGCGCACAGCACTGCAGCTGTGCGCCATTTTCCTCTCAGCACACTTCACTGGGCAGTCACTGAGGGTGCAGAGCGCTGGGGGGGGGCGCTCTGAGAGGCAAATATAAACCTTATACAAGGCTAAAAATACCTCACATATAGCCCATAGGGGCTATATGGAGATATTTAACCCCTGCCTGACTGGAAAAATAGCGGGAGAAGAACCCGCCGAAAAAGGGGCGGGGCCTATCTCCTCAGCACACGGCGCCATTTTCTGTCACAGCTCCGCTGGTCAGAACGGCTCCCAGGTCTCTCCCCTGCACTGCACTACAGAAACAGGGTAAAACAGAGAGGGGGGGCACATTAATGGCTATATATATATATATTAAAGCAGCTATAAGGGAGCACTTAATATAAGGATATCCCTTGTATATATAGCGCTTTGTGGTGTGTGCTGGCAGACTCTCCCTCTGTCTCCCCAAAAGGGCTAGTGGGTCCTGTCTTCATTAGAGCATTCCCTGTGAGTTTGCGGTGTGTGTCGGTACGTGGTGTCGACATGTATGAGGACGATATTGGTGTGGAGGCGGAGCAATTGCCAAATATGCAGATGTCACCCCCCAGGGGGTCGACACCAGAATGGATGCCTTTATTTGTGGAATTACGTGATGGTTTATCTTCCCTTAAACAGTCAGTTGAGGACATGAGGCGGCCGGACAATCAATTAATGCCTGTCCAGGCGCCTCAAACACCGTCAGGGGCTGTAAAACGCCCTTTGCCTCAGTCGGTCGACACAGACCCAGACACGGACACTGATTCCAGTGACGACGGTAGAAATTCAAACGTATTTTCCAGTAGGGCCACACGTTATATGATTTTGGCAATGAAGGAGACGTTACATTTAGCTGATACTACAGATACCGTAAAACAGGGTATTATGTATGGTGTGAAAAAACTACAAACAGTTTTTCCTGAATCAGAAGAATTAAATGACGTGTGTGATGAAGCGTGGGTTGCTCCTGATAAAAAGTTGATAATTTCAAAAAAGTTATTGGCATTATACCCTTTCCCGCCAGAGGTTAGGGCGCGCTGGGAAACACCCCCTAAGGTGGACAAGGCGCTCACACGCTTATCCAAACAAGTGGCGTTACCCTCTCCTGAGACGGCCGCACTTAAGGATCCATCAGATAGAAAGATGGAAGTTATTCAAAAGAATATATACACACATGCAGGTGTTATACTACGACCAGCTATAGCAACTGCCTGGATGTGCAGTGCTGGAGTAGTTTGGTCAGAATCCCTGATTGAAAATATTGATACCCTAGATAGGGACAATGTTTTACTGTCGTTAGAACAAATAAAGGATGCATTTATCTATATGCGTGATGCACAGAGGGATATTTGCACACTGGCATCTCGGGTGAGTGCTATGTCCATTTCAGCCAGAAGAGCCTTATGGACACGACAGTGGACAGGCGATGCGGATTCAAAACGTCACATGGAGGTTTTGCCGTATAAAGGGGAGGAGTTATTTGGAGTTGGTCTATCAGACTTGGTGGCCACGGCTACTGCCGGGAAATCCACTTTTTTACCTCAAGTCACTCCCCAACAGAGAAAGGCACCGACCTTTCAACCGCAGCCTTTTCGCTCCTACAAAAATAAGAGAGCAAAGGGCTTGTCGTACCTGCCACGAGGCAGAGGAAGAGGGAAGAGACACCAACAGGCAGCTCCTTCCCAGGAACAGAAGCCCTCCCCGGCTCCTGCAAAAACCTCAGCATGACGCTGGGGCCTCTCAAGCGGACTCGGGGACAGTGGGGGGCCGTCTCAAAAATTACAGCGCGCAGTGGGCTCACTCGCAGGTAGACCCCTGGATCCTGCAGATAATATCTCAGGGGTACAGGTTGGAATTAGAGACGGATCCTCCTCATCGTTTCCTGAAGTCTGCCTTACCAACCGTCTCTTCCGAAAGGGAGAGGGTGTTGGAAGCCATTCACAAGCTGTACGCTCAGCAGGTGATAGTCAAAGTACCCCTATTACAACAAGGAAAGGGGTATTATTCCACTCTATTTGTGGTACCGAAGCCGGATGGCTCGGTAAGGCCTATTCTAAATCTGAAGTCCTTGAACCTCTACATAAAAAAGTTCAAGTTCAAGATGGAGTCACTCAGAGCAGTGATAGCGAACCTGGAAGAAGGGGACTTTATGGTATCCTTGGACATCAAGGATGCGTATCTACACGTTCCGATTTACCCCGCACACCAGGGGTACCTCAGGTTCATTGTTCAAAACTGTCACTATCAGTTTCAGACGCTGCCGTTCGGATTGTCCACGGCGCCTCGGGTCTTTACCAAGGTAATGGCCGAGATGATGATTCTTCTTCGAAGAAAAGGCGTATTAGTTATCCCATACTTGGACGATCTCCTAATAAGGGCAAGGTCCAGAGAACAGCTGGAGACAGCTTTAGCACTATCTCAAGAGGTGCTAAGACAACACGGGTGGATTCTGAATATTCCAAAATCCCATTTAATCCCGACAACTCGTCTGCTGTTCCTAGGAATGATTCTGGACACGGTTCAGAAAAAGGTTTTCCTTCCAGAGGAAAAAGCCAAGGAGTTATCCGATCTGGTCAGGAACCTCCTAAAACCAGGAAAAGTGTCAGTACATCAATGCACAAGAGTCCTGGGAAAAATGGTGGCTTCTTACGAAGCAATTCCATTCGGCAGATTCCATGCAAGAATATTCCAAAGGGATCTGTTGGACAAATGGTCAGGGTCGCATCTGCAGATGCACCTGCGAATAACCCTGTCACCAAAGACAAGGGTGTCACTTCTGTGGTGGTTGCAGAAGGCTCACCTATTAGAAGGCCGCAGATTCGGCATTCAGGATTGGATCCTGGTGACCACGGACGCCAGCCTGAGAGGCTGGGGAGCAGTCACACAAGGAAGAAACTTCCAGGGAGTATGGACGAGTCTGGAAAAGTCTCTTCACATAAACATTCTGGAACTAAGAGCAATCTACAATGCTCTAAGCCAGGCGGAACTTCTCCTGCAAGGAAAGCCGGTGTTGATTCAGTCGGACAACATCACGGCGGTCGCCCATGTAAACAGGCAGGGCGGCACAAGAAGCAGGAGTGCAATGGCAGAAGCTGCCAAGATTCTTCGCTGGGCGGAGAATCACGTGATAGCACTGTCAGCAGTGTTCATCCCGGGCGTGGACAACTGGGAAGCAGACTTCCTCAGCAGACACGATCTTCATCCGGGAGAGTGGGGTCTACATCCAGAAGTCTTCAACATGTTAATAGACCGTTGGGAAAGACCAATTGTAGACATGATGGCGTCTCGCCTCAACAAGAAACTGGACAAATATTGCGCCAGGTCAAGAGATCCACAGGCAATAGCTGTGGACGCACTGGTAACTCCTTGGGTGTACCAGTCAGTGTATGTGTTTCCTCCTCTGCCGCTCATACCAAAGGTATTGAAGATCATACGGCAAAGAAGAGTAAGAACAATACTAGTGGTTCCGGATTGGCCGAGAAGGACTTGGTATCCGGAACTTCAAGAGATGCTCACGGACGAACCGTGGCCTCTACCTCTGAGAAGGGACCTGCTACAGCAGGGTCCCTGTCTTTTTCAAGACTTACCGCGGCTGCGTTTGACGGCATGGCGGTTGAACGCCAGATCCTAAAAGGGAAAGGCATTCCAGAAGAAGTCATTCCTACCTTGATTAAGGCACGGAAGGAAGTCACCGTGAAACATTATCACCGCATTTGGCGAAAATATGTAGCGTGGTGCGAGGATCGGAGGGTTCCGACGGAGGAATTCCAACTGGGTCGTTTCCTACATTTCCTGCAATCAGGATTATCTATGGGTCTCAAATTGGGATCCATTAAGGTTCAAATTTCGGCCCTGTCAATATTCTTCCAAAAAGAATTGGCCTCTGTCCCTGAGGTCCAGACTTTTGTCAAGGGAGTACTGCATATACAGCCTCCTGTGGTGCCTCCGGTGGCACCGTGGGATCTAAATGTAGTTTTAGATTTCCTCAAATCCCATTGGTTTGAACCATTGAAAAAGGTGGATTTGAAATATCTCACATTGAAAGTGACTATGTTACTAGCCCTGGCCTCTGCCAGGAGAGTATCTGAATTGGCGGCTTTATCTTATAAAAGTCCTTATCTAATCTTCCATTCGGATAGGGCAGAACTGCGGACTCGTCCGCATTTTCTCCCTAAAGTGGTATCAGCATTTCATCTGAACCAACCTATTGTGGTGCCTGCGGCCACTAGCGACTTGGAGGACTCCAAGTTGTTGGACGTTGTCAGAGCCTTAAAAATATACATTGCAAGGACGGCTGGAGTCAGAAAATCTGACTCGCTGTTTATATTGTATGCACCCAACAAGTTGGGCGCACCTGCTTCTAAGCAGTCGATTGCTCGTTGGATTTGTAACACAATTCAACTTGCACATTCTGTGGCAGGCCTGCCACAGCCTAAAACTGTAAAAGCCCACTCCACAAGGAAGGTGGGCTCATCTTGGGCGGCTGCCCGAGGGGTCTCGGCATTACAACTCTGCCGAGCAGCTACGTGGTCGGGGGAGAACACGTTTGTAAAATTTTACAAATTTGATACCCTGGCAAAGGAGGACCTGGAGTTCTCTCATTCGGTGCTGCAGAGTCATCCGCACTCTCCCGCCCGTTTGGGAGCTTTGGTATAATCCCCATGGTCCTTTCAGGAACCCCAGCATCCACTTAGGACGATAGAGAAAATAAGAATTTACTTACCGATAATTCTATTTCTCGGAGTCCGTAGTGGATGCTGGGCGCCCATCCCAAGTGCGGATTATCTGCAATACTTGTACATAGTTATTGTTAACTAATTCGGGTTATTGTTAAGGAGCCATCTTTAAGAGGCCCTTTCTGTTGTCATACTGTTAACTGGGTTTAGATCACAAGTTGTACGGTGTGATTGGTGTGGCTGGTATGAGTCTTACCCGGGATTCAAAATGCCTCCCTTATTGTGTATGCTCGTCCGGGCACAGTACCTAACTGGAGTCTGGAGGAGGGTCATGGGGGGAGGAGCCAGTGCACACCACCTGACCTAGTAAAGCTTTACTTTTTTGTGCCCTGTCTCCTGCGGAGCCGCTATTCCCCATGGTCCTTTCAGGAACCCCAGCATCCACTACGGACTCCGAGAAATAGAATTATCGGTAAGTAAATTCTTATTATATATGAGATGCGACCATGCCAGGCTGGTGGCCGCTGATGGTAAATATGCCTGTTACTTACAACATGTGGAAACTAGTGCTTCTCTATGTGTAACAGGCCTTTCAGCTAAATAAATAAGCCCCAATAGGAGAAAGCACGGTACTGTAACTTTTAGAGAGAAACACAAAATCAATGGAGAGATAAAGAAAGTACACACAACTCGGGGGAGGTGGTGGTCGGTAGTTTGGGCAAACAAACAAGCAACAACAACAACAACAACAACAACAACAACAACGTGCTTACAACACTGACATACTATAAATATCAGGATGGCATAAATCTGACAGAGTTTTAGAATAAATAAAAAGACAGATATCAAAATTCAATAGACTCTCAAACGATGCTTAGCAAATACTGCATTTAGACCCTCCAAATCGATGGCGATGTCCAACATTTTGGTTCAGAAGTCAAATATGATTCTTAGTACATTTTACCCCCTAGTCTTCATATAGGAGTCAACTAATAAATAGATCTTCATTAGTGTTTGCTGTAAAATATTAAAATGAATCTCAACGGAATAGCTATTTCAACTATGAATCCTTCCCACAGTTTTACAACAACTGCTCAGATTCTCCTCTACCAAGATTACATTTGAACTACCGGCTAAAATGCTTGATCTGGGCATTGCAGATGACTCTTTATGCTCCCAGGTAAGACTCTCATGCACAATATTTGAAGAGAAATATCTTTGAAGTTCAGGGTTATCATAATTCAGAGAATATGATGAATTAAGAAGAGCTCCCCAAAGCAATATTAAGTCTAATTCATACGGTAATAAGATATGGATATACAGTACTGGCCTAGATGCAAAGGCAAATTTCTAAGGTTTGCATTTATTCTTGCTTAAAAATAAGAATATTTTATATTCTGTGCATATTTTGCTGATATTTTAACATTTACATAAAAATATAAACATACAACGTTATGCTGCAAGAGAAAAACCTGTAATGTATATCTACTGTATACTTAACCCTTGAATGTCCATAGGGTAGTTTTCTAACAGTGAAATTATAGCAATTTTCCTTTGTGCTGATTAAATGACAATACATTTTTTGTGAGGGTATCGTAAATACATATATTATTATTATTATTTCTCTTACGTCCTAGAGGATGCTGGGGACTCCGTAAGGACCATGGGGGTATAGACAGGCTTCGCAGGAGATAGGGCACCTAAAAAGAACTTTGACTATGGGTGTGCACTGGCTCCTCCCTCTATGCCCCTCCTCCAGACCTCAGTTAGATCTTGTGCCCAGAGGAGAAAGGGTACAATGCAGAGAGCTCTCCAGTTTTCTGTTTTAAAGAATTTTGTTAGATTTTTTATTTTCAGGGAGTCCTGTTGGCAACAGGCTCCCTGCATCGTGGGACTGAGGAGAGAGAAACAGAGCTGGCTTGTCAAGTTGGGCACTGTTTCTAAGGCTACTTCACACCATTAGCTTCAGAGGGAGTCGGAACACAGGTCTCACCTGGGGTTCGTCCCGGAGCCGCGCCGCCGTCCTCCTCACAGATGCCGAAGATAGAAGCCAGGTGAGTATGAGAAGGCAAGAAGAGATCAGGCGGCAGAAGACATCAGATCTTCATGAGGTAAGCGCGCATCGGTAAGCTGCGCGCCATTGCTCCCAGTAGTACACACACAAGCAGGCACTGAAGGGTGCAGGGCGCAGGGGGGGGGGGCGCCCTGGGCAGCAATATTCCTCATTTTGTGGCAATATAAGCAGGATTAGGCTGTGGCACAGTTAATCCACAAATCCCCCGCCATTTTTTATATAAGTTTACTGGGACCGAAGCCCGCCCTTCGGGTGGGCGGGGCTTGATCCTCAGCACTAACCAGCGCCATTTTCTCCACAGAAACTGCACGAGGAAAAGCTGGCTCCCTGATCTCTCCCCTGCTGAACCTTCACAGGCTGGAAAAAAGAGGAGGGGGGCACTTTGGAGACGCAGTGAGTGGGAATTAAGGCTATATATATAAAAAGCGCTATCTGGTATATATATTCCAGTGTTTTTAAGCGCTGGTGTGTGCTGGCATACTCTCTCTCTGTCTCTCCTAAGGGCCTGGTTTGGGTTTTGTCCCCTTATAGGTTAATCCCTGTGTGTGGGGGGTGTCGGTACGTGTGTGTAGACATGTCTGAGGCGGAAGGCTTCTCCAAGGAGGCGGTGGAGCAAATGAGTAGTGTGTCCCCGTCGGTTGTGCCGACTTCGGATTGGATGGACATGTGGCATATGTTGAATGCAAGTGTGGCATCTTTACATAAAAGGCTTGATATGGCTGAATTAGGGGGGACATCAGGGGGTCAATCCTCGGATTGGACCGACTCACAGGGCCCGTCGGGGTCTCAAAAGCGTCCCTTAACACAAGACACTACTACCGACACGGATTCTGACTCCAGTGTCGACTACGACGAAGTAAAATTGCACCCGAGGGTGAATAAAACCATTCAGTGTATGATTGTGGCAATAAGGGATGTGTTACATATTGAGGATGAACCCTTGGTCCCCGACACAAGGGTACACATGTTTAAGGAAAAGAAACAGATTATTAATTTTCCCACATCTCATGAATTAAATGATTTCTTTGGGAAAGCTTGGGAGACTCCGGAAAAGAGACCACAGATCCCCAAAAGAATTTATATGGCATACCCCTTCCCTAAGCAGGACAGGGAGATTTTGGAATCATCCCCCACTGTGGACAAGGCCCTGACGCGCTTGTCCAAGAAAGTGGCGCTACCGTCTCCTGACACAGCGGCCCTTAAGGACCCTGCAGATAGCAGGCAAGAAACTACATTAAAGTGTATTTATTCTCATACGGGGGCTGTGCTAAGACCGACAATTGCGTCGGCATGGGTGTGTAGCGCAGTTGCAGCGTGGACAGATGAGCTGACAGATCACTTTGATAATATGGATAAGGATACTATATTCTTAACTCTAGCCCATATAAAAGACGCAGTCTTATTTATGAGGGATGCTCAAAGGGACATTGGATTGCTGGCTTCTAGGGCCAATGCCATGTCTATCTCAGCGAGAAGATCCTTATGGACTCGCCAATGGACGGGTGATGCGGATTCCAAAAAACATATGGAAGTACTACCCTATAAGGGTGATGTATTGTTTGGGGATGGGCTGACGGACCTGGTTTCCACAGCTACAGCAGGTAAATCAAATTTTTTACCATATATTCCCCAACAGCAAAAGAAAGTAACACCCTATCAGATGCAGTCCTTTCGGTCGCACAAGTCCAAAAGAGGTCGGGGATCCTCTTTCCTCGTCAGAGGTAAGGGCAGAGGCAAAAGAGTACCTGCTTCGGCAGGTACCCAGGAACAAAAGTCCTCCCCGGCTGCTCCAAAACCCACAGCATGACGCTGGGGCTCCCCTGAGGGAGTCCGCACCGGTGGGGGCACGTCTTCGACTTTTCAGTCAGGCCTGGGTCAGATCAGACCTGAATCCCTGGGTGTTGGAAATAGTTTCCCAGGGGTACAAACTGGAATTCGAGGAGGTGCCCCCGCGCCGATTTTTCAAATCGGCCCTACCAGCTTCCACATCGGAAAGGGTTGTAGTGTTAGCTGCAATTCAAACGCTGTGTATACAGCAAGTGATAATCAAGGTTCCCCTGCACCAGCAGGGAAGAGGTTACTACTCAACCCTATTTGTGGTCAGAAACCGGACGGTTCGGTCAGACCTATTTTGAATCTGAAATCCCTAAACCTGTACATAAAAAGATTCAAATTCAAAATGGAATCACTCAGAGCGATAATAGCCAACATGGAGGAGGGGGAGACCTGCTAAAACCGAAAAGGGTGTCAGTTCACCAATGCACTCGAGTTCTGGGAAAAATGGTGGCGGCCTACGAGGCCATTCCCTTCGGAAGGTTCCATGCAAGGACTTTTCAATGGGACCTTCTGGACAAGTGGTCCGGGTCCCATCTGCACTTACATCGGAAAATAAATCTGTCCCCAGGGGCCAGAGTGTCTCTCCTGTGGTGGTTGCAAAGTGCTCACCTGCTGGAGGGTCGCCGGTTCGGAATTCAGGACTGGATCCTGGTTACCACGGACGCGAGCCTCCGAGGATGGGGAGCGGTCACACAGGGAAAAATTTTTCAGGGACTTTGGTCAGACCAGGAGTCCTGTCTACACATCAATGTGTTGGAACTCATGGCCATTTACAACGGCCTTCGACAAGCGGAGAGTCTTCTTCGAAACCTACCGGTTCTGATTCAATCAGACAATGTCACAGCAGTGGCTCGTGTGAACCGCCAAGGCGGGGCAAGAAGCAGAGTCGCGATGGCGGAAGCCACCAGGATTCTTCGCTGGACGGAAAATCATGTAAGCGCTCTGTCGGCTGTCTTCATTCCGGGAGTGGACAACTGGGAAGCAGACTTCCTCAGCAGACACGATCTCCATCCAGGAGAGTGGGGACTCCATCAAGAAGTCTTTACAGACATAACACGTCTTTGGGGAACTCCTCAAATAGACATGATGGCGTCACGCCTCAACAAAAAGCTTCGGAGGTATTGTGCCAGGTCTCGGGACCCTCAGGCAGTGGCAGTAGACGCTCTGATAACACCATGGGTGTTCAAATCGGTCTACGTGTTTCCTCCTCTTCCTCTCATCACAAAAGTGTTGAGGATCATAAGGCAAAGAAGAGTACAGACGATACTCGTTGTCCCAGACTGGCCGCGAAGGGCCTGGTACTCAGATCTACAAGAGATGCTCACAGGAGATCCCTGGCCTCTTCCTCTGAGGGAAGACCTGTTGCAACAGGGGCCCTGTGTATTTCAGGACTTACCGCGGTTACGTTTGACGGCATGGCGGTTGAATGCCGAATCCTAGCGAAAAAGGGGATTCCGGAAGAGGTCATCCCTACTTTAATAAAGGCTAGGAAGGAGGTGACGGTTAAGCATTATCACCGTATCTGGCGAAAGTATGTGTCTTGGTGTGAGACCAAGAATGCACCTACGGAAGATTTTCATCTGGGTCGTTTTCTCCACTTCCTACAGACAGTGGTGGATATGGACCTGAAATTAGGCTCTGTTAAGGTTCAGATTTCGGCCCTCTCGATTTTCTTTCAGAAGGAATTGGCTTCTCTTCCAGAAGTCCAGACATTTGTAAAGGGAGTGCTACACATCCAGCCTCCTTTTATGCCTCCAGTGGCACCGTGGGACCTCAATGTGGTGTTGCAGTTCCTAAAATCACACTGGTTTGAACCACTTAACAAGGTTGAGTTGAAATTTCTTACTTGGAAGGTGGTCATGTTGTTGGCCTTGGCATCAGCAAGGCGAGTATCAGAATTGGCGGCTTTGTCACACAAAAGCCCCTAATTGATTTTTCATGTGGATCGAGCTGAATTGAGGACACATCCGCAATTTTTGCCTAAGGTGGTTTCTTCATTCCATGTGAATTAACCTATTGTGGTGCCTGTGGCTACAAGTGACCTGGAGGATTCCAGATCCCTGGACGTAGTCAGGGCCTTAAAGATTTATGTAGCCAGGACGGCTAGAATTAGGAAAACAGAGGCTCTGTTTGTCCTGTATGCGGCCAATAAGATTGGCGCACCTGCTTCGAAGCAGACTATTGCTCGCTGGATCTGTAATACGATTCAGCAGGCTCACTCTACGGCTGGATTGCCGGTACCAAATTCGGTTAAGGCCCATTCCACTAGGAAGGTGGGCTCTTCTTGGGCGGCTGCCCGAGGCATCTCGGCATTACAACTTTGCCGAGCGGCGACTTGGTCGGGGTCAAACACTTTTGCTAAATTCTACAAGTTTGATACCCTGGCTGATGAGGACCTAGCGTTTGCTCAGTCGGTGCTGCAGAGTCATACGCACTCTCCCGCCTGATTGGATGCTTTGGTATAAACCCCATGGTCCTTACGGAGTCCCCAGCATCCTCTAGGACGTAAGAGAAAATAAGATTTTAAACCTACCGGTAAATCTATTTCTCCTAGTCCGTAGAGGATGCTGGGCGCCCGTCCCAGTGCGGAAACTCTGCAAGACTTGTATATAGTTGTTGCTTACATAAGGGTTATGTTACAGTTGAAATCGGTCTTGGACCGTTACTGTTGTTGTTCATACGGTTAACTGGTTATGTATGATCCAGGTTACATGGTATGATTGGTGTGGGCTGGTATGAATCTTGCCCTTGGATTTCTAAATCCTGCCTTGTATTGTCCATCTCCTCAGGGCACAGTTCTCTAACTGAGGTCTGGAGGAGGGGCATAGAGGGAGGAGCCAGTGCACACCCATAGTCAAAGTTCTTTTTAGGTGCCCTATCTTCTGCGGAGCCCGTCTATACCCCCATGGTCCTTACGGAGTCCCCAGCATCCTCTACGGACTAGGAGAAATAGATTTACCGGTAGGTTTAAAATCTTATTTTTTAGATGGATTTTTTTTGAGCATTTTTGAGCAATAGTCTTTGCTTTTTGCTATTAGAAAAAACTAGATTATAGGAAAAATATACCTTTTCGTGTTTGTGCTCACAATTAAATTCAAGCAATTAGTCATCCCAAGACATATGTGCTTACATGGTTTCCAGTGTCTATACATGTGTGTGTGTGTGTGTGTGTGTGTGTTATTTTTCCCTTTTATTTACATTATTTTATTATGTCATTACTTCAGGGATACAGGTTGAATTTATGGCATATATAGTAGGTCCATATAAACCTATTGATAGGCGCTAATGAGTTTGAGCATTAAAAGAAAATTTCTATCATATGATATGTATTACTCAGTTGTATAATATACTTAGAAGCTTAAACTCAAATGTCTGTCTTTAAATGATAATTCTTCGGCTTCAGACTAAGGCTAGGGCCACACATAGCGGCCCGCTTGGCCGGGAGGGTTTTTTTGGGGTCCACACAGATCTTGTTCTGCGGAATCCCACAGAACAGGATCCGGTCAGTGACACACAGGATTTTATAGAACACAGTGTGGCACAGCCGCACTGTGTGAACACATACATTGAAATGTATGTGTTCACACTGAAATCTCGTCATCCTGCCGTCAGGCCCAACTGCAGCACGCTGTGGTTGGATCCAGCGGCTGCAGGACTGCCGCATATGTGTGAGCACCTGCATAGGCGCCCATGTGCAGTCTCCTTCCGGCCCAAGCAGGTCCCGCTAAACAGGATCCACTTGGGCGATATGTGTGGCCCTACCCTTAGGAGTGAATACCATTCCTAGCGAAGGCTATATGTAAACAGTGGAAACAATACCCAAACTTGCTCCCCTTATGGCCCCTTTTAGCACCCAGCTCTCAGATTTTTGCTTGCATTCCTATGGAGCTGAAAACAAAAATCCGAAAGTTGGTGGTATTGTAAGAGCGTCATAGTGCTGCACTTACTCACAGGGAGTAGGATTGACACCCTTAGAATTTTTTTTCCCTTTTTTGCTGCTTTTCTTTTATACTGTTAATCAACACAGAGCATGCATAAAACACATAAAAAAAGAAAAATGATTCATTGGTATATTTTTGGCCCTCCATATTAGCAGTAATGAGAAATATATATAACATTACCAGGGAAAAATGTGCACACTGGTCCCGATTCCAAGTTGGACGGATCTCTCTTTACAGGTGCAAGCAATTAATTTTTGCGTACAGCAATCTATGTTGAACACCGGTGGATTTTAAATGTTAGGATAGATTATAATTGGAAGAGATGCCTGATAGCTCAACTCTAAATTAGAATTTAAAATAAAGCGGCAGTATTATATACTGTATGAATGCATCTGTTTTATCCAGGTAAAAAGTTGAACCCTTTGGCTGGATTTGCTTCAAACTGTAAGAGGACAATTTTTTGGATAATCGTGTAAATGTCTCAAAAACTAACATTCCTTATTGTGGCAATTTGGAATGTTATTTTGGGTTACTTTATTAAGGGCCAGTTACCGGGGCACAGGCTTTGATAAGAGCCCATCCCAGCGATACAAAAAAAATTGAGTACTAGCTAACCACTTCTGAGTTCCGACCCTTATGCGCAACATGTAAATACTGTACAAAGTGGAATAGTTACTATGAGCATCGCAAACAGTTCTAACCCACCTGGCAGGCATCAGTGGTTCCATCTCCAGATGTTGTTAGCTTTCACAGGCAAGCTCCAAAAACATTGGGTTTTCAGAGCTTTAGAAATTGCTTAAATGCAACGTCTATACATTGTTTTAGAATGGTGATGTGTTGCAAATGTGTGTTAAAGAGCAAATTTGTTTAATTTACTGTAACTCAAGTGGAAAATGCGGTTTCCCCATCATTTACAGGGCCACACAGCTTGATAAATAGATCCCTAATTAATAATTGAAAGATTTTGGATTACTTTGATGAATGTTTAAGCACTTCACAAATTATTTTTATGTTCTAATTACTTTTGGTTTTAGGCACTTGAACTAGGCAACATATCAAAGCAGTCCGTGACATGGAGGTTAAATCTTGATCAGATTGGGGAAACTACGAAGAGTGGAATGTTTACATTTAGTAAACACTCAGGGTTGCTCGCACCAGGGGAAATCAGTAGGATCACAGTTAAATTCTGTCCTAGTGAGTATAAAGAAATTTTTTTTTCTCCTTTTCACATAAATGTTTTAGATGTATTTTCTTTAAAACATGTATTGGATGCTGAGGTTTTTATTCTGTTGGGCTATATGTACTATTTTAATGGCCTATCTATAAATCAATTTATAAGTTGCTCTGTGAACTCAGTGAACCTCACTTAGATGTCAATATTTGTTTCCATATTGCACATGGGCACCAAATAATACAGAATTCTGAACCCACTTGCAATAGTCAATATGAGAAATTATGAACACATGACTTGTATTTCAATATCTTTGGGCAGATACCTGCATGTTCTGGGGATGTTTCATAGATGTAACAGAAATTGGATATGGATTTGATAGAGGGGAATAAAGCACAGCTCTTATTTATTGTTGTTTTGTCAACTGAAAGACATTATTATGTCAGTGTTGAAAAGGTTGATTTTGAGGTGGCGAGTGGACATCTAAGACAAGATGACATAAACACATTAAGTAACATAGGCTAATACAATGAGAAATTTAGAGGGGAAAGGTAAATTTGGTTGTCCTCCACATAGACCTTTTCGATTTCCAAGAGTAGTGATATAAATAGGAGAGAGTCTAGGACTGAAACTTGTAGTGCTTTAACTGATAGAAGAGGCAAGAGGAAGGTGGACCCAAAGAAACAAACACTGAAGGAGCAACATGATAAGTGTTACTAGAATCAGGATATAATTGGATGTGGGCCTGCGCTTGGGCTCCATAAAAGTCCAGATTTCGGCCTTATTCATTTTCTTCCAGAAACAATTGACTGCTCTCCCTGAGGTTTAGACATTCTTGAAAGCACCTTGGGATCTTAATGTGGTGCTGCAGTTCCTGCAATCGGATTGGTTCGAGCCTTTACAGGAGGTTGAGGTCAAGTTTCTTACTTGGAAAGTGGTCACATTGTTGGCTTTGGCATCTGCTAGACGTGTGTCCGCATTGGGGGCATTGTCCTGCAAGAGCCCCTACTTGATTTTCCATGAAGATAGAGCTGAGCTCAGAATGCGTCAGCAGTTTCTTCCAAAGGTTGTGTCTGTTTTTTATATCAACCAACCTGTTGTGGTGCCAGTGACTACTGACTCCTCAATTACTTCAAAATCCTTGGATGTTGTAAGGGCTTTGAAGATTTATGTGAAGAGAACTTTTCGTCACAGAAAGTCGGGCGCTCTGTTTGTCCTTTATGATCCCAACAAGGTTGGGTGTCCTGCTTCTAAGCAGACAATTTCTCGCTGGATCAGGTTTACTATCCAGCATGCTTATTCTACGGCAGGCTTGGCGTGTCCAAAATATGTTAAGGCCCACTCTACTCGTAAAGTGGGTTCTTCCTGGGCGGCTGCCCAGGGTGTCTCAGCTTTACAGCTTTGCAGAGCGGCTACTTCGTCAGGATCGAACACGTTTGCTAAGTTCTACAAGTTCGATACTTTGGTCTCTGAGGACCTAAAGTTTGGTCAGTCGGTTCTGAAGGAGCCTCCGCGCTCTCCGTCCCGTACTGGGAGCTTTGGTACATCCCAATGGTACTAATGTGGACCCCAGCATCCTCTAGGACGTAAGAGAAAATAGGATTTTAATTACCTACCGGTAACTCCTTTTCTTGTAGTCCGTAGAGGATGCTGGGTGCCTGCCCAGTGCTTCGTTTTCCTGCATTTGTTACTTAGTTAAGTACTGCATTGTTACTTGGTTAAGTACTGCATTGTTACTTGGTTAAGTACTGTTGTTCAGCCGTTGCTGCATTGTTTCAAGCTGGTTAGCTTGTTTTTCTGTTTTGTGTGAGCTGGTGTGAATCTCACCACTATCTGTGTATTTCCTTCTCTCAAAGTATGTCCGTCTCCTTGGGCACAGTTTCTAGACTGAGTCTGGTAGGAGGGGCATAGAGGGAGGAGCCAGCCTACACTATTAATTTCTTAAAGTGCCCATGGCTCCCAAGGGACCCGTCTATACCCCATGGCACTAATGTGGACCCCAGCATCCCCTACGGACTACGAGAAAAGGATTTACCGGTAGGTAATGAAAATCCTATTATTACATACTGTATAAAACAACAGTGGTCTATGAATTAGAAAGGTTACACAAATGCTCTAGAAACTATTCACTTTGCCTAATTGATTTGTAATGCTACAGTACATATAGTAACACATACAGTGTAATAGACTCGGTTATTAATGGTTGTTTCTCCATTTTGGACAGCTGATCTTGGGAATTATGCTGCTGAGGTACCAGTAATTGTGAATGATACTGACAGTCACTATACGCTACTCAATTTGTTGGGAAGCTGCAAGAAACCAGGGCTAACCTTTGACCCGCCACTCGTCTTCCTAACTCCTGTACCCTTGGATACAGAAGTGCAAGCACTGGTTGAGATCACTCCAACAGATTTTTTGAGGTATATTTTGATTCAATAAGGAGAGTATGGTACACATTTAAATAATCATTATTATTATTATTATTATTATTATTAAGTTTACTAGTATTTTTATTTATAACCATTATTTCTATAGTGCCAGCAGATTTTGTAGTGCTTTGCAAAGAATATTTCATCGTTCACATTAGTTCCTACCATACAAATATACACATTCATACATTAACCTAACAGTAGTTTTTGTAGATCATAATCAATGAAGTATACTGCATTTTTTATAACAATAAGAAAGAAATGTAACCTCACTTAGCCCCAGCTGACTTGCAGGAGGAACTTATCTGTCCATGCCAGCTATTAATTTCCGATAGACAGTTGTGAAGTATTTTTCTCCTGAGAGACAATGTATTTTACACTTTTGTTATATGACAAGTAAACCTATCAGTTAAAAATAATTGTCTTTAAAAGCAAACTTGATGTTCCAATGTAAACTTACTGGAATATAGCACCCTTTTCCTTTTTTTGTATTTCATCTACTGATTTGTAAAGCGCAACAGAATATGCTGCGCTATATAAGAAACTGTTAATAAATAAATAAATAAATAATAAATAAATACTGTATACAGTAGCTGGTCCATGCTTTGTACAGATATGTCATACACTGGTGCTTAATAGCCCCGCTCTGTGCTCCAGGTTCTGACTTTTCGATCAAGTTGAGCATCTTACTGTGGGTGTGGTTCGTTTTATCGACAGTGTCTAGGTCGACAATGTTTAGGTCGACCACTATAGGTCGACAGTCACAAGGTCGACATGGATGGAAGGTCGACATGGTTTCTAGGTCGACATGTGCTAGGTCGACAGGTCTAAAGGTCGACATGAGGATTTTTTTTTTTTTTTGGTGTCGTTTTCTTCGTAAAGTGACCGGGATCCCAAATTAGTGCACCGCGTTCGCTCGCCATGCCTCGGGCATGGTGCCTTCGCTCCGCTACCGCTTCGCTCGGCACACTTTACCGTTCCAATCGTAGTCCACATGGATCGTTAAGTATGAAAAAATCCCCCCCCCCCAAAAAAATGTTAAAAACTCATGTCGACCTTTAGACCTGTCGACCTAGCACATGTCGACCTAGAAACCCTGTCGACCTTCCATCCATGTCGACCTAGTGACTGTCGACCTATAGTGGTCGACCTAAACATTGTCGACCTAGACACTGTCGATCTTCAGACCGGATCCCCTTACTGTATGTGTAAATGAATAAAACAACTGGAAGTGACAAAACTACTTTGCTAGATTACACAGATAAGTTTGATGTGTGACATTTGTATATCTGTGTGCCACAAGTCTGCATCTGTATAAGGAGCGCTATCTTACTGTATGTGGGTAAAACAAATTCCTGTCTGCTTAAAGTCACAGCCTGGTGTCTCTAGTACACTGTGTGGGGCATTCCGCTGATTCTGCAATGCATATAATGCCAGCACTATAACAGGACACCACTGATCCCTGTGCTTCACCTGCCCCCTGAATGGGCCACAAGCTACAGTATCATAACTAATTGCCCCAGGGGGCAGTTGGGTGGGTCTATTGATCAGCTCACTAGCTGCTGCTCAGATTGTCTTACAGACTCTCCAAGTAGCAGCATAGCTCTCACAGAACTAGGGAAGAAGACGTAGCGTCTTTCCCCACACATTGCAGGAGCTGTGAGTTGGAGCAGGACATGGGTTGCCGTGGAGGGCACGTGTGGCTGGTACTGCCAACAGGCTGTCCCACCATGTACGGCTGCACTAGCCAGACACCCCTCCTTACAGCCCTGTATAATGCACCAAATGTAAAGAAATATATGGTGTGCTACTCCTCTCGGAGCATCTCAGTTAAACCCGGGTGACTTGCGCAATATGACATATAGATACTAGGTGTATGAGGAGGATGCAATCAATTTTCTGACTGTCAGGATCCCAGCGGTCAAGATACCGATGCCAGAATCTCAACAGCTGACAATGCTGGCAGCCGGAATCCTGGCGCACAGGGGCTATTCCCACTCATGGGTGTCCACGACACCCATAGGGGTTAATCCAATTACCTTTGTACGGTGCAAAGTGCCGTTGCAACTGCGTTTAAATGCCGGCAAGGGCACCTGATCTTGCACACTTCACGCCCGCGAATGACCCCCCAATCTGCACAAAACTACTCGGACCTCTATGGGGTGGTGAGCAGTTTTGTGCGAATTTGGCACACCGTAAAGAGCGGCCACTGCCGCCCTGATTCACACCTGCGTTAATATCACAGCCAATTGGATTTACCCCATAGAGTGAGAATAGAACCTGTGGCGAGCGCAGCGAGCCACCGAGCTTGCAAGGAGACTCTTAGCATTCGCCCCGCTGCTGGCATTCTGGTGTGCAGGTGGCCACTGTTGGGATCTTGACAGCCGGCATCCCGTCTGCCGGTTAATAGAATGTATACCTGTAGAAGTTTGTTTTATTCAGTAGACTGTCCATCTTGCTTGTGTGACCAACATGTTCTATATCTATCTAGGCAATCTACATTGAAAGTTGAAATTCCAGACATAGTACTAGATAACGGTGATCGGGTAAAGGCGTTTTCTGTATTTTTTCCCAATGGACAAGCCGTAGCTAGCTCACATCACACAAGTGAACAAGTAGTCTGCCAGATCAGCTTTAAATCTTCCAGTCCTGTATCTTGCTCAGTTGACCTATTATTCACAGATGAAGATAATAACCAGTAAGTTGCATTTTATTTCTAAGTGTCCATAATTCTTAGATTATTTACTATGTGTTACCGTTGCAGCATTTTGTAATTGTAATTCAGATAAAATATTAACATCTCTGATTGTATCTCTGAATTTTTAAAGTCTTCCTGCCAAGTTTGTTTTGTAATAGGAGGCAATAAATTATACCAGTTCCATTCAGTTACAGAATTTCAATGGCAGGAAGACCATAGAATTTCACTTTTCTGTAAAATTGCATGGCTGTCAGTTTGATTTCAGATTGCAGGAATAATCAAGCATTGGATTATACTCTTGGAAAAATGTAGACTGGAGCAGAAAAAACAGGCCACATTTGTCAAAGAGATAAAAGAAAACATACTAATGTGTGCTGTTCTTGTACAGTATCATGCTGCCGATTTCTGTGCTGCGATTACTAGTTGATGGAATATTGTGTTGTAATATACAGGGTGGCCATATTTAAACTTTTATTTAGAGACGTCTATTGCTCCATCTAACAACCAGAATGTCATAAAATTTGGTAGGGGGACTAATTAGGAAATGATAAGCAGGATTCCACTGTAAAACGCTTAGTGTAAAAAGATGCCAATAAGGGACAAAAAAGGATGCACAGGACAAAAAAGACAAAAAAGATGAGGAAAAAGAACAAGCAATTATTTTTGTTTTGTTTTAAAGATATATGTTTCCAGGCTCCAATTATATCAATCTAGCCAGAACAATTCATATAAGAAGGGTATAATGTGCACATTTTTTGGAATCTTCCAAATGAATAAGGTTGCCACTTTTGTTTTGGCAGGAGTGGGTGTGTGTGTGTGTGTGGGGGGGGGGGGGGGGGGGTGGCCAAATCAGGGACGTGATAACACCCCTTCCTCTAAAAATAGAAATAAACAATGTGCAGCACCTTATTGTGCTATCCAAAGAGTATTGCACTGAGGGCATAATTCAGAGATGTACGTAAACCCGATGGTTTATATATACCTGCGAAGTTTCTCGCACAGCACTTGCACAGGACCTGACAGGCTGCTTTGACGTGGGGACGGGTTGGCGCGGGGGTAAATTTTATAGACGTGTCCTCTTACATCCTTTCTGCAGTCACGTTAAACAGCCCTTGAAGTCGTGCCATGCTGTGGTAGGACCCTGTAGCACCGAGTGTCTTTAAAAAAAATTTTTATGCAAAAATGAGTCTTAGATGCAAAGTAATGCAATAGTACGCATAAGCAGCTTCTGCTTCTGCTGTTTAAAATTATATGCAGCCAGTCTCAGCCACAAGGCTTCCAGGTTCTCAAGTCTCACGGGACTTCGCTAGTGAGTCTTAGAGCAGAGACCATCTGTATACTCTGCCTTTCCAGAGAGGTGACTCACCTTTGGATGAGAGTGTTAAGTGTTAATACCAGAGAAACTACATCTCATATTGAATTAGTATGGGAAGTACCATGTACCTTTCAAATCCGGGACAATCCTGTATGATACAGGACAAATGGCAGCCCTATGAATAAACTTTGCTTGCCTCTATATTAAAGACTCAGATAAGTGGTAACGAAAGTAAAGCCAACGTATATACTGTATTTATTAAAGATGTGCGGCGGGCACTTTTTGTGTTTTGGTTTTGCTTCTGGTTCCATGCTCGTGTTTTGGATCTGGATTGGTTTTGCCAAAACCACCCTTTCGTGTTTTGGTTTTGGATCTGGATCATTTTTGAAAAAAACATAAAAACAGCTAAAATCACATAATTTTTTGATCCTACGTTATTATTAACCTCAATAACATTAATTTCCACTCATTTCCAGTCTATTCTGAACACCTCACACCTCACAATATTGTTTTTAGGCCAAAAGGTTCCACCGAGGTCGCTGGATGACTAAGCTAAGCGACACAAGTGTGCGGCACAAACACCTGGCCTATCGAGGAGTGTCACTGCAGTTGCAGACAGGATGGCACTTAAAAAAACTAGGCACCAAACAGCACATCATGCAAAGAAGAAAAAGAGGTGCAATGAGGTAGCTGGATGGCTAAGCTAAGTGACACAAGTGTGCAGCACAAACAACATGGGACGTGCTGGAATTTGCCCAGATGTGATACACGCACAATATTGGTGGCACAGGAGACACACACAAGGCAAAGCCTGTAAAATTAATTTGGATAATAATAACCCTTTTATTTGGTGCTATTATAATAATATGAAGCACAGGCGAGCGTACCCCTACACCACACAGGGCAAACCCTGTAAAAATTATTTGGATAATAATATAAGTAATGTATATAACCCTTTTATTTGGAGTAAATAATATACAGCACAGGACACCACCACTGGACTTATGGCAGCACAAGACACCACCACTGGACTGATGCAGCACAAGACAGCACCACTGGACTCGACATATACGTCAGTATCACTGGATTTATATGGCAGTACCACTGGACATATACGGTAGTATCACTGGAATTATATGGCAGTCCCATTGGACATATACGGCAGTATCACTGGAATTATATGACAGTACCACTGGACATATGGCAGTATCACTGGATTTATACGGCAGTACCGTTGGACATATACGGCAGTATCACTGGACATATATGGCAGTATCACTGGACATATACGGTAGTACCACTGGACATATACAGCAGCACAGGGACACCATCACTGGACTGATGCAGGACAACACAGCACCACTGCAATGGACTGGACTTATACAGCAGTACTGGACATATGGCAGCAGAGGACACCACCACTGTGGCTGGACTGATGCAGCACAAGACACTACCACTGCACTGATGCAGGACACTAAGAGAACGGAGACACGTCCTCTCGCTACACTCTCCAATGCCAGAGTGAAAATGTTGTCGACACGCGGCTCCTTATATGGAATCCAAATCCCGCAAGAATCCAACAGCGGGATGATGACGTTTTGCCTCATTCTGGTTTCCGAGTCAGGCGGGAAAACCCGAGCCTGACTCAGATCCGGGTTTGGTTAGTGAAATACGGGGGGATTCGGTTCTCAGGGAACCAAACCCGCTCAATATTGATAGATATGTTGGATTTATTTAAGCATTAACATATGCCTTTACTTCATATAAGCTAAAAATCCACACAAGAAGCAAAATGGCACATTTTTTTAAAGCTTTTTGTTAGGGATTTAAATATATATTACTGTATGCCTTATCTATTAGCACTTTTGGCTCCTTTCCCTCAACCATTTTATTGCAAAGCCTCAGCATCAAGCATTAACATTACTTTGCTTTTAACCTTTGATTTATTTTTGTAGGTAGTGGACAAAATGTTATTTTATATCTGACCTGATGATTCAGACATATATTATTCTTAAAATGTTAGATGCTGATTAATAATTCAACTGTGAACTTCCTTTTTAGCAGCCATAAATTCTGCAACAAGCCTTCCTTTGTTCCTCTCCCCTGTGCACGCATCAGTATAATACACCTCTTACCATTGTTTTACAGATCTGTGCATAGTTGTGTTAACCCCACCGCTATTCTAGATTGATATATGTAGACAGAGAATAACATAACAATAGACCATTGTAATTCTCAGAATTTTGTTTTAAATAATACATTTCATTATTTTCAGTGAAAAGTCTTTACCTGCTGCTAAAGATTAGAATCTAGAAACTATTTGAATATTTCTTTAATTTGGTAAATTGTAGTCTATATGTATTGAGACAAAAATATGTTATCATCTTTTTGTTGTACTTCTAAAGGATTCTGTTCAGCTATCATCAATTACTCTCCGTCTAATTCATTAAATATATGCCGCACAAAATTGTTCCCATTGAGGAAAATGTCATTATACTTTACAGGATTAGAGTAGAGATTAGAAAGCAATAAAAAAAAATAAAACTCCTAGTCTGTGTCTGTCTTCTAGCTGAAAATAGATGAGAAAATCACAGAGTATGTTTAATGAAAATGAGCTACTTGCTCTTATGAGTTTTTTTAGTCTTCACAGTCGGAGCTTGAGTTTTTTTTTGGCTACCAGCAGGTTGCAAATGTTGATGCACATAATATATTTAATGACTATTGCCTATTTTCTGTAACTTCTTTGCAAGTGCACATTAGGGAAATAAGTATGCAAAAAGGAGAATGGCTGATGGGTAACAAATGCATTTCTCTCTTTCAAGATGGTGATATTTAACATATATTGCGCAGTTTCAGTGAGCACAGATTTGATGTCTTTGTTATCGTTTTTATTTTTTATTTTTGCAAAGAACTTTGTAAGGTTGATGTGCTGAATGCGCATCTTTATATTAAATAATGAGATAATTAGGACTTAACTATTTAGACAAAGCTTCATTTTATGTAATTGGTTGAAACTGTGAACAATATGCATGGTTGCTAATGCATGCTTATATTATTTCATTATAGTTCTACTGTTCAGTATTTAAAGAGCACCTGTTGCCACAGGGGGGAATATTAATGTTACTAAAACCTTTCACTTTACTATGAACAGTGCTTTGCTGATGCTATGGGATCGCAAGAAATTAAAAAGCTGGATATACATAAAATAGGTTTAGTCCACAAAATGGCTGTCTCCGGTATGTGTAATGAACACACAGGGCTGGATCTAGTGCCACACAACCTGGGGCTGAATATGGCCAATGGCATATTATGGGAAGCAAAAGAGATGTGGCTACAGTAGGTCTGTGTGGATGTGGCTAGTGCTATGTTGGCATGTACACCTTTTACACTATTTGTCCCAAGGTCATTTGTAAATGTAAGGAAAATAGAAATAACATTTTAATACTTATGATTCATGGATATTTGGAAATCAATACTACTGCCTGGTCAGTTGGAGACTGTCTACCTTCTCTCTTCAAATACATTCTGCAGTGCAATCATCAAGTAATGAGACTCCATGTGATGTAAGCTGTCTCTGAGTCACTAAAGTAGAGGGTAGGCAGTCTAGTGGGCAGAGCTATACTGTCTCAGAGACCCATCATTTAATAAAATTTGTTCTCAATTTTTTCTTATAGTTCTCATAATTTATGGTTGTGTAAAATCTATAAATATATTTATGGCAAAGCTGGGTGGCTAATCATTATCATGCTGTCATAACTGAAGGATAATAATAATTGTTCCTATAAACAAATTGTTATGACTATACACAGCTTCTGTGACAGTTTATAGAATGAGCATCTGGTAGTCACCTGTAGCAGCCACTTTCCTATAGAGCATTATGGACCATATTCAGAGATGGATGCAGATCGATGCATATACAGCAAAATCTGCGCCATTTTCTCACATGCTGGGGGCTGCCCAGCACAGGGCAAGGCCGCCCAGCATGTGTGGCACCGCCTCACAATCCGCCTGCAATTACATTGTGGATGCATCGAACTAAGGTTGATCCCTGGTAGCGCAGCCTGGCTGCGCAGGCAGGCGGTCTGCTGCCATTTTTTAATCAGAGCAACTGCGCATTATGTTTCGCAGCCACCTTGAAAACGCTGCCGGCACGCCCCCGTTCGGCCCACCCCACCCGCGAAAGGCTGTGTCGACTTATATGCAGGTAGTATTTATATAGTAGTGTGCAAAACAAAAAACATGCAGTGAGCAGCAGTTCTGTGAATGAAATCACTTCTGACCAGACATATGTGTAAGGTAGCAGATGACAAGCTACTGTATTTGACGCTTGCAAAGGCAGATTTTATACAGAGTTCAACAAAAAATGAAACCAGAGCAGCTGAGAAAGATGGTATAAGAGGATCAAGCTTTCATTTCCTATCCAGAAGAAAAGGCGTAAAGTGTGTGTTATCTAAAAGTAGAGGTCAACTCTTCTAGATTAATCGACTTTCACCTCAACAAAACTGACTAAAAGCTGCAGTTTCACATCATAAAACCTTCATATGAACAGCTGAAATATCTATGACAATATTAGAAACTGGATGTTTCACTTTAGGCACGAGTACAATTTTAAATGTGGATATGATGAGAATAAAACAAAAACCCAATTTTCAGAAACCTAAATAAATGTGTATATAAAATGAAAAATATCATAAAAGGCAATGAATGAAGTTCAATGAAAATAAATAGTACCACGTATCGCACAGCAAGTATTGAATTCCAGAGAACATTTTGACCTTATACTCATCTTCATTTACAAGAGTCATTAATCTTCAAGATGATTTTCTATTGCGATGAGGACTCAATTCTGCTTTTATTTAGTTCTCCTGTATGTGGTTTTATCTAAATCAATAGCCACTAAGACTTTTTCTTCATACTCACATACTAAACATAACTTTAATAAAAAAATTTATACTATGATTTTTAACTTCAAAATACCAAGAAATTATTATTTTCCTTTATTTATAGATGCCACCAATTGCCCCTTTTGCCTTACCGGCAAACAATTATACTGAAAACATAACTACATCAATGTAAAAAGTAAAAAAAAAAAAAAAGAACTGTAAAGGGAATATGCTAATGTATAAAATAAGATGATAATGATGATGATGATGATGATGATAATAATAATTAATACTGTAAGTAAAGACTTCATAAATTACAATAAAACTCTTTCAATGTCGAGGGCCATGGTTTGGTCAGAGAAAAAGGATCATAGACAATGACCAGGAATGGGAGCGCACTGGGGACATGGATAGTTTCGCAGAATAACAAGATGGAGGAGAACCCTGCTTGTTAGAGTTTACAGATTAATGGAGACTCAGTATAACTAGTTGGTGAACAGGGAAGGATGAGTGGAAAGGACAGAGATACAGCTAAGAGTGTGAGAAGACAGGTGAATTTTATGCTAGTGTATGAAGCAATGCAGGCTGGTAGTCTGATAGGGCAAGGAATGAGTTGCAAAGATGGGGACCAATGTAGGAGAAATTGGGGATGCAGGAGCGGGAAGAGCAATGCAAAAGCAAAGCAACAGAAGTTATGGGGGGGGGGGGGGGGGTGAATTGAGGTGAGGTCATCGATGTAGGGAGGTGAGGAACGATAAAGTGCTTTGATGGAGTCAGTGGCGTAACTTTGTCCCAATTGCCCGGAGGCATGATATATTGAAAGTGCAAGATAGTGTAATAATGTCTTTATGACAGCTTATTACACATCCAGTGCTACTATATATATGTGTATATATATATATATATATATATATACAGCACAGTATGTGTGTCTAATCTACTTAAAGACATTAATACACTGTGTAACCAGGAATATGGATTGACACCAACCACCACAATGGGGTTTGCATTTAGTAGAATTTTCTTCATTTTTAACAGCAGGAGGGAAGTGTTAGAGTTAGGCTGCCATGGAGGGGAGGGTTAGTGTTAGGCTGTGGGACAGATGGATTAGTGTTAGGCACTATTGGGAAGGTTAGGCTGAGGGAAGGGAGGATTAGGCACTAGGGGGAGGTTTAGGCTGTGGGTCGGGAGGGTTAGCCACTAGAAGGAGGTTAGGGTTAGGCACCAGGAGGCGGGGCTAGGCTGAAGGATGGGAGGGTTAGGCACTAGGGGGTGGGTATGGCTGCCGGATGGGAGGGTTAGGCACTACGTGGAGAGTTAGGGTTAGACACTAAGGGGAGGATTAGGCTGCTGGACGGGAGGGTTAGTGTTAGGCACTAGGGGATTAGTCTGCTAAACAGGAGGGTTAGGCACTAGGGAGAGAGTTAAGGTTAGGGTGTGGGAGGGGGGTTAGGGTTAGGCACTAGGGGAGGGTTAGGCTGCATGATGGGATGGCTAGGGTTAGTTTTAGGTGTCTGTATATTACTATGAGGGCTGGGACTTGTATCACTGTAAATATTGATGGGTTCTCTTCTAGGTATAGATAGATGTGAGAAGTGGCAAGACTCAACAGACCTGTCCACAGTTTTCAAGTCCAGCTCTGCAGGCTCTAATCTAATTCAGGCAAAGTAGGTGGTGGGCTCCCTTCTCTGCCTCTTGCTGACTGCCTTTGATCTGGCTCCTTGGGGCTGGGCAACACCTGCTGGGAAGGATTAGTGGCCCAGTCCACCTTCTAATCAGGACCCAGGTGCCTCATCAAAGTGTCACTGTCAGCACTGCAAGTACAAGCGCTGCCTCGCTGACCCCCTCCAGCAGCTCCCTTTCTGCTCCACTGCGCTCCACTGGACCCTGCCTCAGGCACCATCACAAGTGTTGCTGCTGCCTTAGCACAGCTCCCTCTCCTCACGCTGGCTGCCTCACCACCCCAGAACGTTCCAGGGGAACTTCTATTTAACTTCCCTCTCCACAAGCCCCCTTGCTTCTGCCGAGGTCACCACTCAGCAGCCAGCACATGGGTGAAAGTCCTGGCTCAACATGCGCTGGCTCTGTAATACTGCTGCTAGACGAGCTGAACTGTCATTTTAGACACACGTCTAATAGCCCCCAGGTTCATTTTGATGGTGAGCTCCTCCACTTCAGCATGTCAGTCGGCCTTCTTGTACCTTTGAGGCTGACATCCACCTCTCACATCGGTAGCATGTGGTGCTCTGCAGTTTTCACGTTGGTTTTTCACAATAGTGCCATTTGTCCATTCACGATACACCTTCACAACAGCACCATGCCAACAGTTTACAGACTGCACTCTTTCAGAAATACTGCCACCGTCCAAAAGCCGATCATCATCCCTTTGTGCAACTCGGTTAAATCACCCCTTTTGCCAATGACAGCACCAAGTAATATGTGTGCAGATGGACTATTGCACACCTTATATATCCACCAAGACAGCGCATAACAAGTGACATACTTCATGGGCTATGCACTGCCGACGTTAAATGTAGGAGGTGGTCATAATAATGTGACTCGACCGTGTGTCCGTGTGTGTATATATATATATATATATATATATATATATATATATAAGACAAAACGGCAATGCTCGGCACTCCTAATGCAAAAAGAAAGACAACTTGCTCCGGTGCCCTGTCTGCGGATAGCAAATGTAGGTAAGCAGAAATAACCGGCACTCATAGAGACTGGAATAATCAATTGACACGGCACAGTAGCTTAAGTCAACGTTTCAGGAATCTCTCCTTTTATCAAGACCATATAAATATATATATATACACTGCTCAAAAAAATAAAGGGACCACTTAAACAGCACATCCTAGATCTGAATGAATAAAATATTCTTATTAAATACTTTGTTCTTTAGATAGTTGAATGTGCTGACAACAAAATCACACAAAAATTATCAATGGAAATCAAATTTATTAACCCATGGAGGTCTGGATTTGGAGTCACACTCAAAATTAAAGTGGAAAAACACACTACAGGCTGATCCAACTTTGATGTAATGTCCTTAAAACAAGTCAAAATGAGGCTCAGTAGTGTGTGTGGCCTCCACGTGTCTGTATCACCTCACTACAATGCCTGGGCATGCTCCTGATGAGGTGGCGGATGGTGTCCTGAGGGATCTCCTCCCAGACCTGGACTAAAGCATCCGCCAACTCCTGGACAGTCTGTGGTGCAACGTGGCGTTGGTGGATGGAGCGAGACATGATGTCCCAGATGTGCTCAATTGGATTCAGGTCTGGGGAATGGGCGGGCCAGTCCATAGCATCAATACCTTCGTCTTGCAGGAACTGCTGACACACTCCAGCCACATGGGGTCTAGCATTGTCTTGCATTAGGAGGAACCCAGGGCCAACCACACCAGCATATGGTCTCACAAAGGGTCTGAGGATCTCATCTTGGTACCTAATGGCAGTCAGGCTACCTCTGGTGAGCACATGGAGGGCTGTGCGGCCCCCCAAAGAAATGCCACCCCACACCATTACTGACCCACTGCCAAACCGGTCATGCTGGAGGATGTTGCAGGCAGCAGAACGTTCTCCTTGGCGTCTCCAGACTCTGTCACGTCTGTCACATGTGCTCAGTAAGAACCTGCTTTCATCTGTGAAAAGCACATGGCGCCAGTGGTGAATTTGCCAATCTTGGTGTTCTCTGGCAAATGCCAAACGTCCTGCACGGTGTTGGGCTGTAAGCACAACCCCCACCTGTGGATGTCGGGCCCTCATACCACCCTCATGGAGTCTGTTTCTGATCATTTGAGTAGACACATGCACATTTGTGGCTTGCTGGAGGTCATTTTGCAGGGCACTGGCAGTGCTCCTCCTGTTCCTCCTTGCACAAAGGCGGAGGTAGCGGTCCTGCTGCTGGGTTGTTGCCCTCCTACGGCCTCCTCCACATCCCCTGATGTACTGGCCTGTCTCCTGGTAGCGCCTCCATCCTCTGGACACTATGCTGACAGACACAGCAAACCTTCTTGCCATAGCTCGCATTGATGTGCCATCATGGATGAGCTGCACTACCTGAGCCACTTGTGTGGGTTGTAGACTCTGTGTCATGCTACCACTAGAGTGAAAGCACCGCCAGCTTTCAAAAGTGACCAAAACATCAGCCAGAAAGCATGGGAGCTGAGAAGTGGTTTGTGGTCACTACCTGCAGAACAACTCCTTTATTGAGGGTGTCTTGCTAATTGCCTATAATTCCCACCTGTTGTCTATTCCATTTGCACAACAGCATGTGAAATTGATTGTCAATCAGTGTTGCTTCCTAAGTGGACAGTTTGATTTCACAGAAGTGTGATTGACTTGGAGTTACATTGTGTTGTTTAAGTTTTCCCTTTATTTTTTTGTGCAGTGTATATATATATATGTACTTTCCAAATGCCCAGCACTCCTTGTAGGGTAATAATGTTAATTGCTGCCGTGCCCTCTTCAGCTTTTGATATCGAGCTAACATGTACAGGAGAAGTAAGCAGCACTCACCAGGCTTTTAAAGAAGTAAAACATGTCCTTTATTGATCCTACGTTTCGGGGATAGACCCCGTCATCAGAGATAGCATTACTGGCCTATGTTTACTTAATGCCCAGACAGTTTAGGATTTATTTTTATGATTTGTTTTATGTACTACACAATAAGACCATGCCCACAGTTAGATTGCATGAAAACCCTGGACTGGTGTGCTGTTTTCCTAGCTGCTGTTTACATAGTAACATAGTAACATAGTTGGTGAGGTTGAAAAAAAGGCCAGTAGTCCATTTAGTTCAACCTGAATTATATTATATTCCCTATTCTATTCTGGTTAAAGGGTGTATCCTCTAATATCTTTTTCCGTTAGAAATTTATCTAACCCATTTTTAAACGCATTGACTGAGTCTGCCATTACAACCTTCTCTGGCAGGGAATTCCATATTCATATTGCCCTAACAGTGAAGAATCCCCTCCTCCGCTGAGTACGAAATTTCCTCTCCTCAAGCCTTAGTGGGTGTCCGTGTGTTTTGTGTAGAGATCTCTTTATAAACGAATCACCTGATAGCTCCGCATATTGTCCCTTTATATATTTGTAAATATTAATCATATCTCCTCTTAGTCGTCTCGTTTCTAGTGTAAACATATCTAACCTAGAAAGTCTCTCCTCATAGTCCAGTGTCTCCAACCCCTTAATCAATTTGGTAGCTCGCCTCTGAACCTTTTCAAGTTCTAACATGTCTCTTTTATAGAACTGTACACAATGGGGGTCATTCCGAGTTGATCACTAGCTGCCGTTGTTAGCAGCACAGCGATCAGGCTAAAAATCGGCATTTCTGAGCTTGCGTATGCACCGCAATGCGCACGCATGACGTACGGGTACAAAGACCTTTGTGGTTTTGCACAGGTTCTAGCAAAACTTTAAGTCACACGGCACAACGCAAGAAGATTGACAGGAAGGGGGTGTTTCTGGGTGTCAATTGTCCATTTTCAGGGAGTATTTGGAAAAACGCAGGCATGCCGGGGTAAACGCAGGCGTGGCTGGACGGACGCTGGGCGGGTGTGTGACGTCAAAATCCAACCCTCCAACATTAGAATCAATGCACATGAAGAGTAAGTACAGGGCTTGTCTTGTTTTGCACAAAATGATTTTGCAGGCGCTCGGCTGCACATGCGTTCACACTTCTGCAAAGCGAAAATACAGTTCTCGGTGGTCGGCGACAATGCGTTTGCACGGCTGCTAAAAACTGCTAGCGAGCGATCAACTCGGAATGACCCCCAATACTCAAGATGCAGTCGCACCAATGATTTATATAGTGGCAGGATTACACTCTCATCCCTTGTCTCAATTCCCCTTTTAATGCATGCTACACCTTATTTGCCTTTGTTGCTGCACTTTGACATTGGGCACTGCTGCTAAATCTACTATCAATGACCACCCCCAAATCCTTTTCTAATACCATTTCCCCTATATTTTCCCCATTTCATTGGTAGGCTGCATGTTTATTCTTAGTCCCAAAGTGCGTAACTTTACATTTTTCCACATTAAACCTCATATTCCATTTCATTGCCCAAACTCCCAGTTTAAATAAATCACTCTGAAGAGGCTCCACATCTGACTAGATTACCCTACATATTTTACTATCATCTGCAAAAATGTACACTGTGCTTTCTAGTCCTTCTCCTAGATCATTTATAAATATGTTAAACAATACTGTCCCTAGCACAGAACCCTGCAGTATTCCACTGATTTACTTTAGCCCATGTGGAAAACATCCCAATAACCACCACTCACTGTTTCCTGTTGTCAAGACAATTACTCACCCATGTAAAAATGGTTTTTCCTATTCCAAGCTCCCTTAATTTGAAAATTACCCTCTGTGTCAAAAGCTTTTGCAAAATACAGATAGATCACATCTACTGTGTTACCCTGGTCAAGATTGACACTTTCTTATAGAAGCTAATCAAATTAGTTTGACATGACCTATTTCGCACAAAACCATGCTGGTTCTTATTAATAGCATGGGAGTGTGTTTGGAGGTGCCCATCTACCCTATAAGAGGCACCCCTAGTATCACATCATGTCAAGTTCCACTTATTTATTGATTTAACACACATTTTTAGCTAAAAAAGAAAGCCTAATTGGTTTCACATGATGCTGCAGTGCAGCATTTACCTAACAGGTTTGGCAGTGCTGGTTTCCCTCTCTTTGTACATTCTGCAGTGCTATCTATCCTTCTCCTTGCATGCCAGCACCCTATGCTCTATACAGTATGTGTGAGTGCATTGGGCTTATTCAGAATTTAACTCCAGAGTCACATCTGATTGAGTATAATGTCTTGGCTGACTCTAGAATGGAAATTGGCCAACCTATTTAAACCCTGTTGTGATCAATAGCCTTTACATGAATTTTAGTTACTTCCTGTACTTTAGCATTTGTACAGTGGATCTGTTCCTACAGTATACATTCTGTGCTTCTATTGGATTACTCTGCTTCTTCTGACAATTCCCTCACCTATGGAGGAATGTGTACTATTTTTTGCATACCTTTTTGATTTGCTCTTACTGCATTATAAATTATTCCCTGGTTAACCTGACTATACAGTAACTTGTCTACCAGTCAAACAGACTTGGAACCTGTGTAGGGGGCCATGACCATCAGTGCACTAGACTCTGTCCCTAGCACACCACTTCAAGTTCTAAGCCAGTTCATACTCTAGCTTTGAAGATCACTGTCTTATATAAATGTGTGCACTTAATAGCAAGTGTAATGTTCTATGACACAGTGATACATTAGTTTACACCAGAACCAATGTATGATATGTGCAATGTTAACATTGGTTTATTGATTATTCTGATCTACAGTCTCTTGTTTTAAAACCTACTTGCTTTACTTCATGGAACTTTTTTCATATTTAACCAGACATAATGTGCACTTTGTATTGATGCATGCTTTATTTTATTTTTTAGGTTTCTCCTCCCAGTTACTGCAGTTGCTGAAAACTGTATACTCTCTGTGTATCCTTATTTAGCATATCACTACACAGATCAACAAGTCATCTTAAGAAGTGGTAATTTATTTAGCTTTTATGTATTAATTAGATATGATTTTCCATTCTGTGTTTACCATTTACATGTTTTTTTTAAATAATGCAAAAAACTGCATATAACTCTGTATCCTTATTTAAGGTATCTAGATATAGAGTTGTATTGCCTAATAGTGTTTAGTCATATCCACATAGTTTATTGTAATAATAAAATAGTTTATAATATATATTTCTCTAACGTCCTAAGTGGATGCTGGGGACTCCGTAAGGACCATGGGGAATAGCGGCTCCGCAGGAGACTGGGCACATCTAAAGAAAGCTTTAGGACTATCTGGTGTGCACTGGCTCCTCCCCCTATGACCCTCCTCCAAGCCTCAGTTAGATCTCTGTGCCCGAACGAGAAGGGTGCACACTAGGGGCTCTCCTGAGCTTCTTAGTGAAAGTTTTAGTTTAGATTTTTTATTTTCAGTGAGACCTGCTGGCAACAGGCTCACTGCATCGAGGGACTAAGGGGAGAAGAAGCGAACTCACCTGCGTGCAGAGTGGATTGGGCTTCTTAGGCTACTGGACATTAGCTCCAGAGGGACGATCATAGGCCCAGCTTGGATGGGTCCCAGAGCCGCGCCGCCGGCCCCCTTACAGAGCCAGAAGGCAGAAGAGGTCCGGAAAATCGGCGGCAGAAGACGCCCTGTCTTCAACAAGGTAGCGCACAGCACTGCAGCTGTGCGCCATTGCTCTCAGCACACTTCACACTCCGGTCACTGAGGGTGCAGGGCGCTGGGGGGGGCGCCCTGAGACGCAATAATAAACACCTTGGATGGCAAAAAATGCATCACATATAGCTCCTGGGCTATATGGATGCATTTAACCCCTGCCAAAATACATAAAAAAATGGGAGATAAGGCCGCCGATAAGGGGGCGGAGCCTATCTCCTCAGCACACTGGCGCCATTTTCCCTCACAGCTCCGTTGGAGGGAAGCTCCCTGGCTCTCCCCTGCAGTCACTACACTACAGAAAGGGTTAAAAAAGAGAGGGGGGCACAAAATAGGCGCAGTATAAACTATACAGCAGCTATAAGGGGAAAAACACTTATATAAGGTTATCCCTGTATATATATAGCGCTCTGGTGTGTGCTGGCAAACTCTCCCTCTGTCTCCCCAAAGGGCTAGTGGGGTCCTGTCCTCTATCAGAGCATTCCCTGTGTGTGTGCTGTATGTCGGTACTTTTGTGTCGACATGTATGAGGAGAAAAATGATGCGGAGACTGAGCAGATTGCCTGTAATAGTGATGTCACCCCCTAGGGGGTCGACACCTGAGTGGATGAACTGTTGGAAGAAATTACGTGACAGTGTCAGCTCTGTATAAAAGACAGTGGTTGACATGAGACAGCCGGCTACTCAGCTTGTGCCTGTCCAGACGTCTCATAGGCCGTCAGGGGCTATAAAACGCCTGTTACCTCAGATGGCAGATATAGACGCCGACACGGATACTGACTCCAGTGTCGACGGTGAAGAGACAAATGTGACTTCCAGTAGGGCCACACGTTACATGATTGAGGCAATGAAAAATGTTTTACACATTTCTGATAATACGAGTACCACCAAAAAGGGGTATTATGTTCGGTGAGGAAAAACTACCTGTAGTTTTCCTGAATCTGAGAAATTAAATGAGGTGTGTGATGATGCGTGGGTTTCCCCCGATAACAACTGATAATTTCTAAAATGTTATGTTATTGGCATTATATCCTTTCCCGCCAGAGGTTAGGGTGCGTTGGGAAACACCCCCTAGGGTGGATAAAGCGCTCACACGCTTGTAAGGGCTCTATCCTCTCCTGAGATGGCCGCCCTTAAGGATCCTGCTGATAGAAAGCAGGAGGGTATCCTAAAATGTATTTACACACATACTGGTGTTATACTGCGACCAGCAATCGCCTCAGCCTGGATGTGCAGTGCTGGGTTGGCGTGGTCGGATTCCCTGACTGAAAATATTGATACCCTAGATAGGGACAGTATATTTTTGCCTATAGAGCATTTGAAAGATGCATTTCTATATATGCGTGATGCACAGCGGAATATTTGCCGACTGGCATCAAGTCTAAGTGCGTTGTCCATTTCTACCAGTAGAGGGTTATGGACACGTCAGTGGTCAGGTGATGCGTATTCCAAACGGCGTTTGGAAGTATTGCCTTATTAAGGGGAGGAGTTATTCGGGGTCGGTCTTTCAGACCTGGTGGCCACGGCAACAGCTGGGAAATCCACGTTTGTACCCCAGGTCGCCTCTCAACATGAGAAGACGCCGTATTATCAGGCGCAGTCTTTTCGTGGATAAGCGGCCAAAAGGTTCCTCATTTCTGCCCCGTGACAGAGGGAGAGAAAAAAGGCTGCAGAAATCAGCCAGTTCCCAGGAACAGAAACCCTCTCCCGCCTCTGCCAAGCCCTCAGTATACGCTGGGGCTTTACAAGCAGAATCAGGCACGGTGGGGGGCCCGTCTCAATGAATTTCAGCGCGCAGTGGGCTCACTCGCAAGTAGACCCCTGGATCCTTCAGGTGATATCTCAGGGGTACAAATTAGAATTTGAGACGTCTCCCCCTCGCCGTTTCCTAAAGTCGGCTTTACCGATGTCTCCTTCTGACAGGGAGACAGTTTTGGAAGCCATTCACAAGCTGTATTCCCAGCTGGTGATAATCAAGATACCCCTCCTGCAACAGGGAACGGGGTATTATTCCACACTGTTGTGGTACCGAAGCCGGACGGCTCGGTGAGACCGATTCTAAATCTAAAATCTTTGAACACTTACATACAGAGGTTCAAATTCAAGATTGAGTCACTCAGAGCAGTGATTGCGAACCTGGAAGAAGGGGACTACATGATGTCTCGGGACATCAAGGATGCTTACCTTCATGTTAAAATTTACCCTTCTCACCAAGGGTACCTCAGGTTTATGGTACAGAACTGTCACTATCAGTTCAGACGCTGCCGTATGGATGGTCCACGGCACCCCGGGTCTTTACCAAGGTAATGGCCGAAATGATGATATTCCTTCAAAGGAAGGGAATTTTAGTTATCCCTTACTTGGACAATTCCCTGATAAGGGTAAGATCCAGGGAACAGTTGGAGGTCGGTGTAGCACTATCTCAGGTAGTGTTGCTGCAGCACGGTTGGATTCTCAATATTCCAAAATCGCAGCTGGTTCCGACGACTTGTCTTCTGTTCCTAGGGATGATCCTGGACACAGTCCAGAAAAAGGTGTTTCTCCCGGAGGAGAAAGCCAGGGAGTTATCCGAGCTAGTCAGGAACCTCCTAAAACCGAGCCAAGTCTCAGTGCATCAATGCACAAGGGTTCTGGGTAAAATGGTGGCTTCCTACGAAGCAATCCCATTCGGCAGATTCCACGCAAGAACTTTCCAGTGGGACCTGCTGGACAAATGGTCCGGGTCGCATCTTCAGATGCATCAGCGGATAACCCTGTCACCAAGGACAAGGGTGTCCCTCCTGTGGTGGTTGCAGAGTGCTCATCTTCTAGAGGGCCGCAGATTCGGCATTCAGGACTGGGTCCTGGTAACCACGGATGCCAGCCTGCGAGGCTGGGGAGCAGTCACACAGGGAAGCCACTTATGGTCAAGCCTGGAGACATCACTTCATAAATATCCTGAAGCTAAGGGACATTTAAAATGCTCTAAGCTTAGCAAGACCTCTGCTTCAAGGTCAGCCGGTGTTGACCCAGTCGGACAACATCACGGCAGTCACCCACATAAACAGGGTGGCACAAGAAGCAGGAGGGCAAGGGCAGAAGCTGCAAGGATTCTGCGCTGGGCGGAAAATCATGTGATAGCACTGTCAGCAGTATTCATTCCGGGAGTGGACAACTGGGAAGCAGACTTCCTCAGCACGACCTCCACCCGGGAGAGTGGGGACTTCACCCAGAAGTCTTCCACATGATTATAAACCGTTGGGAAAAACTCGACAGGTATTGCGCCAGGTCCAGGGACCCTCAGGCAATAGCGGTAGACGCTCTGGTAACACCGTGGGTGCACCAGTCAGGGTATGTGTTCCCTCCTCTGCCTCTCATACCCAAGGTACTGAGATTGATAAGATGGAGAGGAGTAAGCACTATATTCGTGGCTCCGGATTGGCCAAGAAGGATTTGGTAACCGGAACTTCAAGAGATGCTCACGGAGGATCCGTGGCCTCTACCTATAAGAAGGGACCTGCTCCAGCAAGGACCCTGTCTGTTCCAAGATTTACCGCGGCTGCGTTTGACGGCATGGCGGTTGAACGCCGGATCCTGAAGAAAAAAAAAGGCATTCCGGATGAAGTCATCCCTATCCTGATCAAAGCCAGGAAGGATGTTACCGCAAAAACATTATCACCGCAATTGGCGAAAATATGTTGCGTGGTGCGAGGCCAGTAAGGCCCGACGGTGGAAATTCAACTGGGTCGATTCCTACATTTCCTGCAAACAGGAGTGTCTATGGGCCTGAAATTGGGGTCCATGAAGGTTTAAATTTCGGCCCTGTCAATTTTCTTCCAAAAAGAGCTAGCTTCAGTCCCTGAAGTTCAGACGTTTGTAAAAGGGGTACTGCATATACAGCCTCCTTTTGTGCCTCCAGTGGCACTTTGGGATCTCAATGTAGTTTTGGGTTCCAAAAGTCACATTGGTTTGAACCACTTAAATCTGTGGAGTTAAAATATCTCACATGGAAAGTGGTCATGCTGTTGGCCCTGGCCTGGGCCAGGCGCGTGTCAGAATTGGCGGCTTTATCCTGAAAAAGCCCTTATCTGATGTTCCATTCGGACAGGGCGGAATGGAGGACTCGTCCTCAGTTTCTCCCTAAGGTGGTTTCAGCGTTTCACCTGAACCAACCTATTTGTTGTGCCTGCGGCTACTAGGGACTTGGAGGACTCCAAGTTGCTAGACGTTGTCAGGGCCCTGAAAATATATGTTTCCAGGAGGGCTGGAGTCAGGAAATCTGACTCGCTGTTTATCCTGTATGCACCCAACAAGCTGGGTGCTCCTGCTTCTATGCAGACTATTGCTAGTTGGATTTGTAGTACAATTCAGCTTGCACATTCTGTGGCAGGCCTGCCACAGCCAAAAATCTGTAAATGCCCACTCCACAAGGAAGGTGGGCTCATCTTGGGCGGCTGCCCGAGGGGTCTCGGCATTACAACTTTGCCGAGCAGCTACTTGGTCAGGAGCAAATACGTTTGTAAAATTCTACAAAATTGATATCCTGGCTGAGGAGGACCTGGAGTTCTCTCATTTGGTGCTGCAGAGTCATCCGCACTCTCCCGCCCGTTTGGGAGCTTTGGTATAATCCCCATGGTCCTTACGGAGTCCCCAGCATCCACTTAGGACGTTAGAGAAAATAAGAATTTACTTACCGATAATTCTATTTCTCATAGTCCGTAGTGGATGCTGGGCGCCCATCCCAAGTGCGGATTGTCTGCAATACTTGTACATAGTTATTGTTACAAAAATCGGGTTATTATTGTTGTGAGCCATCTTTCAGAGGCTCCTCTGTTATCATGCTGTTAACTGGGTTCAGATCACAGGTTATACGGTGTGATTGGTGTGGCTGGTATGAGTCTTACCCGGGATTCAAAATCCTTCCTTATTGTGTACGCTCGTCCGGGCACAGTATCCTAACTGAGGCTTGGAGGAGGGTCATAGGGGGAGGAGCCAGTGCACACCAGATAGTCCTAAAGCTTTCTTTAGATGTGCCCAGTCTCCTGCGGAGCCGCTATTCCCCATGGTCCTTACGGAGTCCCCAGCATCCACTACGGACTATGAGAAATAGAATTATCGGTAAGTAAATTCTTATTTTTTTTATTAAGAATTACAGAAAATAAATTTAGATACAGATATGAATCATGTGACCCGGTGCTTCATTAGGTGAGATCACAAACTGCTAATAGGAAAATAATCCTTCCAAAATACCAGTTACAATACTGAATTATTTGCTCTTATTTCTTTCAATCACAAGGCGGTACTTGGGCTATTTGTTGGTATATTGGGTGTTAGGAAAGTAGATTTACTGTTTAAGTCAGACATTCCCAACCTCTGTCTTCAAGGCATACTAATGGGCCTTACACATTTAGCAATGTTGACAGGCGATATGAACGATATCGTTCAGAAATGAACGATATATTGTTCATATCGTTAAGTGTGGAGGCACCGATGATGAACGATGCGCATCCCCGCGGTCGTTCATCGTTGTGTAACAGGAGTCTCGCTAGAATGTGCTCTGCTACAAAAATTCCACCAGCAACCGACTCCAGGCTTGTGCAAAAACAAGAAATACCTTTTATTCAGGTAGCTCAAAAACAAAGATATACATAAAAAAAAATCACTGTCTTTAGTATAAACTACCAGGAAGGTTAGGCCCTGCCTCACTCTCTCTTACTTAATAAGGAACTCTTCAGGTCCCGGCATCCTGACACTAGTGGCCCAGCGCTCCAGATCCCACTGTCCGTAGCAGGCCTTTCACCTGGACACTAACTGCCTTCAGGAGCCCTGACTCATGGGAGAGACTCTGCTTTAAACCCAGCACCCAGGTGCTGGCTGATGAAGCAGCTTCTTGGGCTAAGAAGCCTATAAGACTTGGTCCGGGCCAAATGGATGGGAACCCAGTCTATCCACACTTTCCATCCACCTCCAGGACCCTGTATGTATCTTACAGGTGGCAAAGTACCTCTCCTGTCACATACCCTTTCCCTCAGCTTTTCATGGCTCAGAAAAGCGGCATGTGACATTGGCAAGGTTTCACCTTTGCCAATTATTTTGGGCTGTCAAATCTTTGGGACATAACTAGGGCCCATACACCTGGGTCCCAAGTTCCTCTCCCAAGTACATGTCTGAGGCCCTTTTTACTGACCTTGGAATCTATTTCCATTAAAGGTTGGTAGCACCGACTCCACTGTGCCACCTTCCCTTTCCCTCCACTTTGGCATAGTGGCCAAAGTGGTCCTTTTAATGGGCAACTTCCTGTTGCCCACTAAACTTCCTCTCCTCTTCAACTTTCCACCTTTAGGGATGTTTCCCTTATCTGGCTCAGATTTACTGGCTACTGAGGAAGTCGCTTCATTCTTGTCTGGGTGTTTGTGACACCTGACCTTAACCAGCTCTGGACTGGGGAAGGTTTTTAAGTTCACTCTGGGCCTAGTAGTCACCCCAGCCCTCACTGGTCTTGGATTATATGGACAATTCCACCTTTTATGGCCAAGCTCTTGGCACCGGTAACACCTAGTCTCTGCCCTGACTTTAATTGTTCTGAGGTCATGGTCCAACTTTGCCCCCACCCTCTCCCTCAGAGTGAGGCACTGGTCCCGAGTCTCAGAAAGTCCTTTAATTTGTTGAACTTTTAGTGCTTCCTTCAGTCTTTCCAGCTTTTATAACATTTCCTTCATTAACGTGACTGCTTCATCCTCCGATCTCCCATCTTTGACCCTAGTCACCAACTCCTGCTGCTCTATGACCGGCACATAACCCATTTTGATTCTCTTGTCCAGGTCTCTTATTCGACTCCATAGTTCAGGAATCTCCTTCACTACTTCTTTTAGCTGGCTACTACTTAGGGCTAGCTTTTGGAACTCTCCCCTCAAATATTCCAGCTCTCGTGTCTCATATAGAGAACTCTTCCTGAATAGAGCAACCTCAGAAATTGGACTCCGCACCGATTCCACTGAGACAGGTTCTTGCTCCTTACTTAGTGTGTCCTTTATGAACTGTCACAGTTAAGCAATTGGATCTTGAGCCTCTCGTGGTGGACCATGCCGGGGTGCAACAACCCCAAGATCGAAATCTTACACCTTATCCTCCTCATACATGAGTGGAACTCCTTCAGAAGCAGGTTCCCGGATGACTTCAAAGTGGACTCCTGTATTGCAACTAGCTTAGCCATGACTAGCTCATGTAGGCGAAACGCCTCCAAAGGTACGGTCTTTGTCCGTGATTCGGCAGAGAAATTCTCACATGTGTACTGGATATCCAGAACCAAGAGCTTCTGAACCTGTGATGTCCCTTCTGGGATTGACTTCTGAACGTACATCGTGTCAACAGAAGGAACCTGGGTTTCCAAGACCTCAACAGAAGCAATCTCCAGCTCAGATAAGACTTCCTGCTTTAGGATGGGCTCTTGAGTAGTCATCAAATTGCCATCTGTCCAGGTAGATTCCTGGGGTTCATCATTCTGCCACAGATCCAGCGGATTAGAGGATTCTTGATTTGGAGGTGGATGATCACTTGACATCAAGTAAACCTCTCCCAGCTCCATTACTGCTTCCTCCTCACTCCCTGTCAACTGATGAGCAGCCAGGCATCCCACATCCTCACCTCGTGTCTCCATAAATACATCTTCTGTGAGCCCCTGTGGCTGCCATGCTCCATCTTGAACAGTTTCTACTGAACTCAGGGCTTTGTTCCACTCTTCACCCAAGCTACTACGACATTCTTTTTCCGGAGAATGAGGTGGTCCTGCTTCGAAGGAACTTCTCACTGCCGTCCTAGGGGTTAACAACAAAACACTGCCATCTGATGTTGCTCTCTCTTGCTGCTTGAAAAATTTGTGTGGATTTTCTGTGCGCTGCGCAATAATGGCTGCAGCTTCCTCCATGCTCTGGAATGGCAATACCAACTGAATGGACATTAGTGCCTTTAATGCTCTTCCTCTGAGGAAGGGCCCTCATTTCCCCTTTCCAGGCAAATGGCCTTACTAGTGGTATAGCAGGGAGCTTTCCGGGCCTTAGGAACTGGCAGCTCTGGCTCAACTTTCCTGTTCCTTCTGGCTGGAACAGGGAATCCAGTATAGCCGGGTTCCAATACAGTATGGTACCATTCTTCTGCAGCCTGCACCACCGTTGACATCATTTCCCCAGAAGATGGCATCTCCACTTTGGCTGATAATGTCTCTGACCCTACCTTCGGCATAATGTCTTCAGCAATTGGTGTAGCTATACCTGTCTCTGAACTGAAACTAGGCATAGCCAATGGTTTTAGATTAGAAACCTCCTCCTGAAGCTCCGCCAAGTCTTGCGACTGAGCCTTACTGGCCAGCACCAGACTCCCATATCGTGTCTGGTCACAGGAGATTTCCTCTACTAGTCCTTGGCTATGTACTACAAAGTTTTCAGATCGGGGTTTAGCCTATGCCAAGGTTTTCTGCAACTCTTGACACCTGGCCTGAGAGCTTGGCAATCTCTTCTCTACTCCTTCCCAATTTGGTCAGAGAGTCAGACAAAAGAGATTCCTTCTCCAGCTTTTGCGTTAAGGTGTTCACCTGCTCTTGAAGAAAATCACATTTTTCCTTAAGCTCTTCGAGCTCCTGGTCCTTTAATTGGACATTCCTTTCAAGGTCACTTATCATGTGACACCAAGAAAAAGGTTCCATGCTAAAATCTTCCCCAAGATCTGGATTACTCCCCAATAAGCTCTCCAATTCATTCTCCAACTGTGGGGCTTTATTAATAGGGTCACATAAGTTCCTGACCTGAGGTGTTAGAGCTGTCACCCCTTTTGTTTTTTAGCATGAATTCTCTTTTTGTTACCCATTTGAAGAGATACTTCAGAATATGCTGTATATCTGAAAATCTCTATTCACCCTGTTACCTTTGAAAACTGTAAGTGAAAGGGAAAATAAAAATTCCTTTTTTTTTTTAGCACAGATTAAGCTTTTAGCAAAGCACTGAAAGGTAGCATGTACATAGTGGTCACAAATACCTTACACTGGTAGTGCAAATAAACAACTTCTCCCTTCAGGCTCTTAAAACTAGAACTCAGAGATTGCTGGGACACATAGTGCCACAAAATTTCTCTATTTAAATAGAACCACATTTATAAAAGGTTTCAACTTTGCTTGATTGGTCTTAATGAGCTAATTAACAGGGACACCAGACTCCCATTACCAGATTTTGCAGGCACAGTTAAAAATAAGCTTGGAAAAGAAATTCATTCATAAATTATCAGCTGCTTGCAACCCCTTAGAGCAAATCAGCACAGCTATTTCAATGAATGGTGCAAAGCCTATAAGACAGAACAGGCCGTGCACCCTGTTTAACCTCTTTGCTGCCAATGCAAACCTTTGCACCAAAATCAAACACATGGGGGTATATTTACAAAGATTCGTGTTTTGGCCGTTTTGAAGGGTGTTTGAACTCGAATGGTATCGGGTGCATTTTACTGCAACTTTTTGAATCCTGATACGATCATTCACTAAGCTGCCGAGTTTTGCACAATCGTTTTTTCCGATGTCGATGTGATTCGTAATATCAGGCAGTGTTTTACGGGAGTGATGAGTAAAACACTGCCTGACAAAACACAAGGAATCCCGGCCGGATTTGTGAGATCCGTGCAGGGCTTCATTGTGTACCTTAAAAAGTTGTTTAAAGTCTTAAAAATTCTGAAAAAAATTGCACAACCAGCCTCGGGCTCTTTGAGCCGGACCTGGTTGAAAAAATATGGGGGAAAAATGGCAGGGGTTCCCCCATATTTAATCAACCAGCACCGGGCTCTGCGCCTGGTCCTGGTTCCAAAAATACGGGGACAAAAAGCGTAGGGGTCCCCCGTATTTTTGAAACCAGCACCGGGCTCCACTAGCCAGGTACATAATGCCACAGCCGGGGGACACTTTTATACTGGTCCCTGCGGCCATGGCATTACATACCCAACTAGTCACCACTGGCCGGGGTACCCTGGAGGAGTGGGAAAACCTTAAATCAAGGGGTCCCCCCCCTCCAGCCACCCAAGGGCCAGGGGTGAAGCCCAAGGCTGTCCCCCCATCCAAGGGCGGCGGATGGGGGGCTGATAGCCTTTTGAAAAAATGTGAATATTGTTTTAGTAGCAGTACTACAAGTCCCAGCAAGCCTCCCCCGCAAGCTGGTACTTGGAGAACCACAAGTACCAGCATGCAGTGGAAAACTATACTCACAGAATCCAGTGTAGAATCAGACCTTTGTATAATCCACGTACTTGGCAAAATAATAAAACGGAAACCCGACCACGCACTGAAAGGGGTCCCATGTTTACACATGGGACCCCTTTCCCCGACTGCCAGGACCCCCCCTTTGTGGTCAACCGCTGACCACAAAGTTCCCACCATTGGCTACAATGGAGCGCATAGGCGCTACATTGTATCTCTGCCGTGTGCAGCCTGACAGACACTACAGGAGCACACAGCCAATCAGGAGAGTGCCACGACGTGGCACTCCCTGATTGGCTGAAGGGACCCTCTTTGACAGTGCGTGGTCGGGTTTCCGTTTTATTATTTTGCCAAGTACGTGGATTATACAAAGGTCTGATTCTAAACTGGATTCTGTGAGTATAATTTTTTTCACAGGTACCCCAAGGATTCTACATGGAGAAGAGGACCGAGCCTCGTGGGAACATAGGTAAGTATGTATGTATGGAGGTGTGCATGTATGTAATAAACTTATACTTTCACGGTGTGTGTGTCCTGTTTTTTTGGGGGTATTTTTTTGTAGTAGTACTACAGGTACCAGCGGGCCCGGTTTTCCACCGCATGCTGGTACTAGTGGTTCTCCAAGTACCAGCTTGCAGGGGAGGCTTGCTGGGACTTGTAGTACTGCTACTAAAAACAATATTCACATTTTTTCAAAAGGCTATCAGACCCCCATCCGCCGCCCTTGGATGGGGGGGACAGCCTTGGGCTTTACCCCTGGCCCTTGGGTGGCTGGAGGGGGGACCCCTTGATTTAAGGTTTTCCCACTCCTCCAGGGTACCCCGGCCAGGGGTGATAGTTGGGTATGTAATGCCAGGGCCGCAGGGACACAGTATAAAAGTGTCCCCCGGCTGTGGCATTATGTACCTGGCTAGTGGAGCCCGGTGCTGGTTTCAAAAATACGGGGGACCCCTACGCTTTTTGTCCCCCATATTTTTGGAACCAGGACCAGGCGCAGAGCCCGGTGCTGGTTGAAGAAATATGGGGGGAACCCCTGTCATTTTTCCCCTCATATTTTTTCAACCAGGACCGGCTCAAAGAGCCCGAGGCTGGTTATGCTTAGGAGGGGGGACCCCACACAATTTTTTTTCAGTTTTTACACTAAACAGACCCTTTCCCATAGATAACCATGCACAGATCTCACTGATCCGTGCATGGTTATCCAAACTCGACTGGAAAAAGCAGGTCTATTTTTCTGCTGCTTTTTTAAACGATTCGAAAAAAAACAGACCCGCACTTGAGCACTCAGAAACTAACACCCAAATACGAATGAATAATGAATGCCCGTATTGTATGAAATAACAGCCGTGTTTGACCGATGGTCTATTCATTCGTAATATTTCGTATTTCGGAACTTTGCAAATCAAACCATTACGAATAGTCCAAACACTGCCGAGATTGGTGCTTAGTGAATTCCCGGATTGGGACTTAGAAAAAAAAACACAAATCGGCCAAACTCGGATTTTTAGTAAATACTGGCCATGAAGTTTAAACAAAACATATCATTATTTTTACCACGTGGGGTTGGGTTTAACCACTACTCACAAACCTCTTGGTCTGGTACTGATGCCCACGAGTTCAGCTTGGTCTGGAGTTCACTGATATGTGTGCCGCTGCCTTGCGGATTTTGGGTCCTCTGCCACGTGTGACATGACTAGCAGTAGGGTCCCTCCTCAGGCGTCATTGTAACAGGAGTCTCGCTAGAATGTGCTCTGCTACAAAAATTCCACCAGTGACCGACTCCAGGCTTGTGCAAAAACAAGAAATACCTTTTATTCAGGTAGCTCAAAAACAAAGATATACATAAACAAAGATCACTGTCTTTAGTATAAACTACCAGGGAGGTTAGGCCCTGCCTCACTCCCCCTTACTTAATAAGGAACCCTTCATGTCCCAGCATCCTGACACTAGTGGCCCAGCCCTCTGGATCCCACTGTCCCTAGCAGGCCTATCACCTGGACACTAACTGCCTTCAGGAGCCCTGACTCATGGGAGAGACTCTGCTTTAAACCCAGCACCCAGGTGCTGGCTGATGAAGCAGCTTCTTGGGCTAAGAAGCCTATAAGACAGGGGTGGGCAATTATTTCAGCTGACGGGCCGCTTGACATTTCCTGTCAGTATCCGAGGGCCACATACAAAATAGCAGCTCGCCCCACTTGCCAAAAATATAGGGACATGGCTTCATGTGGAAGGGGTGTGGGCAAAAAATAATACAGATTCATATTAGGCTGCACAATAGTCTCCATTATTCAAATTGCGCCACACAGCGTCACTTACACACATTACACCAGGTAGAGCCCCTTTTACACACATTACGGCGGCAGGTAGAGAGCCTTTTTACACATTAACATTTTATTTAGGATAATAATTGTGCAGCAAGCAAATTATCCAGTGTCTTATGGCCCCTGGGGAAAGGTGTGACACAGTGACAGAACACGGTGGGGGTGACAGAACACGGTGGGGGTGACAGAACACGGGGGGTGTGACACATTGACAGAACACGGTGGGGGTGACACGGTGACAGAACATGGGGGGTGTGACACGGTGACAGAACACGGGGAGGGGGGGTGACAGTGACAGAACACGGGTGTGTGACACGGTGACAGAAAACGGTGGGGGTAACACAGTGACAGAACACGGGGAGGGGGGGTAACAGTGACAGAACACGGATGTGTGACACGGTGACAGAACACGGGGGGTGTGACATAGTGAAAGAACACGGGGAGCGGGGGTGACAGTGACAGAACATGGTGGGGGTGACACGGTGACAGAACACGGGGAGGGGGGTGACAGTGACAGAACACGGGGAGGGGGGTGACAGTGACAGAACACGGGGGTGTGACACAGTGACAGAACACGGTGGGGGTGACGGTGACAGAACACGGATGTGTGACACGGTGACAGAACACGGGGGGTGTGACATGGTGACAGAACATGGTGGGGTTGACCGCGACAGAACACGGGGAGGTGACACAGTGACAGAACATGGGGAGGTGACACAGTGACAGAACACAGGGGGTGTGACACAGTGACAGAACACGGGGAGGTGACACAGTGACAGAACACGGGGGGTGACACAGTGACAGAACACGGGGAGGTGACACAGTGACAGAACACGGGGGGTGACATAGTGACAGAACACGGGGAGGTGACACAGTGACAGAACACGGGGGGTGACATAGTGACAGAACACAGGGAGGTGACACAGTGACAGAACACGGGGGGTGACATATTGACAGAACACGGGGAGGTGACACAGTGACAGAACACGGCGGGGTGACTTAGTGACAGAACACGGGGAGGTGACACAGTGACAGAACACAGGGGGTGTGACAGTGACAGAACACAGGGGGTGTGACATAGTGACAGAACACGGGGGGTGACATAGTGACAGAACATGGGGGTGACATGGTGATAGAACACGGGGGGGGTGACATAGTGACAGAACACGGGGGGTGTGACATAGTGACAGAACACGGGGGGTGTGACATAGTGACAGAACACGGGGGGGTGACACAGTGACAGAACACGGGAGGGGGGGTGACATAGTGACAGAACACGGGAGGGGGGGTGACATAGTGACAGAACTCGGGGGTGACATGGTGATAGAACACGGGAGGGGTTGGTACAGCGAGAGCTAAAGATCTCTCCCCCAAACCTAAAAACAGACTGACGCCACTGCCCGCACACACACAAATATATGCACACTATCACACACACACACTTTCTTTCACTTTTCCCATTAACTTACTGATCTGGCTGGCAGTGGCAGGAAGGATGGATCTGTAGCAGTCTGGCTCTTGTCCCGTGTAGCTCCGTCCCGTGTAGCTCCGCCCCCTGAGGTCCCGTGTAGCTCCGCCCCCTCATCGACACGTAGCCCCGCCCCCTTCTCGGCTGAACACAGCCGTTGTCACTGGGGACTCAGCCGGTTGGGCCGCTTGTCATTGCTCGCAGGTGGGAGGCAGTGGGCCGGGCAGGATCGGTTTGCGGGCCGCATCCGGCCCGCAGGCCGTATTTTGCCCACCCCTACTATAAGACCTGGTCTGGGCCAAATGGATGGGAACCCGGTCCATCCACACTTCCCATCCACCCCCAGGACCCTGTGTGTAGCTTATAGGTGGCAAAGTACCTCTCCTGCCACTGTTGGTTTTCCATCGTTTTTCGATGCAAGTCAATTTGGACGATAAACAATCATCATTCAGAACGCTCATCGTCCAAATCTCTGACATCAGCAAGTGTGTAGGACTCATAAAAGTGCAGGTTTTAGTGATATGCAGGCTTCAGCACAGATGGCTAAATCAAAATAACTGAGGTACTAATTAAGTTACCTGTGTTCAAGCCTGGATATCACTAACACCTGGACTGTTAGTGTGCCTTGAGGACCGAGGTTGGGAAAGCCTTGTTTATGTTAACGGTAACATTGGTAGCAAATAAACAGAATAGTATCATTAAAAAAAAGTATTGACTATGTTCCCGAAACCTGGTTAATTGGACATGACAGGGACAGAATAGTACATCGCCATGCCCATAGCAAAATTTGGTTAAGGGCCCCAAAGCTATACTCCAAGTAGAGCATAGAGCTCAGTCCCTTTTGAGTATGCACTGATCTGGTCTAGACCTTCCTATGCTCTTTTGAGAGCAAAGCATGTGCCCTGAGGTGGCGAGCAGAGGTTTTGAGGTACCTGACATTATCTGGCCCACCTCACCTCAGGGTCTAGAAGTTGCCGGATCACTTGTAATGGTGATCATTTCTCTACTGAGTTATGATATAAATGTATGGAACACGTATAGAATTTGAACAAAATGAAACTTCCACAATAAATTAACAAGCAGTGTTGGTAGCATAAAATGTCTACATAGGTCGGTCATTGATTTGAAGAAGTTGTAGACTTTAGAGATTCTCCAATCAACTGCATATTATTTCTAGAATTGATTTTTCAGATTACTTTACAAAATTGTGCTAAGTTTGAATGTGTTTGAGCTGATTAGACCACTTTCATGGTGATTATACTTTGCACTAGTTTACAGATGATTGAGACAGCTCATACATGTGCAAACCACCTTGAAAACATTCAAGATGACATTTATACAGATATGTCCTTATACATTGTTGCTGCAGTCATGGCAAACATCCCCTCTTGGGGGATGCATCAGCAGACTGTGCTGATTAATTTGATATGCGACACTTGTATATCTGTGTGCAACTGAGTCTGTGAACCTGTATATGAAGCGCTACGATAAAGCGGCAGCAGCTTTTTTACATGCCATGTGCCATTGTGCTACATACAGTGTACAGACTCAGGTGCATTGTGTCTAAGATCCATTTTCAGGCAGAAAAGACGCTTGTCGCAGGCAGAGACGCATTGTGACATACAGTATCTTCAGTTCATATTATGTCACATTACAGTGCCCCAGTTCACATTATGCTACACTGCAGTGCCCCCGGTTCATGTTATGCCACGTTAAAGTGCCCCAGTTCATATTATGCCACACTATTTCATATTAGTAACATAATGCCCTCCACATTTCAATGAGCAGGTCCAGGGGCATAATAAAGTTTGAAGCTACAGTACTTAGGAGTCTTGGTTCTTTGCATTTCATCACTACAGTACCTATATATATTGCAATCCCCAAGGCAAAAGTTTGTAATGGCTCCTATGTACCACCCAATGGTGAAACATGTAACTTTGACAGGGTAAGGTGGGCCCCTCTCAACACTGGCCCCCATAGCAGCTGTATTCCCTGTCCCTTTGGTAGCTACACTCTTGGCTGAGGACACATCTGTACTTTGGTACACTGGTGAACATCAAATATCATTGATATATGTGAATTGTAAACATTAAGTTCTATTTGAGAATGTAAAAAGTGAATTTTGAGTCAGGATTTTGAATTGTGTTCTATTGATTATACCACAAACATTTATTGCCATAAAATCAGTGAAATCTGATTGACTGTTGAACCGGTTCAAATTTTTCGATGACACCTATTTCAGAATTTGATGAAAAGGTTGTGAAAATGTGTCTATCGATGTGAATATGCTTTACAACCTTATCTAACTTCCCTAGAATGTACTTATTATGCAGAGTTTGTATGTTCTCCCTGTGTTTACTTGCCATGGTTATGCAGTACAGATGTGTTTGATTCCACATGCAAACAGTCTGTTAGGTAAAGGTGTGCCAGTGGATTGACACCAATTAGAAGTCATAATTTGTGATAATATGGTAGTTTAAAATATTTCATATGACACTATATCCCATGTGTGCAATATATAGGCCATGATGGAAGTAATGGAAACAATTGCAGCTCTGGAGAAGCTGTTCTACGGCCTTGCTACATACCTGAAACACCTTCTCAGAGTACATCCTCCAGTTCTCTTGGTATTGGTGCTATTACGAGCTCCACATATGATGAATCTGTCTCAGGTGGGTAAAATGCTATAATACATGTGTTCATAATATATACTGTAGTCCATAATAATTCATAGTAGCTCAACCTTATTGCAATCCATTCTTATTGCAATAACAACTGAAAAATAAAAAAAGGAGTGCTGAGGTGCCTCATATCATTCAAATTCAATGCAGCAGAAATGTTAATTATGCACATAACTTTTGAAATATATAGTGAAAAACGTATCTGGAATATGGAATTCCTTAAGGCCTTCCCAATAAATCATGTCTTTTTTTAAATATTTTAACATTTCGCCAAAATTTAGCATTTTGCCAGAATAAAATCATCTCCAGTGGTCACTATAATCGAAACTGACCAACTGGTTTAATGCTGTTAAAATAGAAAAAATAAAAAAATAAAAAACAACAGTCATGCTTTATTGGGAACACATTCAGTTTATACCTGTGAAATTCTGTATTGTACTTGTATTTATTTTAGGGCTGACTGCTCATTTGGGAGTGTGCCTTTATTTTCCCATTTACTTTACAGTTTTTCTGTTTTTTCTAAAATGTATTACACAGAGCAATTCTAAAGATAAAGTGAAGCCATCAACATTTTACAGTGTCTTACCAGGTTCCAAGGAAAAATAAATCGTCCAAGAGATTCACCAGCAGGCCAATAATGATCTTATAATTAGCATTATTGAAGCACAATTTCACCCTTTTGCAGTCATATGCTTATATACTGTAGATATGTATTTATATTACATTTGAATATTATAAATAGAATAACTTCTGTAGAAACCAAGGTCACAATAAACAGTGAAATTAAGCTTCATGCACAGTGTTAATGCTACAAAATTGTCATGCAGTTTAACACATTTAAAACAAAGTATATATATATATATATATATATATATATACTGTATACTATGTGTGTATATATATATATATATATAGATTCAAATATTGAAAATAAACATTTGTGTTCATTTTCTAAACTGTATTTCTGTGAAGCAGTTCTAATAAATGCTTTCATAGATAATATTTACTAAAGAAGTGCAATGTTCAGTATACAATACAAACCAGCAGTGAACCAATTTGATCAATTTAGTGAAAGTTTGACAAAAAAGGAAAAGTCTACATTGCTGTTGTTTTCTTCATATTAGACCAGTCATGGTAAATCAGTGGCAGACAATTAATACTTGAATGCATAGCTCTGAGGCCGTTTACATAATAGTTAATCAAATCTATTACCATGACCATTTATTTACTACTTAGAATTAATCACTAATTAATAAGACAATAACTAATGTGGCAAACAGTAGAAATTGAATGTCTAAACACATCTTGCTGAACCAGTTTGCTCCTGTTTATACAGTTTTGTCAGGATGGCATATACATGTACATTAGGCAATCACTTCCATTAAATAATCCCCCTTCACCCTGTTTCTGTCTATACACTGGTTCAGTAGCTAGTCATTTGCTAGCATTGGCTACCCCGCCCCGTCTCTCGCTAGCGTTGGCTACCCCGCCCTAAACACAAAACAGTTTACTTATACCGCCTCCCAAACATTACCATCTAATTATTCACACCCATGTAATGCACCTGTGTAGTTGTGCTGTGTGTGTAGAGATATGTTGGGAATTACAATTTTTTACCATGACTCTACAGACTCTCAGATAAAGCATTAGTCATACCTAGCTTTTCCCTTGTTAATCCTGAATGACTTTAGTAATATTGTACAAGGAAATTAGAAGCTGTAGAATGTCCCTAATACTGACTGGATATATCTTGTGGTGATCTGGGGTAATAAGCTTGGTAGGGAGGTGTATTGGTGTAGTGTTTAGTTGTTTAATCAGGATCCAAGACATCTTTTCTTGTAAATACATGAAAATAAAGCTTAACTGGCAGCATTCAACATAAATTAACAGAAACAACAGCCTAGCCCCCATGAAGGGCACACTCTGACTTCATGGCCCTCTCTATATGGTCAACTAGTCTGCAACACACAGTGTCTCTCAGCCTTGCCTGCTCCTTGCAGGTAGTCACAGTTTAGAGGTTTGGGTTCTCCCTGTCTCCAACAGATGTGAACCCTGGCCACCCAGCCTGTTTCACTGCCTCAGCACCACCTGGGCTCTGTACAAAGGACAGCCTGTAGGTGTGATCACACACCCTGTTTCTTCCAATGACCAGAGATGGCTCCCCAGCACGATCTCTGGTGATACTGCCACAATCTCTACCTTGCCTTGGTTTTATTTGGTATATGTTTATTACCTTAGAGATAATCAGGTGTAGCGGTGATGAGGGGCAATAGCATGTTTTACTAGTATTCAGATAAATAACAGGATGAGCTTAAATTTTTAACACTTATTATATTATACTATATCTACGTTATATACCAACTCAAATGTAAGTTTGTTTTAGGTACAACATTGTCTACTTAACAACATTGGAAAAACTCGTATTGGAGAAAAAGAATTATAACATTCAGTACAGTACAAACCAATAAACCCACATGGGTCTCTTCAAGTATATTTTCACTAGCTATAATACAACTGAAGACTGTCTTACTCTACTACTGGATTTATCTACTCTACAAGTATAGTCGCAAAATAACAGGAAAGAACAAAACAAACATATATTAAGCTCAATTTATTTGCTAATTTGTGCAAAGTGAAATATTCAATCACCAAGTGCTTAATGAAAACAAAACAGTCAAATAAACTTTGTTGTTGTTTCATCCATTGCTTTAGTCAACTGTGAAAGCAGCGCATTATTCCCGGGAAGCACCTTTTTACTTAGATTAATGCCATTAATAACATCTTAGAACAAAAACATTTATTCTTTGCTAAGCATTATATTACAAAGAATGGAAGTGCAGTTGGGAAATTGAAAGATGATTTTAAATAATTTTGTTTTGAAATGTTTTACAGTTGAGATTATAATTGTTCTAATTTATGATGTTCCAACATATATTTTAGAAGATGACAATGTGCTGGATAATGAAAGACCGCAAAGTGGAGACAGAGAGATTCATTGTCAAAGAACAAAGGACAAATTGGAGTTATCATTTTATCCTGAAGAAGATACAGAAGAATGGATATTTTTTCAGAAAGTTCTAGTCACAGTTCAAACATGGTTCAGCCTATTTGGATGGGCTAGTGGATGTAACCCCATTACGATTCCTCACTCTCTGTGGAGGTAGACCATAATTAAAAATAGACATTATACCTACACACAATATTTGGACCTAATAACATGTTACGTAATAAACACTACATTTACAGGCATATTGTTTAATCCAAATTCCCCTTCTTACATATTAGCATGTTTTGAGCCATCTTCTGGGCTGATATAAAAAAATTAGTAATGAATATTAATGAAAGAAACTGCAGTTACAGCCCGGGGCATACTTACTGAGCACCAGTTACATCCGTTGCATGTTTTCTAGTAATCAGCACATTGGTTGTGAATAAGATTATAGTTACATGATCATCAGTCCACATCAGCACGTTGTTTTCCAGAGAATGATAAATTGTGTTTATAGCTAAATCGAAATTAAGCTTTTATTTATGCTTTTTTTTATAATGGTTACATTTTTCAAACCTACACAACAGTAAACAAAAGGAAAACACATTTTCTATTAAAAGTTGTGTCATTAATCTGGCTGCTCCTTGTGATAACGCCCAATTCAATCTGCATTCACAACTAATGCTTTACTGATAGTATCTGGCAGATACGTTTTCTCTTTGGATTTCATAAGAAAAAAATTGTTTTCTCATTCTTACAACTGTTTTTGACCATAATTATTTATCACACCAATGTGGCTTTCTTCTCCTTCTACTTCAGTGGTTTTCAAACTGGGTGCCGTGGCACCCTTGGCTGCCTTAGGGCATTTACAGGGGTGCCACGGGTAGGTAGTCCAGGACCAAATCAAGTTATTTATGGTCCATTTAATAGCCAAAACCAGAGCTGGTGGTTGCCAATTATAAAATATTTTGACAAACAGAATCATAGTCCTATCCATCACCAGACAATTAAACCTAAGGATTATATACAGGTACATGCACGACTGACATAAATTTCACATTTTGTTACAATTTCTCAATAGGAAACTTTTGGCCTAGGGGTGCTGTATATTTTGTATAACTTTTTTGTTATAGTTTCCGTAAAACATCACACATAGTCTAATTATTGTAATCCTACCAATGTACAGCTTGAATTTTCAAATGGAGATAAGCACTAAAGATAAGACTTCTCCCTATTTAAGAAACTGATGATAAACTTCTGTGGCTACTTTCTGCAATTGCTTTTTGTCCTGTTTAACAAGGACAGAATAAGTAATAATACCTCTGTCTATCCTGTTGCTTATTGCCGTCTGAATTTTTTTTTATAATTTAAATAACAATATTTATTTTTCAACTTTTTTATGATTTTTTTTTAAGTGGAGTATGCAAAGTGGAGTTATCAAAATCTGAAAGAAAGGCACCAAAAACTGTAAATCTTGGCAAGCAGACAAAAACCATTTATGACATGCTGTTCTACCTGAGTGGACAGATGCTGCCTGGAATTACTGCAAGTCAGTCATTGCCCTCTGATCCCACAGAAAGAGTCCTACAGCTTCACTGGCAGCATGTCACACTGCTCACTTTTCTCAAGTAAGTATGGACGTTTGACTGGGATTCAAAGAGACCAAAAGATAGATCTGTGCTGTAGGATTAATATAGTTGTTCTTTTATTTATACATTGTTCACAATGAAAACCTTTTTAATGCAAGATGTCATGTGTTACATTCATTTAAATGTAACACATGAGATGTTGTAAAGATTTTCATCATGAAAAATATATAATTGATTCCAAGGCCAAGAGTATTCTGCAAATCTGAATTAATGTGATTGAGTTTTCAGATGTTTCCGGATCTATTTAACATCATTTACAAATAATTATATTCATTGTAAATCATGATAAATTCATAAGTGCTAAATGCAGGCTGTAAAAAATGCATCTTCATATGTGCTTAAATTGCTTTAGTAAAATATTTATTATGGTACTAGTTATGTCTAAAAAATATTTTGTACAGAAAGGTTGTCATGTATTCTGATTTTCTCAGTTTTTCTAAATGTGAATCTGTAATTTGGATTGAGTTTTTTTTCCATGTATTAATGACTTGCAATGTATCGTAGTATAAAATAATAATTTAAAGCTAAACCCCTTTACTGTGTCTAGCACCTGCAAGAAAGTGGAAAGCATGTTGGGTAGTCTGGACTAACTAAAGTTATGTAGATACTAGGATAGACCGGGTACACGCTTGCATTTTTCCCATGCTAGCTGTAGGCGTGTCCTCATGTCATGATCAGGCTAAACATGCCCACAGAGCAGAGTGCCGGGAAGTCTGGCCATGCCTCCAGGAAGCTGGACTGGACCATCAGGCCATTAACCCTTATGGTATTTGGTCTACCCAGGGCCATTTCTAGACAAGTAGACGTTAAAAACCCGGTGAAGGGGCATGGCCTCACGAAAATGGGCATGGTCTCATTAAAAATGGACATGGCCTCACAGAAACATACTACCTTACACCCCAGTTTTTGACCCTACAACAACAGACCATGGCCACCACAGGAAAAAAACACACCATATTAAGCCCCACATCGTTATGCCCCTTGCACCATATTTTGCCCCCTGCACCATATTATTCCACACACCGCAATGCCCGTGATACATTATTCCCTACAGTAAAGCTTCTTATTACTCTTAAATTACCTGCTCATTGCCAGGGGTTTCGTGCGCTGAGTGTCATGCTCATTGCCAGGGGTTTCATGCGCTGGGTGTCATGCTCGTTGCCAAGGGTTCTCATGCGCTGGGTGTCATGCTTGTTGCCAGGAGTTTCACATGCTGAGTATCATACTTGTTGCCAGGGGTTTCACGCGCTGGGTGTCATGCTTATTGCCAGAGGTTTCATGCGCTGGGTGACATGCTTATTGCCAGGGGTTTCATGCATTGGGTGTCATGCTTGTTGCCAGTGGTATCATGCGCTGGGTGTTATGCTCATTGCCAGGGGCTTCACAAGCTGGGTGTCATGCTCGTTGCCTGGGGTTTCATGCTCTGGGATCCATGCTCATTTCCCAAAATGACGCAGTTGCATCATGATGTCATGATGCAACCACATATTTTCTTGAAACTCCGCCTCTGAGCAGAGTACTAGGGAAGAGGAGGGAGAGAAGAATGGGGGACAAAGTGCCTCGGTGGGTGCCCCGTTAGGTCGCACGGCTTGTCTGCCGCATGGAACTGCACTGGATCTGCCTGCCGTGTGGGTTTTTCACCTGTTTCTCCTCTTTCTATTTTTCTGAGTGAAAATAGATTGTACACAGGACCTTATCTACACTACATTTAGGACAAAGCAAAAAAAGATGCAAATTTTCAACTTGACTAAACCATGTTGTTTTGCAGTGATGACAAATCTAGTTAGCGTATTTTAGATCAACTCTTAAAATTGCAGTTTCACTTAAAATTGTCCAGTATGTGTGTTGTGCATGGAAAAGCTGCCAGTATTTTCCGTGCAAGTGTTTTCCTTTTTTAGCTTTGACATATGTTGCCATTGGTCTCTGGGAACAGATGACAATACATTGCACATGAGTGTTCTACCAAAGCAGTTGATGGAACAAGGATGGGAGAGAAGAGTGAGTCCGATTCCCACTTCATGGTTCATTATCTGCTCCGGTAAAATGCTCATGTACAACCATCTCTCATTGGTCTTTCTGTTATAGCCTCTTTTCACCGCTCACATGTCAATAAATTGTATGGGAAAAAAACAGATTAAAGAACACACCTGTGTGTGTGCGTGTAATGTCCCATACGGGATCGAGACACATACTTGTCCTGATTCCTACAGGCACAGAAAGTTCCACATGATTAATGTGCAGCTAAAAATACTATACTGATAAGTGTAACAAATACAAATGTTATTGCCGGCAGCCTGCTGTGTACAATGTACACATGTATATGTTATCTTTTTGCCTGCTCTCTGTCTCTATAAAAATAAATATTTCATAGATACAAAAATAAGTAACTGACATGCTTGTGTTGACATCAAACATTACAATTTGAGAAATTAATGAAAGTAGACAAGTTAGCCTGGTACTCAGTGAAAATCTTGGCTAGATCAATTATAAAAGCTAATAGACATCAATTAAGCAGACGGTCCAGGCAATAAACATTTAATGAACCTTTAATGTATGATAAGCTATCATGAAGTTATTTTGGAGAGAACGCTCATTTTTTACTTGTACAGACACTTTGATTCGTCATCCTTTCACATCCAAAATTGTGAAATTCTAAAAGTGTTTAATAATGCATCCAAATATATTATAGCTACTGATGTTAATAAAGTCACAATCACCATAATATAGTATATGCTCCATTTCCAAACACTATCCAATAGGTCACATCAGTATGAATTTTAAACACAGAGCAAGAGTCAGTAATTGGATGTCTGTCTGTCTGTCTGTCTGTCTATATGTCTGTCTGTCTATCTATCACTTTTTTAATAGTGCCACCACCAGACCCATACTGCCTGTTGGTATGGATGAATAGCGGGGTTCTGTTGTTCCTGTTATATAGGCAGGATCAACATCTATCTATCTATCTATCTATCTATCTATCTATCTATCTATCTATCTATCTATCTATCTATCTATCTATCTTTAGACCACAGTGTATATAACCAGATGATGTCACAATATAATCTGTAATATTATCTGTATTTACATTCAGCCTATTTAACTAGAAGTTAAAAGTCTACATGTGTCTATTTTATTGCAATTACATCACCTATATTTCATTTAAACAATCAACTAACTAAAGTGACTATTTTTTCACAACATTAACAAAGCCACAATTTACAAATTTATAGTTATGTAACATTTTTGTATTTCATATAGAAACCAAGGAGCATCTCTCCCTCATGTAAAACCAGAGTACCTTTTTGAACCATTTGATTATGAGAGATGGATGCAAGTACAGGTATGTTTTTAGGGAAGGGGGGGGGGGGGGGGGTTAACCTTCATGAACGTGACCATTGCTATTATTACGTTACTTATTCATATTGTAGGGACATTCCTTAATACTATACTGTACCTTGATTGCTTCGGGAACCGGTCTCTAGGTCGACAAGACTTAGGTCGTCAGTGTCTAGGTCGACCACTATTGGTCGACAGTAACTAGGTCAACAGGGTTTCTAGGTCGACAGGGTCTCTAGGTCCACAGGTTCTAGGTCGACAGGTCAAAAAGTCGACATGAGTTTTTCAAATTTTTTCTTTTTTTGATCTTTTTCATACTTTACGATCCACGTGGACTACAATTGGGAACGGTAACCTGTGCCGAACGCAGCGGTAGCGGAGCGAGGCACCTTGCCTGAAGCATGACGAGCGAAGCGAGCCATGCGAGGGGACACGGTGCACTAATTGGGGTTCCTGGTCACTGTACGGCGAAAACGACACCAAAAAAGATTTAAAAACATAAATTGCCAGGATATGTGATTGTGATGAGAAGATGCAGAAAACAGCCATTAATGCATGACTGTAAAGTACCAAGTAATGTTTAATACCTAGTTCCTCTAAAAATCTCTTCTAAAAAGCTCTTATAAGGACTGGGAATAAGTAAAAAAAAAATTCCCACTGGCAAACATTAAACTCATTTGTACCTTGATTCTCAGCTGTGTTTATCAGCTGTTAAGCCTTTAATTTTACAGATACAGCCACAGAAATCCAAACAAAGGGTTGATGCCTGGAAGGAACATGTACTGTACAGTATGAAATGTGGCTATTAGACACAATTTCACCTAATAAGTCTAGTTTTTCTCTAGGAGACCAACATTATTGAACAAAGTAAAGTGCCCCAACCCCCACTCAGAATAACATTAATACAAGGGATTGTTGCAGAATATATATTTAAAAGCAGGGCATCTTGCTATGTAATTTGTATTATTTAATTATAATTGTCTTACCAGTTGAACACCTGCGCCAATTACGGTGAGAAATAAAGACATGCCACAATTATAAGTACCAATTTAAGTTTGGGGGAAAAAAAACAGAAAAAAACAATACCACCTTAAACGTATTGAAAGAAATATAAGCATGATCATAAAAATTGCAAGTAGAAAAAACGTCAACTTTTATCCAGAGTTCATATGCTTTATTTCAAAAGACCAGTGACATGCGGTGAGGTGAGGCGGGTGAGGCAGAGCCTTTCCTGTCATACTAACGTACAGTATATGCCAGAGGTTTGGCTATTTAAAGTATATGAAATATACAAAGAATATATTAGAAATATCTTCTTTGTATCATTCTAATCATTTTTATAGTCAGAACTCTGGAGTAAAAAGTATATGGCACATGAGGCAGTGCCTCACCTGCCTATCTTTTCAGAATATCTCTGATCAACACTCACCATATTTTCAGCAGTATATACTGCTGCACTGGTGTATAATGTCCACATGAACCCTTTGGCTCATATATTGTGTGTAAATCTTGCTCTGGTAGTAGCCAGTGCTTCCTCAGCCATTTACCTCACCGCATGTCCCTGCAAAAGTATACAGTATATAACTGGTGAGTCATTTATCACTCAGCATTGAGATTAATTTTAATCTAGGTTCCGCTTGTGTTGTGTCCTCTTTATGTTTACATGCATGCCAACGGGTGTGGTATGGAAGGTCAACAGTAACTAGGTCGACAATGTCTAGGTCGACCACTATTGGTCGACAGTAACTAGGTCGACAGGGTGTTTAGGTCGACAGGGTCTTTAGGTCGACATGTTCTAGATCGACAGGTCAAAAGGTCGACATGAATTTTTTATTTTTTTTTGGTGTTGTTTTCTTCGTAGAGTGACCGGAAACCCCAATTAGTGCACCGTGTCCCCTCGCATGGCTCGCTTCGCTCGCCATGCTTTGGGCAAGGTGCCTCGCTCCGCTACCGCAGATTACTATTCCAATCGTAATCCACGTGGATCGTTAAGTATGAAAAGGTTAAAAAAAATATTTTTTTTGAAAAACTCACGTCGACCTTTTGACCTGTCGACCTAGAACATGTCGACCTAAAGACACTGTCGACCTAGACACCGTCGACCTAGTTACTGTCGACTTAGAGACCGGATCCCATACCAACACACACACACACACACACACACACACACACTTAATTCTCACCAAGTAGTTCTTAAATATTTTTAGTAAAAATACTAAATAAGGGATTTCATTGAACTAAACATATATATTACAATAATTCCTTTTTAGTCATTTTGTGTTTTCATAATTTTTCTGGCCCTCCATATTATTCTCTAGGATTATATGAGTATATTTTATTTCTTACATTGTGACTAAAGTTCTTACTCATGGCACACAAAGTGACATTATAATTTTTTTTCCACTCCTTTGTTAATTTTATATGTACTTTTTATTTTAGGTTCAGGTTCAAGAGCTGCAGAATTCTAGCAAGAAGAATGCGGATATTGTGGATAATAATTTGCTTCATTTAAGTAATCATGCATTTCAGTCTGTAAGCAAACGGGCTTGGACAGACATACTGCTCCAGATATACAAGGTAAGTAAAGGAATAAATATTCCATATTTAAACTTGTTTAAATTCATTACTAATTTATTTTATTACTACTGTCCATAGGACCATATTCACATCTAGAAAGATTGCATACAAGATTTAGTTTCAGTTGAAGTAGAGTGTGTATTTTTATTAACAATTATTCGGCAGTAATGATCTTCATATATAATATAAATGGTATGATTAAATATGATAGACATTATTACATCATCAAATACTGTACAATGCAATATGCTTTTATCTGTTTCATATATATGTGTGTAAAAACTTAGATAATAGAGTGAGATGTGAGGTGAGATAAAAAACTAAATACTGAAATAGGGATATAGAGATGGCACTTACAACTCAATCCACTTGTGGCTCAATCTTGCCCTATGTTTGTCCTGTGAGTCCTAATTATAATAAAAGTTACATTTTATCTATAATGTAAAGAGTGCCGCAACCAAGAGTGTTTTAATTTTTTCAACGGTCCTCTGTTGAATTATCCTAATTAATAAAAGGCTAACGCTGCTCCTCACCTATATGGGGGGAATTCTAGTGTTTTGCATGCCAGCAGCAACTAGATGACGCCCAATGGAGCAATTCAGGTATTTCTCCGTTCGGGCGCACACAGCCATCGGCAATGACATTACTGTTGTGTTGGTTCTTCATTTTGATGGGCTGGTAACTAGTATCTGTATAACTAGCCACACCCCCTAAAAAAAGAAATAATGTTATTTGCGTCGCCCACCACAGCCCAGCCCATCATAATACATGATGTTATAGCGATATTAGTATTATGTGTTTAGTCATTGGGATTTCAGTTTGAATATTATAGGTGGCTGATTTAGGTTTGGTTACATGTATGTGCTCTTGCTGCAAATTCACCGGTACTAATATGTTACACTGATGCAAACAATTATCTGAAACATTGGGCCGGATGTAATGACGAGATCGCCAGAGGTGCGAGATGCTGGCCGATCTCGAATGTTTTTTCACATGATTGCCCGTTTGAAAAAACGACTGAGATCGTCCAGCATCTTGCACTTCCTGCAAACTTGGGTGTCATTGCATCTGGCCCATTGCCTGAATAATTATGTTAACTACCTCACAAGTAGGTTCTCCTTAGTTATACATTGTAAAAATGATAAATCCATACCAATGAAAATGAAGTGGAATTTTTACATTAATGCTGTGTCCTTTTTATTAGGTGTTCATTCTGTCACGTGTTGCACAAAGAAAGAGTGCCCATGACAGTGTAGTAGATTGCATGCCAAAAATCAGTTCGGAGCCCTTATCAAGCAACATATACTCACCATCTGAGAGAATTCTCCTTACCTGGCTGAATGCTCATTATGAAAAGATGAGAAAAGTTGTGTGGATAAACTGTGAAAAAGGTGACTGGAAGCCACTTTTTTATGCTGTATTGATGCTTTCAATTGTAATGTCTGGTGATATACAGTAATAATGAGTACAAATATGTACATGCTGAGTCTGAGCCAGAGTTGCATGCAATTATCCCTGCTTATGGATATCCAGGTTCTTAGATCACTGCACATGTATTGGGACCTGCAGACACAGCTTACAGCAGTTATGGGTCAGTTGTGTTGATCTCAGTCACTACTCCACATGCGACTGTGTGTGTGTGTTACTGGGTGGCAATGGGGCCTTTGTACGTAGGACAAATGACCTTAAGGCATCTTGTTGGTATCTTTTCAGAATTGAGAGCCATTCAGAGGTGAGTGTATGCAGAGATCCATTAGCTTTCAGTCATATTTCTCCTGCACTAAGGACTGGGCTAGTGCAGATGCTGTAATGGTCATCAGATTTATGTGTTCTCTCTGTCTGCAGTAAGATCAGACCTGTCTTGAAAAAGACAGAGGGGGTAATTCTACTCCAGGTGAAGGGTGCGAATTGCCATTGCTGTGGCCTTTTAATCCCAGTAACAGCACCGCATCTTGCACCCTTTGCCTGGCCGAATGCCAAATTTGCTCAAAAGTGCTTGCTACCCTACGGGGCAGCAAACACTTTTGTGCAAGAGTCTGGCTGCCATAAAGTGCGGCCATTGCTGCGCTTATTCGGCTGGGCGGATGTATTCGCCCGCCATTAAATTCCCGATAGAATGTTTATCTTGAGGGTCCAAGGTACTTAGCTTTATTGTCCTCTACTAATGTGTTAGGGACTTGGTTGTTAGTGAAGACCTGTCTGTGGGATACACTGATTCCTCTGAGTCTGCAGAGTGCTCCCATTGAAATGAGGTGCTTTATGTGTTGCCACCGACCTACCACTGTCAACATGTAATAGCGACAGTACAGTCATTGGTCATTTAAAATATCTGGGTGGTACTGAGAACAATGTGCAACGTGTTAATCAAGTGATGTACTCACTGTACAGCACTGGGCTTCCTTTAATGTTTGTGATTTGTGAAGGTGGGAGTTTTGTGTGGAATTACCTGACAAGCAGAGATTCCCTTTTCCCTACTGAGGAGTAGGGAAAGGATGTAAAAATGATATTGTCTGTGTCACTACACTGGACAAAGTGAGATGCAGGGACTAATAACATGACATTTCCTGATGAAAGGGGCAGAGGCCCCTGAGACGTAGAAAAAAAGTACAGTGGGTAAAATTGAACATATCATTTTTCTCAGTAATTACATTTGTAGTGGGGCTATTGTAATGACATTTTCACCAAATGTCAACAACAAACCATGCAATCCACACATGCAAAGAAATCAAACCATAGCTGTCCATAAATTAAGTTATGTGTAATAATGTGAAATGACACAGGGAAAAAGTATTGAACACGCTTACTGAAATTTATTTAATACTTTGTACAAAACCCTTTGTTGGTAATGACAGCTTCAAGACACCTCCTGTATGTAGAAACTAGTCGCATGCATTGGTCAGGTGTGATTCTGGCCCATTCTTCCACACAAATCTTGAAGGTTCTGTGGGCCTCGTCTATGAACTGTGATCTTCTTTTCATGGATTTTCAATTGGACTCAAGTCAGGTGATTGGCTGGGCCATTCTAGCAGCTTTATTTCTCTTACGTCCTAGAGGATGCTGGGGTCCATTTTAGTACCATGGGGTATAGATGGTTCTGCAGGAGCCTTCGGCACTTTAAGACTTTTCAACAATGTGAACTGGCTCCTCCCTCTATGCCCCTCCTCCAGAACTCAGTTTAGAAAATGTGCCCAGGAGACTGGATGCACACTAGTGGAGCTCTACAGAGCTTTGCTGGAAAAAGACTTTCTTAGGTTTTTTATTTTACAGGGAAGCTGCTGGCAACAGCTTCCCTGCTTCGTGGGACTTAGGGGAAGGGGGGAAGTAGGAACCAATTTCTCAATTAGTTAATGGTTCTGCTTCCGCTGACAGGACACCATTAGCTCCTGAAGGGTCTTGAACACAGCCCAAGCCTGGCCAGCGTTCACTCCCACAGCACTGCCGCCACCCCCTAACCGAGCCAGAAGTCAGAAGGCTGGTGAGTATATTACCGGAGTCCTGCAGAGAGGGGATCCTGCGGTCATTGTTGGCGGCATACAGGTACACGCGCAGCGCGCACCATGTCTCTCAGCAAAAGGGTGGCAGAGCGGGGGGGGGGGGGGGGCGCTCTGAGGGCATGTTTTAAAACCTTACTCTCACTGGTAAAAAGGGTACATACATGTACAGCCACTGATGTGCCATCCCCAGCCAGTATAAATATTACCTTGCTGAGGCTGAAGGGCGGGGCTTCTCCTCAGACTTGCCAGAACACTCACTGGGTGCCATTTTCTCCTGCAGAAACTCCAGTGTGAAGCTCCTGATCGCTGTTTCTCCTCATGACAACGCTGATACAAGTACAGGGTGTTATAGAAGGGGCAGAGAGTGTTCATTATAATTAGGTCTGTGGGCCTATTATTGGTATATGCACTGTCAGTGGGTAATATTTCCACAATTCACAATAAGGCGCAGTGTGTGGACTGGCAGATCCCTCTGTGTCTCTCTGACAGACTTTAGTGTGGGTCTGTCCCCAATAGCTCCCCTGTGTGATAGGGGTTTGTGTGTGTGTACAAGTGTGTAACATGTCAGACATTGGGGAGGTTTCATCTCAGGAAGAACCCATTTTAGATACACAAGAGGGTAATGTGGTGGCCCTTCCCTCTCAGAAGAAGCCGGAGTGGGTGAGAATGTTGCAAAAGAATATGTCAATGCTTGCAAAGATATTCTCTGAGTCTAAACAACAGACTAAATATTGGAGGCAATCTGTGGAGGATGCACTGTTTACTGACCCCTCCATATCATCCACTCGGGTCCCATCCAGTTCCCAGAAAAGGTCTCAGGCCAAGATAATGCAAGGGGACACAGACACAGATTCCGACTCTGACGTCGACACTGGGGATTTGAGAGGGTAGACCCCAAATTAGCCAAAAGCATACAATGTATGATAGTTGCTATAAAGGAAGTGTTGGAGTTTTACTGAAACAACACTGGTCCCTGAGGAAAAGGATTATTTTAACTAAAATAAAAAGCAGGGTGTGATTTTTCCTCCTTCAAAGGATTTGCGTTCTTTGAAGAATCCTGGGCTAACCCAGAGAAGAAATTTACCCTTCCCAGAAGGATACGTGTAGCGTACCCTTTCCCTGAGGAAGACAGGCACAAATGGGAGACACCCCCAATGATAGACACCTCAGTTTCTCGGCTGTCTAAGAAAATAGTTTTGCTTGCCCCTGGTTCAGCCTCGTTAAAAGATCCAGCTGACTGTAAATTAGAAACAACCCTAAAATCCATATATACGGCTAACGGAACGGTGCTCAGGCCCACCATTGCTTGTGCGTGGGTAGGTAACGCTGTGGAAAAATGGTCTGACAACTTGCTTGTTAACATAGACACAGTTGACAGGGATGAAATAGTCCTAACTCTTGGCCATATCAAAGATGCTGCAGGTTACTTTGTTGAAGCTATGAAGGATATTGGGTTGCTGAGTTCAAGATCCTCCGCTATGGCAATTTCAGCCCGCAGGGCGCTGTGGATCCGCCAATGGAATGCTGATGTGGAATCAAAAAAGAATATTGAGGCGCTTCCTTACAATGGAGAAGCCCTCTTTGGAGACAAGCTGGATGCCATGATTTCAACAACTACATCAGGCAAGTCAGCATTTCTGCCTTCCGCAGCTGCTCCACCTATGAAAGGATTTCATTCTCATACGATGCAATCCTTTCGGCCCAACAAGTCCAAAAAGGCAAAGGGTACCCCCTTCTTCGCAGGAAAAGGTCGAGGAAGAGGTAAAAAATCTACAACACCATCAGGCTCGCAGGAGCAGAAGTCAACAGCTACTTCTGCTAAAACCTCAGCATGACACTGGGGCTCCCCTGTGGGAGTACGATCGGGTGGGGGCACATCTACTGTCTTTCAGCCAGGTCTGGGTTCACTCAGATCTGGATCCTTGGGTACTGCAGATAGTATCCCAAGGGTACAAATTGGAATTTCAGGACCTTCCCCCATGCCGATTTTTCAAATCAGCCTTACCATCTTCTGTTCAGGACAGAGCAAAACTGCTGAACGCAATACAGAAATTATGTCAAGACAACGTAATTTCCTTAGTTCCTGTGTCACAACAGGAAAAAAGGGTTTTATTCAAGCCTGTTTGTAGTGCCGAAACCGGATGGCTCGGTCAGACCGATTTTAAACCTAAAGACTCTGAACCTTTGTTTGAAAAGGTTCAAATTCAAGATGGAATCCCTTAGAGCGGTGATCTCCAGCTTGGAGGAAAAGGAATTTCTGGTATCGATGGACATCAAAGATGCTTATTTACATGTTCCCATCTACCCGCCGCATCAGGCATACCTGAGGTTTGCGGTGCAGGACTGCCACTACCAGTTCAAAACATTGCCTTTCGGGCTCTCCATGGCTCCGAGAATATTTACCAAGGTGATGGTGGAGATGATGGTTCTTCTTCGCAAGAAAGGAGACAAAGTTATCCCATACTTGTACGATCTCCTCATAAAAGCGAGATCCAGGGAGAAACTAGTGCAGAACATTGCACTTTCCCTGACGGTGCTTCAACAGCACAGTTGGATCATAAACCTTCCAAAATCACAATTGGAACCCACAAGGAGTTATCATTTCTGGGAATGATATTGGACACGGAAGCACAGAAAGTGTTCCTACCGGTGGAAAAGGCTCTGGAGATCCAGAGGATGGTCAAACAAGTTTTAAAACCAGCACGCGTATCGATTCATTAGTGCATCCGCCTGCTGGGGAAGATGGTAGTGGCCTACGAGGCTCTACAATTTCACCGATTCCACGCCAGGGTGTTCCAATGGGACCTACTGGACAAGTGGTCCGGATCGCACCTACACATGCACCGGAGGATAATCCTGTCAACAAAAGCCAGTATTTCACTCTTGTGGTGGCTTCAAAGTTCTCACCTCCTGGAGGGACGCAGGTTAGGGATTCAGACTTGGATCCTGGTGACCACAGATGCAAGCCTCCGAGGTTGGGGAGCAGTCACGCAAGGTGAAAGCTTCCAAGGACGATGGTCAAGTCAAGAAGTACTCCTTCACATAAACATTCTGGAATTGAGAGCTGTGTACAACAGCCTTCATCAAGCGGCACGCCTTCTTCAAGGTCGTCCCATACAGATCCAGTCAAACAATGTAACGGCAGTAGCTTACATAAACCGCCAGGGCAGAACAAAAAGCAGAGCGGCAATGGCAGAGGTGACAAATATACTCCTCTGGGCAGAAAGACATGCAAAAGCCCTGTCGGCAATTTTCATTCCGGGAGTGGACAACTGGGAAGCAGACTTCCTCAGCAGACACAATCTCCATCCAGGAGAATGGGGCCTCCACCCAGAAGTCTTTGCAGAGGTAGCAGATCGTTGTGGCATTTCTCAAGTAGATATGATGGCATCACGTCTCAACAAGAAGCTTCAGAAATATTGTTCCAGTTCAAGAGACCCACAAGCAATAGCAGTGGAGGCACTGGTGACCCAGTGGGTGTTTTCAGTTGGTGAATCTGTTCCCTCCACTTCCACTAATACCAAAAGTTCTCAAGATCATCAGAAGAACAAGGGTTTGAGCAATTCTCATTGCTCCAGACTGGCCAAGGAGGGCTTGGTATCCAGATCTTCAGGAGTTATTACTGGAAGATCCTCAGCCTCTTCCTCTTCGCGAGGACCTGCTTCAGCAGGGGGCATTTGTATATCAAGACTTATCGTGGCTATGTTTGACGGCATGGCTATTGAGCGCCAGATCCTAGCCCATAAGGGTATTCCCAATTAAGTCATTCCCACACTTATTCTGGCCAGAAAAGGGGTAATGTCCAAACATTAACATCGTATTTGGAGAAAATATGTATCTTGGTGTGAATCCAAGAAGTCTCCTGCGGTGGAGTTTAAATTAGGACGTCTTCTCCTATTTCTACAGGTGGGTGTGGATGCTGGCTTGAGATTAGGGTCTATCAAGGTCTAAATTTCGGCCTTGTCCATTTTCTTTCAGAAACAGTTGGCTTCCCTTCCTGAGGTCCAGACGTTCATGAAGGAGGTTCTGCGCATCCAACCTTCCTCTGTGCCTCCTTATGGCGCCATTGGATCTTAATGTGGTGTTCAGTTCCTTAAATTGGACTGGTTTGAGCCTCTACAAGAGGTAGAGTTGAAGTTTCTCACTTGGAAAGTGGTCATGCTGTTGGCCTTGGCCTCAGGCAGACAAGTGTCTGAATTAGGGGCTCTGTTACACAAGAGTCCTTATTTGAATTTTCATAAAGATAGAGCTGAACTGTGGACGCGTCAGCATTTTCTTCCAAAGGTTGTGTCTTCTTTACATATCAACCAACCGGTGGTGGTGCCAGTGGCTTCTGACACCTCAGCCATTTCAAAAGTCCTTGGATGTCGTCAGAGCATTGAGGACTTATGTTGCAAGAACGGCTCGGATAAGGAAAACAGAATCTTTGTTTGTCCTCTATGACCCCAACAAGATTGGGGGTGCTGCTTCTAGGCAGACTATTGCGCTCTGGATTGGAGGTACCATTCAACACGCTTATTCCACGGCAGGATTGCCGTTACCGAGTTCGGTAAAGGCCCACTCTACAAGGAAAGTGGGTTCTTCCTAGGCGGCTGCCCGGGGTGTCTCGGCGTTGCAGATTTGCAGAGCAGCTACTTGGTCAGGGGCAAACACGTTTGTAAGTTTTACAGGTTTGACACCTTGGCTGCTGACGACCTTCAGTTTGATCAGTCAGTTCTGCAGGAACATTAGCACTTTCCCGTCCGTACTGGGAGCTTTGGTACATTCCCATGGTACTAAAATGGACCTCAGCATCCTCTAGGACGTAAGAGAAAATAGGATTTAAATTACCTACCGGTAAATCCTTTTCTCATAGTCCGTAGAGGATGCTGGGTGCCCGCCCAGTGCTAATTTTTCCTGCAGAATTACATTTTATCTTTTTACACAGGTTCTCATGTGTTAAGATGTTCACAGCTGTTGCTGTTGCGTTATGCATGCACGTTAGCATGGGTTATGTTGAAAGCCATGTTAGGCGGCATGCTTTGTATGGTGTGAGCTAGTGTGAATCTTGCTACTAGTTTAATGTAATTTCTTCTTTGTCTACTCGGGCACAGTTCCTATACTGAGGTCTGGAGGAGGGGCATAGAGCGAGGAGCCAGTTCACACTGTTGAAAAGTCTTAAAGTGCCGAAGGCTCCTGCGGAACCGTCTATACCCCATGGTACTAAAATGGACCCCAGCATCCTCTACAGACTACGAGAAAAGGATTTACCGGTAGGTAATTAAAATCCTATTTTTCTTTCTCTGAAATCAATTAAGAGTGTCCTTGGCTGTGTGTTTGGGATCATTGTCTTGCTGAAATGTCCGCTCTTGTTTCATCTTCAGTATCCTGGTAGATAGCAGCAGATTTTTATCAAGAATGTCTCAGTACTTTTTTCCAGTTATCCTTCCTTCAGTTATATGAAGTATGCCAGCACCGTATGCTGGAAAATAGCCCCACATCATGATGTTCCCACCGCCAAACTTCACTGCTGGTGTGGTGTTTTTGGGGTGATGTACAGTGCCATTTCTCCTCCAAACATGGTGTGTATTATGGCATACAAAGAGTTAAATTTTCTCCCACTATATTCTCCCAGTATTTCACAGGGTTGTCCAAATGTTGTGCAGCAAACTTTAAACAAGCTTCATCATGCTTTTTCTTCAGCAATGGAGTCTTGCTTGGTGAGCGTGCACACAGGCCATGGCGTTTGAGTGCATTACTTATTGTTTTGTTTGAAACAATTGTACCTGCTAATTCTAGGTCTTTCTGAAGCTCTCCACAAGTGGTCCTTGTCTCTTGGACAACTCTTCTGATAATTCTTTTCACTCCTCTGTCAAAAATCTTGTGAGAGCACCTGGTCGTGGCCAATTTATATTGAATATATGCTCTTCCACTTCCGGATTATGGCCCCAACAGTGCTCACTGGAATACTCAGAAGTTTAGAAATCCTTCTGTAACCAATGCCATCAGTATGTTTTGAAACAATATGGTAGCAAAGGTCTTGAGAGAGCTCTTTGCTTTTACCCATTATGAGATGTTTCTTGTGTGACACCTTGGTAATGAGACACCTTTTTATAGGCCATCAGTTGGGAATGAACCAGTTTATATTATTTGCACTGCCAAGGGGCAGGATTGCTTTCTAATTACTGATAGAGTTCAGCTGGCGTCTTGGCTTTCCATGCCTTATTGCACCTCCCTTTATTCATGTGTTCAATACTTTTTCCCTGTGTCATTTCATACTTGCCTACCCTCCCGGAATGGCTGGCAGGCTCCCGAAAATCTGGTAGCCCTCTCAGCCCCCCGGAAGGGTAGACAAGTGGGCGGTCTGATGGAGATCCGATGACGCTATTCACCCTGAATCTCGTCATCATTGCTCTACCCCCCCACTATACAGTGCCTGTTTTCTCAGCACTGTATAGCGGGTGTTAGAGCCACAATGACGCGATCATGACATAATGCCCCAGGACTGCCCATCTTCCCACCGGTTATGCCCCAGGACAGCCCACCTTGCAGCTGGCCACACCCCCATGCACCTTCCACACTGCCACCTCCCGGAGGAGGGGACAGCAAGGTAGGCAACTATGCTTAATTTATGGACATCTATGGTTTGATTTCTCTGCATGTTTGGATTGCATGGGCTGTTGCTGACATTTGGTGAAAATTTCATTACAATAGACCCATTACAAATATAGTTACTGAGGAAAATGTTGGTATGTTCAATACTTATTTTACCCTCTGTGTATAATATATATATATATATATATATATATATATATATATTATATATATATATATAGTATGGTTTATGTAGATACATTTTTTTAAGGCTTTTCAAAAGACAAGTTTGTATAGACATGAGATTATTCTTGTAATTTTTGTAAAGTCCACTTACTGTATACTAATTTTTATTATTTGGTGTATACATATAACAATATGATTCTTCTACTTTTTGTGTACAACCAAAAGCAATATTTAAAGGTTAGGGCTTTTAGAATGTTTAGTGTTTTTTGGCACATCATGCAGTAGCAGCAGAGGTCAGCTAGAAAACAACTGCTTTATGTCAAACAGACATTGCTGACAATTAAGTGAAAATAAGGAATGGCTGCAATGAATTTGATTAGCAAACTACTGCTAGACAGTGATTAATGTGGAATATACCTGTTGTGTGGAGCAGCTTGCAAGAATAAGGCTATGACTTAGCTGCAGTTATTTTAAAATAACAGCTTATTTATTTATATCCAGTCTAAGCCTTGTATATTTCATTAAAATAAATTTTATTAAATATGTGTTTACATTATTGGGCTCACTAAAACCCTTATCATTGATTCAAGGGTTGTTTGGCTATAATGCACATTTTATTGTCAGGAGCCTGTTCAATGGTCAGATCTGTATTTTTCTCTTAATTTACCAATCTGAAAATGAAGGGAGCAGACATTTTTCTCACCTGTTGACTTCTTTACATCAGTTGAGGTAACTCATGCTAATTAAACGTAAGTCGGCTGGTAGTTTATGTAGGCTGACCATATTATCTCTTTAACCTAGGACATTCATGAATTACACAGGTTCTGTGGCTGGCTGACTACAAGCCTACATTTCAACTGGTTTTAAGCAGCCACAGAACCTGTGTAATTCATGAGTGTCCCAGGTTAAAGGGATAATATGGTCAGGCTAGTTTATGGGTCTATGCTGTGTGACCTTATAACTCCAAACCCATCTAACCATCAACTAAGAACAACCACATGAAGATTAATATTAATGTTAACTTTTTATTTCCATTTTAAAGTAAAATTGGGCCAAGAAAGCCATGCATCTTTCAGCAAAGATGTTTACCTACTTCCTACTAATAAATGGAACATTTGCTTTAGTAGTAGAATAAAATAAGACATTAAATAGTTTTACTAATCTACTTTTTGTTTCCCTTATGTTCTGTTTTATAATAATTTAATTATTTTATATACACATTTAATGATCATTCAATTTTACATTTCAAACATTTGATATTTTTGTTGCGTTGTGAAAATAAGGTCCATGAGTTGAGTGGTTGCATTATGACTCTCATTGATATGTTTGGTACATGATATTTTGTATACTTACACTTAAAACATTTCTTTGTAATTGGAGTACATTGAGAACTGTGTTTATTTGTATATTGTTGATGTTGTTCTTTTTCAGTTATCATCAACACATATATTGGGGGAGATTCAAATGTTTGAAAAGTCAGTTGGGAGCCTGTTTTTTCCTATCTAATAGACAGGAAAAAACAGACACCTAACCGATGTCACGATCCGGGTATCTGGACGCCATTTCTTACCCATCAGATGCCTCCTAAGGCTGGCTCAGCGCTCCAGGACCGGATCCCATCTGTTATCCTGATGTGTACATTCCTGTATCCTCTCCTGTCACTCTGGGACGCTGTCACAGTAAACGCCATATTACACCTGGCATGGCGTCTCCCGCGGCCTCCGCCGCCGTCCCTGAACTTCTGCATGCAGAGTGTCTGAGTGGCGATTACGTCAGCCGCGGCCTCCGCTGTGTCCGCGTGGTTGGATGTGCATCTGTCAGCCTGGCGCCTCCTGTCTCCGGTGGCCGGCGCCGCCATTACTGTTTTCATTACCACATGGATTACAAACCAAACTTCCCTCCAAGTGTCTGCATGGGCGCAGCCATCTTGGATTCTGTCAGCTGATCATTTCCACCAATCTGTTCTCAGTATTGATAATCTGCATAATTGCCTAGCCAATCCCTTCCTTGCTGCAGGTATAAATACACTGTGCCTGAGCAAGGAAGGCGTCAGTGCTTTGGTTGTCAAACCTAGTTCCTGTTTGTCTCTCTCCTGTGATTGTCTTCCAGGTTCCAGCTCCTGTCTCAAGACTTCCACCATAGAGACCCGCACCAGCATTCCACCTGCGGTGTAGCCTGACTCTCCAATCCATTGTGGATTCATCTGTTTCCAGCTACAACATTACCTGCTTCCAGCTCAGCTTCCAGCAGAGTACAGCTTCCCTTAAAGGGCCGGTGTCCTTTCTACACTTTACCACTCTCCACCGGTATTATTATTTCTCCGCTCTCAAGTTCTACATTTCAGTTCATATTTCATCGCTCCCAAGTTCATTTATTATTTAACTGGTTCCAGCCAGTATCCACTCCGTGCTAACAACAGTCTGGTTCCAGCCAGTATCCACAGCAGCTGTTTTACCTTCAGCAACCCAGCTTTTCCTGGAACACCAGCTGGCACAATCCTGGGTTATCTCCATTGCTACAGTCGGGCCTGGTAAGGACTTTCCATCTAGAAGATCATAAGAACTATCTCACACTACCAGTGCCCTGTGGCTCCTGCCATCCTGTAGTACCCAGGAACTGTATTTATTATTTGCTGACTTTTACGTTTTCTTTTACTGCTGCTGTGTTGCGGAGTTGTCATAATAAACATAATTGACTTTTATCCAAGTTGTCGTGGTCACGCCTTCGGGCAGTTATTATTCATGTTACTTACATGTCCAGGGGTCTGATACAACCTCCCAGGTTCCGGTACATCTCAGCCCCTACAACTGAGGCTGCCTCCCGTCAGCTCAGGCCCTCAGTTGTGACAGTAAGCACTGACCAAATGAATCCAGCCGGAGACCAGGATCAAGCGGCCAGGCCGATGCAAGAACTGGCAGCCCGACTAGAACATCAGGAGGCTGCACAGGGCCACATCATCCGCTGTCTCCAGGATCTCTCTACTCGGCTGGATGGGATTCAGACAACTCTCCGTGGATCAGGCGCATCTGGTGCGTCAACCACAGTGACTCCAGCTATAACCCCACCCACCTTACCCATTTCTGCTCCACGTCTTCATCTTCCAACGCCAGCAAAATTTGACGGATCTCCAAGATTCTGCAGGGGATTTCTCAACCAGTGTGAGATTCAGTTTGAGCTACAACCTGGCAATTTTCCCAGTGACCGTACAAAAATTGCCTACATCATCTCTCTTCTCAGTGGCTCCGCCCTTGACTGGGCATCACCGTTATGGGAGAGGTCCGACACCCTGCTATCTTCTTACACTGCATTCGTGTCAACATTCAGGCGCATCTTCGACGAGCCAGGCCGGGTAACCTCAGCTTCATCCGAGATTCTCCGTTTACGCCAGGGGTCACGTACTGTAGGACAATATCTGATACAGTTCCAGATCCTGGCATCCGAACTGGCATGGAACGACGAGGCCCTGTATGCTGCATTCTGGCATGGCTTATCTGAGCTTATTAAAGATGAGTTAGCTACCAGAGACTTACCTTCTAAGTTAGATGAGCTAATCTCACTCTGCACGAAAGTTGATTTACGTTTCAGAGAGAGAGCAACTGAGCGTGGAAGATCATCTGCTCCAAAATCTTCTGCTCCTCCTCCTCGTCAACTGTCACCATCTAAAGATGAGCCCATGCAAATTGGCCGTTCCCGTTTAACTCCTGCTGAGCGCCGAAGACGTCTCTCTGAGTCTCTTTGTCTTTACTGTGCAGCTCCGTCTCACACCATCAATGCCTGTCCCGAACGTCCGGGAAAACTCCAAACCCTAGCTCGCCCAGGAGAGGGCCGGCTAGGAGTAATGATCTCCTCTCCATCTCCTCATGATTGTAATCTCCCAGTCTCGCTTCAAGTTGCTCAACGTTATCGGAACGTCATTGCCCTCCTTGATTCCGGAGCAGCTGGGAACTTTATTACTGAAGCCTATGTTAAACGGTGGTCCCTACCCACCGAGAGACTTCCTTCCTCCTTTTCCTTAACTGCCGTGGATGGCAGTAAAATTTTTGATACTGTTATTGCTCTAAGGACTCTACCAGTTCGTCTGAGAGTGGGAGTTCTTCATTCCGAACTTATTTCACTTTTAGTGATTCCAAGAGCCACACATCCTGTGGTCCTGGGCCTTCCATGGCTCCGTCTTCACAATCCTACAATTGATTGGACGACTACGCAAATCCTGGCATGGGGTTCCTCCTGTGCAGAGACATGTTTGTTTAAAGTATTGCCTGTCTGTTCTTCCTCCCCCAGGTCGTCTGATGTTCCACCTCCTCCATATCAAGATTTCACGGATGTGTTCAGTAAAGCTTCTGCTGATATCCTTCCTCCTCATAGAGAATGGGACTGCCCGATTGATCTCGTTCCAGGGAAGGTTCCACCTCGAGGCCGAACTTATCCGTTGTCTCTGCCTGAGACGCATTCTATGGAGGAATACATTAAAGAGAACCTAGCAAAGGGGTTCATTCGACCTTCTTCTTCCCCAGCCGGCGCAGGCTTCTTTTTTGTAAAAAAGAAAGATGGTGGTCTGCGGCCGTGCATCGACTACAGAGGTTTGAACGACATTACCATCAAGAACCGTTATCCTTTACCCCTGATTACTGAGCTCTTTGACAGAGTTAGCGGAGCTACCATCTTTACAAAGCTGGACTTGCGAGGTGCATACAATCTCATCCGGATCCGTGAGGGTGACGAGTGGAAGACCGCCTTTAACACCCGTGACGGACATTATGAGTACCTCGTCATGCCCTTCGGATTGAGCAATGCTCCAGCTGTCTTCCAGCATTTTGTCAATGAGATCTTCAGAGACATTCTATACCGTCATGTCGTGGTCTATCTAGACGATATCCTCATTTTTGCCAACGATTTAGAGGAACATCGTTTTTGGGTTAAAGAGGTTCTGTCCCGTCTCCGTGTCAATCATCTCTATTGCAAATTAGAAAAATGCGTCTTTGAAGTCAAGTCCATTCCGTTTCTAGGGTACATTGTGTCCGGTTCCGGACTAGAGATGGATCCTGAGAAACTACAAGCAATTCAGAATTGGCCGGTACCCTTAACCCTCAAAGGGGTCCAGAGGTTCTTAGGGTTCGCCAATTATTACCGAAAGTTTATACGAGACTTTTCCACCATTGTGGCGCCTATTACTGCTTTCACCAAGAAGGGTGCTAACCCGTCCAAGTGGTCTGAAGAAGCCATGCAAGCTTTTCATCTTTTAAAACAGAGGTTCATCTCTGCGCCTGTCCTGAAACAGCCTGACATCGACTCTCCTTTCATCCTAGAGGTGGATGCCTCCTCCGTTGGAGTAGGAGCGGTGTTATCTCAGAGGGCTAAAGATGGCCATTTACATCCTTGCAGTTTCTTCTCCCGGAAGTTCTCCCCAGCTGAGCGCAACTATGCCATTGGCGACCAGGAGTTGCTAGCCATCAAGCTCGCTCTAGAAGAGTGGAGGTATCTGTTGGAGGGAGCTTCTCATTTAATCACCATACTTACAGACCACAATAACCTTTTATACCTGAAGGGCGCACAATGTCTCAACCCTCGTCAGGCCAGATGGGCACTTTTCTTTTCCAGGTTCGACTTTAAACTCCAGTTCTGTCCGGGCTCTCAGAATCGCAAGGCCGATGCCCTTTCCCGCTCATGGGAGCAAGAAAATGAGTCAGAGTCTTCAGACAAGCATCCTATTATAAATCCGTTGGCATTCTCCACGGTAGGGATGGACTCTACGCCCCCATCAGGGAAAAGTTTTGTGAAGCCGATGCTAAGGAAGAAGCTCATGCATTGGGCCCATGCTTCCCGTTTTGCCGGACATACAGGTATCCAAAAAACCCTGGAGTTTATCTCTAGGTCCTATTGGTGGCCAACTCTGAAAAAAGACATCTTGGAGTTTATTGCATCTTGCCCAAAGTGTGCCCAACATAAAGTATCCCGCCAGTCGCCTGCGGGGCAACTGGTTCCACTATCCGTTCCCCGTCGACCATGGACCCACTTGTCGATGGATTTCATTACAGACTTACCCATGTGCAACAAGTTCAATACCATCTGGGTGGTAGTTGACCGGTTCACCAAGATGGCACACTTCATTCCTCTCACCGGTCTTCCGTCAGCTTCCAAGTTGGCTCAAGTATTCATACAAGAGATCTTCCGACTCCACGGTCTTCCTGAAGAAATTATCTCAGATCGAGGAGTTCAATTCACAGCCAAATTCTGGTGAAGTTTATGTCAAGTCCTCCAAGTCAAGCTAAAGTTTTCCACGGCTTACCATCCTCAGACCAATGGTCAAACCGAGAGGGTGAATCAGGACTTGGAGGCCTTCCTCCGCATCTATGTGTCCTCCTCTCAAGATGACTGGGTTCAATTACTTCCCTGGGCCGAGTTCTGTCATAACAACCAGTATCATTCTTCATCTGCTTCAACACCATTCTTCACTAACTTTGGATTCCACCCTAAAGTCCCTGAGTTCCAACCGCTTCCAGCAACTTCTGTTCCCGCAGTGGATATCACCTTGCATCAGTTTGCCAATACCTGGAAGAGCGTACGATCAGCTCTGCTCAAGGCATCGTACAGGTACAAGAAGTTTGCGGATAAGAAGCGTCGAGCAGTTCCTGCTCTCAAGGTGGGTGATCGGGTATGGTTATCCACGAAGAATTTGAGGTTAAGAGTTCCCAGTATGAAGTTTGCACCTCGCTATATCGGTCCTTTCAAGATTGAACAAGTCATCAATCCTGTTGCTTACAGACTCCAGTTGCCTCCCTTCTTAAAAATACCCAGGACATTCCATGTTTCCCTGTTGAAACTGCTGATCTTGAATCGGTTTCATTCCTCTCTTCCTCCAACTCCGAAAGTCCAAACTCAACGAGGCGTTGAGTATGAAGTGGCCAAGATCCTGGACTCACGTCACCGTTACGGTCAACTACAATATCTTATTGACTGGAAGGGTTATGGTCCTGAGGAACGTTCATGGACCAATGCTTCTGATGTCCATGCTCCTGCCTTGGTCCGGAGATTCCATTCCAAGTTTCCTCAAAAGCCAAAGAAGTGTCCTGGGGCCACTCCTAAAGGGGGGGGTGCTGTCACGATCCGGGTATCTGGACGCCATTTCTTACCCATCAGATGCCTCCTAAGGCTGGCTCAGCGCTCCAGGACCGGATCCCATCTGTTATCCTGATGTGTACATTCCTGTATCCTCTCCTGTCACTCTGGGACGCTGTCACAGTAAACGCCATATTACACCTGGCATGGCGTCTCCCGCGGCCTCCGCCGCCGTCCCTGAACTTCTGCATGCAGAGTGTCTGAGTGGCGATTACGTCAGCCGCGGCCTCCGCTGTGTCCGCGTGGTTGGATGTGCATCTGTCAGCCTGGCGCCTCCTGTCTCCGGTGGCCGGCGCCGCCATTACTGTTTTCATTACCACATGGATTACAAACCAAACTTCCCTCCAAGTGTCTGCATGGGCGCAGCCATCTTGGATTCTGTCAGCTGATCATTTCCACCAATCTGTTCTCAGTATTGATAATCTGCATAATTGCCTAGCCAATCCCTTCCTTGCTGCAGGTATAAATACACTGTGCCTGAGCAAGGAAGGCGTCAGTGCTTTGGTTGTCAAACCTAGTTCCTGTTTGTCTCTCTCCTGTGATTGTCTTCCAGGTTCCAGCTCCTGTCTCAAGACTTCCACCATAGAGACCCGCACCAGCATTCCACCTGCGGTGTAGCCTGACTCTCCAATCCATTGTGGATTCATCTGTTTCCAGCTACAACATTACCTGCTTCCAGCTCAGCTTCCAGCAGAGTACAGCTTCCCTTAAAGGGCCGGTGTCCTTTCTACACTTTACCACTCTCCACCGGTATTATTATTTCTCCGCTCTCAAGTTCTACATTTCAGTTCATATTTCATCGCTCCCAAGTTCATTTATTATTTAACTGGTTCCAGCCAGTATCCACTCCGTGCTAACAACAGTCTGGTTCCAGCCAGTATCCACAGCAGCTGTTTTACCTTCAGCAACCCAGCTTTTCCTGGAACACCAGCTGGCACAATCCTGGGTTATCTCCATTGCTACAGTCGGGCCTGGTAAGGACTTTCCATCTAGAAGATCATAAGAACTATCTCACACTACCAGTGCCCTGTGGCTCCTGCCATCCTGTAGTACCCAGGAACTGTATTTATTATTTGCTGACTTTTACGTTTTCTTTTACTGCTGCTGTGTTGCGGAGTTGTCATAATAAACATCATTGACTTTTATCCAAGTTGTCGTGGTCACGCCTTCGGGCAGTTATTATTCATGTTACTTACATGTCCAGGGGTCTGATACAACCTCCCAGGTTCCGGTACATCTCAGCCCCTACAACTGAGGCTGCCTCCCGTCAGCTCAGGCCCTCAGTTGTGACAACCGACTTTTCAAACATTTGAATCTCCCCCATTAAATCTATATTCCAGGTTTAAGAGAATGACAGTAGCTATAGGCCTAGGAGAATGGCAGTAGCTATAGACCTAGGAGAATGGCAGTAGCTATAGACCTAGGAGAATGGCAGTAGCTATAAGCCAAAGAGAATGGCAGCAGCTGTAGGCCAAAGAGAATGGCTGTAGCTATAGACCAATGATAATGTTAGTAGCTATAGACCAAAGAGAATGGCAGTAGCTATAGGCCTAGGAGAATGGCAGTAGCTATAGGCCTAGGAGAATAGCAGTAGCTATAAGCCAAAGAGAATGGCAGCAGCTATAGGCCAAAGAGAATGGCTGTAGCTATCGACCAATGATAATGTTAGTAGCTATAGACCAAAGAGAATGGCAGTAGCTATTGCCCATAGAGAATAGCAGTAGCTATAGGCCTAGGAGAATGGCAGTAGCTATAGGCCTAGGAGAATAGCAGTAGCTATAAGCCAAAGAGAATGGCAGCAGCTATAGCCCAAAGAGAATGGCTGTAGCTATAGACCAATGATAATGTTAGTAGCTATAGACCAAAGAGAATGGCAGTAGCTATTGCCCATAGAGAATAGCAGTAGCTATAGGCCTAGGAGAATGGCAGTAGCTATTGGCCATAGAGAATTACAGTGGCTATAGGCCATAGAGAATGTCACTTGTAGTTTTCTCTTTATATTTGATATTTAATTTCAACTATACAAAGTACATACTATTGTTTTATTCACCCCTATGGAAATTTTATTTTAATGCATACATTTATTAGCACAGTGGTTATTATAGAGAGAGAAAGGTTGGCTGTACTGGTCATGTATGTATTTTTCTTTTAAATCTCAGTATGTTCATAAAATTAATATATCAATCCATTAGCTGGGAGGGAACCAAGGAATACGCAGAAAGGTAGGGCATTCTTTATATTTCAGTTGTTTTCTTGACTTTTTTAAAGTAAATAAGTAAAAAATGTGTAATTTGCCATTACTACGCCACACACAAACCACTGTGCATTCTAGTCTTGGTTTATAAAAAAAAACAATGGTCTTTTATGAAAATGAAAAAAATAAAATAAAATTCAGTACTTCACAGAAAAATGGCTTATATTGAAGATGCAATGTATTGTGCCCAATAGTGACATATTCACTTAATGAAAGAAACATTTGTTATTATTGATAGACTCTTTCCTTGCGCACAATCAACTTTGTAAACCACTTTTGTTATGGAGCATAATTTTTGACCTTTGATTCTTTAACATAAAATGTATGTCTAACTTATAAATGGTTTTAAACCGGGTGGTCTTCAGTATGCCAACTGACGGGATCCCGGCGCACAGCATACCGGCACCGGGATCCCGACAGCCGGCATACTGACACTTATTCTCCCTCGTGGGGGTCCACGACCCCCCTGGAGGGAGAATAAAAGAGCGTGGCGCGCGTAGCGCGCTACCGTGCCCTTAGCGTGGCGAGCGCAGAGAGCCCGCAAGGGGCTCATTAGCGCTCGCCACACTGTCGGTAAGCCGGCGGTCGGGCTCCCGGCACCGTTATGCTGGTCGCCGGGAGCCCTACCGCCGGCATATCGTAGTCAATCCTTTTAAACCTATTGCATACTTGGTCTCTGCCTGCTCTGGGGCCTAATTCATGTTTGGACGCAGTGCTGATGTTCCTGCAACTCTGTGATTATTGGTGGAGTGCGCATGCAACTCAATCACACTGCAAGGTACCTTTGCAATGCTGCTTGCAGTGAGATTTGTAATGCAGAATGATTGACTGAAGGGACCATTTGGTGGAGATAACAGGGAGTGGCGGCCAAAAGGCAGGTGTGTCATGCATGGTTTTGGAGCATGTAACTGCCTTCAGCTGTGATCATGTAAGTAAATAAACATGGCACCAGCGTCGGTACTGCCAAGGCCAGTCTCCGTGACCATTAACTTACTCGGGGATTTGATGTTCCTCATTATTGCATTAGTGCTGCATATGTGTACACAATTGCTGAGGACTCTGTGATGGCTCTAGTGGGCGTCTATATTCTTCTATGGATGACAGATTATCTTGATAATTAGCCCATAGCTTGAAAAATTGCAGCAGTGTAGGCATGTGCGTACAAACATGAATTTAGGTCCCTGGTCTTCCCTCCCACACCCCTAACCCCTTATATCTACCCAGTAGTCCACTCATTTTTTTATTATTTTTCATATTCATCTAAATGTTATTGAATTGGCAGGAAGATATCAATTTTCCCAATGTGTTACTCTTATCGTTCAAGTGAAACAGAGCAAGCCTGGTGTAATAAACTCAGAAAACCTATGAGTAGACATACTCCAAAATACACTGAAATTGTCCATGTATTCGCAGAACATGAGCAATTCTATAGAATGATTTGCTTTAATGTCTAGTGCACAATTGAAGTTTAACAATTGTATATAAATATAACCATGTTTTATTTTTACTAGGTGACATCCCACCTACAAGATGGATAATGAACTTTGATAAAGACCTTTTAGATGGGCTTGTTCTTGCAGCTCTGGTGGCAGCTAACTGTCCATATCTTGTAAGTACCAGCTCATATCTGCTATGCTGTGTCTGTCTTTTGTCACCTTTTATTTTTAAAACACTTTTCTACATTTGTTCAAATTTGTTTGCAGATTTCCACTCATTTCATAAGTATGTACACTAACCCCGAGACGCCAGAGCAACATCTGCACAACTGCCTGATCCTTGTCAATGCTTTCCGAGCAATCAGTCTTAATATTGACATACAGGTAAATTTTTGCTTACCTTTTAAAGATGAACTATATGTAAAATTCATTGTACAGTGCTTTAAATAAATGCACAAGCCATGGATGCACTCACTAGTTTATCATTGCATTTGGTATTGTCTGTGGTACATGTTTACACAGAAACCAGAGTTGGAGAAAAAAAACAGAAATCCATCCAACTGAGCCATTTCTAAAGTTTAACCGTGTCGAGCCAGAGGAAGAAAAGTCAAAACCTCCCTGAGTCAGCTGCCAATATAACCTTACAAATGTCCTTGATTCATGGAAACTGGATTCATTCCTTGGAGCTATTACTTCACCTGTGTGAATTTCTATTTGCTAATGTTAGCAACCATAAAATATACTTTGACTAAAGGAGTATGGTCTATTTTTAAATTCACCTTATAAGGTGCCTCCCTTGGTTGGGATTGACATAACGTGTCTATACTTGCAATAAAGAACCCCTATTCAATGCTAATGGTGAACGAGTGTTTCCATCAGTCACCCAGTCCTGGGTATGGAATGTACATTAGGCATAGCATGCCAAATAATTGGGATCAGTATACTCTACAAGTTATGGGTTAATGCATTATTTAGAGAACGATCATTATCTAATCATAGATACAATGGCTACAGAGGCTTTAAAAATGTTAAGAAACAAGGAAAACAATCAAGAGGAAATTAATTTTAGCAGAAAGGCGACAAGTTATTCCATGAAGATATACATGTGGCCATCTGCCCATTTGTTGGCCACCTCTAGCTTTGCTGCTCCATACCTACATATTTGCCCAACGTAGAGCCTTTTAATTCTTTCATCTTTAATTTTGACCAGTATCCAGCGAACACATGTTCAAGGTACAGTTTAAGCGATGAATGAAACAGTGATCAAACTATTTCCACCCTATTGCATAAACATTTTGTGCCTGATGCTAGCTTGAATGTACACCCACTTGCAGAGCATTTCTATAATGTTTTTTCAATATGTGAATACTCTGGATCAATGTGTATATACGTAGGGGCAATGCAGAGATGTACACATTTCAGTCCCATTTCCTCTTACAATTGAAGAGATGTAACTGTGGGGTCATTCCATGCCAGTTCACCCAAGCATGACACCCACTGACTCAGATTTTCATGATAGTTTGTACACTTGATACTACCACGTAGCTACTAACCCATGCCAAATTTTTCTAGGCCTCACAGTTTTTGAGATATAGGGGCTAATTCTGAATTGATCGCAGCAGGAACTTTGTTAGCAGTTGGGCAAAACCATGTGCACTGCAGGAGAGGCAGATATAACATGTGCAGAGAGAGTTAAGGGCCCTACACATTTAAAGATCCGCCGCCGAGCTGCCCGACGGTGGATACGGTCGACGGGCGACCCGGCGGCGGGGGGGCAGTGACGGGGGGAGTGAAGTTTCTTCACTCCCCCCATCACCTGGCTCCATAGAAGTGCAGGCAAATATGGAAAAGATCGTCCCTATTGGCCTGCATGCACAGCCGACGGGGCACCAGCGATGAACGAGCGCAGGGCCGCGCATCGTTCATCGCTGGTGGCTCCACACTCAAAGATATGAACGTTATCTCGTTCAATAATGAACGAGATCGTTCATATCTTTGAGGATTATCGGCCAGTGTGTAGGGCCTATTAGATTTGGGTGTGGTGTGTTCAATCTGCAATCTAAATTGCAGTGTAAAAATAAAGCAGCCAGTATTTACCCTGCACAGAAACAAAATAACCTACCCAAATCTAACTCTCTCTGCACGTTATATCTGCCCCCTCTGCAGTGCACATGGCTTTGCCCAACTGCTAACAAAGTTCCTGCTGCAATCAACTCAGAATTACCCCCATAGGGGGTAAAAGTAAAAAAAAAATTGCTGAGAAATACCACTCCTGATGCTCTGTTTTTTCTGAGGCGTACGTGGAAAAAAATTCACAGTGCCTTATCCACGTATCACTTTGAAATTTTCACACTTTGTCAATCAAGACACGGAGATTCCAGTAAAAAATGTTTTATCAATCCTGCCTGACTCCAAGAACTTATTATACATTTATTTACTTCATAATTAATAATTTTTTTGGTGCAAAATAAAAAGTGGGTTCAATTAGCATTATCAACCTAAGGCAGATGAGTTATCATGTCCCCTTTTTGTTTAAATGGAACCTTAAAGTATACTTTAAAAGGCAATGAAGGAAAAATAATGGGAATTTGATTGCCTGTATGAGTATTTAATTATAATTCTCTCATTAAAAACGAAAATTACCCTTAGGTATAATTTTGCCTGCCAGAGGAGTAATTTAATTTGTATATTTCTATGTATATGTGCAGATTTTTAATTACATGTAGGGGAGTATTCAGTTGGCTGTGATAACCCATTTTTTGTGTGGAAAACTGCGATTTTACTGCAAATCGTGAAAGATCCCTATTCAATTAGCTGCAATCATTTATTGAAGGTAATTTTGCTGTGAATTTCACTTCACCTACTTTGAGCATGTGCAAAGTTGGGTAAAATCTCTATTTTAAGGTAAAAGTCAGGATTTGGTTCAGAACCGCCTGGGACACCCCTCCATTCCCTAATGACTATACAGGCACTTTAAAGTTATTAATCATTTTTATCTGGCCAATAATGACATGTAATTTTTGGGGTGTAAAAGTGCAAAGTTACAGAAATCGGGGTTCAAGGTATGGGACAAGTCTATTGGGGTGCTTTATGAGTGGGACAAATGTGTTTAGGCTTGCAGATGGAAGCTGTCAGTTTTTTTCCACTTTTTTTTCCCGTCTCCTAAAATGGCCCAAATAATAAGATTTTACTTACCGGTAAATCTATTTCTCGTAGTCCGTAGTGGATGCTGGGGACTCCGTAAGGACCATGGGAATAGACGGGCTCCGCAGGAGACAGGGCACTTTAAGAAAGAATTTGGATTCTGGTGTGCTCTGGCTCCTCCCTCTATGTCCCTCCTCAAGACCTCAGTTAGAGAAACTGTGCCCGGAAGAGCTGACAGTACAAGGAAAGGATTTTGGAATCCAGGGCAAGACTCATACCAGTCACACCAATCACACCGTATAACTTGTGATAAACTTACCCAGTTAACAGTATGAACAACAACGGAGCATCAGATCAACCCTGATGCAACCATAACATAACCCTTATTTAAGCAATAACTATATACAAGTATTGCAGAAGAAGTCCGCACTTGGGACGGGCGCCCAGCATCCACTACGGACTATGAGAAATAGATTTACCGGTAAGTAAAATCTTATTTTCTCTAACGTCCTAGTGGATGCTGGGGACTCCGTAAGGACCATGGGGATTATACCAAAGCTCCCAAACGGACGGGAGAGTGCGGATGACTCTGCAGCACCGAATGAGCAAACACAAGGTCCTCCTCAGCCAGGGTATCAAACTTGTAGAACTTTGCAAAAGTGTTTGAACCTGACCAAGTAGCCGCTTGGTAAAGCTGTAATGCCGAGACCCCTCAGGCAGCCGCCCAAGAAGAGCCCACCTTCCTAGTGGAATGGGCCTTAACTGATTTTGGCAGCGCCAATCCAGCCGCAGAATGAGCCTGCTGAATCGTGTTACAGATCCAGCGAGCAATAGTTTGCTTTGAAGCAGGAGCACCAAGCTTGTTGGAAGCATACAGGATAAACAAAGACTCTGTTTTCCTGACCCTAGCCGTTCTGGCTACATAAACTTTCAAAGCCCTGACCACATCAAGTAACTCAGAATCCTCCAAGTCACGAGTAGCCACAGGCACCACAATAGGTTGGTTCATATGAAAAGATGACACCACCTTTGGCAGAAATTGCGGATGGGTCCGCAATTCTGCCCTGTCCATATGGAAAACCAGATAGGGACTTTTATGTGACAAAGCCGCTAATTCTGACACACGCCTAGCTGAAGCCAAGGCTAATAGCATGACCACCTTCCACGTGAGAAATTTTAACTCCACGGTCTTAAGTGGCTCACACCAGTGTGACTTTAGGAAACTCAACACCACGTTAAGATCCCAAGGTGCCACTGGAGGCACAAAAGGGGCTGAATATGTAGCACTCCCTTTACAAACGTCTGAACTTCAGATAGAGAAGCCAGTTCTTTTTGAAATCAAATGGATAGGGCCGAAATCTAGACCTTAATGGAACCCAATTTTAGGCCCAAAGACACTCCCGACTGTAGGAAGTGAAGGAAACGGCCCAGCTGGAATTCCTCCGTAAGGGCATTCCTGGCCTCACACCAAGCAACATATTTTCGCCATATACGGTGATAATGTTTAGCCGTCACGTCCTTCCTAGCCTTTATCAGCGTAGGAATAACCTCATCCGGAATGCCTTTTTCTGCTAGGATCCGGCGTTCAACCGCCATGCCGTCAAACGCAGCTGCGGTAAGTTTTGGAACAGACAGGGCCCCTGTTGCAACAAGTCCTGTCTTAGAGGCAGAGGCCAAGGGTCCTCTGTGAGCATTTCTTGCAGCTCTGGATACCAAGTCCTTCTTGGCCAATCCGGAACAATGAGTATTGTACTCACTCCTCTTCTTCTTATGATTCTCAGCACCTTGGGTATGAGAGGAAGAGGAGGAAATACATAGACCGACTGGAACACCCACGGTGTCACTAGTGCGTCTACAGCTATCGCCTGAGGGTCTCTTGACCTGGCGCAATACCTCTGTAGCTTTTTGTTGAGGCGGGATGCCATCATGTCTACTTGTGGCAGTTCCCACCGACCTGCAATCTGCGCGAAGACTTCTTGATGAAGTCCCCACTCTCCCGGGTGGAGGTCGTGCCTGCTGAGGAAGTCTGCTTCCCAGTTGTCCACTCCCGGAATGAACATTGCTGACAGTGCTCTTACATGATTCTCCGCCCAGCGAAGAATTCTCGTGGCTTCTGCCATCGCCACCCTGCTTCTTGTGCCGCCTTGGCAGTTTACATGAGCCACTGCGGTGATGTTGTCTGACTGAATCAGCACCGATTGGTTGCGAAGCAGGGTCTCCGCTTGACGTAGGGCGTTGTATATGGCCCTTAGTTCCAGGATATTGATTTTAAGGCAAGTCTCCTGCCTTGACCACAGCCCTTGGAAATTTCTTCCCTGTGTGACTGCTCCCCACCCTCGGAGGCTTGCGTCCGTGGTCACCAGGACCCAGTCCTGAATGCCGAATCTGCGGCCCTCGAGAAGGTGAGCACCCTGCAGCCACCACAGGAGAGACACCCTGGCCCTGGGGGATAGGGTGATAAGCCGATGCATTTTTAGATGTGATCCGGACCACTTGTCCAACAGATCCCATTGAAAGGTCCTCGCATGGAACCTGCCGAAAGGAATGGCCTCGTATGATGCCACCATCTTTCCCAGGACTCGCGTGCACTGATGCACCGACACCTGTTTTGGTTTTAATAGGTCTCTGACCAGTGTCATGAGCTCCTGAGCCTTCTCCATCGGGAGATAAACCCTCTTCTGGCCTGTGTCCAGAATCATGCCCAGGAAGGGCAGACGGGTCGTAGGAATCAACTGCGACTTTGGAATATTTAGAATCCAGCCGTGCTGTTGTAACACTTCCCGAGAGCGTGCTACGCTGATCAGCAACTGCTCTCTGGACCTCGCCTTTATGAGGAGATCGTCCAAGTATGGGATAATTGTGACTCCTTGCCGTCGCAGGAGCACCATCATTTCCGCCATTACCTTGCTAAATATTCTCGGTGCCGTGGAGAGACCAAACGGCAACGTCTGGAATTGGTAATGACAATCCTGTACCACAAATCTGAGGTACTCCTGATGAGGTGGATAAATGGGGACATGAAGGTAAGCATCCTTTATGTCCAGAGACACCATAAAATCCCCGCCTTCCAGGCTTGCGATGACCGCTCTGAGCGATTCCATCTTGAACTTGAACCTTTTCAGGTATATGTTCAGGGATTTTAAATTCAATATGGGTCTGACCGAACCGTCCGGTTTCGGTACCACAAACATGGTCGAATAGTAACCCTTTCCTTGTTGAAGGAGGGGAACCTTGACCACCACCTGCTGAAGATACAATTTGTGAATTGCAGCTAACACTATTTCCCTCTCTAAGGGGGAAGCTGGCAGGGCCGATTTGAGGTAACGGTGGGGGGGGCATCTCTTCGAATTTCAGCTTGTATCCCTGAGAAACAATCTCTATAGCCCAGGGATCCACCTGGGAGTGAACCCACTCGTGGCTGAAATTTCGGAGGCGCGCCCCCCACCGGGCCTAGCTCCGCCTGTGGAGCCCCAGCGTCATGCGGTGGATTTAGTGGAAGCTGGGGAGGACTTCTGTTCCTGGGAACTAGCTGTATTGTGCAGCTTCTTTCCTCTACCCCTGCCTCTGGCAAGAAAGGACGCACCTCGGACTTTCTTGCCTTTTTGTGATCGAAAGGACTGCATTTGGTAATACGGTGCTTTCTTAGGTTGTGAGGGAACATATGGCAAAAAATTTGACTTTCCAGCCATAGCTGTGGAGACCAGGTCTGAGAGACCCTCCCCAAACAACTCCTCACCCTTGTAAGGTAAAACCTCCATGTGCCTTTTTGAGTCGGCATCTCCTGTCCATTGCCGAGTCCACAGGACCCTTCTGGCAGAAATCGACATTGCATTTATTCTAGAGCCCAGTAGGCTAATGTCTCTTTGAGCATCTCTCATATATAGGACAGCGTCTTTTATATGCCCCAGGGTCAGTAATATAGTATCCTTGTCCAAGGTATCAAGTTCCTCAGATAAGGTATCCGTCCATGCTGCTACAGCACTACACATCCAGGCCGACGCAATCGCCGGCCTTAGTAAGGTACCTGAATGTGTATAAATGGACTTCAGGGTACCCTCCTGCTTTCTATCCGCAGCATCTTTTAGGGTGGCCGTATCCTGTGACGGCAGGGCTACCCTCTTGGATAAGCGTGTTAAAGCTTTGTCTACCCTAGGGGAGGATTCCCAGCGTAACCTGTCCGTTGGCGGGAAAGGATACGCCATAAGCATCCGTCTGGAAATCTGCAGTTTTCTATCTGGAGATTCCCAAGCCTTTTCACATAACTCATTTAACTCATGTGAAGGGGGAAAGGTCACCTCTTGCCTTTTTTCCCCATACATATAAACCCTCTTGTCAGGGACTGGGGTTTCCTCTGTGATGTGCAACACATCCTTCATTGCTATAATCATGTAACGGATGGCTTTAGCCATTTTATGCTGTAACTTTGCATCATCGCCATCAACACTGGAGTCAGAATCCGTGTCGATATCTGTGTCAACAATTTGGGATAGTGGGCGCTTCTGAGACCCTGACGGCCTCTGCGACATAGGATCAGGCATGGGCTGAGACTCCGGCTGTCCTAAGGCTTCAGCTTTATCCAACCTTTTATGCAAGGAAGTAACATTATCATTTAAAACCTTCCACATATCCATCCAATCGGGTGTCGGCACCGTCGGCGGCGACCCCACATTCATTTGTTCCCGCTCTGCTTCCACATAGCCTTCCTCGTCAAACATGCCGACACAAGCGTACCGACACACCACACACACAGGGGATGCTCTTTTTGAAGACAGTTCCCCCACAAGGCCTTTTGGAGAGACAGAGAGAGAGTATGCCAGCACACACCCCAGCGCTATATGTCCCAGGAATCACACAGTAACTTAGTGTTAACCCAGTAGCTGCTGTATATACTGTTTTTGCGCCAACATTATGTGCCCCCCCTCTCTTTTTACCCTCTTCTACCGTGATTTTGCAGGGGAGAGCCTGGGGAGCTTCCTCTCAGCGGAGCTGTGGAGAAAAAATGGCGCTGGTGAGTGCTAAGGAAGAAGCCCCGCCCCCTCAGCGGCGGGCTTCTGTCCCGCGTTTCTGTGTAAAAATATGGCGGGGGCCCATGCATATATACAGTGCCCAACTATATATATGCCCACTTTTGCCAAGAGGTCTCTAATTGCTGCCCAGCCCCCCCCTGCGCCCTGCACCCTACAGTGACCGGAATCTGTGGGTTTAGTGTGGGAGCAATGTCGCACAGCTGCAGTGCTGTGCGCTACCTCATATGAAGACTGGAGTCTTCTGCCGCCGATTTCGAAGTCTTCTTGCTTCTGTCACCGGCTTCTGTCTTCCGGCTCTGCGAGGGGGACGGCGGCGCGGCTCCGGGATCGGACGATAAAGGGTGCGAACCTGTGTACGATCCCTCTGGAGCTAATGGTGTCCAGTAGCCTAAGAAGCAGGACTTATCTTCAGTGAGTAGGGCTGCTTCTGTCCCCTCAGTCCCACGTAGCAGAGAGTCTGTTGCCAGCAGATCTCTCTGAAAATAAAAAAACCTAACAAAATACTTTCTTTTTAGCAAGCTCAGGAGAGCTCACTAAGTTGCACCCAGCTCATCCGGGCACAGATTCAAACTGAGGTCTGGAGGAGGGACATAGAGGGAGGAGTATCCAAATTCTTTCTTAAAGTGCCCTGTCTCCTGCGGAGACCGTCTATTCCCATGGTCCTTACGGAGTCCCCAGCATCGTTAGAGAAATATACTTATACCAATTTTAATCCCCAAATTTAATGAGAACACTTAGTTTGCTGAAAGAAAAATGATTTTATAATTTTTTTCATTTAAAAAAAAAAATGCATATAAAAGCCGTTTGACTCATTTTAAGTACACTAAGGGCCTAAGGGGATCATTCCGAGTTGATAGCTCGCTAGCTACTTTTTGCGGCGCTGCGATCAGATAGTTGCTGCCTATAGGGGAGTGTATTTTCGCTTTGCAAGTGTGCGAATGCCTGTGCAGCCAAACTCTGCAAAAACATTTTGTGCAGTTTCTGAGTAGGTCTGAACTTACTCAGCCCTTGCAATCACTTCAGCCTGTCAGGTCCTGGAATTGACGTCAGACACCCGCCCTGCAAACGCTTGGACACGCCTGTGTTTTTTCAAACACTCCCAGAAAACGGTCAGTTGACACCTATAAACGCCCTCTTCCTGTCAGTCTCCTTGCGATTGGCCGTGCGAATGGATTCTTCGTAAAATCCATCGCTCAGCAACTATCCGCTTTGTACCTGTACGACGCGTCTGCACATTACGGTGCATACGCATGGCAGCGTGCGAACAGGTCGGAATGACCCTCTAATTCAGGTTGGATTACAATATGCGATCCAACTGCAATTTTTGAGAAAAATATGCGGGCTTCAGAAAATGCGATCACGTCTGCCTGTCGGGCAACGTTCCGTTTCCAGGGAGAAGACAGAGCGTTGCGGGGGTGGAGGCAGCCGAACGGTGGGCAAAGGCATGTCATCAGGGGCGTGATCACGGCGGCGACATCACATGCAGCCGCCGCGATCAGGAAGATGGTGGCGAGTCTCCTGCGGCCGCAGATAAGCTGCGCTGGCAGGAGGCTTCCACAATTTCTGCTAACAAGCAGAAATTGTGAACACTTTGCAATTTCTGCTTGTTGAAGTGGAGGAGGCTCCGGTCAGCATGCTGGGCGGCCTTGCCCAGTAAAGGATGGCCCCCAGCATGTAATCCAAAGGCTAGCAAATTCTGCTAATTAGGCCCTAAATCTATTTAATATGACCTCTAATATACTTCTATACTGTTATCCTATGTTAGTTTGTCATTTTTGGGGGGTACAGGCTGATTTCCACATTTTCACCTACACTATACACAACAAGAATTTTCATGCAATTCCTGTTTTCGCAATTCTTTTAATTCGCACCTATTCAATTCTAAAGTCGCGAAAACTGGATTTGTACCGTGAAAAGTGTAGGTGAAAATGGGGAAATCAGCCTGTACTCCAAAAAATGCCAAACTAACATAGGATAATAGTGTAGAGGTGTATTAGAGGTCATCTTAAATTGAATCAAATGGCTTTAACATGCATTTTTTTAATTAAAAAATAAAATAATAAAAGCAGGTTTTTTTCAGCAAAATAAGTGCTCTCATTAAATTCCGGGTACATAAAAATGGGTATAAGTTTATATTTGGGTCATTTAAGAAGACTTAAAAAAAAGTGAAAAAGACTGGCTACTCCCACCTGCAAGCCTAAAAACATTTGTCCCACGCATAAAGCACCCCAATATACTTTTCCCATACCTTGAACCCCGAATTCCGTCCCTGTACACTTTTTGACCCCAAAAATTACATGTCATTATTGGCCAGCTAAAAATTATTTTAAAACATCAAAAGTGCCTACTAAGTCATTAGGGAGTGAGGGGTGTCCCATGGGTTTCTGAACCATACCTGCAGAGGCGGATTGGCCATAGGGCCCACAGGAAAGATTCCCAGTGGGCCGACGCACCCGTGGGGCCTGTTTTGTTTGAGGACATGTGGTCCTTTTTATAGACATAATGAATAAGATGCAAAATAATTTGCATATATGAAAATGACTTTGCCACTTAGCCTGTGATTGCAGATGATCTAGTGTATGCTCTGTCTGCCTGCTTGGCTGACATATAAGAGTGAGTGAATAGTGATTGGGATACAGTTGGTGTAATAAGCCAGAAAATATATCTTTCTAAAGAATGATATAGTTTCCTAAATTCTGAAGGTGTATCATATAATGTGCTCATAACATTTAATTGTATTTCTTTTTAACTTCCCCCTTGATGCTGGACATGCCCAATATCTGGAAAGTCTTGGGGGGAGGGTGCTCCTGCCATGGCCCATGGCTAGAACTTACACCTCTGGTGCTGCCCATGTGGGGCCACTAGTACAAATTTTCCAGGGCCGCTTTTTGTTCCCAATCTGCCCCCGCATACCTCTCAACATGACCCTCTTCAGGAGGCACACAATGCTCTACTCCTGGACTTCCCTCTTAATTTATGATTGCTGTCACCTGTGCTGAATTACCTTTCTTATCCATTAACCTGTTCAAAACAAGTGCTGGCAATCATAAATTAAGGAAAAGTATAGAAGCAGAGCGGGTCATGTTGGGAGGTATGTCTAAACCGAATCCTGATATTTTTACCTTAAAATAGAGATTTTTCCCCAACTTTGCACATGCTCAGAGTAGGTGAAGTTTAATTCACGGTAAAATTATTGACAATAATTATTGCGTCTAATTGAATATGGGTAGTTCATAATTTGCAGTAAAATCACAGTTTTTTGCACAAAAAATGGGTTATTGCAGCCAACAGATGGGGTGATTCAGACCTGATCGCACGCAGGCGTTTTTTTGCAGTGCTGCAGTCAGGTGGTTGCCGCCTAGAGGGGGAGGGGGTAATTGCTGTGCAGAGGTGCGAATGCATGTGCACAGAGCTGCACAAACAAAAATTTGTGCAGTCTCTGCACAGCTCAGGACTTACTCAGCCGCTGTGATGATCTGGCCTGGAGCTGACATCAGGAACCCTCCCTTGAAACGGCTGGACACGCCTGCGTTCTCCCGGACACTCCTTAAAAATGATTAGTTGACACCCACAAATGGCCTCTTCCTGTTAATCTTCTTGCGATCACCGGAGCGATTGCTTTCTTCTTTAGATCAGTCGCTGTCTGGAAATCGCCGTCACTGGTGGCCAATGCGCCTGCACATTGCGGAGCATACACATGCGCAGTTCAGACCCGATCACACCGCTGCAAAAAAAGCTAGCATGAGATCGGGTCTGAATGACCCCCTGAATACTCTCCTACATGTATTTAAAAATCTGCACATATACATAGAAATATACAAATGAAAAATCTCCTCTGGTGGGCAAAATTATGTCTATGTCTTATGTCTAGGGGCAACAGCAAAACAGCAGATGTTTACCGCAGAAGAAGATGGTATAATACACTCTAAAGCTCGCAGGCCTCCTCTTTTTATCTCAAACCAACATACAGTCTCACAGGGTGGTAGTCCCACCCTGAGTCTTTTTAACCAATCAAATTGTCTCACAAAAATATAAATAAATACGAGTTACATTTTAAAAGAGTCAAGAATTGGATAAAGCAATGTTCTGCTCCTTTTCATATATGAACCAAACCAGTGTGCTTTCCCAAACACAATCTGATTAACATGTTCCTGTCTCTTTTACAAATGTAAATATAACTTGATTTTCAATTGCATTCATCCTCTCACCTATAGACAAAGTTCTTGTAATTTAAACATAAATATTTATCCTACATAATGCAGCCTAGGAAATGTTAGATCAAACTATTGTTAAACGAAACCCACTGGTTCCCCAAACACAATCTGATTAACATGTTCCTGTCTCTTTCACATCTCCATGCAAACCCAGTTTTGGCTTATCACACAATAGGAGATGTTGAAAGCACCCACAGGCTGCTCTCCAGACCTTAGTTTGTATTTCAAAGAAAATGTTTGGCCACCAAAAGGTCTGCTAATCGACAAGTACTTTGTCCATGCAGTCTATAACCGTGCAGTCCATAATTCTCCAAGTGCGCACAGCACAGCAATGTAACTTTTTAAGACACATTATTAAACATACATTTAGTCATGTATAGTGCATGGTGCTTTAAAATGGTGGCACTGGGCATGGAGGGTTAACTGGCACTGGGCACGGAGGGCCTTAGGTGCCACGGCGGCCATTACCTATGTGGCTGACGGGATCTCCGGCCACAGTATACTTTAAGGTTCAGTTTAAACAAAAAAGGGACATGAAAACTCATCTACCTTAGGTTGATAATGTTGGTTGAACCCACTTTTTTTTGCACCAAAACAATTATTAAGTATGAAGTAAATGAATGTATAATGAACTCTCGGAACCAGGCAGGATTGATAAAACATTTTTTACTGGAATCTCCATATATCGATTGACAAAGGGTTAAAATTTCAAAGTGATACGTGGATTATGCACTGAGATGTGAATTTTTTTACAGATACACCTCAGAAAAAATGGAGCATCAGTAGTGGCATCTCCCAGCAATTATTTTTTAATTTTGAACTCCTATATCTCGAAAACTGTGAGGCCCAGAGAATAAAAATGTGATATGGGTTAGTAGTTACGCGGTAGTATCAAGTGTACAAACTATCATGAAAATCCTGGTCGGTGGGTGTCATGCCTTGGTGAACTGGCATGGAATGACCCTGTGCTGTTTGGGGTAATTTCACAAAGATAAAGTTCAGTAAAGGAGTGTCGATGCAGATGCAGCCTGTGTAGATTTTTATGTAAGCGTAAATGTGCATGTTTTAGGATGTAACATGGAAGCATAGAATTTGACGGCAGATAAGAACCACTTGGCCCATCTAGTCTGCCTTAAAGTACACGCACACATTTATACACTAGGGTTTATTTTTGCCGGGAAGCCAATTAACCTACCAGAATATTTTTGGAATATGTGAGGAAACCGGAATACCTGGAGCAAACCAACACAAGCCCAGGAAAAATATAGAAACTCCACACATTTCTGAGGATCTGCATGATAGGTCAACAGTAAATAGGTCTACAGTCAATAGGTTGATTGCATATGGTCGAAATGCATTAGGTCAGCAGGTACAAAAGGCCAACGTGGCTAAAAGGTCGACATTGCTTAAGGTCAACAGGTACAAAAGGTCAACAGGTTCAAATGTTTGACATGACAATGGTCGACACACGTGGTTGACAAGTTTTTTGGGATTTTTTCATTTTTCAACCTTTTTATCATATATCATCCATATGGACTACAATTGGGAATAATTGGTAACCTTGTCTGGATTTCTCACCACATGAGGGGATGCAGTACATTAATTGAAGTCACATGCGGTTTCATATAGAAAATGACCCGCCCCCCAAAAAAACAATTGTGTCAAACTTTTTTTGTGTCAACCATTTCCATGTCGAGTTTTTGACTCTGTCCACTTTTGTACCTGTCAACCTCTTGTACTGTCTACGATTTACATGTCGACCAATTGTAATTTGTCAACCTTTTGACCATGTCGATCTGTTGCATGTCAACCATATGGAGTTGACCTATTGATTGTCAACCAAATGAGCCACACCTACAGTTAGGGCCATCGTGGAAATAAAACCGATGACCTCAGTACTGTGAGGCAATAATGCTAAACATTACACCATGTACAGTATAATTTGCACCTAGTATAGGGCTGGAGCAAGGTATGCTGATAATGATAGCTAATTTCAATCTATGCATATGGATAGGAGTGGATGCACTGCAAGAGGCATAGAACTATGCTTTCTGTGTACGCAATGCAAGAGCACATATCCCTGATTTCTCTTCCACTAATCCCCTTTTCTCTGACGTCCAAGTGGATGCTGGGAACTCCGAAAGGACCATGGGGAATAGCGGCTCCGCAGGAGACTGGGCACAACTAAAGAAAGCTTTTAGGTCACCTGGTGTGCACTGGCTCCTCCCACTATGACCCTCCTCCAAGCCTCAGTTAGATTTTGTGCCCGGCCGAGGTTTGATGCACACTAGGGGCTCTCCTGAGCTTCTAGAAAGAAAGTATATATATATATAATTAGGTTTTTTATTTTACAGTGAGACCTGCTGGCAACAGGCTCACTGCAGCGAGGGACTAAGGGGAGAAGAAGCGAACCTACCTGCTTGCAGCTAGCTTGGGCTTCTTAGGCTACTGGACACCATTAGCTCCAGAGGGATCGACCGCATGGAACTGGCCTTGGTGTTCGGTCCCGGAGCCGCGCCGCCATCCCTCTTACAGAGCCAGAAGCAAGAAGAGGTCCGGAAAATCGGCGGCAGAAGACATCAGTCTTCACCAAGGTAGCGCACAGCACTGCAGCTGTGCGCCATTGCTCCTCATGCACACTTCACACTCCGGTCACTGAGGGTGCAGGGCGCTGGGGGGGGGGGGCGCCCTGAGCAGCAATAAAAACACCTTGGCTGGCATATATATCACAATATATAGCCCCAGAGGCTATATATGTGATAAATACCCCTGCCAGAATCCATAAAAAAGCGGGAGAAAAGTCAGTGAAAAAGGGGCGGAGCTATCTCTCTCAGCACACTGGCGCCATTTTCTCTTCACAGTGCAACTGGAAGACAGCTCCCCAGGCTCTCCCCTGTAGTTTTCAGGCTCAAAGGGTTAAAAAGAGAGGGGGGGCACTAAATTTAGGCGCAATATTGTATATACAAGCAGCTATTGGGAAAAATTCACTCAATATAGTGTTAATCCCTAAATTATATAGCGCTCTGGTGTGTGCTGGCATAGTCTCTCTCTGTCTCCCCAAAGGGCTGTGTGGGGTCCTGTCCTCAGTCAGAGCATTCCCTGTGTGTGTGCGGTGTGTCGGTACGGCTGTGTCGACACGTTTGATGAGGAGGCTTATGTGATGGCAGAGCAGATGCCGATAAATGTGATGTCGCCCCCTGTGGGGCCGACACCAGAGTGGATGGATAGGTGGAAGGTATACCTTACATAAAAGGCTGAATGACGTAACAGCTATGGGACAGCCGGCTTCTCAGCCCGCGCCTGAGCCCCTGATGGCGTCTCAAAGGCCACCAGGGGCTCAAAAACGCCCGCTCCCTCAGATGGCAGACACAGATGTCGACACGGAGTCTGACTCCAGTGTCGACGAGGTTGAGACATATACACAATCCACTAGGAACATCCGTTACATGATCCCGGCAATAAAAAATGTGTTACACATTTCTGACATTAACCCAAGTACCACTAAAAAAGGGTTTTATGTTTGGGGAGAAAAAGCAGGCAGTGTTTTGTTCCCCCATCAAATGAGTGAATGAAGTGTGAAAAAGCGTGGGTTCCCCCGATAAGAAACTGGTAATTTCTAAAAAGTTACTGATGGCGTACCCTTTCCCGCCAGAGGATAAGTTACGCTGGGAGATATCCCCTAGGGTGGATAAGGCGCTCACACGTTTGTCAAAAAAGGTGGCACTGCCGTCTTAGGATACGGCCACTTTGAAGGTACCTGCTGATAAAAAGCAGGAAGCTATCCTGAAGTCTGTATTTACACACTCAGGTACTAGACTGAGACCTGCAGATAGTGCTGCTGCAGCGTGGTCTGTAACCCTGTCAAACAGGGATACTATTTTGCGAACATAAGACGTCGTCTTATATATGAGGGATGCACAGAGGGATATTTTGCCGGCTGGCATCCAGAATTAATGCAATGTCAATTCGGTCAGGAGGTTATTAGAGACCCGACACTGGACAGGTGATGCTGACTTTAAAAGGCACATAGAGCCTTATAAGGGTGAGGAATTGTTTGGGGATGGTCTCTGGGACCTCGTATCCACAGCAACAGCTGGGAAGAAATTTTTTTTACCTCAGGTTTCCTCACAGCCTCAGAAAGCACTGTATTATCAGGTACAGTCCTTTCGGCTTCAGAAATGCAAGCGTGTAAAACGAGGGAAGAGGGAAAAAGCTGCACCAGTCAGCCAGTTCCCAGAATCAAAATTCTTCCCCCGCTTCCTCTGATTCCACCGCATGACGGGGGGGCTCCACAGGCGTAGCCAGGTACTGTGGGGGGCCGCCTCAAAAATTTCAGCGATCAGTGGGCTCGCTCACAGGTGGATCCCTTGATCCTTCAAGTAGTATCTCAGGGGTACAAGCTGGAATTCGAGGCGTCTCCCCCCCGCCGTTTCCTCAAATCTGCCTTGCCGTCAACTCCCTCAGGCAGGGAGACTGTGCTAGAGGCAATTCACAAGCTGTATTCTACTTCAACAAGGATGGGGTTACTATTCCACACTGTTTGTGGTACCGAAACCGGACGGTTCGGTGAGACCCATTTTATATTTGAAATCCTTGAACACATACATAAAAAAATTCAAGTTCAAGATGGAATCGCTCAGGGCGATTATTGCAAGCCTGGAGGAGGGGGATTACATGGTATCCCTGGACATCAAGGAGGCTTACCTACATGTCCCCATTTACCATCCTCACCAGGAGTACCTCAGATTTGTGGTACAGGATTGCCATTACCAATTCCAAACACTGCCATTTGGACTGTCCACAGCACCGAGGGTCTTTACCAAGGTAATGGCAGAAATGATTATACTCCTTCGAGAAAGGAAGTTTTAATTATCCCGTACTTGGACGATCTCCTTATAAAGGCGAGGTCCAAGGAGCAGTTGTTGGTCGGAGTAGCACTATCTCGGGAAGTGCTACAACAGCACGGATGGATTCTATACATTCCAAAGTCACAGCTGGTTCCTACCACACGCCTACTGTTCCTGGGGATGGTTCTGGACACAGAACAGAAAAACGTGTTTCTCCCGCAGGAGAAAGCCAAGGAGCTGTCATCTCTAGTCAGAGACCTCCTGAAACCAAAACAGGTATCGGTGCATCACTGCACACGAGTCCTGGGAAAAATGGTAGCTTCTTACGAAGCAAAATTCCATTCGGCAGGTTCCATGCAAGAATCTTTCAGTGGGACCTCTTGGACAAGTGGTCGGGATCGCATCTTCAGATGCATCGGCTGATAACCCTGTCTCCAAGGACCAGGGTATCTCTACTGTGGTGGCTGCAGAGTGCTCATCTTCAAGAGGGCCGCAGATTCGGCATACAGGACTGGGTCCTGGTAACCACGGATGCCAGCCTTCGAGGCTGGGGGGCAGTCACACAGGGAAGAAATTTCCAAGGACTTTGGTCAAGTCAGGAGTCGTCCCTACACATATATATTCTGGAACTGAGGGCCATTTACAATGCCCTAAGTCTGGCAAGGCCTCTGCTTCAAAACCAGCCGGTACTGATCCAATCAGACAACATCACGGCAGTCGCACATGTAAACCGACAGGGCGGCACAAGAAGCAGGATGGCGATGGCAGAAGCCACAAGGATTCTCCGATGGGCGGAAAATCACGTCTTAGCACTGTCAGCAGTGTTCATTCCGGGAGTGGACAACTGGGAAGCAGACTTCCTCAGCGGACGCGACCTCCACCCGGGAGAGTGGGGACTTCATCCAGAAGTCTTCCAACTGTTGGTAAACCGTTGGGAAAGGCCACAGGTGGACATGATGGCGTCCCGCCTAAACAAAAAACTAGAGAGATATTGCGCCAGGTCAAGGGACCCTCAGGCGATAGCTGTGGACGCTCTAGTGACACCGTGGGTGTACCAGTCAGTTTATGTGTTCCCTCCTCTGCCTCTCATACCAAGGGTACTGAGAATAATAAGAAAACGAGGAGTAAGAACAATACTCGTGGTTCCGGATTCGCCAAGACGAGCGTGGTACCCGGAACTTCAAGAGATGATCTCAGAGGACCCATTGCCTCTGCCGCTCAGACAGGACCTGCTGCAGCTGGGGCCCTGTCTGTTCCAAGACTTACCGCGGCTGCGTTTGACGGCATGGCGGTTGAACGCCGGATCCTGAAGGAAAAGGGCATTCCGGAGGAAGTCATTCCTACGCTGATTAAAGCCAGGAAAGATGTAACTGCAAAGCATTATCACCGCATATGGCGGATGTATGTTGCTTGGTGTGAGGCCAAAAAGGCCCCAACAGAGGAATTTCAACTGGGTCGATTTCTGCATTTCCTACAAGCAGGAGTGACTATGGGCCTGAAATTAGGCTCCATTAAGGTACAGATCTCGGCTCTGTCGATTTTCTTCCAGAAAGAACTAGCTTCACTACCTGAAGTTCAGACGTTTATTAAGGGAGTGCTGCATATTCAGCCCCCTTTTGTGCCTCCAGTGGCACCTTGGGATCTCAACGTGGTGTTGAGTTTCTTAAAATCACATTGGTTTGAGCCACTTAAAACCGTGGATCTAAAATATCTCACGTGGAAAGTGGTCATGTTATTGGCCTTGGCTTCAGCCAGGCGTGTGTCAGAATTGGCGGCTTTGTCATGTAAAAGCCCTTATCTGATTTTCCATATGGATAGGGCAGAATTGAGGACTCGTCCCCAGTTTCTCCCTAAGGTGGTATCAGCTTTTCACTTGAACCAACCTATTGTGGTGCCTGCGGCTACTAGGGACTTGGAGGATTCCAAGTTGCTGGACGTAGTCAGGGCCTTGAAAATTTATGTTTCCAGGACGGCTAGAGTCAGGAAAACTGACTCGCTATTTATCCTGTAAGCACCCAACAAGCTGGGTGCTCCTGCTTCTAAGCAGACTATTGCTCGCTGGATTTGTAGCACAATTCAGCTAGCGCATTCTGCGGCTGGACTGCCACATCCTAAATCAGTAAAAGCCCATTCCACAAGAAGGTGGGCTCATCCTGGGCGGCTGCCCAAGGGGTCTCGGCTTTACAACTTTGCCGAGCTGCTACTTGGTCAGGGGCAAACACGTTTGCAAAATTCTACAAATTTGATACCCTGGCTGAGGAGGACCTTGAGTTCTCTCATTCGGTGCTGCAGAGTCATCCGCACTCTCCCGCCCGTTTGGGAGCTTTGGTATAATCCCCATGGTCCTTTCGGAGTTCCCAGCATCCACTAGGACGTCAGAGAAAATAAGATTTTACTCACCGGTAAATCTATTTCTCGTAGTCCGTAGTGGATGCTGGGCGCCCGTCCCAAGTGCGGTTTGTCTGCAATACTTGTACATAGTTATTGTTAACTAAAGGGTTATTGTTGAGCCATCTGTTGAGAGGCTCAGTTGTTTTCATACTGTTAAACTGGGTATGGTATCACGAGTTATACGGTGTGATTGGTGTGGCTGGTAAGAGTCTTACCCGGGATTCAAAATCCTTCCTTATTATGTCAGCTCGTCCGGGCACAGTGTCCTAACTGAGGCTTGGAGGAGGGTCATAGTGGGAGGAGCCAGTGCACACCAGGTGACCTAAAAGCTTTATTTAGTTGTGCCCAGTCTCCTGCGGAGCCGCTATTCCCCATGGTCCTTTCGGAGTTCCCAGCATCCACTACGGACGACGAGAAATAGATTTACCGGTGAGTAAAATCTTATTTATGTATAATGAAAGCAAAAGTAAATATGGCCTGAAACCACTAAACATCTCTTTTAATGCCTTAATGATAATTTATGCTGATGCCTTTCCCAAACCTAGGCTCCCATTGTTATAAATACTTAATTGCATGACATATGCCCTCATGTAAATTGCAACATCACATTGCTAAACAGACACATAACCAAATTCATTATAAATAAGGTTAAACTGTCATACAGCCTTTGACCATTTGTGCTCCATACATGCGCTATTTTAAATGGCTAACCTGGAAGCCATAACATGGTCAGATTTGTCAGTATTCTGGTAGTGTATGTGAATGATGGCATATGTCACTGTAATCTGGGGAAACTTGGGGTTTTACTTTATGAAACCAGCAGCAAAGCTTTATGTGGGTTTAATACTAGGGGGCCAATTCATCATCACTTAAGTGCTTATTACACATGATGAAACACTAATTTCTGTATGTTTTATGTACTGGGCCATTCATTACTAGAAGTCCGATAGGGCTACCTGATATTAATGTCTGAAAATGTATAGTTTTTGGAGTTCGCCTGTGAGGAAAAAACGCTACCTACAGATGTCATTTGTTCCCGGAGCCCCGCTCCATTCTATGGAAAGGAGGTCTGGAGTTTCAAAGAGGGATCCAAGTGGATCTCTCTGCCACCTCCTGTGTGTCCAGTGGCTGTGTGCATGTGTGACTTCAGATCACAAATGTGCAACCTCAGGTCACACAAGTCGACAATGGGGGTGGTAAGTTTCAATGGTGAATTGCTCCGGTGATAGGTGTCCCCTGCCACAACTTACACTGAGTTGGATACTTATTCATTGATGCTTCTGGGCCCTATGTCTTTATTTTTTTATTTGATACCTTTAAACATATTTAACAATTATATTAACAATTTTATAGTTATAAATGAGTCAGAAATATGAAGAAAATTTGTATTTCAGCTTTCCTAAAAAATAAAAGGTATCTGTGATTTGTTTTCACTTGTCATTTATATATATTTTTTTCTTCCCCATTTAGGCCACTGATATATGTGATCCGAATCCAGTGATGATGCTAATGCTGTGCGTGTTTTTGCATGAAAACTTACCTCTTTATGTGCCTAAAAAAACAATTACATTCAGTGGGTCACTTCACCAAACTGTTTCACGCCAGGTGATTATGTTTACTGCATCCAATAAGTAGTAGTACTGTATATAGCAGTTTATTAATTATTTTACTGATATTGTAAAGAAGCAGAAGCTTTTAACTCTAGGAACAAGGAATATTGCTAGATTCCATGAAAATAAAAATAAAATAACCATGTGGTTCTTCATTTGGTGTTTTCAAAAATACTAATTTATATAGTGTACAAATTGTACCTTTCTTTGTGAAACATTTCTGTTTCAGTGGTGGAACTACCACCAGTGCAAGCGGTGCCTTGCACTAGGGCCCGCCACTGTGAAGGGGCCCAAAGGCAGCGGGATGTAATGAGTCAAACTGACTCATTACATGCCGCCTGCCACTGTGTGCTGCGGTCCCCCAAGAGGAGAGGAGGAGAGCACAGGGATGCAGCCACAGGGAGAAGGAGGAGGAGGGAGGGGGACTCGGGAGCCTCAGCAGCACAATGTAATTGCTGGAGGCACCGCTGCAGCTGTCCCTCTCCTTCCACATAGGCTGGCCGTCGCCGCTGTGTATGCTGGGATGGGCTTCCCTCATCACAGCAGCGGCCAGCCTATGTGGAAGGAGAGGGACAGCTGCAGTGGCGCCTCCACCAATTACATTACGCTGCTGTGGCTCCCTTCTCCTCCTCCTCCCTCCTCCTCCTTCTCCCCTGCCCGGGATCTGCCACAAGCTGCACCAAGGAGCCTGACTGTCTGAGCCAGTGGAGACAGTAACACCCTTTCTTTCTTTCTTTCTTTCTTTCTTTCTTTCTTTCTTTCTTTCTTTCCTTCTTTCCTTCCCGTAATGTGTGAAAAGGGGACGCTGTCTGCCGTAATGTGTAAAAAGGGGACGCGGACTGCCGTAAAAGTGTAAAAGGGGGACTGTCTGCCATATTGTGTAAAAAAGGGGGACTGTCTGCCGTAATGTGTAAAAAGGGGACTCAGTCTGCCGTAATATGTAAAAAAGGGGACGCTGTCTGCCATAAAAGTGTAAAAAGGGGACTGTCTGCAGTAATGTGTAAAAAAGGGGGACTGTCTGCCATAATGTGTAAAAAGGGGACACTGTCTTCCGTAATGTGTAAAAAGGGGACGCTGTCTGCCATAATGTGTAAAAGGTGGACTCTGTCTGCCGTAATGTGTAAAAAAGGGGACGCTGTCTGCCGTAATGTGTAAAAAAGGGGACGCTGTCTGCCGTAAAAGTGTAAAAAGGGGACACTGTCTTCTGTAATGTGTAAAAAAGGGGACGCTGTCTGCCGTAATGTGTAAAAAAGGGGACGCTGTCTGCCGTAAAAGTGTAAAAAGGGGACACTGTCTTCCGTAATGTGTAAAAGGTGGACTCTGTCTGCCGTAATGTGTAAAAAAGGGGACACTGTCTGCCGTAATGTGTAAAAAAGGGGACGCTGTCTGCCGTAATGTGTAAAAATGGGACGCTGTCTGCCGTAATGTGTAAAAAGGGGGACTGTCTGCCGTAATGTGTAAAAAGGGGACTCTGCCGTAATGTGTAAAAAGGGGATGCTGTCTGCGGTAATGTGTAAAAGGTGGGACGCTGTCTGCCGTAATGTGTAAAAGGTGGACTCTGTCTGCCATAATGTGTAAAAAGGGGACGCTGTCTGCCGTAATGTGTAAAATGGGGGACTGTCTGCCGTAATGTGTAAAAAAGGGGACTCTGCCGTAATGTCTAAAAAGGCGATGCTGTCTGCTGCAATGTGTAAAAGGTGGACTCTGTCTGCCGTAATGTGTAAAAAGGGGACGCTGTCTGCCGTAATGTGTAAAAAGGGATCTACCTGGTGTAGTGGTGCTACTGTGCGAAGTAATTTGAATAATGGACACTACTGTGCACCGTAATATGAATTGGTATTATTTTGTGGCCACACCCCTTCCCCATGAAGCCATGCCCTTATATATTTTTGCGCGCATCTACGGAATGACCACCATAGTGTCTCTTACCTGGAACACATTTGCATTTAAACACTCAAGCTTGTTCCTGAGGAAAGGGTCAACTGATTTCTGAGTAAGAACCCCCTTTCTTAATAAAGTTTGAACAATTTAATATTTTTCATTTGACTCAATTAACTTCAGTTTCACATTGCTATGATTGATTGTTATGTTCCGTATTGCTGGCATTCAGTCACAATTTGTCAGTACAGTACCTATACACAACTGCAGATCAATAGTCTGACCTTTGTAATTTTATGTTGCCGTAATAGGTCCGTCTGAAAAATCCAAGCAGCAAGCCACTAGTGTACAATGCTATAATTGTAGGTCAAGAGTCAGCTGATTTCTCATTGTCTAAAGGAAACACAATAACGATTGCCCCAAAGTAAGTAACCTTTTCCATGGTCTTTATTGGAAGTGACAGCTCAGACAGCTCACTTACAGAAAATACAATTGTTGTATATTAATTATGTATAATAAACATGTATTATTACCAGTAGATATATAGAGGTTTACGTCACTTACACATATTAAGTATGGTAATTTCACTGGGCTTTATTTTGCTTTTGAATTTCTACAAATTTACCAGTGAATATCTTTCTCTTGAGGTCATTACAGTCACACACACACAAAAAATGCTTATCTTTAGTATCTCAAAAAGAAGAAAATCTGTCTATCTATCTATCTATCTATCTATCTATCTATCTATCTATCTATCTATCTATCTATCTATCTATCTGTCTATCTGTCTATCTGTCTATAACTGTATCTAGTGTTATTTCAACTTTTTTATACCACCACTGGCCAGAATCATGCTAGGTAAACAATGCCCTTGCTAAATTACCCCTCCCATTACATCATCCTGTGGAAATTATCCTGACAGGGAGTGAAATCAAGGAATTGGTACAGACCACCCCCTGCCCTGACCTGGTTTGTGCATAAGGAAAGAGCACTAAAGACATTAGTTTCATCTCCAGAACAATGCAGTCAATGGTCAGCAATCATATTTCGACACAATGTCAACAGTTGTGTTGACACTGTTAAAATGTCAACATGCAACACATCAGCATTCTCAGAATATTGAGAGGGGAAATGTTGACATGGTCAGAATATCAACATTAGTGTTATGCTGCAGGCAAGAGAGTTAGGGATAGGCTGTGGGGGACTAGGGGTAGACATTAGAGGGAGAGTTAAGGTTAAGGATTAGGGTCAGGGATATAGAGATAGGGGAGAAATGCTTGCCAAAATGCTGACGGATTGGCTGGCTGACCCAGAAGTTACTCGGTAGGCTCCACTGCAGCCAACATTCTGGCAGGTCGACATTTCATCGTTGTCTATATTATGAATGTTGACATAGTCAACATCAATATTATGACCATATCAACATGATGAATGTCAGCATTATGGCTGTTGACATATCATACCCAACCTGCATCAATTTTCTACATTTATGCTACTTCTCTGCCTCATAAAACTGATGCCAAATGTTCTATGCTGAATCTTCCCCATAAACCTCTATCTAACAAGGACAACTGGCTTTTCTGACAATTTGAATCCTTGCGCCATCATTAGGTTTTATATAGAAATACAGGAGAGTGGTATATTAGGTGGACATTGAGAATGTTGACAATATTACTGTATGTCAATATGGTTTGAATGTTGATAATGAGGATGTCAGCATGCTTGGTACATTATGTTGACATTTAACATGTTCACATTCACCATGTCAACACTGACATAATGCCGACATGCCAAAAAGTCAACACTGTGAATGGCAATAACTGTATTTTAAGGTAAATTTAACTTTAAGCCTAATCCTACCCGAATTGCAGTCTAACCCTAACCTAACCTTAAACCTGGAATAATGAGTTTGTGCTTGAGCATTGCACATTGTTAGTATTGCATTGTGGGTGTGAGCTGGAGAACACCAATTATGTAGTACAAATGGTAAAGTACCTGTATATAGATGACTCCCCTAAAGAAAGTGATTTAGCATTATTGACAGGGCACCAAAAATACATTTGAAGGGCTTATTAGGAAAAATGAGGATTGCGTTGCTCTCTGAGGTTTATTTTCTAAAACGGTTTGAAAAAGTTCAGTATTACATGCACTATAGGCAATTGTGGGTGTTATAGGGTAGGTGAGGTTATACTTTTTTAGATAGTGTTATTGGGGTGTATACTACTACTGCATGGAGTACCTTCTGTACATACCTGGTCCTGTGCCTTCGTTTTACAGCCTATTCTAATAGGTACAGATGGGTCCTCCGTTATCTTGACTGTTTCTGCGCCTAGATGGAGGTTTAGTCATGCCTAGGTGATAGCTTAGGTTACTGAGTTTAATCACAGACAGGCACGTTGAGGCGATACTAGATACTCAGCATGCAATACACATCACCACTGGGTGACTAATGCTCCACTAATCCAGTACTTTAGATCGAATAGTGGCGGATTGATCTACAGCTCTGGCAAATGGTCAGTGACGACTATAATGTTAATAGATGGTGACCAATGGTCAGACGGAGAGAGTTTAAAAAATAAATAAGTAGTTTATACAGACACAAATGAACATGTTAAAACACTTGTGTATGCAGACGCAAGATTGTGTATGCAGACGCAACTAATGTGTGAAAGGAAGTATGTACAGTGCATAAATACTGTGCTTTTGAAATACATGTACAGATGTATCCACCGTTATTTTGAGTAGTTTTCTGTGCCTAGTCACAACATGATTTATTAGCATAAACCCTTCAGCTATTGTTCTCAACTGCAATACAATACAGAGAACAATACAGCAGGGGATTAAGTAATTACAGCAGGGGATTAAATCTGACTGGCCATTCACAGTTAATCCTATTAACCATCAAGGTAAATGTGGATACATCTGTATGAGCGTCCGAGTCCCCTAAGGCATAAACCAACACCAATGGGAAGGGATCGCTCTTTGCAGTACTTTTACACATGAACTTGTGAATCTCTCATGAAGCGTCGTGGGCTAGCGATGAAGGCTCCCACCTCCCACACTGAGAGTCCCGGGTTCGAGTCCCAAAGTGCCAACCATTTTTTCTTTTTTATGTGTTCCCGTGACATTCACTTTATTATAATTTTTTTTTGTTATACATTCAATGGAAGGGTGCACACAGGTTTCACATAAATCAGAGTAAATCTGCAGGAGCAATTCATTCCGCTATATACAAATGCACAGCGGTAATGAGTATAAATTAGTGTATTCTGACGCACCTAACTGAGCAACACAGTACTGTAGATCATTGGCATTTGTGTATTGTACCTGACCTGATCTCCCTCCCTGTCTACTGCATGACCTGTGCAGGCTCCCAGGGGGGAAAAGGGCGATGGGGGTAGTGGGAGGCGGTGGAAAATACTGTGCTTTTGAAATACAAGTATGAGCGTCCAAGTCCCCTTAGGCATTTTGGTGCTCCTACCCCCTATATTTTAAATAGGAACAGTGTGCACATTCAGTGCCAGCCCAAAATGGTGCATGTTCTTGCTGGGAAGGGGCATGGCAACACAATAATTCCCCCAGTTGAAATTACACAGCACAGTACTGCAACTTTATTCACATTATATCATGCAATAGTGTCTTTTATTCTCGTTACATCACATGGTAGTACCACATTACCCCTCACAGTAGTGCCCCTTATTCACATTACACCACACCATATTGCTCTTTATTCACATTAGACCATGCAGTAGTGCTCTTTCTTTACGTTACGCCACAAAGTACTGTAGTACACCTTATACACATAATGCCACACATTAGTAATGCATTTCATATTTCAATTTTCATATTTCATTTCATAGAGCCACAGTCACACACAGAATATAGGCATGCTGCATATAATTTTAATCAGCAGAAGCTGCTTGTGCCCCTTTTGACTAGTTTGCCTAGGCCTAGGGCCGGCTCTGTATATTACAATAGAAAAAATAATAGTGTCAGGGAAAAAAACACCTCATGACAGATACTGTACACAGGCTCATGTCTAAATGTACAGTAAGCAGTGATCCTTTGCCATTGGTTTTAGATTAAGCGCTAATGGCTAGGGGACTTGGATGCTCACGTACTGTACTGTATCCCAGACTTCAATAGACCACACTGTTGCTTGAACTCCTTGTTTTGTATTTGTATACTGTGCACTATACAGTATTTATTAATTGATCATTCTACGGTACCTCATTGCCCCTGTGTACTGTTATTTTAGCTAGGGGATTGTGATGCTCCCTCTGCATTAGCCTATAGCCTGCAAAACTTATGCCGTCGCTTATTCCATATCCGAGCGATGCCATGAGGTGAGGGTTCATGGGTGGTGGTCATTTTGTCAGTTTGCTATGCGATCGAGTCCGCTGTACCATAATGTGCATAGAGCTCGCTTATGCCTATTGCCCCTGTGTATTTTAGCTAGGGGATTGTGTCGCTTCTTCAGCATTGCCCCGTGGCCTGTAAAACTTATGCTGTCGCTCACTCCATAGCCGAGTGCTTCCACACGGTGGGGGTTCACATGCCCCAGGCATTTTGTCAGTTTGCAATGCGATCAAGTCCGGTGTACTGTAATGTGCATAGAGCTCGCTTATCCTTATCGCCCCTGTTTATTTTAGCTAGGGGATTGTGACGCTCCTTCAGCATTGCCCCGTAGCCTGCAAAATGTGTGCTGTTACTTGCTCCGTAGCCGAGTGCCTCCATGGGACAAGGAGTCACAGGTGGTAGCCATTTCAATTGAGGCTGCCTTGCTACAGAATTGTATGTGTACCATACGGTGCATAGAACCTTAAGAGTAGAAATGCTCCTGGAAGTGGAAGAAACTAACATGCATTCGTACTTTAGGAATCGAACCCGGGACTCTAAGTATAGAAAGCGGAACACTTCACCACTAGGACACTTCGCCGCCGGCAGATGAATAAATCCATTGGTTTTGATTATGCCGTAATGGCTACAGGATTAGGATGCTAGCATACAATATCCCTAACATCAATAGGCAACAATGTGCATGTACTGTACAGTAACACGTCTTTTTGCGTCTGTGTACACTACTGGTTTTATGTTGAGTTATCTGACTTGGACGCTCACATATTTCTTAAGTACTGTAAATGGACCATACTGTGGCTTTATCACGTTTGTTTGCATCTGCATGTACTGTACTACAGTATTTGCATCTGTACTGTTATATACTGAAAAAATGTAGCGTAATGAGACGCACTAGTAAAGTAGTTTGTACTATGTACTTCAGTATTGTATTTTACAGGAGACCACACACATGCACAGTGGTGATTGTAAAAAGCAACAACTGGTGGATGATCGCAGGTATTACACGTAAAGATAACGTCAAACGCTCTGTACGCCTCTGTGCGATTAGGCGCGCCTCTCTGTGAACAGGCGCGCCTCCCTGCACCCTGTTACGCTGCGTATGCCCAATCATGACTAACGCCTCAGCCAGTCAAGATAACAGAGGACCCATCTGTATTCTGTGCCACACACCCTGAGTCTTGGTACACCTGTGGCTGAGTTGTATTCTTGATCTTCTCATACTGGAGTGTGGAGGTAGGGATGTAGGGATGCCTCATCGACACAAAGAAAAGAAGATCTCAGTTGTGGGTGCACTGGAACACCAATAAAAAGTTCAATCTTTATTGGTATACATTAAAACATTTTCTGCATAATGTGAAATAAGGTGAAATTTACTAAACAAAAAAAATTAATAAAGGGTGAAATTATAATAAAAGGTATATTAAAATAGAATTAAATAGTCAAAGCTACTATAATACACTGTGGTAGAGAGTGTATTATAGTAACTGACTATTTAATTCTATTTTAATATACCTTTTATTATAATTTCACCTTTTATTATTTTTTCTGTTTTGTAAATTTCACCTTATTCACATTATGCAATTTTTTTAATGTATACCTATAAAGATTGAACATTTTATTGTTTTCCCAGAGCACCCACGATTGAGCTCTTCTTTTCTTTGTGTCAATGATTCTCCTTGTGAGTAGTGGGTTAGCACCTCAAAGCAAATAGCCATTGTATAGCTTATATTACTAAATGCTTAATTCTGAGAGGGGATAAACCATCTGAGTACCTACCAATAAAACTGGTGCGGGATATCTTTTGGTGTCTTTATATGTAGGGATGCCTGTTGTACCACAAAGGGTCTGTTGGTCAAACCTGTTTTGCAGCTTGCTCTTTGGTGTGCCGGCTGAGCTGCTGGCTGCTGACCTCCTCTATGACCCTGGGTGCCGGGCGGCTGGGTAGCCATGAGTGATCTCACCGGGCTTGTAATTTATATCCCTTTCACATCGCACAAATAACCTGGTATATTGCTGGGATGATGCGGGTTGATGTGCGGTGTTATAGGGTGTTATTCCCGGGTCTGGTGCGGTGTGAACGGGTTACACAGGTCAATGCGATCCAGGACCCATTTACACTATGTAGGAGATGATGTGGAGATGATCTCATCTCCAAGTGCCACCTTCGCTCCGATGATGCCAACGCCGCCTCCTCCCCCACCCCGATAGCAACCAGTCCCAACATATTGTCGGGTCGCGTTGCCAGTTTGAAAGGGGTCTCTATCAGGTCGCACCTGGGAAGGACCCATGTACAATTCCTGGGTGTGACCAGCTTTTGCGGTGTGAAAGGGGTATTAATTTGAATGCACTCAATTTCTCAAACATGACTGTTTAAAGGTTATATTTCACCTCTTCTGACATTATAGTTTTGATGTGAAATTTCTCTTAACAGTATCAGCACTATTTAAGGAACATATTACATAGTACATAAGTGTATTTATGTTAAATTTGAATTTGAAGTAGTGACATTATGTCTATGTGACCTAAGGGGGTAGGTTAAGGGGATAATCACCTACTTTAGGGAAGGATACTATGGTGGGGTCCTGATTATTAAGATGGACCTCAAGAGAGTGAAGCTGTTGTAAGGAGTATAAGTTAAAGGGTTTATTTGCTAAATATTTATATTCAATATTCAATATGTGGGAGGGAACGATATTGCTCACACAGGCACAGCCCGTTTATTGTGTTCCACAGGCAGCAGCCAGCAGGGGTCCCCAGAAACAACCCTGATTACCAGATAGGCCTTTTGGGAGCTGCATCGTTGTGTGACCATAAACTGGTTTATATGTGGGCAATGATGATATTTTCTTCAGATGCCTCTATTTTAGGTCGATATATCATTAGAATATATCTGTAATTCAATTGGAAATACAGATGTAAAAACACAAGTGTGCGGACGCATCATTGCTCATATGCAATAGGTGTATCTTTACAGACTCCAAATGATGTCCTTAATGTAAAGCGATAAACGGTATGGCCAAATACAGCCTGTAAAGGGGATGTAGTTAATATCCCGGCGGCCGTGATCCCGGCGGTCAGAATACTGGTGCTGGGATCCCAACTGCTGAGAATGATGACAGCTATTGTCTATTATACTTTATATTATATAAATATATTATATATTATATAAATATATAATATATTATATATATATATATATATATATATAATATATATTATATAAATATATATTATAATAACATGGCTATTCCCACTCGTGGGGGCTTTATAGCGCTCACCCCGCTGCCGGCATTCTGATGACCGGGATCCCGGTGTTGGTATACTGACCACAGGGTCCTGGCCGCCGGGATTCCAACCCCAAACCCTGTAAAGCTACAGTATCTGAACATTGTGTAATTTATGAATTTAAATTCAACAGCATTGTATTTAATATTGTCATTGAAAGATTTGTGCAGAGTCAGACACATAATATGATGTATTCAATACCTAAGAACACAAGTAACTTGCAGTTTTGAAGTACTGGTCCATCAAAATGGTCAGACAGTCACATTTGTGAGCATTTACAAATTGGATTAGATTGTGTTGTTTGCATTTACATTCAACACACTTATCAATGATTGCATAACACACAACTGTATTGTGCGTTATGCAATCAAGTTAAGATAATCTCACATGCAAAGATGTTACAGGGGGTAACATTTTTGCATGTGAGATTATCTTAATTTGAATTTTTTTAATCTGAATTTTGTGCTCTTTGACTGTGACAATCATTTAATGTAATGGCAGTGATCTTTCCTACAAACTTTACTGGTAGAACACTTTTTAGAATATGTCAAATTGCTAGGAAAATGAAAATGAGTGCATTTTTGTTTGTGAATTACTATGAAACTTTTATGCTGTGTACTTTTAGCCTTATGTCAGCAAATCAGAAATGTATACTTACATGGCTGTTGGCAATGGATTTTGCATCAAAGCATAATATCATTTAAAATAACAGCTTAAATTTTTGACAAGTTAATACCTTGCTTGTTTCTTTTTTTCCATTTCAGTGCCTTATTAGCACCTTCTAGTTTTGGAAGAAAACTCTGTTCATATTTAACTGCTGTTACAGAATGTCAAGCTAATTTGGCAGAAGGAATAGAGGGAGAATGATTTGAACTGTTCCTGATGCATGCAGAATTGCTGCACTGCACATCCCTTTATTATAGTTAAATGCTTTTTGATGTACAGTATTTCCATTTGGTTTGTTTCCAGCAAGAGTAACAAAACATTTTAAATTGGTTGCAGCCTGGCATTAGATTTTGTATTACAGGGACATTGTTGCTGATTTGTCCATTTCATTCTAATTGATTCCAATCCTTCAACTCAGCAAACTGATTGATGATAGAATGCAACTCCATAAATTATATGTATCAACACTTTTACGAGCTTGTCCCCAAATGCTTATAGCTAATATATAAAGGTTATTTAAGTCATCCACAACATAAATATGGTTGCCCATGTACTAAGTACAGCAGTAAAAGGTAATGCTAATTTAAAAGCATTGCACTGTATCGTAGATGGGCTTCTTTTTAATAACATAGTGCTATTAGCATAACCAGGCTCATCATACTGTATGTCTGTTTCCATTATGCCACACTGTAGTACAGAGCTGGCCAAACCAGTCCTCGAGATCTACCACCACTTCACATTTTCCAGACCACCTAGCTGGTGCACAGGTGTAGTCATTACTAATTAAGATGTGCTGCATTCATTCCTAACTGACAATTCTACAGATCTCCAGGAGGCCTAGAAAACATGAACTGTTGGTAGATCTCGAGGACCGGTTTGGCCAGCCCTGCTGTAGAACAAATGTTGATATTCATTAAAGCACACGTGTGCTTATTGCATTATTTTATTTAATTAGCATCAAATCAAAGTTAATCTGAGGAGGAGGTGATGGTGCTGGAATGGATGGTATACGTTATACAAACATAAGAGTTTATTTCACATATAGTTTTGGCACACTTAGAAAAAAGTATCATACTACTAAAACAAGTTAACTATAGTCACTGTCAAATTCAACTGATGAAAGACAGTCTGAAGTGGACAGTGTTGGACTGGAGCATGTAGAGCCCATAGGGGGATTTCACTGGCAGGGGACCATATTTAGGTGTGTGGTCAACTTTCAGAGGGGGTGTGGCCAGCTACCACAAAGACTTGGCTAACTACAGTATTAGAGAGTGTGTGGTCTGGGCCCCTTGATAAATATATACAGTAAATACTGAATATGTAGGCAAAAATTTTTTTCCCACTTGCTTTCCTAATTATACAACATTGAGCACTTTAAGTGCAGAAAACAATGGCCTTGAATCACTTCACACATGATACTACACAGCGCTGTGAATACACAGAATAGTCTTTTGACATTCAGTGGAATATATATATATATATATATATATATATATACGGTTGCCTCCTATTTTTACCATTTTCTTCACCCTCAATTCAAAATCACTATATATGACTTATATTTTTTATTCTTAATCTCTTATGGACATGTTTTCTCATTGTAAGAAAGAATATTCTAGCTTGAGGCAAACAAGTGTAACTAGTCAAGTTATTCAGTTTACCAAAGTTATCTTTATTACATGCCAGAAAAATGGTTGTACTGTATTGTGTTCCTTCTCAGTGTTTTACAATGTTTGGTTTTTAAAATAGAAAATTGGGTCTGTAAACAAAAACTCTATAATATAATATATTCTTTATATTTATATATTAAGATTGAATGCCAACCCCTCACACAAGTTTCTAATGCCACTATATTTGAGACACAACTACAATCAATGTAACATTTTGTAAAAAATATATGGTATTATTCCTTTTATTTATTTATTTATAACCATATAAATTTGATCTAAGACACGGTTTGTAAGGGAGGTGTTATATGGACATTTTTGCCACACTAGAGACACTGGCATATACTGTATGTTTAATTTAACATGAAAATATGCCAAAATATCCAACTATCTTATTATCATCATCACTTTCTGCTCTGGTCTCTATTCCCCTTTCATACACATTTGCTGTTTACCATCCCTTTCCTCCATGTGTCTTGTCCATGATGCCTCTTACTCTTTTATTATTGCTTCCCTCTTTTTTGTGTGGCCAAGCTAGGAAGCTCTTGAGGAGAGAAGGGTATGTGAGAGGGCCATGATTAGAATAATAATTTAACGTGCATGTTACCAATGTCATTTGCACAAACTCCTTAGTCGGAAGAAGGTGCCACTGAACCATGATTGCTTGGCTCTCAGTTTAGTTTAAACATGTCAGCGTTACAGTAGTTTAGCACAACAGCCTGGAAAATAACCAGGAACATATCGGGAACTTAGTGTTCCCTTAATTGTTTGTCCCTGATTGATGCTAACATTTGAGTGTGGTTGGTGGCACTGGGGGCAGAAACTGTTAGTCTCTCCTATGTCTCTGTGTCTTGGGTGGTCATCTCATCTGCCCCTTATTATTGTCCCCAACTACTGGGGGAAGGACAGGGGCAGAGGTGGTGGTCATGTGAAGCCCTCATTTTTTTTGAGGGAGTGGCGAGACCAAGGACTGCTTTGCGACATTCAGTTTCCTTGACCTCACAAGCCGCCCTGTAACGGCCAGCCTGAGTATTCAGCTGGCAGCCTGCAAGGAACATCGCATTGATCACATGCTGTGGCATGGTCACAGCTCCTCCCAAAAAGTACCACTCTCAGGATTCCACAAAGAAAATAATGATCACATACTGCAGGACATCACTGGGGTCAGTGACACCTGATGCACTAGACAGCTTCATCCCTGCGTGTGTCGGAGATGCACGCACCTGAAAAGTGTCAATGGCCTCATGCAAAGGGTCGTGACCTTGCAGGCCAGTCCCATTTACATCACTCTGGGGGCATGCCTAGCACTGAAGGTGGTGGGCTGCCCCCGGAGACTTGTGTGCCTGCATTGCCGGCTTCTCCTCAGTGACAGGAGCCGAGTGAGATAGATATCCCCTGAAAGAAATGAAGAAAAAAATAGCGGTAGTGGTGTTGAGGGATTAAATCATTTACATTTTTAGTACTGTCATTCCCTGAAATATTCTTGTATGTTTAGCATGAAATTAATATGACAAAGTTTCCTTGTGTAGAGGTCAAAAACTTGAAACATTTTCTCTGACTTGCTTGAGCCTCTTTTAATGTGTTTCTCTCATGGGACTGAGCTCATCACTGAAATACTGCTGAGACAGTAATGACTTCTCTTTCGGAAGCTGCCTCTGTGGCTGGCTTTTTACCAAGTACTGCAAGTCATGAAAGCTATGTAGAGAACATGAGTGGATTATTTTATCTCTTAAAAGTGTGAAATAAATGAATGCCATATGTGCAATTCAATAATTGATACTAATTATATTTACACATAATTGGTACACACATATATCAATAGGTTAAAACTACATCAAAGATTCATTTGACTGATATAAGAGATAGATAACAAAATTGGAAAGAAAATTAATAATTTGGTTAGAAATAAACAACTTGCCATATGTTCTCGTCTGTCCCTAAGTATAGTATATTTGACAGCTGATCCCTTATGGACAGCCATGCTATATTACCAGCAGTGTGGAACAGATGCATGTCTACCAGAACATTAAGTTATATGAGCTAAATACTGTGACAAAATGAACATAATTATATATAAGACGTTCACTTTATATTTTCACACAGTTATGAGGCATGATGAGAAAATGTAGCTGAGTACATATAATATATAGAGAGGCTGAATTGCTTAAACGGAGAGTTCTAAATCCTTGATACAGTATAATTTGTCTTGAGTCTATTTGCTGCAACCTAAAATGTTAATATACAGTGAAGTACAACATGAATATGCAATATCAGTTATGTCTTAAATACAATATACTGTAAATACAGCAGTGTAGTACTACTGTAAATAGAGCGCACTATATCATATACTATATTGACATGTACCTATTGCCTACTTGTAGTGGAGCAGACAGTTTGTGTCCTGAAGTTCTAATCATGAGAACACAGCCTACTAAGTCAATGTTCTTCCTGAGAACTAATAACATCTCTGAGGTGTAAGGCAGGCATTGCTCCTCTTGCTACAGTGATTTCACTAGAATCTAGTAAATTGATAAGCCAAATTCTGGAACAGTATTGTTCCAGACTGCTGCTGCTGCGTGTATGCAACAGATGTATGTTAAACAAAGGGTTAAGCCTAACAACAATAAACAAAGTTCATAGTATATATTCATACTAAGGAATGCAGAAATAATGGACAGAGAGTTGTTTACTGCGTTTATGTTTTTATTATAGTGCACTTTAAAAATAAGAAGGAAAAAATGAAAGAAAGAAAATGCAATCCAGTGTCAAATGTTTGGCAGCCACAAATAACATTAGACAAATTAAATCAGTCATAAAGTATTTATTATTATTATTAATATTATTATTATCCTTTATTTATATGGCATCGCAAGGGTTCTGCAGCACCCGATTACATAATACATAAGCAAATAATTAAAAGAGGAAAACAGCGACTTAAAGTTGAAGACAATATAGGACAAGTACAGGGTAAAAAAACATACTGTAGCTACATCAGCAGACGACACTGAAATAAGTAACAGGGTGGAAGAAAACCGCAGGATTTGGTGCAGTTGAAGATTTTTAAAATAAGAAAAGGATAAGCACAAGAGGGCCCTGCTCATGAGAGCTTACATTCAAAAGGGTAGGGCCAGACAGACAGGGGTGACACAGATGGGGTAGACAGAGAGCGTGGAACAGAGGGTTTGGATGAGATTTGGTTGGGTTTAGTGAAGAAGTGGGTCTTGAGAGCCTGTTTGAAGTCTTCTAGAGAGGTGGAGAGTCTGAGGGGGAGAGGTAGAGTATTCCAGAGAAAGGGAGTAGCACGTGAATAATCTTGGAGGTAGGAGTAGGAGGAAGTAATCAGTAGGCAGGAGAGGCGGCATGCATTAGCAGAGCGAAGAGGACGGGTGGAAGTATAAAGGGAGATAAGGTCAGAGATGCAAATGGGGAGAGGAGTGGGTGGGGGCTTTGTAGGCGAGTGTGAGAAGCTTGAATTGGATTCTGAAAGGGAAGGGAAGCCAGGGAAGGGCTTTTAGGAGAGGGGTGGTGGACATAGTGCGTTTGGTGAGGAAGATGAGCTGGGCTGCGGCATTGAGGATAGATTGGAGTGGAGAGAGGCATTTGTCATGGATGCCCGGCAGGAGGAGATTACAGTAGTTTAGTCTGGAGATAACCAGTGAGTGGATAAGGATCTTAGCAGCACTTGGTCTGATCCTGGAAATATTTTTTAGATGAAAACTGCAGATTTGTGAGAGGTGCTAAATGTGTGGTTTGAAGGAGAGGGAGGAGTCAAGGATTACTCTAAGACAGCGCACTTGGGGGCTTGTGAAGATAATTGTGCCATCAATAGATAATAAAATTGTAGGAGATGAGGTTGTGCGGGAGGGTGGGAAGATGATCAGTTCAGTCTTAGACATGTTAAATTTAAGAAAGCACTGGGACATCCAAGAAGATAGTTGGAGATTCGAGGGAGGAGAGCAGGAGAGAGGTCCGGAGATGTAAGTTAGATTTGAGTATCATCAGCATAGAGATGATATTGGAAGTCAATAGAACTAATGAGTTTACCTAAGAGGACGTATAGAGAGAGAAAAGGAGAGGACCAAGAACAGAACCTTGGGGGACACCTACAGTTAGTGGAAGTGGGGCGGAGATGTAGTCATGAGAGGAGACAGAGACGGAATGGTCAGAGAGGTAGGAAGACAGCCAAGAGACGGCAGTATCACACATACCAATGGAGTGAAGGATTTGCAGAAGGAGTGGGTGGTCCACAGTGTAAAATGCAGCAGACAGGTCAAGAAGAATAAGCAGAGAGTAGTGGCCCTTAGATTTGGCAGCATGGAGGCCATTGCAGACATTTGTGAGGGCAGTTTCAGTGGAGTGGAGGGGACAAAAGCCAGACTGGAATGGGTAAAGCAGTGAATGTAAGGAAAGAAAGGAAGTAATTCGGCTGTAGACAATATGCTTAAAGAGTTTTGAGGCAAAAGGGACTTGAAATGTGGGTCGGTAGTTGGAGAGAGTGTTTGGAGCAAGGGTAGGTTTTTTTTAAGAATAGGAAAGGAGAGTGCATGCTTAAAGGCTGAGGGGACTGGCCTGATGAGAGGAGAGATTGAGAAGGTGGTCAAGATGGGAACATGCAGAAGGAGAGAGGTAGCAGAGGAGGCGGGAGGGGATAGGGTCAAGTGGGGAGGTGGTGTGTGTGGGGGGGAACAGATGAGGGCCATAACTTCCTCACCAGATACATGTGAGAATGATGTCAGAGTTAGTGAGAGGGATGGGGAGGGGTAGTAAGGGATATGAGGTGGCTGGTTGCTGATGGTCAGTTGTGATGTGATGTCCTGATGTATGGAGTCAATTTTGGTTGTAAAGTAAGTGGCAAAATCAAGAGCAGAGAGTGAGGAGGAGAGACGAGGTGGAGGTGGGCAGAGGAGTGACTTCAGAGGGCCAAAGAGGCTTCGGGGGTTGAAAGACTGAGAGGAGATGAGGCTCTTGAAGTATGACTGTTTGGCAAGGGAAAGAGCAGCAGTGAAGGATGAGAATATAAGTTTGAAATGTATGAAGTCTGCCTTAGAGCGTGATTTCCTCCAGTGTCACTCAGCAGTACGTAAGCATTTTTGCAGATATCTGGTGAATTTGGTGTGCCATGGTTGAGGTGTTAATTTGCCAGGGTGAATAGTGGTTGGTGGAGCGACATAGTCAAGAGCAGAGGTAAGGGATGCATTGTATAGGGAAGTAGCTTGTTTAGGGCATGAGAGAGAGAATAGGAGAGAGAAGTGAGTCAAACAGGGAGGATAGGGATGTGGTGTCGATAGCCTCAATGTTACGCTTATCCAGATGAATGCTTATTAGCAAGATCATGTACAAGATGCATTAATAGGGATACAGTTAAAATCCGGCTGTCGGGATCCCGGCGATCAGGAGACTGATGCCAGAATCCTGAAAGCGGTTGTAATAAAGATGAATGGAATCCCGAACACCGCAGGTTATTCCTACTCGGTTGGTGATTTCACCAACCAAGTGGGAATATAACCTGTGGCGAGTGCAGCGAGCCCGCAAGAGGACTCACTGTCGGGATTTCGAATGACGGGATGCCACTATCGGTATACTAACAGTCGGCATTCCATCTGCCGGTAAAACATATGTATTCCCATAAATATTGTCACGATCCGGATACTGAGACACCATTTCCCTTCTGGATGTACGTCCTCCATGGGCCTCTGCTGCCACTCCTGTCTCGCTGACCGCCGCGCGCCGCTGGGCGCATGTTATTCTGCTACTGCGGCCTACATCGCCAGTGTTACACCTTTCCTATAGTACTTAATTCCCCTTCTTTGTTTGTTCATGGGTGCAGCCATGTTAGACTCCAGTCACATGACATTATTCCTCCTATCCACGGTGCTGGAGCCTTGTCATAATTGCCAGACCAATCCTTGCTATGCAGCAGGTATAAATATCCTGTCCCAGCTCCCAAAAGATTGTCAGTGCTTCCATTGTCATCAGTGATTCCAGCCTGCAAGCTTCACTACAGACTTTCTCCTGCAATTCCATTCTGCAGTTCAGCCTTACTTCCCTGGTGATTACACTCTGCAGTGTAACCCGACTCTCCAGTGTTTAACCCTCTACAGTCTCCTTTGATTCCTGTGTTTGAACTTTGGCTTTTCAGCAACCATCCTTCATTCCCCAGTTACCAGCGCACTCCAGCTTCATTTCCCATCTTCCAGCGAACCCCAGCTTCATTTATTGTTTACAGGACTTTCCTCCATATTCCAGGTTACTGGTCTTTACCAATTGTGCACCTAATTAGTGTGACTTTCTATTATTCGTTTGCATGTTATTTGACTTTTTATTTAATAAAAGCACTTAAGGCATTCCCAGTTGTCGTGGTCACACCCTCGGGCATTCATTGCTGCTGTCATTACGCATGTCCAGGAGTCACATAGCTCCTCCGAAATTCAAGTACCCGTCAGCCCCTACAACTGAGGCTCCCAGTCACAGTCTCCAGCCCTCAGTTGTGACAAATATATATGGATATTTATTGAATATATTTGATTGACCACATATACATGTCATCAAATCTTCTTTTAACATTTTCTTACAGAAGCAAAGCGGATCTTATTGTGGACTATAGGAGCCGTTTATTGCACACTGCTGAAGCAACCTTGTTATTGGTTTCAAATAATGTCTCTGGGATAGGCGGAACCACAATGGCTTTCTCTATTCAATCAAGACTTACTGATATAGTGCCCACCGTAAGTATTGCTGTTTACAGTACATACACAACTATATTTAATGAACTAAGGGGGAGATGTACTAAGCAGCGATAAAACTGGAGAAGTGAGCCAGTAGAGAAGTTGCCTATGGCAACCAATCAGCATTGACATAACATTTATAATTTGCATACTATAAAAGTATACAGAGCAGCTGATTGGTTGCCATGGGCAACTTCTCCACTGACTCACTTCTCCACTTTTATCACTGCTTAGTACATGCCCCTGTAAGATAAATAAATTACATTACATTATTAGAAATATACAGCCACGTTACAAACATTATAGAAAATTAGACAAAAGGCTTTTTTTTTTTTTGCAAAATCACTTTCTACTTTATTAGAAACATTTTCTTAATTGTTCTCCTTGTGACTTGGAATGGAGCATATATTTGTAAATGATCCGGCTAGAAACTGTCATGTGAACGATAGAAACATTTGGTACAGAGCTACTGTACAGGTGAAACTCAGAAAATTGGAATATCATGCAAAAGTTCATTTACAGTATTTCAGTAATTCAACTTAAAAGGTGAACGTAATATATTAATTACATGCAAAGTGAGATATTTCAAGCCTTTTATTGTTATAATTTTGATGATTGTGGCTTACAGCTTAAGATAACCACAAATCCAAAATCTCAGAAAATGTGAATATTACATACAATCAATAAAAAAAGATTTTAAATACAGAAATGTCGGCCCTCTGAAAAGTATAATCATGCATATGTACTCAGTACTTGGTTTGAGCCCCTTTGCATGATATACTGCCTCAATGCGGCGTGGCATAGGTTCTATCAGCCTGTGGCACTGCTGAGGTGTTATGGAAGACCAGGATGCTTCAATAGCGGCCTTCAGCTCTTCTGCATTGTTCGGTCTCATGTCTCTTATTTTTATCTTGGCAATGCCACATAGATTCTCTATGGGGTTCAGGTCAGCAAAGTAATCCAACGGTCATTGAATCAGGTTTTGGTACGTTTGGCAGTGTGGGCAGGTGCCTAGTCCTGCTGGAAAAAGTATCTCCATAAAGCTTGTCTGCTGAAGGAAGCATGAGGTGCTCTAAAATGACCTGGTGGATGGCTGCATTGACTCTGGACTTAATAAAGCACAGTGGACCAACACTAGCAGATGACATGGTTCCCCAAATCAACACAGACTGTGGAAACTTCAGACTGGACTTCAAGTATCTTGGATTGTGTGCCTCTCCATTCTTCCTCCATACTCTGGGACCTTGGTTTCCAAATGAGATGCAAAATTTGCTCTCATCAGAAAAGAGGGCTTTGGACCACTTAGCAACAGACCAGTTCTTTTTTTCTTGTCAGAAGAAGGCCATTCAAAAGTGTGGGGGAGCATCACAAGGAGAGGACTGAGGCTGGAGTTAGTGCATCAAGAGCCACCACACACAGACGAATCCTGGACATGGGCTTCAAATGTCGTATTCCTCTTGTCAATCTGCTCCTGAACAACAAAAAACTTCAGAAGCATCGTACCTGGGCTAAAGAAAAAAGAGATTGCCAAGAGAAAGATGAGAGACATGAGACCGAACAATGCAGAAGAGCTGAAGGCCGCTATTGAATCATCCTGTTCTTCCATAACACCTCAGTAGTGCCACAGGCTGATAGAATCCTTGCCACGCCGCATTGAGGCAGAATATCATGTAAAAGGGGCCTAAAACAAGTACTGAGTACATATGCATGATTATACTTTTCAGAAGGCCGACATTTCTGTATTTAAAATTCTTTTTTTATTGATTTTATGTAATATTCTAATTTTATGAGATTTTGCATTTGGGGGTTTTCTTAAACTGTAGTCCACAATCATCAAAATTAAAACAAAGGCTTGAAATATCTCATGTTGCATGTAATGAGTCTATATATTAGTTTCACCTCTTAAGTTTAATTACTGAAATAAATGACACAACATATTTGGTAGTTTGTTTTACTACATATCCCATAAATATATATATATATATATATATATATATATATATACACTGCTCAAAAAAATAAAGGGAACACTAAAATAACACATCCTAGATCTGAACGAATGCAATATTATTATGAAATACTTTGTTCTTTACATAGTTGAATGTGCTGACAACAAAATCACACAAAAATTATCAATGGAAATCAAATTTATTAACCCATGGAGGTCTGGATTTGGAGTCACACTCAAAATTAAAGTGGAAAAACACACTACAGGCTGATCCAACTTTGATGTAATGTCCTTAAAACAAGTCAAAATGAGGCTCAGTAGTGTGTGTGGCCTCCACGTGCCTGTATGACCTCCATACAATGCCTGGGCATGCTCCTGATGAGGTGGCGGATGGTCTCCTGAGGGATCTCCTCCCAGACCTGGACTAAAGCATCCGCCAACTCCTGGACAGTCTGTGGTGCAACGTGGCGTTGGTGGATGGAGCGAGACATGATGTCCCAGATGTGCTCAATTGGATTCAGGTCTGGGGAACAGGCGGGCCAGTCCATAGCACCAATGCCTTCGTCTTGCAGGAACTGCTGACACACTCCAGCCACATGAGGTCTAGCATTGTCTTGCATTAGGAGGAACCCAGGGCCAACCGCACCAGCATATGATCTCACAAGGGGTATGAGGATCTCATCTATGTACCTAATGGCAGTCAGGCTACCTCTGGCGAGCACATGGAGGGCTGTGCGCCCCCCCAAAGAAATGCCACCCCACACCATTACTGACCCACTGCCAAACTGGTCATGCTGGAGGATGTTGCAGGCAGCAGAACGTTCTCCTTGGCATCTCCAGACTCTGTCACGTCTGTCACATGTGCTCAGTGAGAACCTGCTTTCATCTGAAGAGCACAGGGCGCAAGTGGCGAATTTGCCAATCTTGGTGTTCTCTGGCAAATACCAAACGTCCTGCACGGTGTTGGGCTGTAAGCACAACCCCCACCTGTGGACGTCAGGCCCTCATACCACCCTCATGGAGTCTGTTTTTGATCATTTGAGTAGACACATGCACATTTGTGGCTTGCTGGAGGTTATTTTGCAGGGCTCTGGCAGTGCTCCTCCTGTTCCTCCTTGCACAAAGGCGGAGGTAGCGGTCCTGCTGCTGGGTTGTTGCCCTCCTACGGCCTCCTCCTCCTCCACGTCTCCTGATGTCCTGGCCTGTCTCCTGGTACCGCCTCCATGCTCTGAACACTACGCTGATAGACAGAGCAAACCTTCTTGCCACAGCTCGCATTGATGTGCCATCCTGGATGATCTGCACTACCTGAGCCACTTGTGTGGGTTGTAGGGAGGTCATACAGGCATGTGGAGGCCACACACACTACTGAGCCTCATTTTGACTTGTTTTAAGGACATTACATCAAAGTTGGATCAGCCTGTAGTGTGTTTTTCCACTTTAATTTTGAGTGTGACTCCAAATCCAGACCTCCATGGGTTAATAAATTTGATTTCCATTGATAATTTTTGTGTGATTTTATTGTCAGCACATTCAACTATGTAAGAACAAAGTATTCAATAAGAATATTTCATGAATTCAGATCTAGGATGTGTTGTTTATGTGTTTTCTTTATTTTTTTTGAGCAGTGTATATATATTGTTTTATATTCTAAATGTACAATACATTTCTTGTAGATGCATTGATGCTGTGAGACATCCTAGTGAAAGAATTAGAGCTAGTACACTCAAAAGACGGAAAACAGCATAGGTAAAAGTGTAGACAACATCATGTACAGGTCTTGTTTCTCAACTTCCATGCAACATCGTGTTCTATGTATTTAATTGAATACCATTGTATTTTGATGGGCGTTAACTTGTCTACAAACTGCAAGCAAGGCTTTAATTGACACAAAGCACGTGTTATCAGACAGTTTGTGTTTACAGGCCTGTTTATTTACTGTGCTTTGCTTTTTTATTATCAGCATCAAATATTGTTTAATAAACTTTAAAACCATGCTTTAAATCTTGACATTATTAACTGTGTATATGAGGCCTAATGGTGGCCATACAATAGGATGTTCAGCATCCTTTTGATTTCCCCCGCAGCTCTCCCGGCAGCTCCCAGGCAGCTCCAGGAGTACGATAGATCGTTAGTTCAGGAAAAGAACCTAACGATCTATTGTACAGTATGACCTGTGAATCAGCGCTACCCAGATCGCCTAATCTTATGTGCAGCACATAAGATTACAGGATTTAGCATACAACTTGCACTTTCACTAATGATATATCGATCCAATATATCGATATTGGGCACGTCGGCCCGATGGTCTTTCAGGTGTGAGGGGGCTTTAGGGCAGTATAGTAATTATGTACATGCACCTTACTATGTCTGCCTCACTGCATTCCATATATTGTATTTGGCAACCATTCACAGTGATTTTACACCATGTCACCCTATGTGCCAATACTTAAAAATAATATGATTCTCGGAATCCATATATACTATGCACCCATGTGACACTTGCATACTGGTGAATGAATACTAATAGGTGTATTTACATTTAGTGCATTTATAAAAAGTAGTATTGTAATATGTGTTCTTGTTTTATATTTCTGATTTGGTTATCCTAACCCCAAAAAATAGGTGTGCGATGAATATAAGGTAAAGCAAAGAATGTTATAATCATAATTACATTTCATAATACAATCATCTAAGATCTGCTGTAGACGGTAAAAAGGCCACTTGAGTCTGAGGACTAGAGGAAGTTGCAATCATTATTTGTCATTGATTAACCATTTTCAGGTCAGTATCCTGACAGTTGTTATTTGGATGCCCTTCCTCTGTGAGTAACAGGAAATAAGAATGGGGAACTGCATGACATTTCACATTTAGAAATAGCTTCTATTCATAGTAGAGCAATAACCTGAAAATCTCTGCACTTTGTTAAATTATACATCTCTCACATTCTGCGGAGAATTAAAGGTTAACAGAAAGTAATCGAAAGAAGCCAGTATGCCAACACCTGTACATGAAATGTGTTATAGTGCTGTAATAATGTATGAAGGCTTTTGTATGACCTTGTTTATCATTCATTTTATAGGTCCAGTTAAAGCAGGAATCTCCATGCTATGAGTTAGAAAAGATCACATTGTTGGTTCAAAACCCTTACAAAAGTCATGGAAAGTTTAGGCAAGTATCTTCTATGGTATAAAGCATTAATCAAAAATGTGAAAAAGTTAAATATGGGGGAAATGTAATCGGGTGTGAGAATCAGAAATTGAGAAATTTTGTGAGAGTTCTCCTGCTTTTTTTTTTAAAGTGGCAATTATTTACATTGCAAAATCAACCTGTTTTTTTATGGGTCATTCCATGCCAGTTCACCCAGGCATGACACCCACTGACTAGTATTTTCATGATTCTTTGATACTACCACAGAGCTACTAACTCATGTCAAATTTCTCTGCTCTAGGCCTCATAGTTTTTGAGATATAGGGGGTCAAAGTTTTGAAAAATTGCTGGGAAATGCCATGCCTGATGCTCCATTTTTTCTGCGGTGTATCTGGGAAAAAATCACATCTTAGTGCCCAATCAACGTATAACCTTGAAATTTTGACCCTTTGTCAATTGAAATATGGAGATTCTGGAAAAAAAAATGTTTTAGCAATCATGCTTAACTCCAAGAGTTCATTATACATTCCTTTACGTCATACTTAATAATTTTTTGGTGCAAAAAAAAGTTGGTTAAATTAGCAATATCAACCTAAGGCAGATGAGTTATCATGTCCCTTTTTTGTTTAAATTGAACCTTAAAGTATACTTTAAAAGGCTATGAAAGAAAGATAATTGGATTTTGATTGCTTGTATGAGTATTTTAATGTTTAATTATAATTCTCACTTTAAAAATGTAAATTACTATTGGGTATAATTTTGCCCGCTAAGGGAGTATTTTTATTTTTATATTTCTATGTGTAGATTACTAATTACACATAGGGGAGCATTCAATTAGCTGCGATAACCTATTTTTTGCATGAAAAACTGTGAATTTACGGCAAATCATGAAAGACCTCTATTCAATTAGTCGCAATAATTTATCATCGATAATTTAACCGTGAATTTCACTTCTCCTACTCTGAGCAGGTGCAAAGTTGGGGAAAATCTCCATTTCAAGGTAAAAATTTCGCGATTTGGCTCAGAAGACCCGGTACACAACCCAAATAAGTAGGTACTTTTAATTATTTTTAACTGGCCAATAATGTAATTTTTGGGGTGAAAAAGTGCAAAGTGATGGAATCTGGGGTTCAAGGTGTGCGTCAGGTATATCGGGGTGCTTTATGAGTGGGACAAATTGTTTTAGGCTTGCAGGTGGGAGTAGTCAGTCTATTTCCATTTTTTTTCCAATTCTCCTAAAATGACCCACACATATACTTATACCCATTTTTAGGGTTGAATCAGGCTGATTTCCCCACTTTCACTGCAAGAACTTTTGCGCAAATCCTGTTTTTACGATTTTGAATAGGTTCAAATTCTAAATTCTTGCTGTGAAAATGGGGAAATCAGCCTGTACCCCAAAAAATGCCAAATTAACATAGGATAACAGTACAGAAGTGTATTAGAGGTCATATTAAATAGATTTGGGGTATTACATTGTGTCAAATGGATTTTTTTTCCAGCAAAATAAGTGCTCTCATTCGATTAGGGGTACATAAAAATGGGTATAAGTATATATTTGGGTCATTTTAGGAGACTTGAAAAAAAAGTGGAAAAAGTCTGACTACTCCCACCTGCAAGCCTAAAATTTTTTGTCCCACTCATAAAGCTCTCCAATATACCTGTCCCATACCTTGAACCCCAAATACTATTGCTTTGCACTTTTTCACCCCAAAAATGACATTATTGGCCAGTTAAAAATAATTCAAAGTGCCTACTTAGTAGTGATGAGCGGGTTCGATTCCTCGGGATCTGAACCCCCCCGAACTTCACCTATTTTACACGGTTCCGAGGCAGCCTCAGATCCTCCCGCCTTGCTCGGTTAACCCGAGCGCGCCCGAACGTCATCATCCCGCTGTCAGATTCTCGCGAGATTCGTATTCTATATAAGAAGCCGCGCGTCGCCGACATTTTCACTCGTGCATTGGAGATGATAGCGAGGGGACGTGCAGCGTTCTCTCAGTTTCTGTGTTCAGTGTGCTGCAAATATCTGTGCTCAGTGTGCTGCAAATATCTGTGCTCAGTGTGCTTGCAATTATCTGTGCTCAGTGTGCTGAAAATATCTACGTTCTCTGCCTGAAAAACGCTCCATATCTGTGCTGCATTGTAGTATATAGTAGGAGGACAGTGCAGAATTTTGCTGACCACCAGTATATATATAGCAGTATGGTACAGTAGTCCACTGCTCTATCTCTGTGTCGTCAAGTATACTATCCATCCATACCTGTGCTGCATTTTAGTTGTGCGCAGTATATAGTAGGAGAGGACAGTGCAGAATGTTGCTGTGACCACCAGTATATATATATCAGTACGGTACAGTAGTCCACTGCTCTACCTCTGTGCCATCAAGTATACTATGCATCCATTCCATCCCTGTGCTGCATTTTAGTTGTGCGCAGTATATAGTAGGAGGGGACAGTGCAGAATGTTGCTGTGACCACCAGTATATATATATAGCAGTACGGTACAGTAGTCCACTGCTCTACCTCTGTGTCGTCAAGTATACTATGCATCCATACTTGTGCTGCATTTTAGTTGTGCGCAGTATATAGTAGGAGGGGACAGTGCAGAATGTTGCTGTGACCACCAGTATATATATATATAGCAGTACGGTACAGTAGTCCACTGCTCTACCTCGGTGTCGTCAAGTATACTACAAAAGTTCAGTAAAATTACCCAAAAATCAAAATTAAAAGCGTCTGATGAGAAGCATAAACTTGCCAATATGCCATTTACGATACGGAGTGGCAAGGAACAGCTGAGGCCCTGGCCTATGTTCATGGCTAGTGGTTCAGGTTCACATGAGGATGGAAGCACTCATCCTCTCGCTAGAAAACTGCAGTGCCACTCCTAGATGGGCCAGGTGTTTGTGTCGGCCACTTGTGTCGCTTAGCTTAGTCACACAGCTACCTCATTGCACCTCTTTTTTTCTTTGCATCATGTGCTTTTTCGGGACTATTTTTTAAATCTGCCATCCTGTCTGACACTGCAGTGCCACTCCTAGATGGGCCAGGTGTTTGTGTCGGCCACTTGGGTCGCTTAGCTTAGCCATCCAGCAACCTCGGTGCAAATTTTAGGACCAAAAATAATATTGTGAGGTGTGAGGTGTTCAGAATAGACAGGAAATGAGTGGAAATTATGGTTATTGAGGTTAATAATACTATGGGATCAAAATGACCCCCAAATTCTATGATTTAAGCTGTTTTTGAGGGTTTTTTGTAAAAAAAACACCCGAATCCAAAACACACCCGAATCCGACAAAAAATTTTCAGGGAGGTTTTGCCAAAACGTGCCCGAATCCAAAACACGGCCGCGGAACCGAATCCAAAACCAAAACCCGAAAAATGTCCGGTGCACATCACTACTACGTCATTGGGGGGGCTGTGTACCAGGGCTCCTGAGCCAAATCCCGACACATTTGCCTTGAAATAGAGATTTTCCAACTTTGCACCTGCTCAGAGTAATTTAAATTATTGATGATAAATTACTGCGGCTAATTGAATAGGGGTCTTTCACAATTTGCAATACAATCAAATTTTTTCATATTGTCGCAGCTAATTGAATACTGCCCTATGTGTAATTGGAAATTTGCACATACACATAGAAATATACAAATGAAAATACTCCCCTGGAGGGCAAAGTTATACCCAACAGTAATTTTCATTTCTAATTTGAGAATTATAATTAAATATTAAAATCCTCATACAGGCAATCAAAATCCAATTATTTTTCTTTCATAGCCTTCTAAAGTATATTTTAAGGTTCAATTTAAACAAAAAAGGGACACGATAACTCATCTGCCTTAGGTTGATAATGCTAATTGAACCCACTTTTTTTTCCACTATAATGAACTCTCAGAGTTAAGCAAAATTCCTAAGACATTTTTTTTCCAGAATCTCCATATTTCAAATGATACAGGGTCAAAACTTTAAAGTGATACGTGGATCAGGCACTGAAATTTGATTTTTTTTCAAGATACTCCTCAGAAAAAATGGAGCATCAGGAGTGACATTTCCCAGCAATTTTTCAAAACTTTGACCCCCTATATTATTATTATCCATTATTTATATGGTACCACAAGGGTTCCGCAGCGCCCAATTACAGAGTACATATGCACATAATCAAAACAGGAAAACAGTGACTTACAGTTGAAGACAATATAGGACAAGTACAGAGTAACTAAGCATAACTACACCAGTAAACGACATAGAGATAAGTTCCAAGGTGGCCAAAAAACTGCGGGATTTGGGCAGTTGAGGATTATTAAAGTAAGAAAAGGATAAGCACATGAGGGAAGAGGGCCCTACTCATGAGAGCTTACATTGTAAGGGGAGGGGTAGACAGACAGGGGTGACACAGATGGGGTACATAGAAAGTGTGGAACAGAGGGTTAGGATGAGATTTGGCTGGGTTTGGTAAAGAAGTGGGTCTTAAGAGCCCGTTTGAAGGTTTACAGAGAGGTGGAGAGTCTGAGGGGGAGAGGTAAAGAATTCCAGAGAAAGGGAGCAGCACGTGAAAAATCTTGAAGATCGGAGTGGGAGGAAGTAATCAGAAGGTCAATATCTCAAAAACTATGAGACATAGAGCAGAAAAAGTTGACAATGGTTTAGTAGCTCTGTGGTAGTATCAAGTGTACAAAGTTTCATGAAAATCTGAATCGGTGGGTGTCATGCCTGGGTGAACTGGCATGGAATTAACCTTATGTAAATGATTGCTGCTTTAAAAAAACAGTAGAACTCTCACAAAATTTCTCACTTTCTGATTCTCAAACCCAATTATATTCCCCCCAAAAAGTTACACCCAAAAAGTTACACTTGCATTTAGTCATTGTGACTAAATGTTTGGTATTAGTGATGGCAGAAGATATATGTGAGTAGTGTCAAAATTATTTATGCAGTTTTCATTCTGGTAGCTGCACAAGAGTGCATCAGAATACCATAGCCAAGGCTATGATGCTAAAAGGAGTCAGATGAGTCCACACATGTATTTTATTTTACTATGTTACGCCATAAACCCTATTACCTGTTTATAAATTTCATTTCCTGCACCAACTACCTGCTTTACTTTTCAAGTGTCCCGATACAATGGCTTGCAAACCCTAATGTCAAGGGCTTCAACCTGACAGTGTAAATCACTGTTTTGAATCACTCCTCAGTTACACCATTCTCCTGACATCAGGGACTTAAAGCAGAAAGTTCATAAAGAAATTGAAGGTGACAGATTGAGTTCCTTGGTATCAGTTATGATATAAAGGTAGAGTTAACACTCATACATGTACGTACATGGTCATTGTAACTAGTAATTTCTTTGTATCGTGATTCCTTCAATGTGCAGGCTGAAAGGGATGCGGTGGAGATGATGGCTGAAAGGGATCCTGGCAAAATACAGATGCTGGAATCCCAACAGGGTCAGGAGCCTGACAGAGTAATTCGCCACCAGGGGTGTAGGTTGGGTTTAGGCACTAAGGGGGGAGGTTAGGGTAAGGCTGCGGGAAAGGAGGTTTAGGATTAAGGGAGAGAGAGGGGAACAGTCTTACCTCACCCCTGTTGGGAATTCACAGATTTGGATGTCAGCGTCGGTATTGTGACCTCCGGCATTCCGTCCAGCGTTGTTTCATACAGAACCCGGCTGAAAAATATACTTTCTAAATAAAAGATTATAATAATGCACAGCTATCTATACTGGATTACTTGTTGTCTAAGGCAACAGATGGAAAGCTTACATAGATCTTAGGCAGTCACAGATGCCTGTTGGTAAATGTAAAAGTATTTTGGGTACAGGGATTTAATTAGACATTTATGTGCCCCATAGCAACATTTGTAAGGGCCCATTTACCACCCAGTGGCAGAAAACTCACATAAAACATGGGATAGATAAGGAAGAGGGGCACCCACTGCACTTATAGTACAGTAGTTATGGCCTTGGGAGATTGCTTTACAAAATATAACATTGTGAACTCAGATAAGTGTTAACAATTAGTGACATTTGTTTTTAAAAGAAAATTCCTTTAAAAATGAATCCCTTCTTATAACAAATAGAATGGCTTTTCCCATAAAAAAAAAGTCAAAGTAGTCTTGCGCCCCAAAGACTGCAGCTATGTCCACACTCAAGGTCACCATACCTCCACACAAAGACAATAAAAGAAATGAGTGGTCCAATAAGCGCAGTCTTCACAAATGGAGTAAAAATGTGTTCTTTAAAGATCTCCTCCATCCCTGTATCAGATTCTCTCAAGAACAAGAGAAAATGGAAGATGACATTATATACACCAATATTCAAGTGATACCACTGGGGAGTTTTTTTTAATTTTTACCACTCACCATATAACGGTGAGATGTGTTCCTATAAAAGTTTCTTTGTTATTTCACCACTTGGAATGGATATAAAATGCATTGGCATTCACTTTCTATGGATCCCCCTACAAGGTTAACACTTACCTGGGACCAGGTATAAACATTCACTGAAAAGTATCTTTTAATCTTGGGGTGATCTTTCCCTGATACTCCTCCAAACATATAGATATGTAGTTGCAGCAATGTATCCACCAATGGTAAAAAAAAAAAAAAAAGATTTCTCTTTAAAAACTGTGTTTGAAAAATAGTATAAAAATACACAAATTGAAAATGATAGGGAAGTGTCCACCTTAAAATTAAAGGCAATCAGCAATGCAAAGGAACCAATACAATATAATGTCACCTCATCAAATCCCGGGTTGATGTAGTGAGGATATCCCAGTAGATGGAAAAAAAGGGAGATATTGTAGATCCAATGCAGAGAACCTCAATACACCCTGAGGAAGGATCTCTTTGGTGTATGTGTAAGGGAGACTCTACTTCAATGGATCTTCAATATCTCCCTTTTTTCCATTTACTGGGATATCCTCACTCCATCAACCCATCAAGATGTTACAGCAGTTGAACCTTCCACCAAATTTTCTCAGAAGATCTCTCTCTCTCTCTCTCTCTCTCTCTCTCTCTCTCAGGGCTCACATGCCCTTCATATACATAGTCAGAAGACACAATACACTTCACACTACACAGGAACTAGCAATTTACAATTCTCATTTAATATATTTATCACACAGATTCAAAGTATCTATATAGTTTATGCAACTTTTGACTTCCTAAACGAATAAATGATTTTCATCCTTCCTTGCATATCTCTTTACAGGAAATCATCCATTTCAAACCTTCTTGACACTTTACATAGATACACAAAGAAGTCTCCATTTATACCCCTTTTCCACTGTGTAGCACGGGTCGCTGCCGTGTCACCTGACATGGCTGCAACCCGTGCTACAGCCCCCTTTTCACAGCGCAAACCAACCCGGCATATTGCCGGTTTGGTGACGCTGCTAGTGATGCGGCAGGGGCGGCGCTGGGAGATCACTGATCTCCCAGTGCCGCTTTTCCATACACTGTGAACGGGAGCCGTGTCGCCTTGACAAGGCTCCCATTTACACTACACAGCTCAGAGGCGTCACTAGGGTTGGTGTCACCCGGTGTGGTAGCTCATGGTGTCACCCCCCATAGACTTCCTCCCATATCACACCACACACATCCTTAGTAATGTTTTTGTACTAGTTTTACTTGTAAATCAGAATTCCTGTATATCACTGAATGCGATGGCAATAGTAGTGACATAGGACCCTAATCAGGTTGGTTTGCATATTCTGCTAAAAAGCAGTATCTGCAATCGTTTCTGTAGCATGCTGGGGTCCGTCCAGCATGCTAATTGGCATCCAGCGATGCGATCGCAAAATAACTGAGATCCCATCGCTGAAGCAGAAACTCAGGATGACCCCCTGCAGACGTAGCTAGGCTGCGTATGCAGGCGATGCACCGCCAATTTTTGGGTTGCAGTGGGCGCGTGTGATGTCATGTAGCCGCCCCCAAAAAGCTCTGACCCCCTTTCACAGCTACGCCGGCCCCCAATGCCTGCCGCCAGTGGCGTAACTAGACATTTTAGTGCTGTGTGCAAGATATGCCATTGGCGCCAACCTGTATGCAAAATAGGGGCAGGGCGCGCTGTAGGTGCACGCAAAAAATATAGGGGCATGGCTTCATGGGGAAGGGGTGTGGCCACAAAATAATAACGATTCATATTACGGTGCACAGTAGTCTCCATTATTCAAATTACGCCGCACAGTAGCGCCACTACACCAGGTAGAGCCCCTTTTTACACATTACGGCAGACAGCGTCCCCCTTTTTACATATTATGGCAGACAGCGTCCCCCTTTTTACACATTACGGCAGACAGCATCCCCCTTTTTACACATTACGGCAGACAGAATAGATTATACTTACCATTTCTCTGCTGGCTCAGTCAGTCAGGCTCCTCGGTGCTGGCAGCTCCAGGTGCAGGAGAGAAGGAAGAGGAGGGAGGGGGAGTAGGGAGGGAGCCGCAGCAGTGCACTGTAATTGCTGGCAGTACCGCTGCAGCTGTCCCTGTCCTTCCGCATTGGTTGGCCGCCGCTGCTGTGTGTGCTGGGATGAGGGAAGCGCATCCCAGCATTCACAGCAGCGGCGGCCAGCCTATGTGGAATGAGAGGGACAGCTGCAGCGGCGCTGCCACCAATTACATAGCGCTGCTGCGGCTCCTTCCCTCCACCTCCTCTTTCTTCTCCGCTGCTCCCGCTGCTGCTGCTCCTCTCCTCCTCCGGCACAAGCGGCTTGTAATGAGTCAATTTGACTCATTACAAGCTGCTGACTTTAGGGAATGGGGGCCATTGTGTCCTCAGGGCGACTGCGCTGTGTGCCAGACACACCTGACACACACATAGTTACGGCACTGCCCGCCGCTGTCAATGAAAGTGCATCCTTCAGGGATGCAAACACACTTTGATTGCATGCACAGTTACCGTGGCATATTTTTGCAAAAATTGCTCGATTGCGATTATTGCTAAAATTAAATGCGACCAGAATTAGGTCCATAAACAGCTAATGGGCCCTACACAATAGGTGATATAACTGCACGATATGAACGTTCTCGTTTATTAATGAACGAGAATTAGTTCATATCATTCAGTATGTAGGCACCAGCGATGAATGATGTGCAGCCCCGCACTCGTTCATCATTGGTGCTGGGTCACTTATGCATGCAGGCCAATATGGACAATCTCATCCATATTAGCATGCACTGCTATGGAGCCGGGTGACGTTATACCACACAGAATGAGCCGAAATTCACATTATAGCACACAGAATGAGCCGAAAATCACATTATAGCACACAGAATGAGCCGAAAATCACATTGTAGCACACTGAATGAGCCGAAATTCCCATTATAGCACACTGAATGAGCCGAAATTCACATTATAGCACACGGTATGACACAAAATTCAAATTATAGCACACAGAATGAGCTGAAAATCACATTATTGCACACAGAATGAGCTGAAAATCACAGTATAGCACACGGTATGAGCAGAAATTCACATTATAGCACACAGAATGAGCCGAAAATCACATTATAGCACACAGAATGAGCCGAAAATCACATTGTAGCACACTGAATGAGCCGAAATTCCCATTATAGCACACTGAATGAGCCGAAATTCACATTATAGCACACGGTATGACACAAAATTCAAATTATAGCACACGGTATGACATGAAATTCAAATTATAGCACACAGAATGAGCTGAAAATCACATTATTGCACACAGAATGAGCTGAAAATCACAGTATAGCACACGGTATGAGCAGAAATTCACATTATAGCACACAGAATGAGCCGAAAATCACATTACGCAACATACAGTAGATGAAGACAAAATTCACATATGCCACACAGTATGATCCACAATTCAGGGCCAGGGAGATTGACAGCAGGGACAGTGACAGAGAGAGGGAGAGGGACAGGGACATAGGGAAGCAGGGTAAGAGTACCTGAGATGAGCAGTGGAAGGGGGTGTAGTTGGCGGCGGTGCAGAGTTGAAGGCCCTGGGCAGCGGAGGATGTGGGCGGCGGCAGTGTGCAGAATGTGGCTGGCGTGGGTGAGGAGAATAGCAAGCCGCAAGAGCATCCTCACACTTCTCCCTCCTAGAGTCCCGGCGGCGTGATGACGTTCAGACCCGGCCACAGCGGAGTCCTCCTCTTCCAGCAGGATGAGGGGGGGAAGCGATCAAAATTGAGCCGCGGCGGAGTCTTCTTGTTGCAGGCGGGGATATATGATTTTGAGTTGGCGGGGGTGCGATCGTAAGGCAAATAGAGCAGTGCAGTTACGATCGCACCCTCGCCGTATCAGAGACACAGATGGGGAAAATACCAAAGATATACAGACTGTACAGTATATAGGAAAGTAAGCGAGGCACTTATGGGAAAGGGGAATGAGGCATAGAAGGGTTGAGGGGCAGAGGCACAGACGGAGGGGTGACAAAAACACAGCTGATATAGGTGAAAGGTTCACTTGGGTGAGTAGGAGCAGAGGCACACATGGGGATATAGGGAAAGAGTAACACATGGGTATACAGGGGAAGGAGGCACACATGGGGATACAGGGGAAAGAGGCACACATGGGGATACAGGGGAAAGAGGCACACATGGGGATACAGGGGAAAGAGGCACACATGGGGATATAGGGGAAAAAGGCACCCTTGGGGATACAGGGGAAAGAGGCACACATGGATACAGGGGAAAGAGGCACACATGTGGACACAGGGGAAAGAGGCACACCTGGGGATACAGGGGAAAGAGGCACACATGGGGATACAGGGGAAAGAGGCACACATGGAGATACAGGGGAAAGAGGCACGTCTGGGGATACAGGGGAAAGAGGCACGCCTGGGGATATAGGGGAAAGAGGCACGCCTGGGGATACAGGGGAACACCTGGGGATTCAGGTGAAAGAGGCACACCTGGGGATATAGGGGAAAGAGGCACCCTTGGGGATACAGGAGAAAGAGGCACACATGGATACAGGGGAAAGAAGCACACATAGGGATACAGGGGAAAGAGGCACACATGTGGATAAAGGGGAAAGAGGCACACCTGGGGATATAGGGGAAAGAGGCACACCTGGGGATACAGGGGAAAGAGGCACACATGGATACAGGGGAAAGAAGCACACATAGGGATACAGGGGAAAGAGGCCCCCAGGTGTGCCTCTTTCCCCTGTATCCCTATGTGTGCTTCTTTCCCCTGTAGGGGAAAGAGGCACACCTGGGGATACAGGGGAAAGAGGCACACCTGGGGATATAGGGGAATGAAGCATACCTGGGAAACTTGTGGGAGCTAGAAGAAGCAGGAGAAGGAGAACAGAGGAGCAGCAGGAGACCTGGGGGCGGGGCAACATGCAGTGCAGTAAATACTGAAGAGAGGAAACTACTAAACTAGTCGGGAGAGGTTGAAGTGAATGCCCTGTGAGGCTGCTGTGACTGGAGAGCGGGGGAGGGGGGCACACAACCCCCATGCTGGTAACTACAACCTGGATGTAAAGATAAAATGCTGCCAGTGGGGGCCACTGGCACTGATGATCCCAGCCCTGGGCTGCTTCCTCCTTACAGACATCTGCCTGCAGCCGCGATCATCAGCACCAGCGTGGCCCCTGTACACAGTGACACTGTACTTACTGTAACCCCCACACTTCTCAGCTGTACCTGCCCCTCAGCAATGCCAGCATTCGCCAGCTTGTAAATAGCTGCCCTCCGCCTTGCCCCACATAGCGCTGATGGGAGCCGCGCCTCTGAGGGGAGGGGACTCGGAGTGAAGAGTCTGAAGACCCGGCCAGTGGGATCGTGCTGACAGTCAGTGCCCCGTCCTCTGCTGTCACCTAGCTTGCCGCTGCCTGTCAGCTGTTGATAGGCGCAGAAAGCAGCGGAGCGCGGGGTGAGCTCCTATTGAGCCTGGCGCCTGCAGCACTTAGTGCCGGGGAGGAGGAGGTGTGGACGTCGCTGCTGACATGTCTCTGTCAGGTCTTTGGATGGGATCAGGGTGCAGCTGAGAGTGCAGGGCTCTATTTGGTGTCACCCCATTGAAGGGTTACACCCGGGTGGGGGCGCACCCCCCGCACCCTCCTCATGACGCCACTGACACAGCTTACCGGGTTGAACATGTGTTCAGCCTGGCAAGCTACCCGGGTAGGATTCCCGGATTACTTGATCCGGGAATTTGCAGGGGGACCCTTTTCCACTAGGGAAAAACACGGGTAAATGCGCGCCCCCGCGATTTACTAACACATTCCCCCAGGAAGCTGCAACTCCAGGCACATCACCTGGGGTGCACTGATCAAAAGGTCTTGTCATTCATCAGAAGTCCTGCTAGGAAATTGTGAATAGCATCCCAATTCCCACAGTCACAGAAGTTGGCTTCTAAAACCAAATGCCGAATAAATAACATAAGTACATTTTTCCCTTTAAAATACAAACACATCTTGAATATAAATACATTTAAACATGTCACAGACTATTAAATAGACCCTGCTTTCTACACCAATGCATTGCAGATAAGCTGCAGTGCTTCAAAGCAATATATATATATATATATTTGAATGCAGTTTATTATATATACATATATGTGTATGCAATAATTTTGTCACTAGTGCCAGTATCATGCAGAGGCCAGTCTTATGCTGTAGCCTTGGTCTAAGCGCTTCTAGCTGCAGTCCTGCTCTTTGCCAATGGCTATCATATGTACAACTGGCACCTGAGCGGTGATTGGCCCATTCAAAAATGACGTGGAAGCATGAGGGTTAACCCCCTCAGTGCCATGTCCACTATCTTGGCCATGTGGGCCTGGTCTCTGGACACAGCTTGCCTCTGTATATTGCATGTTCTTGGATGGATGCATACTGTATTGTGCACTTCTGATACATTTTCATGTGTAAAATAAAATCTCTAACAGAAATAAAGTGAATTTGTATAATTCTTACAAATAGAAAATAATACATTTAGATATAAGATTACTGTACCTTCCATGACTATCTATAACGGATGAACATCAGCAGACTGGTAAACATATCCTTAAACCTGAATACAAAATCCTAATATATAATTAGTACGAGATTGCCCTAGTTCTATAGCATGTAGTGACAATAAAAACTTAATTAGTCACTTCATTAAATAGTTGAGATAAATAGTAAATGCTAAAGACTTTATTTTTTACCACGCTAAGTACTTTGTTGCTATCAGTATTCATGTGTTCACACACCCTAAAATTCAGAGAAAAGGGAAATCCAATAGAATTTACAAATATTACAACCTCCCAACATTATGAATCCTATGTCAGGACTTCACATGCGTGCTGAAGTCAGTACCACACATACCAATGCTTGGTGGTTTACTGTCTTTCTGCATCACAAAGCATCCTAGGTTGTTAAGGAGCTAATAACAAGGATAGTATAGAAACACAGTCAGGACTGAGGGACAGACACACTGCAAGTGACTCACTGAGAGAGCAGAAAGAAACAAAAATTTGAGACAGAATAACAGTACAGACACACAGAGAGTGCTAGAATACAGGCTCACAGGACAGACAGACAGACAGACAGACACACACACACACTGACAGTGCTGAGAGATAAACTCACTGAGAGAGCAGAAAGAAACAAAGAATGTTGTGAGACAGAATAACAATACAGACACACAGACAGTGCTAGAATGCAGGCTCACAGGACAGACAGACAGACACACACAGTGACAGTGCTGAGAGACAGACTCACTGAGAGAGCAGAAAGAAACAAAGAATGTTGTGAGACAGAATAACAATACAGACAGTGCTAGAATACAGGCTCACAGGACAGACACACTGACAGTGCTGAGAGACATCCTCACTGAGAGAGCAGAAAGACACAAAGGGGTGATTAAATTGTTTTGTGGGCACCCAAACCTAATGGGCAACCAATGGAGCTATTCAATTATCCCCCTGTTGGGAGAACAGAGTTGGGGGACAGGGCGTGCAGAAGGCACACCCGTATCCGAATAAGGGGTGAGGCTTTAGATAAAAGGTGCAGGGCCTTAGAGGGCTGGGGTGGGGCCTCCCTTCATGACCCTCGTTATAGTAATTTGGGGGGTGAGCCCAGTACGCCTTGAACAGCTGGGCAACCCCCGACTCATGCTCTGCACTGTTAGATGTTGTGCACATGCGAACAGCATCTATTTAGTGATCACCGGCTGCTTTGCAGAACAGAGCAGCGGTGATCACAGGTGTTCACAACTTGGGAGGTATGCCTTAAGGAATGACCTCTGGTACATTTCCCTCATCAAGGTCTGATTTGTGGGATCCAGTCTGAAGATCGACAGTGTCTATGTCAACAATGTTTAGGTCGACCACTACAGGTCGACAGTCACTAGGTCGACAGGGCTGGAATTTCAACAGGGTTTCTAGGTCGACAGATTCTAGGTCGAAAGGTCAAAAGGTTGACATAAGTTTTTAATTTTTTTTTCTTTTTTGAACTTTTTCATACTTAATGATCCACGTGGACTACGATTGGAAATAGTACCCTTGCCCAAAGCATGGCGAGCGAAGCGAGCCTTCGAGGTGACACGGTGCACTAATTGGGCTTCCTGGTCACTCTACGGAGAAAAGACACGAAAAAAACATGAAAAACTCATGTCAACCTTTTGACCTGTCGACCTAAAACATGTCGACCTAGGAACCCTGTCGACCTTCAAACCCTGTCATCCTAGTGACTGTCGACCTATAATGGTCAACCTAAACATTGTCAACCTAGTCACTGTCGAACTAATGATCCACACCCCTAGTTTGTATGGTGGGTCTCCAATAACAATGGCACCCTAGGAGCGAACAATGGGTCACAATAGTAATATAGTAACTAAGGTTGAAAAAAGACATTTGTCCACCGAGTTCAACCTATTTGTGGTCTCCTATGCAGTCCTATTATAGGACTAGTTATTTTTATGTTAGGACTAGTTATATTAACTATAATGCATGACTATGCACCATAACCCTGAATATCTTTATCCAATAGGAATTTATCTAACCCATTCTTAAAGGTGTTGACTGAGTCCGCTGTTACTACTCTCTCAGGCAGGGAATTCCAAACACGTATTGTCCTTACTGTGAAAAAACCTTTTTGCCTCAATGTGCGGAAACTCCTCTCCTCTAACCTAAGTGAGTGACCACGTGTCCTCTGTGCTGATCTTATAGAAAACAGGTCCCTCCCAAGCTCTGTGTATTGACCCCTTATATATTTGTAGAGGTTGATCATGTCCCCTCTTAGTCTCCTCTTTTCCAATGCCTTACAAGCCTCTCCTCGTATTCCAGCATCTCCATGCCCTTAATTAGTTTGGTCGCCCGCCTCTGAACCTTTTCTAGCTTCAGGATATCCTTTTTGTAATATGGTGCCCAAAATTGCACACAGTATTCAAAATGTGGTCTCACTAGTGATTTATATAATGGCAGTATAATACTCTCGTCCCTTGCATCAATTCCCCATTTTATGCAATCTAATATCTTCTTTGCCTTCTTTGCTGCAGTCCTACTTTGGGTACTGCTGCTTAATTTGTTATCTATGTGAACCCCTAAGTCTTTTTCCAGTACAGAATCCCCTAATATTACCCCATTTAGTATGTAGATGTTATTTTTGGTCTTGCCCCCACAGTGCATTACCTTACACTTGTCTGTGTTGAATTTCATTCTCCATTTTGCCGCCCATGCTTCCAGTTTAGTTAAGTCATTCTGAAGAGACTCAGCATCCCCCTCCGTATTTATAACCTTACACAATTTGGTGTCGTCTGCGAAAATTGACACCATGCTCTCTAGACCTACTGTTAGGTCATTGATGAAAATGTTGAACAAAAGTGGTCCAAGTACAGACCCTTGTGGCACACCACTTAGTACTTTAGTCCAATTTGAAAATGATCCATTGACCACAACGCGTTGCTGCCTATTATCTAACCAATTACTAACCCAAGTGCATATTGTGCTCCCTAGCCCTATTTCTTGTAGCTTATACATAAGATGCATGTGTGGTACAGTATTGAAAGCTTTGGCAAAGTCTAAAAAGATTACATCCACCGCCTTACCCTGATCAAGGTTCGCACTTACTGTTTCATAAAAGCCAAGTAAGTTGGTTTGACATGATCTGTCCTTCACAAATCCATGTTGGTTCCTTTTAATGACCTTATTTGCTTCAAGGAACTTTTGAATACTGTCCCTTAGAATACCTTCCAATACTTTCCCCACTATAGATGTAAGACTAAATGGTCTATAATTACCTGGTTCAGCTGTGCTCCCCTTTTTGAATATTGGCACTACCTCCGCTATACGCCAGTCTTTGGGAACCATACCCGATTTAACCGAATCCACAAAGATCAAAAATAGAGGTCTTGCTAGTTCAGCGTGCAGCTCCATAAGAACTCTCGGGTGAATTCTATCTGGACCAGGTGACTTATTAATCTTTAACTTTTTTAATCGGTCACAGACTACCTCCTCACATAAATAAGCATTTAGCTGTGGGACATTATCTTTGTTGAGATTTTGTGTTAGACCCAGCATTTGGTCCTCTCTGGTAAATACCGTTGAACAAAAACTTGTTTAGTTTGTTTGCTATGTCATTATCATTTTTGATTAAGACTCCCCTCTTGTTCTTAAAGGGCCTATACTCTCCTTCTTTAGTCTCTTGCTGTTGATGTACTTAAAAAAGATTTGCTTTCCTTTGCTACTAGTTTTTCAGTTTCTACTTTAGGCGCTCTTATTCCTTTTTTGCATATTTCGTTACAGTCTTTATAGTGCTGGAATGACTCCGCATCCCCCTCAGATTTATATATTTGAAATGCTCGTCTTTTTTTGTTTAAAAACATATTGCCCCTAGCAGTATCACATGAATTGATTTCCCAGTTTATCTCGGGATAGTTAAAGTTTCCCATCACTACTATGTCTCCTCCTGCTGCTCTTTCAATTTGATTCAGTAACAATTTCTCATCAGACACATTAATACCAGGCGGCCTGTAGCATAACCCCAATAATAACTTCTTTATTCCTTTACCCCTGCATGCAATTTCTGCCCATAACGTCTCAATGGTATTTACAGTCCCTTCTTGAATATCTTCCCGTATAACAGGTTTTAGAAATGTCTTCATGTAAAGACATACCCTCCACCCCGTTTATTTAGTCTGTCTCTCCTGTACAGTGTGTAACCTTCTAGACTGTCCAATCGTGAGATTCGTCCTACCACATTTCAGTAATGCCTATAATATCATATTCCTTGCTTGCTGCGAGGATTTCTAGTTCCTCCTTTTTACCTGTAAGGCTTCTAGCATTTACATACATACAATTGAGATATGTATTTCCCCTTATGGTAGGGACATCATAATTCTTATGCAGCAAAGATGACCCGTAATCGTCATTGGTTACTGTTATTCTAAAACCCTTTTTAGTTCCCATGTTACTACCCTTGCCGTCTGCTCTATTCCTCCCCCAGACTCCTCCCCCATTTTGTTCACTAATGCCTCCTGCTATTCTTACTGAATGACCCATGATTTCTTGCTAAACCCTCCCCCCAGGCACCTAGTTTAAAATCTCCAACCTTCTAACCATCCTTTACCCAGCACCGCTGCCCCCTCCTCATTCAGGTGCAATCCATCACAACAAAAAAGATGGCGCCTGACTGAGAAGTCCACCCAGTGTTCTAGGAAGCCACACATTTACCTCCCTAATCTCCCTCTGTCTCCCTGGACTAGCGCGTGGCATGGCTAGTCATTTGGAGAATATTACCTTTTATGTCCTTGCCTTAAGTTTCTTGCCTAATTCCCAATAGTCTTTCTTAAGGACATCCCACCTTCCACTAACTTTGTCGTTGGTGCCAACGTGCACCAAGACTGCTGGATCATTCCCACCCCCTCCCTACAATCTACCCGTTCCGCGATGTGACGCACCGGAGCACCCGGGAGACAACAGACCGTATGGTGATCATGGTCCCGGTAGCAGATTGCCCTATCTGTCTTCCTAATAATGGAATCCCCTACCACCACAATCTGACTAGGTACCTTTCTAACTTTTATCCCAACTGCGCCAGAGGGACCGCTCCTCTGGTTGCTAGATGGAACAGTCTCCTCCGGCACCGTCATTTCCTCACTATCATCCTCCGATTCCTTTTCCAGTCGTGCAAGTTTTTTGGGGTTTGATAGTTCAGAGATGTCGAGCCTCCCCCTCTTTTTTTTCCTTCTAACTGTGACCCAGCTAACTGCCTGGTCATCCTCATCTACCAGTGACCCCTCCCTCAACTCCTCCACCATTCTATCTAAACTTCGCTCGAGATTGTGAATCTCCCTCAGTCGCATAACGGTTTGCTCTAGATCAGTTACCTGGGCTTCCAGGGCAACCGTTCGCACACACCTCGTGCAGATGTACTCACACTGGGACGGTTGCTCCAGGTGTGTGTACATCTTGTACGACATGCACTGAGTGAAATCCCCAATCCCGGCCCCACCCATATTTTTGTAAGGTCTAACTCCCTGTTACCCAAGAAGAAATAGAGAAGCAAAGCATTCTAGGCAAAACACTCACAATACAGTAATGAAGTTGGGCTTATACTTATCTATCCTTTGCGTCCCCTAATCCTTCGCTTTCATGCAGCAGTAGTCACCGGTTCCTTCGCTTTTATTCAGCAGTCTCCGTCCCCTTCCGTCCTCTCCTCTGATGTCTGCAGCAGCAGTCTCCCTTGCCACCTTGTGCAGCTCAGCAGTGGATTCAGACCCCGCAGGCCGATTGTGGGTCTCTGGTAGTACCTACTGGCAGCAGCAGTAGGCTCTTTCCCCACCGGCAGCATCCCTGGGCAGTACCTGCTGCTGTTTCAAACTCACTATTCACTTAAAAAGCCAAGCCTCACTTTACAATGCAAGCTCTCACAATGAGCAATAGTGATTTGCAGTTTGAAATTATTTAATTGTACAACACAGGCAAAAACAAGTAGTACACAAAATACGACAATAATCAAAATATAGGAAAGGCAGATACAAACTGTACCAGAATAGACTGTGGAGGTCTTGGTGTCAGTTGGGAGATTCAAAAGCTTATTGTTGCTATAACTTGGGAGAGAATTGTGCTTTTTAAAGCAGTACCATTCTCTTGAAAACAAAACAAAACAAACAAACAAAACAAACAAACAAACAAACAAACAAACAAAAAAACCCTATTATTAAATTAATCTTAGCAATATATTGTGTATGCACAGTATGGATCCATTTAAACAATTGGTGCACTGAATGTAAAGATCATATAATGTAATCTAAATAGAAATAGCAAAAATCCAGGCATTCCACTTAAATATAAGTCTAGTGCCTGTCCAGAATATACAGTAGATGTGTAATGGAGTAAAATAGCACTCCAGGGAATAATAAATCCAGCAATGTTTGTAGATACTAGGGGAGTTTTGAGATACTTATATTGTATAGTACAAAATTAGCATGCTGTTTTATTTTAGACACTGAAAAATCACATCCTTTCCTAAAACAACAGCGTATAATTTCAGCATACTGCATTAGCAGTTTAAGCTCATTAAGAGGCATTTGAAATCTGTTCAAGAGAACAACCATTAATGAGTGATAATGAAATATTTCATGATGTAGCACTCTTACAAATATGTTGCATGCTGTTATGACAATGAATGAAAGTTATGTATACTTATATCCATGCATTTTACTGTTTCAGAACTATAACATTGTATTGCCATAACAATTAATTGATTTCCTTCTGCAGCAACTCTAATTGAAAAAAACACAAAGGCCTCTTTTGAAAACTTTACTTTCCCTGAAGCCTAATATTAATGCTAATGCTTTTTCTTAACTTTCAAATTATTCTGTACCACAAACATTTTTATGTTATTTTGCTCACATTGGTATGATATACACACCCACTGCTCTGATTATTATTATTATTGTGTATTTTTACCATTTTCCCTTGGAGCTTTAAAACATTATTGCTCTGTTTGACAGCTATAAAATTGAAAATATCTTATCTCATAGGATGGATTCTTTAAAAATATATAAGCTTTAAACTTAGAACTGTAAGTGGTGTAACATTATAAATATCATAACAATTATGCTGTCAATATAACGTGATATAATGATGTGACATCTGCCAAAGATTTAAAGATGCCTTTTGTTGAAATAAATGAAACTTAAATTATTTGCTTATAGCATTTAATCTTAAATGTGTATTTTTATATTCTACAGAGTGATTTTAGTGGAATCTACAAAGGAATTATCTTTCCCTGATTACCAAGATGAAATTGTTAAACTAAAACAGGAACACAATTGCAGGTATTTTATATGTCCATATTACATGTATGATATGTGTTTTGATATGTTTGAAATGTGTTCTGGTATTTATAACATGTTTTGTGAGAAATAAGTGTTTTGTGAGAAATAAAATGTGTCAAAAAGTGATGAAAACGATAAATTGCACCTAAGATGGCGTAGGGATGGTTATGTAGATAGCAGACAGAAACAACTTAAATGGAAAATAATATATCGGCTTCGATCCCAGATGCTTGGCTTTGGACCTCTCTGTTCTCATGGATCACTTCTTACTGTAAATGCCATTAAATACAGCCTGATCTGGCCTAAATTAGATCAAACTCAGTAACAGAACTGTGGAGATAGGTAATAGAAGACTATAATTACTCTTAAGAGAATAGTACTTGGGTTTACTACTCTAATGGCCTGATTCAGAGTTGTTCGCATTACACATTGGTTTGCATACAACCCCAATGGTAGGAGGACTGCGCATGGACAGGGTCTGTTCTGCACATGTGTAATACATTTAATATCCTGCTATGTAAGTTATAGGGTTATTAAAATGCACACATTAAGTTAAAACAGATCCCAAGCAGAGTTCTAACTGGTAAAAACTTAAATTGTGAGTCTTTATCATGTGTGAGAGGTTTAAAATGTAATTAATCACAATCTAAAGTAGTTTTACAGGGTATATAACGTTCAAGTATGTACATTAGTTATATTTACATAAGAATCCTCATTATCATTATACACGTTCAACTGTACCTTATGGATAAGTGTTCTCCTTCGTCATGAGTGTAGTATGTTGTACTTCAGTCTTCACTTTATTCCTTCTTTGTTTCCTGGTAGATTTAAATTGTATTTTTTTTTACAGATTGTCATTAATTATACTGATAGCTGGTATTTATAACATAAAGAGATAGACATTAACATATCTATTACCATTACCCACAAATGGCATGTAATTCCTGGCAACCTTAAATGACACCTGCCCCACTACCAGTTGGAAACCACCCCTCCCACCCTTGCTGTTAGTTTATGTCTCACCTCCCCTCCCTTCTTAATTTATGTGGAGCTCCGTGAAAACGGGATGTCCTCTTAGGAGTATGGCATCTGGCTGTAACTTCATAGCACAACATGGATAAGCAGCAACCACCAAAACCATACCTAATCAAGCCTATTCCATTATGAAAGTAAAGAACATCTTCATAAGTTCATTACTCCATCTTTCCTTCATTTCTTATTGGCCCCATCCTTTGCCATATACTGTATGTTAGGATCGTTTTAACTGCATCTTAACTGCATTCATTATAGATGAATGCAAAATACCTATTTTTGTAAAAATCAAGAAACAAGACAAGAAAATAATACTGTAACAATTAAAATGTATTAATATTATTATTATTTTTTTTTTTTTTTAAATTGTTTATTTTAATTTTTAGGTTATGAATAACACTACAGCTCCCCACCACACGTGGGGTGAGCTGTCAACATGTAACAATTACAACCAAAAACAGAGATATAGCTCTAGGACATAAATCATGCGATTCCCATCTTATAACATGAAAGAAAGGAGGTAAAAGGAGAGGAATAGGATACCATGTGAATCGTTAATCATACATTTGTTGAAAAGAAAAACAGTTGTGGGATATACCTCTGGGTGAGAGTAAAGAAAAGACCCTACTGTCGGGTGGGAACCAGATGTTACGCATTTAGCATATAGCATTAGAAAGATGAATTCTAGGGAAAGAAAGAGAGAGCGAGAAGAGAGAGAAGAGGGAGCGGGATAAAACGGGAAGGGAATAAGATGGGGGAGGGGGGGGAGATCCGGGTTTGGGGGGGCCGCTAGTGCGCCTCCTCTATCCGCTGACCATGGGTAGGGCGTTAGTCTAAGAAGGTAAAAATGTTACCTGGGGAACACGAAGAGGTCCCATTTGGGGGCGGGTTTGTAACTACTTGTCAGGATAGGTGAACACCGAACTCAGAGCAGGAGAGCCAACGAGCTACCGGGTGAACGCAATCCACTTGTGGGAGCCTGTGAATCGAACCAAAGTTCCCAGCTCAGAAGAAACTGGAAAGATCTGTTATGGAGATATGCAGTGATTTTTTCCATGCTTGCGAGATACCATATCTTGTTGATGACCTGTCTAATAGGGGGGGGCTCCCTCTGTTTCCATTGAAGGGCAATTGAGCATCTAGCTGCGTTTAGGATCTGTGTCAGTAGTTTACCAGAGTTTGGGGGTGCGTTAGCAATGGGGAGTCCTAGTAGGAAGGACCAAGGGGTTTTTTGTACTTGAGTCTGGAGTACTGTACTCAGCAGGCGTGCGATTGCATCCCAAAATTTTGCGATTTTAGGGCACGTCCACCAAATATGGAGGAAAGAGCCATGCTCCCCGCATTCTCTCCAGCACATGGGTGATGAGGATGGGAACATTTTGTGGAGTCTTGAGGGGACAAGATACCACCTGTATAAGATTTTGTATGCGTTCTCCTTTACCAGGGTTGAGATAGAGGACTTCGCTACCGCAGTGAAGATGTCCGACCAATCGTAGTCATCAGGCACCGGCCCTAGGTCCCGTTCCCACTGGAGCACGAAGGCCGGAGGCGTCTTCTGATCCCGATTCTGGAGAAGGGAATATAGCAGAGAGATGATTCCTCGCTCGAGTGGTTTGTGATAACAGTAGGACTCCAGCGTGGTGAGAGGTTGGAACGGGGACATGTTTGATAAAGAGGTGATGAAATGTCTCAGCTGGAAATAGATGAAAGGATTTGCCTCCGGGAAGTCAGATTTCGTCATGATGTCCGATAGAGGGGCGCAATTTCCGTCGGTGAGCATGTCCAGAACAAAGCGTATGTTCCGATCCACCCATGGACCCGAGCGGGTCAATGACTGACCTGGTGCAAATGAGGGGTTGTCCCATAAGGGGGTAAGCGCCGAGGGAGATGACAGTAAGTGAAAGCGGCGTGTGCTATAGTCCCATATCTGGCAAGTGAACTCTAGCACCGGATGCAATTGTAGGTGGGGAGATCTGGATCTAGGGGGGGATAGGAGTAGGGATGACAAAGATGGGATGTGGCTAAGTGCCGACTCCAGCTGGAGCCAGCGCAGGGTCTGTGTAGGGGCGAACCAGGTTACCGCCATATTATTATTATTTTTATTATTTTGTGCCATTATTTAATAATAAAGTAATTAAAATTAAATATACGAATTAATAAAAAATAAACAGGTTAAAAGCAACATATTATACATTTAAATAAAAACATTATATGGGCTATTGCTATTATCTAATGCTACATTGAAGCCATCAAATCTCTTTATTCAGGACTTCACCCTGCAGTTAATTCTACTGCAGTAAAAATAAAGAAAAATGATGCCATAAAAGACCTACATATAAAGTTTACACACTATTTATACTATTAGATGTACCACTAATAATAACACTGGAAATATAGCCAAAAAATATTTTGGACCGGATTGTCTATTTCACTTGAATTTTAGTGAAATTACTTCTTTATATATTTATAGGCACATCATTGTGTTTGTTCAGGAAATACAAAGCTCAGAATTTAGGGTCAGTAACACAGGAACCATCATTTTTATTGTAGTTGTAATTCTGAGTAATTCACTGGTGTTCTTGATCTAGCTAGAAGTGCTGTATTGTGGGCAATAATTCATTTTGAATCTTCCCCAAGTAGGTGTTTAAAAATAGATTTGAAAAATATCCTTTTGGGTCGTGGAAATAAAAAAAAAACCTGTGTCTTTTGCTTTTTTCAGTGTAAGACACCAGATATTCTCAATATCAAATATTTTGGTCAATATTTTCTCCAAGTATATTTTACAAAAAAATAGCCATGTGCAAGTCCATATTGTTTATGTCATTGTTATATCATTTGTGTTTTGTCTGTCACCTTCTGTATTTAGAGGCACATCATTATTATTATGACATGTTTATATGCTAATACTGTATGCCTTCTGAAGTCTGTCCCAGACTGACAAGTGACTGTGTTAGGGGATTCACTGCTGCCTACTCTGCGTAAGTGGGTTATACTGTGATGTTGAATATTTTTCTTTTTATCCTTGTACAATTATGTTTTTTATGTGAAGGTTTAACTTAGCCTGAGTAACAATTTTCTAATATACTGTACATATAAATCAGTTTGCCTGAAACAGGACAATCTACTTGTAAGTGGAAATCCTCTGAGTGCTAAAACCTAATACAGCCTTCTTTAGACCCGGCAGTGGACTCCTATTGTGAGTTTTCTCTTTACATTGTACATTTCTAAAGAATTCAACATACTGTGTTTGTAATAGTGTGTGCTGTATTTACTATTTGAATCCATTAAATACCATTAAAATGAGATGCTGGGAGTTGATCTTCTTGTATATTGATTGTTCATTTCAGTTCTACGAAGTTGATGTTGTGATAAATTAAACATTCCATTTTTTTCAGGTTGTGCATTGATCTTACTTTATCTCCTGTTTGTTCTTCCATTTTTTTTTTTTTTGTCTTAGCCCCATCCTTGTAAACCTGTTTCTAGATGTTTGTTGGTCATCTCTTTCCTAGCCCATGTTCTGGGATTCTCTAAAACATAAGTTTTATACCGCCTACATTTGGTGATTGTGTTACTTCAGAACAATTTGAGAGTGCATCTTTTCTTTTTCGGTCAAGTTTTTATTTTCTGTTTTTTTTTATTATTTTTGTGGGTAACTTATTTTCAAGAATTGTCCTTTTTCATATTATCCCTCCATTCATGTTTCCTTAAATTGTTCAGACCTGTTTCTGACCCTATTATTTATATAATCCATTAGGTTTCTTTTAATTGATGTCTTTTGTTTCAATAATATCTGCCTCTAATCTCTTAACCTTGATCTCTATATTGTAATTAAGTTCTTTAAAGTCATCATTTTTTTTGCAAAGTATTTTCCCAACTGCTAGATATATATATATTTTAGAAAATCCCTCCAGATCTTCATTTATCTCTATTAATATTAACTTTATTAGTTCTAAAGAACAAGTATCCACCGTTTTATACCAGTTCTCTATAAACTCTTGATTTTCTCTTTGAAATGTTGGATTTTTAATAATCTTTAAACCTAAAGTAATTCTACCAGCAATTTAGAATTTTAACATATTCCCAACTCAGTTTTAATTTAATGGTTCTAAGTTGTTCTGAAGTGAACAAAACAGAGTCCAAATCCATCCCACTAGCTTTCCCCCCAAAAAATATTTCCATTACCTATATAGGGGTATATTCATTAACTGTCGGAAGCTGCCGTCTTGTCGGAAAGAATCATGTGCAGTGACAGTAGATGTGTTAGTAATCATTGGCAGGTCCTTCAGTCCAGACCAGGGGGGTCATTCTGACCCGATCACTCACTGCAGTTTGCCGCAGCGCAGCGATCGGGTCAGAACTGCGCATGCGCCGGCACCGCAGTGAGCTAGAGCATGGCAGCCGTCATTGCCTAGCGATCGCCTCTGAGACAGAGGCGGTCGCTGGGCGGGAGGGGCCTGGACAGCAGCATTAAGCTGCCATTTAGGGGGAGTGGTCCAGCCAACACAGGCATGGCTGGACCGTTGGGGGGGTGGGCCACAGCGGCTGTGTGATGTCACACGCAGCCGCTGCAGGTCGGGAAGCGACGAGTAGCTCCCATCCAGCACGCTAAAGCTGCGCTGGTCGGGAGCTACTCTTGAAGTGCAAAGGCATTACCGCTGTGCGATGCCTTTGCACTTCTGCGGGGGGGGGGGAGCCGACTCGGACATGCGGGGCGGACTAGCCCTGTGCTGGGTGTCCTCCCGCATGTCAGTGTGAATGATCGTTGCTGTGCTAAATTTAACACAGCTACGATCAACTCGGAATAATCCCCCAGATGTCGGCACTCGCTCCTGACTGCCATGCATCACCGCCAGCGGGTGGGCTAGGAAATCTTATCCTTTTCCTCGCAGCCCCAGTTGTGGGAGAAAATGAAGGAGGAGCTGTTGAAGGGTCATGTTCCGCTTGAGTTGACAATTTTCTCACCACTAGGTCTTTGAACCTCTGCAGACTTGTGACTGCTGGAAAGAGAAAAACATCGTAGGCTTTAAACCAAGGATCGAGCACGGTGGCCAAAATGTAGTGCTCTCATTTCAACAGATTGACCACCCTTGAATCCTGACAAAGCAAATGAAGGGCTCCATCCACAAGTCCAACATACTTAGCGGATTCGCTCCGTCTTAGCTCCTCCTTCAATTTCTCCCGCTGCTTCTGCAAAAGCCTGATGAGGGGAATGACCTGACTCAAGCTGGCAGTGTCTGAACTGACTTCATGTGTGGCAAGTTCGAAGGGTTGGAGAACCTTGCACAAGACAGAAATCATTCTCCTCTGCGCTTGAGTCAGGTGCATTCCCCACCTTTACCTATATTGTAGGTGAATGTATAGGCATGAATGGCTTTTTGCTGCTCCTCCATCCTCTGAAGCATATAGAGGGTTGAATTCCACCTCGTAACCACCTCTTGCTTCAGTTGATAGCAGGCCAGGTTCAGGAGTGTTTGCTGGCGCTCCTGTCTTTGGAACGCGGAGGCTGAATGTCAAAAGTGGCCCGCAATTTTTCGGCCCATCGACGGCATCTCCTGCACGCCCCTGTCCTTTTTCAAAAAATTCTGCACCACCAAATTAATTGCATGTGCAAAACATGGGACATGCTGGAATTTGCCCAAATGTAATACACGTACAATATTGGTGGCGTTGATCGATATCACAGATTCCCAGGAGAGTCTAAGTGGGGTAAGCCATTGTGCGATGATGTCCCTCAGTTTCCGTAAGAGGTTGTCAGTGGTGTGCCTCTTACGGAAAGTAGTGATACATAGTGTAGCCTGCCTAGGAACGAGTTAGTGTTTGTGAGATGCTGCTACTGGTGCCGCTGCTGTTGTTGCTGCGGGAGGCAAAACATCTATCCAGTGGGCTGTCACAGTCAAATAGTCCTTAGTCTGCCCTGTTCCACTTGTCCACATGTCCATGGTTAAGTGGATAGTGGGTACATCTGCATTTTTTAGGACACTTTTTCTGACATCTCTTTACATTCTCGGTATCGTCTGTCTAGTGAATAGAACCTAGATGGGATTTGGTATTGGGGACACACTACAACATCAATTCTCTAAGTCCCACTGAACTAATGGTGGATACTGGATGCACATCTAACACCAACATAGCTGTCAAGGCCTCAGTTATCCGCTTTGCAAAAGGATGACTGCTGTCATATTTCATATTCCTCACAAAGGACTGTTGGACAGTCAATTGCTTACTGGAAGTAGTACAAGTGGTCTTCCGAGTTCCCCTCTGGGATGACGATCGACTCCCAGCAGCAACAACAGCAGCGGCAGCAACAGCAGCAGTAGGCGTACCACTCAAGGATCCTCTGGAGGAATCCCGGTTAGGAGAGGACTCCTCAGTCTTGCCAGTGACATGGTCTCAGTCAGAACGTTCCTGACTGAGGAGGAAGTTGACATTGAGGGAGTTTATGGTGCGGCTTGCAGGAGCTTGGGTACAAGAGGAAGTAGAGATTTAGGTGTCAGTGGACTGCTTACGCTCTCACCCAAAGTTTCAGAACTTGACACTGTCTTCTGATGAATGCGCAGTAGGTGACATATAAGGAAGGATGTTCCTACATGGTTAACATCCTTATCCCTACTTATTACGGATTGACAGAGGCAATACACAGCTTGACACCTGTTGTCCGGATTTGTGGAGAAGTAATTCCACACCGAAGAGGTGGCTTTTTTGGTATTTTGCCCAGGCATCACAATGGGCTTATTCATCCCATGGACAACAACTGTCTCTCCGGTGCCTGATTTAAACAAACCACATAACCATCAGAATCCTCATTGTCAACTTCCTCCTCAGCGCCAGCAACACCCATATCCTCATCCTGGTGTACTTCAACAATGACATCTTCAATTTGAATATTGGAAACTGGACTTTGGGTGCTACTTCCAGCACTTGCAGAGGGCATGCAAATGGTGGAAGGAGCCACCTCATCCAGTGTTGGGAAGGTCAGGCATCGCAACCGCCGACACACTTGCACTCTCTTTAGGGATTTGTGATACCATCTTAAAATGCATAGTTCTTTTCTGTGCTTTTGCCAGCTTAAATATTTGAATTTTTCTAGCGGGAGGATGAGGGCTTCCATCGTCATGTGAAGCTGAACCACTAGTCATGAACATAGGCCAGGGCCTTAGCCGTTCCTTGCCACTCCGTGTCGTACTGTAAATGGCATTTTGGCAAGTTTAAGTTTCTCCTCAGACCATTTCAATTTATTTTTTGGGGTCTTTTTACTGAACTTTGGAATTTTGTATTTTACATGCCCTCTACTATTGCATTGGGCATCGGTCTTGGCAGGCGATGTTGATGGCATTACATCGTCTTTGTCATGACTAGTGGCAGCAGCTACAGCACTAGGAGGAAGTGGTTCTTGATCTCTCTCTATTTTATCCTCCAAATTTTGGTTCGACATTATTTTTCTGGAGTTATATAACACAATATGCGTCACAGGACAGCGTATCCCTACACCACACAGGGCAAACCCTGTAAAAATTATTTGGATTAAATATTAATAACCCTTTTAAATGTAATAAATAATAAACCACACATGTCAGTACCACTGTACTTATAATGCAGTACCACTGTACTGGATTTATACGGCAGTATCACTGGAATTATACAGCAGTAACACTGGAATTATATGGCAGTATCACTGGATTTATACAGCAGTACCACTGGTCTTATACGGCAGTGCCATTGGACTGGATTTATACGGCAGTATCACTGGACTTATACGGCGGTACCACTGGAATTATACAGCAGTATCACTGGAATTATATGATAGTACCACTGGACTTATATGACAGTACCACTGGACTGGATTTTTACGGCAGTATCACTGGAATTATATGGCAGTACCACTGGATTTAAACGTTAGTTTCACTGGACTGGATTTATATGGCAGTACCACTGGATTTATACAGCAGTACCACTGGACATATACGGCAGTATCACTGGAATTATATGGCCGTAGCAATGGATTTATACGGCAGTACCACTGGACTGGAATTATATGGCAGTATCACTGGAATTATACGGCAGTATCACTGGAATTATACTGCAGTACCACTCGAGTTATACGGCAATACCACTGGACTGGATTTATACGGCAGTATCACTGGACTTATACGCCAATACTACTGATATTATACAGCAGTATCACTGGAATTATAAGACAGTACCACTGGATTTATATGGCAGTACCACTGGACTGGATTTATACGGCAGTATCACTGGATTTATACGGCAGTACCACTGGAATTATACTGCAGTATCACTGGAATTATACAACAGTATCACTGGAATTATACGGCAGTACCACTGGACTTATACGGCAGTACCACTGGAATTATACGGCAGTATCACTGGAATTATACAACAGTATCACTGGAATTATACGGCAGTACCACTGGAATTATACGGCAGTACCACTGGACTTATACGGCAGTACCACTGGATTGGATTTATACGTCAGTATCACTGGACTTATCCGCCAGTACCACTGGAGTTATACAGCAGTATCACTGGATTTAAACGGCAGTACCACTGTACTTATATAGCAGTACCACTGTACTTATATGGCAGTACCACTGGACATATACAGCAGTATCACTGGACATATACGGCACTATCACTGGACTGGATTTATATGCCAGTACCACTGGATTTATACGGCAGTACCACTGGACACATACGGCAGTATCACTGGATTTATATAGCAGTACCACTGGACATATACGTCAGTATCACTGGACTGGATTTATATGCCAGTACCACTGGATGTATACGGCAGTGCCACAGGACATATACGGCAGTATCACTGGAATTATATGGCAGTACCACTGGACATATCTCTATTGTGATGCCTTGGGTAGGTTGGCCTATGCTGACTTGGAGGGTCCCATGCCCTAGACTTGAACCTTAGTGTTAGGGACCCACCAGATGAGGTCATCTGGTCGCAGTTGGTGGGCCCATATTTTTGGTCAAAAATTATTTAAAGCAGCTCAGGGGGTAATTCAGATCTGATCGTTGATGTGCTAAATTTAGAGTATGCACTTGTATTTTCTCTTTTTTTCCTGTGTGGAACTACAAGTCTTAGTATGGTACCACCTCTTTATGTTTAGAATTAGGATGTCCAGTTCACGACTCCCCCTCCCCTCATATGTTACTATCGGTGAACCTCGCCGGTCTGCCTTGAAAAAAAATTACACATGGTCTACATCAGCAGAATATCCAAAATGTTATTTATTAAGACCGTTCTCAATGACAGTATTACAGTGTAATAACATACCTTAAATGGGTTAAGAAACCCTTGTGACAAGTTCTCTTGTGCTGCTGGCTCTGGTGAAGTGAAGGCCATTGTGCAAAACATGTGATGTCACCACATGTGATGTTATGACGGCAGATGTTGGAAGTTGTAATTACTTTAGGAATTTTGCATGGTGAATATATTTGACTTCTGTCTTAGCACAAGCAGAATATGCTGCAGAATACTGCCAATGATTTATTAGATGCTTGGCCATCAATAAGTTGAGCTAACTAACTGCAAGGCCTTCATATTATGTAAACACCACAAAGCTTATTTTTGTACAGTCTTAGTCTGCGTTTCTATTAATCTTTCTGGCCCATAATTCCTGCATATTATTTCTGGATGATAGGAAACTAGTTACTCTTCCAGACCATGGGCAAAGTGGCAGTGATAACATGTGTGGGTAGAATCAGCTCACAATGGGGCAGATGTATTAAGCCTGGAGAAGTGAGAAAGCAGTGATAAGTCCAAGGTGATAACGCACCAGCCAATCAGCTCCAATATGTAAATTGACAGTTAGGAGCTGATTGGCTGGTGCGTTATCACATTGCACTCATCACTTCTCCAGGCATAAAACATCTGCCCCAATGGTAAGGAAAAGCCCTTGGGGTATCCAGCCTTGAGATATTTTAGGTTTTTGTGGTCTGTTAATACCATTAATAGAATCATAGAATATTCTAAAATATGTCACTTCTCTATGGCAGCAGTTTTCATGAAAAACAGCACCTTGATTCCTATTCTGTACTTCTGGACTCTTGTCTTTGTGACAGAAGTAATATCTTGCCTGATGCATTGATTTACTTGTAAGACAAAGGTGGCATGGGATCGTGATAAGTTAGAACTGAAGTACTGTAAAGGCATTTTTAAAAGCATGCTTATAGCAACGGAAAATGTTACTCTTTTGGGTCACTGCTGAGAGCAAATCTTTGAAACATTCTTTATAAAAAGCAGCATTAATTGGCAAAATCTGTGAAGTGTTGAAATGCTTTACTGTACAAGCCATTCGTCAACAGCTTTGGTTTTAGCAGGATTAATTTGTAATCCTTCCAGGAAAATGATATAGCCAAGAAATGTAAATGGCTCCTATACAAAAGAATGTTTTTTCCATTTATACAAAAATATTATGTTGACATAATAGTGTCAAGATAGTTTGGGTGTGTTTCTTGTGTACCATAAAATACTGTGAGGATACCAGTATGTTATCCATGTAAACATACTGTGTATAAACTTGTCCAGTACAGTAAGTATTTGAAAACAGTGGGTACTGTATTGACACATACTGTAACACTGATACCCCACAAATGATGCTGTACGACCCAGTATTTCTGTATTATGCCTACTATACTGCCTGACTTTTATTAAACAAACCTCTAAATTGACAGCAGACAGATTGTAGAGTGGAGAGGAGGTGATGGAAGCAACAAGGAAAGTTGTATGACTTGATGAAGCAGGCACAGTTCTATATAGTATTGTGAGAGTAAAGTCATTGTTTTCTTTTCCCAAGCACATTAAGTAAATGCAGAGACTGACTTTAAGAGACAGGGAAACATATCATCTCAGGATGACAGCTAGAGTATGTAAGCTGTAAATGGTCATAGACAATACAGCTTTATCATCAGCCACACAGTTTCTTCATCGTAAATGATGAAACCCCGGGCAACTCCATTTTATGGTGCCTGGTTCAGGGCATTATCTGACCTTCAAACAGCTGATCCTTGATCTTATCATTGATATCCAGAAGAAATTCATGGTGTCTGCAAGCAATTATCAGTAAGTCATACATCCATTCTGTAATGTACCCCATCACAAATCTGGACTCTTACTATAATTGGGTAAGGGTTGCTTCAGATGTGGCACATTGCTGGGCATTGAATGCTCCTGTGAAAGTCTGTAGAAAGATGGACAAAAGTTGAGAGTCCTTTAGTAGTGGGAGGTGAACAACATCTCCATTTTCCAACAGTTTGTAGAATTAGTACAGATGTAGCCTCCGTTATCTTGACTGTTTCTCCGCCTAGACGGACGTTTAGTCACACTAAGGCGATAGCTTAGTTTGCTGAGTTTAATCACGGGCAGGCTAGTTGAGGCGATACTAGATACTCAGCATGCATTACACATCTCCACCACTGGGTGGCTAATGCTCCACTAATCCAGTACTTTTGATCGTATAGCGGCGGACTTATCTACAGCTCTGGCAATTGGTCAGTGATGACTGTAATGTTAATAGATGGTGACCAATGGTCAGACGGTGAGAGTTCTCAATATACTGTAAATAGTTTATACAGACATAAACGAACATGTTAAAACACTTGTGTATGCAGACGCAAGATTGTGTATGGAGACGCAACTAATTGTGTAAAAGGAAGAATGTACAATGCATAAACACCGTGCTTTTGAAATACATGTACATGAGCGTCCGCGTTCCCTAAGGCATAATGGGGAGGGGTCGCTATTTGCAGTACTTTTACACATGAACTTGTAAATCTCTCATGAAGCATCGTGGTTTAACGATGAAGGCTATCACCTCCCACGCTGAGTGTCCCGGGTTCGAGTCCTAAAGTGCCAACTTTTTTTTATGTGTTCCCGTGACATTCACAATACCGTGCTTTTGAAATGCTAGTATGAGTGTCCGAGTCCCCTAAGGCATAAACCTTATTATTAAACCATATTATTATTTTTTCTTTGTAAGACAGTCAATGGAAGGGTGCACACAGGTTTCACATAAATCAGAGTAAATCTGCTGGAGCGATTCTTTATGCTAAATGCAAATACACAGCGGTAATGAGTATAAATGAGTGTATTCTGACGCAACTAACTGAGCAACACAGTACTGTAGATGTTTGGCGTTTGTGTATTGCACATGACCTGAACTCCCTCCCTGTCTACTGCATGACCTGTGCAGGCTCCCAGGGGGGAAGGGCGATGGGCTAGCGGGAGGCGGTGGAAAATACTATGCTTTTGAAATGCAAGTATAAGCGTCCAAGTCCCCTAAAGCATAAACCAACACCAATGGGAAGGCAGTGCCAACTTTTTTTTTATGTGTTCCCGTGACATTCACTTACAGTACATATTTTTTTTCTATGTAAGACAGTCTATGGAAGGGTGCACACAGGTTTCACATAAATCAGAGTAGATCTGCAGGAGCAATTCTTTATGCTAAATGCAAATACACAGCGGTAATGAGTATAAATGAGTGTATTCTGACGCAACTAACTGAGCAACACTTTACTGTAGATCTTCGGCGTTTGTGTATTACACATGACCTGAACTCCCTCCCTGTCTACTGTATGACCTGTGCAGGCTCCCAGGGGGGAAGGGCGATGGGCTAGCGGGAGGCGGTGGAAAATACCATGCTTTTGAAATGCAAGTATGAGCGTCTGAGTTCCCTAAGGCATAAACCAACACCAATGGGGAGGGGTCGCTCTTTGCAGTACTTGCAGTACCGTAATGTGCATAGACCTCGCTTATCACTATCGCCTCTGTGTATTTTAGCTAGGAGATTGTGACGCTCCTTCAGCATTGCCCTGTGGCCTGCAAAACTTATGCCATCTCTCACTCCATATCCGAGCGCTGCCAAGTGGTGGGGGTTGAGGGGCGGTGGCCATTTTGCCAGTGTGCTATGCGGTCGAGTCCGGTGTACCGTAATGTGCATAGACCTCGCTGATCCCTATCGCCCCTGTGTATTTTAGCTAGGGGGATTGTGACGCTCCTTCAGCATTGCCTCGTGGCCTGCAAAACTTATGCCATCTCTCACTCCATATCCAAGTGCTGCCATGTGGTGGGGGTTCAGGGGCAGTGCCCATTTTGCCAGTGTGCTATGCGATCGAGTCCGGTGTACCGTAATGTGCATAGACCTCACTTATCCCTATCGCCCCTGTGTATTTTACCTAGGAGATTGTGACGCTCCTTCAGCATTGACCCATAGCCTGCAAAATCTGTGCTGTTACTTGCTCCATAGCCGGGGGCCTCCATGGGGCAAGGAGTCACAGGTGGTAGCCATTTCAATTGAGTCTTCCCTGCTACAGAATTGTATGTGTACCATACGGTGCATAGAACCTTAACAGTAGAACCGCTCCTGCAGCTTTGCCCTGGTTTATGTGAATAAAAATAATAATAAAGTGTCTTGGAAAAAACTAACATGCATTCGTACTTTAGGAATCGAACCTGGGACTCTGAGTATAGGAATCAGAACACTTCACCACTTCGCCACAGATGAATAAATCCATTGGTTTGATTATGCCATAATGGCTAAGGCAGTGGTTCCCAAACTTTTTTAGTCCAAGGCACCCTTTGGGTCTTCCTGACTTTTTCAAGGCACCCTTAAGCCGAAATAATTACCGAACTGTCCCTTTTTTTACATGCCGCTGTCCGCCGAGGAGAGGAGCGCTGCGCCACGAGGGGGGAAGGTGGAGGAGGGAGCCGGAGCAGCGCACTGTAATTGGTGGAGGCGCTGCTGCTGCTGTCCCTTTCCTTTACCATAGGCTGCCCTCCACCGCTGTGAATGCTGGGAAGGAGAGGGGCAGCTGCAGCAGCGCCTCCACCAATTACAGTGCCCTGCTCCACTCCTGAGTCCCCTCCCTCCTCCTTCTTCTCCCCTGCCCGGGATCTGCGGCTGCCTGACAGTGACTGCCTGCATCGAGGAGCCTGACTGCCAGCGGAGACTGCAAGTATAATCTGTTCTATCTATCTCTCTATCTGTCTGTCTATATATACTGTCTGTCTGCCGTAACGTGCAAAAAAGGGGACGCTGTCTGCCGTAATGTGTAAAAAAGGGGGAAGCTGTCTGCCGTAATGTATAAAAAGGGAACGCTCTCTGCCGTAATGTGTAAAAAGGGGAATCTGTCCGCCGTAATGTGTAAAAGGGGCTCTACCTGGTGTAATTGCATTGCCCCTGTTTTACATTGTATGGGGCTCCGATGCCGTTTCTTGCACACAGCGCTAAAATGTCTAGTTACAGCACTGTTGCTAGGTATCCATTTCCCTGGCCCTGAGCAAATTCCCCTCACCAGATCCTCTCTAGGGGTGAGGGGATGGACTTGGATGGGATGGGGGGGTAAAGCATTTTGTCGCACCTGGGCCCACCGCTCGCTAGTTTCGCCACTGGTGCAGAGTGTGCGGGCCCCTGGGTCCAGAGGGGGGCCGCACCGCACACACTGCACTAATTTTTTCGATACTTACCTTTCCGGCGTCCATTGGTGTTCGTGTGGGCCCCTCCTCTCCCGTAGCCGCCACCGCCGCTGCTAGCGCACTGAGCACTAGAGATTCTGGCACAGTGCCAGAGTCTACAGCGCATGCACAGGACTCCGAAAAAATGGCGCTGCGCCTATTTTTTCGGCGTCCTGCGCATGCACTGTAGAGTCTCTATTGCTCAGAGGGAGGTATAAGTCACCCCCTCCTATAGATTTCCCTATGCAGCATCTCACATACAGAATCACATATTAATATTAATATTTTACTCACTTTCTCAGCCAGCTCCTCTGTCACAGCGGCCAGGACTTCAATCAGCTGTCAGGACCCTTGCCCAGCGCACTCCTCGGCCATTCCAGGGCACTCCTCGGCCACTCCAGGGCACTCCTCGGCCACTGCAACCTGCTTACACCTGCACCCCCTGCCGGCTGATTCCAGTCACAGGTTCCCCAAAGCACCCTGTCACAACCTGCACAATAACACCTCCCCTCCCCACAGGGTGACTCCCCCAGCACCTGAGCTGGCTAACTTTGGGCACAGCCACAGCACATCCCACACAAACCCCCCCCCCCGCTCCTCCTCTCTGCGCTGGCTAACTCCACACTGGCCAGCCGCAGCTCTCCTCTTCCTCCCTCCCCCGCCGGCTAACTCCACATTGCCCAGCTGCAGCTGCCACCTGCACTCTCTCCCTGCCCCTGCGCCCTCCCCACCGGGCGCCGGCTCTGTGCACGCTGCGTTAATCAGCCTGCACTCTCTCCCTCCGGCTCGCCTTCCGACACCCCTCCCCCCTCCCCTAACTGTGCGCACTGTACTGCCAGCACCCGCTAGCCCCGGCGTCGGCTAACAGAGCAGGCTGCACTGCCTCCTCCTGCTGCCCGTACTCCCCTCCCGTAGCCACATGCGGACACATTCCGCACACCACGTCCCGGCGCCGCCCACGACAGGCGGAAAAAAAAAAAACGGACAAGCGGCTGCGGCACCCCTGTCACAGCGCCGCGGCACCCCAGGGAGCCGCGGCGCACAGTTTGGGAACCACTGGGCTAAGGGATTAGTACGCTAACATACTGTACAATGGTGGTCATTTCGAGTTGTTCACTCGTTGCCGTTTTTCGCAACGGAGCGATTAGGTAGAAAATGCGCATGCGCATGGTACGCAGCGCGCATGCGCTTAGTTATTTAACACAAAACTAAGTAGATTTACACAAGCTCGAGCGACGTTTTTTCAATGCTCGAGTGATCGTAGTGTGATTGACAGGAAGTGGGTGTTTGACAGGAAGTGGGTGTTTCTGTTTCTGCCCGTTTTCAGGGAGTGTGCTAAAAAACGCAGACGTTCCGGGTAAAAATGCAGGAGTGGCTGGAGAAATGGGGGAGTGGCTGGCCGAACGCAGGGCGTGTTTGTGACGTCAAACCAGGAACTAAACAGACTGAGGTGATCGCAATCTAGGAGTAGGTCTGGAGCTACTCAGAAACTGCAAAGAATTATTTAGTAGCAGTTTTGCTAATCTTTCGTTCGCTATTCTGCTAAGCTAAGATACACTCCCAGAGGGCGGCGGCCTAGCGTTTGCAATGCTGCTAAAAGCAGCTAGCGAGCGAACAACTCAGAATGATCACCAATATTCTTAATCTCAATAGGCAATAGTGAACTTCTAACACGTCCATTTGCGTCAGTGTACACTACTGGTTTTATGTTGTTTTGTCTGCGGGACTTGGACGCTCACATATTCCTAAAGTACTGTAAATGGATCATATATGCTGTACTATTTGCGTCTGTACTGTATATACTATATTAAATAATGCAGCGTAATGAGATGCTGTATTTACTGTATGCAGCGTAATGAGACGCATTAGTAAAGTAGTCCTTACTATATATTTCAGTATTGTATTTTATGGGAGACTACACGCATGCGCAGTGGTGATTGTAAAAAGCGACATCTGGTGGATGATCGCAGGTATTACACGTAAAGGTAACGCCAAACGCTCTGTCTGCCTCCATGCGATTGGGCACGCCTCTCTGTGACTAGGCACGCCTCCCTGCGCCCCGGTACGCTGCATATGCCCGATTGGGACTAATGCCTCAGCCAGTCAAGATAACGGTGGCTACATCTGTACTTTTTATTTGAAGCTGGTGTTGGGCAACAGACTGGTAGTGTTGACCAGATTTACCACTGAACATTTTTAGCATAAAAAACTGGGTTTCCAGCTTCAGCAATGCACAGGGGGTCTCACTAGTGGAACTTGTGAAAGACCAGCAGGAACAGAAGTACAGTAGCAGTCTGTAATCTACAGTATGTGTTTTTTTTCTGCAACAGTATTATCTGGGAATACATCATGTGGAAAAACTGTATCTGTGATGGTTCAGTGACAGCAGCTCACCCACATTATATTTTTTAAGAGATTCCAACATAAAATGATTCTGTACCTACTGTACATCAGGAAAAATACATGATGGAAAGAGTAACATTATCACTTTTAAAGCCGTCTTCAATTTAAATATGCTTGCTAAACTGCTGCATAGTGTATTTATCAAAGGTATGTACTGTGGGGATAATTCAGAGTTGATTGCAGCTGCAAATTTGTTTTAACACACCCCACCCAAATCTAACTCTCTCTGCACATGTTATATCTGCCCCCCCTGCAGTGCACATGGTTTTGCCCAACTGCTGACAAATTTGCTGCTGCGATCAACTCTGAATTAGACCCTGTATACAGTACTTAACAACTTTTTGGCTTTCTCCTCAGGAGATCACAGAGGAGAGTCCAAGGGGTACATTTTCATGGTTGTTTGCCATCATTTTGATACCAATAGGCATTGCTGGCAGCAGTTTGGGGGACCAAAATACAGTATTTACTAAACAACGGTTTTGACATTGATGCCCATCATTGTCTAATCCCTTATCTAACCATAAACATGTTTTAAATTTGCTGCGATTTTCCCTAGGATTTTTGCAGGATTCTTTATTTTAAAAATGCAAAAATATGCTAAATAATAAAAGCAGTGCAGAGTTTTCCCCCCCAAAATAATAACTAGCTTCGGCCTTGAAGCCTATGCTGGTAGTGGAAAAATTGGGAAGGGGGTGTGGGGGACTACACATAGACTGTGGGTTCCTCCTGATTTTCAACGATATCTTTTGCACTAACTTTATTAGTCAGGGCTGGAGGAATCATAGAGGGGAGACCTGTAGTGTTTTAAGACCCCTCTTTTACGATTTTATTACTAATCCATTGGGATTGAAAGCCTGTTGCAAGTGACAAGTCTTATTAGACTCTGGCATTTAGAATGAATAGGAGAGCTGATTGGTCAGAACATAGATCCTCTGGATCTGTGTAGCACTTACTGCAAGCATTAGAAAAACAAGGGCGTGAGACCACAGTGTAGTGCGCTAAAAAGAGAACAATATGCAGCCAGATATAAAATACCAACAACTGGAGGATTCCTCCAACCCCCACCACAAACGTGTACACAGAAACAAAATGAGTATAACTTATCCGGCGCTGTTGTTTTAAATGCAGGTTATGTGAAAGCAATTCTGGTTTGGCTTTCCCTTAGGGCAATGTCCAATGATTCAAATGATATATGGGAAGAAGAAAAAAATATAATATAGTGAAGTACAGTTTCATATGCTTTTAATGACTTAAAAAAGATTCTCGCTCCACACAATGCATATACAGCAGTCTGTCCAGCACAGGTATAATGAATGTAATTACCAGAGTCCTTTGAACTGAGCAAACAGTTCAAATCAGCATATACAGAGTGAGTCCCGGGCACCCTTGATGTTAGGCAATGCTGCAGTGGATACTCCGGTGTCACAGTCACACATCCGTCCTGGGCGTTCTTTGCTGTCACCTCCAACGCGTTTCCACCCCCTGCACTGGGGTCTTTTTCAAGGAGTTTGTGTATGGAGCTTCCAAAATCATGAATATTTAAACGTCCTCTGTCCAATCAGAGCGCTCTAATGACAGCTGGTCTCTATTACAGTCGTTCCCTAATTGTCCCACGACCAGCTGTAGTTGTAGCGCGTTTCCATGGTGACATGACGTCACTTCCGGTTGCTATCTCTAATGCACTACGTTTCCCATAGTGCTTAACCAGTCCGCTGCGGCCGTCCGTATGTTGCCGCGGTAACGTTACCTCACTTCCGCTGACGGGCTGAAGGGACACTACATCTCCCACAATGCTCAACGTGGTGAATGCCCGTTTCTATGGTGATCTACTACATCACTTCCGCTCCGCGGCTCCCTCATTTAAAGCTGGATGTTATGCTTATTGTCCTTGGAGCCGTGATGTTTAACCCTTAACAATGTGGACTGATGATCCCAAGAGCTGTTTTAATAAAATACACAGTATGTAAGAGGGCAATATTAACAAATAAAAACGTGTATTAAAATGCACATTACGAAGGTACATTAGACAATCCATTAAAAACATTCCCCACAAAAACCTCATGCTACAATATAATCCATAATGCAAAGTGACAGTGCTTGTAATGAAGTGCAAGTGCTATAAAGTGCTGATGTCAGTAAAGAGAAGGCGGGGAGGACATGTTCTATTGATTCCTCACCATAATTCAGGATATTTATAAAAACCATTTAATTTCAAAATCTGAGTTGAGGCCCCCAGGCTTTAAAGTCCCCAACTCAAAAATGAATTACATTTCAGCCTTCGCTAATTGGGCCGCCAGGTCCCTTTGCCTGCGGTGACCCTGTACATGTCTTAAACCAAAAAATCTCCTAATTTCAGACATTTTACTATTATGCTTTAGTCTGAAATGTTCAGACAAGGCGTGGGTTTGCAAGCCCTTCTTTACATTTCGGAGATGCTCGCTTATTCTTACTTTAAGCGGTCTAGATGTTCGGCCTATGTAATATAGACCGCAGGTACATTCTATCCCATAAATTACATTCTTGATATTACATGTAATGAATTCATTGATTTTTTTCTGTCTTGCTGTTGATTGTTACCTCCGTAAGTTTTTTGTTATCCCCTTTGACTTCTTTACAGCCGATACAGGATCCACATCTATAGAAGCCTTTTGATTTTATAGAGCCGGGTTTGGTTTTATTTGATGGAAGTAAACTCTTTACCACCTTAGATCCAATAGTGGGCGCCCTTCTATAGATACATTTAGGTCTGGTGGGCAGAAGTTTCCCAATGACGGGGTCTTTCCTTAAGATTCCCCAATGTTTTGATAGAATCCTTTCCAGATATTTGTATTGGCTATTGTAGGTAGTGATAAAGGCCCAATTCTGGAATGATGGGTAGTCTTTCGATTTCGGTTTTTTTTGTCAGCAGGGATTGCCTATCGATTTTTTCTACTAGGTGAGTAGCTTCCTCAATGACATTCTCTTTATATCCTGAGGCTACAAATTTCTTCTTCATGAATTCTGCCTGTTGGATATAATTTTCATTTTTTGAGCAGTTGCGTTTCAATCGTCTAAGTTGTCCCCCAGGGATTGATTCCAACCAATTCGGGTGATGGCAACTCATTGCCTGGAGAAATGTGCCCGAATCAGTCGGTTTTGTGAAACACCTTGTTTGGATATGGCCATCTTCTACGTAGAGTGTGATATCAAAAAAATCGACTGTGGTTTCGCTGTTATTAAACGAAAATTCGATGTTAAAATCATTAGTGTTAAGATAGAGGAAGAACTCCTCAAGGGATTCTTTGCCGCCTTTCCATGTAAAAAACACGTCATCTATATAACGTGACCAGGACACCAGGTTCGCTCCGAAGGGGTTATTGTTCCATATCCTTTCATTTTCCCAATACCCCATAAAAATATTGGCATAGCTCGGAGCGAACCTGGTGCCCATGGCGGTGCCCACCTTCTGCACATAAAAATCATCATCATAAAGGAAAAAATTATTCGTTAGAATAAAATGGACTCCATCGCTGATAAATTCCTGTAATTTAGTGTCTAGTGGACTTCTTTCTAGGAAGTTTTTCACCGCTCTCTCCCCTCTTTCATGGTCGATAATTGAATATAAGGAGCGGACATCCGCTGTTACCATGATGAGGCCCTCTTCCCAAGTGATGGTCTCTAAAGAATTTAAAAACTCTGTGGTATCTTTAAGATGGGATCTGTTCTCTAAAACCAAGGGCTGTAAATAAAAATCAATGAATTCGGAAAAATTGGCAATGACCGAGTTGATGCCTGAGACTATCGGTCTTCCCGGTGGATGCGTGGGGTTTTTGTGAATTTTTGGGAGAATATATAGTACCGGGGTCATAGGCTCACTTTGAAATAAGAATTTAAATTCTTTCTCCCCTAATACCTTTATCTTCCTATATTTATCCAGCAAGATCTCCAAATTATTTAGTATACCTTCGGTGGGGTCGGCACGAAGTTTATGATATGTACCTCTATCGTCTAGTTGTCTCAAGACCTCTTGATTGTACCATGCTCTAGTCATGATAACAATGCCCCATCCCTTATCTGCTGGCTTGATCACTATTTCAGAGTTTTCACTTAGATTTTTCAAAGCCAGCCTTTCCTTCCGGGTTAGATTGGGTTTAATGTTATCACTACTGAGGGTCTGTATCTCGTCAGTGCAGAGACTCAAAAAAGTTTCTAAAAAGTTCCCTCTCATGTGTACAGGGTTGAAGACCGATTTTGGTCTAAAATGTGTGCCCTGGGTATCACTTTCTAATGTTTCGCCATTGAGTTCTTTATTGAGGAAAAACTTCTTGATACTCAATTTCCTGATGAATTTATTGAGGTCTACATAGGTGGTGAACTTATATAGCGGTAGGGAGGGGGCATATTTCAGGCCCTTCTCCAATACCTTGATTTCATCTCTTGCTAATAAATGATTACTGAGATTGAAAATTTTAGTTTTTCCATCTACCTTAGTTGTTGGCTCCTTCTCCTTTTTTGAATTAATTGTACGCCTATTCCTTTTCTTTAATCTATATTATGTCCGTTTGGCAATTTTTCACCCTCTGCAACCCCTTTTGGTTTTTATTTTATATGTTGGCGGTTTCTTCCCCTGTACAAAAAAGACTGTGTCTCCTGTGAATCTGAGAGTACTGTGTATTTTATTAAAACGGCTCTTGGGATCATCAGTCCACATTGTTAAGGGTTAAACATCACGGCTCCAAGGACAATAAGCATAACATCCAGCTTTAAATGAGGGAGCCGCGGAGCAGAAGTGATGTAGTAGATCACCTTAGAAACGGGCATTCACCACGTTGAGCATTGTGGGAGATGTAGTGTCCCTTCAGCCCGTCAGCGGAAGTGAGGTAACGTTACCGCGGCAACATACGGACGGCCGCAGCGGACTGGTTAAGCACTATGGGAAACGTAGTGCATTAGAGATAGCAACCGGAAGTGACGTCATGTCACCATGGAAACGCGCTACAGCTACAGCTGGTCGTAAGACAATTAGGGAACGACTGTAATAGAGACCAGCTGTCATTAGAGCGCTCTGATTGGACAGAGGACGTTTAAATATTCATGATTTTGGAAGCTCCATACACAAACTCCTTGAAAAAGACCCCAGTGCAGGGGGTGGAAACGCGTTGGAGGTGACAGCAAAGAACGCCCAGGACGGATGTGTGACTGTGACACCGGAGTATCCACTGCAGCATTGCCTAACATCAAGGGTGCCCGGGACTCACTCTGTATATGCTGATTTGAACTGTTTGCTCAGTTCAAAGGACTCTTGTAATTACATTCATTATACCTGTGCTGGACAGACTGCTGTATATGCATTGTGTGGAGCGAGAATCTTTTTTAAGCCATTAAAAGCATATGAAACTGTACTTCACTATATTATATTTTTTTCTTCTTCCCATATATCGTTTGAATCATTGGACATTGCCCTAAGGGAAAGCCAAACCAGAATTGCTTTCACATAACCTGCATTTAAAACAACAGCGCCGGATAAGTTATACTCATTTTGTTTCTTTGTACACTTACTGCAAGCATGTCTACCAGATGTAGGTCATATATCTGAATGGGTTTCTTGGTGGGTTTACAGGGGTTTCTAACCCACTACTCAGTAAATCTATACGTGTAATAGAGCAACATCGATGGTGCTTCAATATTTGATTGTTTTCTGAAATGCTTATTCTCTGCAGTTTTGGCCTTATCGAATTTGTACTGAAATGCTGCAAAACTGCTGAAAAAGCAAAAATGTGGTTTAATAAATACACCCTAAGTTGCAAGTACAGTACAAAGAAGCCTACTTTCCACTACCTCTGAGGACAGGTCAAAACCAAGTTATTTTGCAGGATCATATCTTTGGTGCGTTACTAACAAGCAGCTGTGCTTCTTTTCGTACCCCTTCAAGCTCTTTAAATTCTGCTCCACATTGTCACTGACCTAGGTTGGGGGTATTGTGAACTCGGGGGTTCTCACGATGGTCGGAACAGGGATGGCTTAATATAGGTCTTCCTCATACAGGACTCTGACAGTAAAGCTTGGTGAAAATATTAAAGAGCTTTATTGCAGGAAGAGAGCAACACAATGTCACATAGCAGAAAAGAAACGTATGGGGAAATGTCCAGGCCTATAGGAGAACTTGTAAGCAATGCTAAGGATTCCAGAAGTCCTTGTGAGTGTTGGTACAAGATAATAATGACTGAAGAACTTGTAAGTGATGTTTTTAAAGATACTGGTGACTTGAAGAACTGGTGAACGGTGGTTGAAGACTCTGATGATTTATATGCCTTGTGAGCGGTGACTAAAGATACTGATGATTTATAAAACTTGAGAGCGGTGGTTAAAGACACTGATGATTTGTAGAACTTGAGAGCGGTGATTAAAGACACTGATGATTTGTAGAACTTGAGAGCGGTGATTAAAGACACTGATGATTTGTAGAACTTGAGAGCGGTGATTAAAGACACTGATGATTTGTAGAACTTGAGAGCGGTGATTAAAGACACTGATGATTTGCAGAACTTGAGAGCGGTGATTAAAAGACACTGATGATTTGTAGAACTTGAGAGCGGTGATTAAAGACACTGATGATTTGCAGAACTTGAGAGTGGTGATTAAAGACACTGATAATTTGCAGAACTTGAAAGCGGCGTTTAAAGACGCTGATGATTTGTAGAACTTGAGAGCGGCGTTTAGCCCGCAGCACACGCTGAGTCCAAGAAGCACTGGTGACTGGATTGCAGAGAAACACACCAGCTGCAGTTTACGCTGAACTGTGCAGCAACTGGCACCTGGAAGTGCCGGAGACACTGGGGTACGACTGCAGAGAGATATACGTCAGGAACAAGAGCACTGGCATCCACGTCAGGGGAAAAGACGATACTCAGGCGCCGAGGCTCTGCCCGACGTCTGACTTTGAATCTCGCGCCTCCGCTGGATTGGTGGAACAGTCTGATGACGTCACCTGCTCCCCGCCCACGTGATGCCGGGTGTCATGGCGGCGCCCCTGCCCCGGGGAACCGCCGGGAGCCGCGCCGGCCAGACGCTGGAGCCCGTAGACCACCGAAGGCGGGTGCCGCAACACAGACCAGCAGGCACGCAGGGGTAAGCGCAGTGATCGCCGCCTATGGCGTGTGACACACATCACAATATCTTGTTGTTGCACATAGGTATACAGTAATAAGAGATGCGTAAGCATGACAAGCCCACAGTGAGCAAGTAAATTCCCAATCATTCAGTTTCCTTCTTAAGAAGCAAAACAGATACTTTCAGTCACCACCGTCTTGTCAGGGAAATCCATGCATGCTCCTGTGTAGATGGGTACATATGGACAAAAATAGCAACAAGATGTTGCAAAATGGCATTTGCACAGGCTATGTTGCTAATGTTAGAAATTAACTTTTTGTTATTAACTCACCATTATAATTCTATTTATTATGCATTTTTCCCCCCCATCTGGTAAAGTCAAGATAAAATAAATTACAAACAAATTGTGATTGAAATTGCTGATTGTTTAGTTACATGACCTTTCTTGATATAATTATGTTTAAAACTTCTTACCACTCAGCTGTCTCTCAGGTTTGATAGTTGTTATGTTTTTTTTGTCGGAACTGTCTTTTAACACAGTATGTGTCAAGCCTTAAACCCTGAACATTCTTATAACTCCATTCCTTTCACCCCTAATTGTAGTTCTAGTTCTACAATATAATAATGTATAAAGAAGGCAGATAAAAAATTACATTTCCCTGTCCTCCTCTCTCTTCTTTCTATTATTTTTTGTATTTGAGTTATCAAAATGATCCTTTAAATTCAATAATCACACATGGGGCAGATGTATTAAGCCTGGAGAAGTGATAAAGCAATGATAAAGCAGTGATAAGTGCAAGGTAATAACGCAGCAGCCAATCAGCTCCAATATGAAAATTTATAGTTAAGAGTTGATTGGCTGGTGCAGTATCACCTTCCACTTATCACTGGCGTATCGCTTCTCCAGGCTTAATACATCTGCCCCATGATGTCAGAGCAAAGGAGGAGTAACAGAGGTCACTGTGGGCTAAATATTTGGCCAGGGTTCACAGTGCTTAGATGTTGTGGCAGATGACTTAAACATTAATTAAATATGTCTAGAGATTAACAGTGTGAAATATTACTTGTTTCTTACAGTGACAGCTCTATAGAACATGATCTTCACATGATTTCTGACACAAGTAATGAAGGTACAGTATTCTTTCTACCAAATGGAAAATATCACTTAGATTATAAGGATAATATCTTTTCAATCTATAAAGGCGTTTTTGTTACACTAAACCAGTTTAAAGGGTGCACAGTTTACTATAGATACACATTGCATCATAATAGTAGACTTTCTAATTAATCACAAATCACCACAGAAAACATTATGTAATCACCGATTTGATAGATTAATAAGTCCGATGTTTGCTTCTTAACAAAACTGTAGGATCATTTATGGTTTTAGTTTAAGAATATTGGAATTGCTTACCATGACATTCACCATTGCCATGTGGTAACACTGGCTTATCTTTTTTCTTTCCTGTATTTATTTGTGCTTCCATGTTGATTACGATTAACACTGTATATTTGTTGTTAATACGAGTATTACTAATAAAGAAAACCATATTTGTAGACTGTAGAATATACTTGAACATTATGCAACATTATTGGAAACTAATATATAGTTTCGGTTTTTCTCCCACTTACCACTGTGTTACTGTTTTAAGTAATGTTACCAATCTCTAGTGAGAAGCAAGCAATGAATGTGTTTAGTGTGTCAGTGTGGCAACATTGCAACCTGACATGTTTAACAATAGAGCTATATAATATGCTAGTGTTTTAATATTGTCACAGTAAAATGAAATTATATTGTAGTTAGCAAAATTACAGACAATTAAGGGGCTAAAGTGTTAAACATCCAACTGTGTATCATTTTATGCATCCCTCCTACCCCAGCATACAAGTTCTTCTGAAGTCGCTGGGTGCCTCAGGGTGATGCTAAGTGCCTATGACATAGACCCTTCTCAATTGAGACAGCATGGAGTTATTGTAGCATGTGATGATTCCCTCCTGATCAGTGAATATGTAGAGGTTTCTCAAAGAATTGAGTACCAGTCAGTTTTGTTATTTTGCCATTGCTGTTATTCAACTTGACAGTGAATAGAAGAATGCGTATTGCTTGGCTCCAAATTACTTACACTTTAAATGGGCCTTTGCTCATGTTTTGTTCATATATACTCAAAACGCTTAATCATGAGCATGTATTTCATAACTGTGATTCTCTGATGCCTTTAAAGCTGTCACTCTTCGGACTTTACAGTAGTCACAAGCTTTTCAATTGCCGCAAATGGTGTACCAGAACCTCAACACTACTTTGAACATAATTATATGTCCTTTCCTAACATAACACCAGTTAGAATTTGTCCTTGGGTAATATCTTCTTTTCATTGGTCACACTATTATCAATTCCACCCAGCACAGTGTACCAAGCTGAGCCTGGTCTTTCATGTCCCAGCAGACACCTTACTGCAACTAACTTGCAATATGCCCTTAAGTGATTATAAACAAATAACTATTATAAAAATATAATTATTAGTTCAGGCACTCTGATAACAAACCAATTAATAAAAGGTAGGTCACCTTTGTGGATTTGAGTAAGATATTATAATACAACAACCCATATGAATACTCTGCAATACTAAGTTTAAACAGATGCAAGAAAGATATAAAATATCACAATGGAGTGCTTAAATAGAGGTATATTTATCAAAAACAATTTATTAATTGTATATTACGAAGCAAGTATTAAAATGTATAAAAACAATATTTTACACTGGTATTCAACACCGCACTGTATCACATATTTATCACCGCAAGGCGCAAATAGACAGTCCACATCTAGAGCATGAAATGTTCATGTATAGCTCCACTTGTATGTTAGCAACAAACTTTTATAGATCCCAATAGTGATTCCAAAGATTTTTAGTATTAATGAAGATCGGTTATTGTGCTGGTTGTCTCAGCATAGCCCGCAGAGCGTGCGCTATGCTACCACCTCCCCGCCGCCAAAGTATTGCTCACCACTCTGTCCTTAAGTGATTAGCATTAGTTTTGTACATTGAAACACTAAGGTAACATTTGACAATTTGCCAATTACTGTATAAACCACTTACCTGGCTAATATTTTTTCCAAAAAAACACTCAGAAATTGTAATTTTTTTAAATGATTGATTAAGGTTAAGAACATCTATTTAAAACTTAATGCAATTTTATAAAAAAAAGTAATTTTTTAAAAACATTGTTAAGTATCGACTTTTTTTTAAACATCAGTGATCGATATATAGGACGATTATGTTAGACGCAGCAGCTCTCGCCAGCGCCCGACCGTTGCTAAGCAATGGTCCCAGCGCATCACGGCCGCTGCGCTTCCTCCTCCTGTTCCCCGCCGGATCCATGGCAATGCCGGGACACCGTGCGCGCTGAGCCGCCGGGTCCATAGCAACGCCAGGACGCCATGCGCGCTGAGCTGCCGGGTCCATGGCAACGCCGGGACGCCATGCGCGCTGAGCCGTTGGGTCCATAGCAACAGGGACGCCACAGGCGGGCCGCTTTCCCCATTGCTATCCAATTAATCAAGCACCTGTCAGCGTGTGGTCGTGCAGCAGGGCAGCTGCACGACATTTTCTAATTAGGTTCTCTGCAGCCATTGGTACAGAGACCTGTTATATTCTCCCTCAGTGCTTTACACAGATGCCGGTGATAGCTTCCTGTGAGCTGTTCCTGCTCTCGAGAAATTCCCTGTCCGGTGTTCTGTGGTCCGGTCTACCTCGTTCCTGTGGTGCTGACTCCTAGGTCCTTCCAGCCTTCCTGTTGGTAGAAACCTGTGTCGTTAGATCTCGAAGTTCCTGCTCACCTGCAGTTGTTCCCCGGTGTTGTGAGTAGCGGCCTTTGCTGCGTCTTGCGGCCTTGGCCGTAGAGTTTCCGTTATATTCTTTGCTGGTGTTTTTGTGGAAGTGCTCCGCCACAGCTGTCCCCCCCGGTACACGACGGTGCCGTGTAGGGGTGGACAGTGTTACCTTTGTTGCCTTTTCCATTGGTGGCCGTGCCGCACATACGTTTAGTTTTTTAGTTCTGCAGTAACCCCTAGCTCTGTGTTTTGTATAGTTAGAGGTCCCCTTGTTTCCATCCAGTCTCAGTTTACTCCTTGTCTCATACTAAGACCGGGGGGCATCGGAGTTGGGCAGACCTAATCCGCCCTTCAGACGCGGCTGCCGTGGGCCCAAAACACATAGTCTCGCAGGCGTAGACTGACCACGTGGGTGGAACAACGGAGTAAGGGTTTTAGGGGTACTGCTTTACTTTGTCCTGAATATCAGCATCACGTTTCTGTGCTCGGGACTTACCCACTCTATATCTTACGTTCGGAGCACAGAGAACGTAACAGATTAATGATCGGACCATCGAGACATTTCATCTTTAAATTTTCCTGGCAGCTGCTCCTGTCTGCAGCCGCAGGGTGTACACTGGGAGGCTGAGGACTGCTTCTTTTACATTTCCTCAGTAGCTAGAGAGAGAAGCAGCCACTGAGTATACACAGGGATGCAGCGGCTTCTTTCATTAGATTTCCCTGGTGGCTGCAGAGAGGAGCAGCCGCTGGGTATACACAGGGACACAGCTGCTAATTTTATTACACTTCCTCTACAGCTTCAGTGAGCAGTGATGTGTGGTAAGGTTAATGGCTGGGGAGGCACTGGCTAGTATCACATCTGGATTTACACACACATATATGAACTCAAGGGTTCATATGGGCATTATACAAAGGTTCAGCGGTATATACTTTGTTACCCTGTATATATGTTATAAATATCATCTTTGTATTATTTTAATAATTTTTATAGCCAATAAACTGGACAATACTAGAGTATGACAGGTGAGGCTCTGCCTACCCTGGTTGTATATCATTGCCAGAGAGGAGATGGGGGATTTTCCCTTGGGCGCAGTGATTGGCAGGCACTGGGGGAGGAGGCATGGATGAAAGGGGCTGGGAGATCCCTATGAGAATGGTGGCTGCTGGAAGATTATCTTGCAGCAACCGCCGAGGGGTGATTCTGACTGGTCGCTCGCATCTGATGTGACACACCAGGCAAGTGGTTAATAATAAAATATGTCTGAGAAGTTATACACTCAAATTAAAGAGGTAAGTTATCTCCATACCATATCATATTAATTATCCTAAGTCAGAAGCTCTTCCTATGCATATTAAAGAAGACACCAGATCTTTGTTAGCTAAAAACATTCATTTTACTTGGTGCACCAAGAAAATAAAATATTTAGGCATATTTATGACAAATTCTTATGGGTTGCAATATATGGAAAACTTTACTGCTCTTTTTTCTAACATCACAGCTGACCTTCGTGCCTGGAGAAGTCAGATTATTCCATGGTTTGGGCATTTTGTTACAATAAAGATGAATATGTTGCCTAGTATTTTATATCTGATACATACTATCCTGGTGCACATTCCCTTTGATGCTCTAAGTCGGATGCAGAGAGACTTTCTTAATTTTATCTGGTTAGACAAATCTCCAAGACTTAAAACCTCTACACTAATCAAAAGTCCACTGGGAGGGGGCAGAGGTCTACCAATTTAAGGAAATATTATTTTGCGACTCATCTAAGCTAGGCGCTCACCTGGTTTTCTACGACAGTTAACCTTCCCTGGGTGCAGATTGAGACGGCAGTGGCCAGGGTGCTTTCTCTTGTGTCTCTCTTCTCCCCAGTGAGGTCCAGCCTAGAGACACATGATTGTTTCAGTTACTAAATTTGCTGACCATATATGGTTTCTCTGTATCCGACGCTTTATTCTTTCCTCTTTCCCTTCCCCACTTACCTCTATATGGGATATCCCGTATTTATCCCCGGGTTCCTCCTCTCTCCGGTCACACACATGTCTACAACTAATGGTTCATCCTAGGTTTGGTGCTCCCTAGATACTTTAGCCTATAAGTAACAAATTTCAAGACCTATTTTTTATGAATAAATACAATTACACTCTTTTTTAAACTCTTTGCCTAAAGCAATGATTTTCCAACAGCTTATACCTCTTGAAAGATTATGGAGTCTATTCAATGCATGTCTGATCCTCTCTGACTGGTTGTCACGATCCAGGTAATTCCTTATCAGTATTTACCTTCCAAATGCCTCTTGAGACTGTCCCAGCGTTCCAAGCCTGGATTCCATCTGCACTGTTTGCATGCACCACGCTGCATCTCATTGTCTCAAGTTTCTTCACTGTGATTCTGGCAGCTTCATGGTTTAAACTCACATGCAAGTTACAAACAGTCTTTCCCTCCAAGTTCAAACATGGGCACAGCCATGTTTGTTTTCATCACGTTACTTTTCAGCCTATCAGCTGCACTCTGGTTTCTGCCTAATTATCCAGCAGCTGCACTCTAGACTCTGCTTAATCAGCCAGCCAATCCCTGTTTCCCAGCTGGTATGAATGTCCTGTTCCTGGGCTGGAGGGTTGTCAGTGCTTCAGTTGTCATCCTAGTGAAACCAGTCTCTTCCTATTGTGGTCGTTCCTGCCTGCAAACTCCACTAGAGACTCACACCAGTTCCACTCACCATGGTGCAGCCTGACTCTGCAGTGTCTCATCATTGCATCCTGTGACCGGCAGTTACCCAACACTTGCTTCCAGCGGTGCTCTGCCCTGCCAGTAACCATTTGTGTTCCGCCATCGATCTCCAGTCACCATCGGTGTTCCGCCAACGATCTCCAGTTACCATCGGTGTTCCGCCATCGATCTCCAGTCACCATCAGTGTTCCGCCATCAATCTCTAGCTACATCGGTGTTCCGCCATCGATCTCCCATTGCACCCTGCGTCTGGCAGATTACTATAAGACCAGCTTCCAGCATTCCAGCTTCCAGCGGTGCCCTGTTCCTGTATTCCGGTAATCTGCGCTCACAAGCATCTCCTGTATATGCTCTCAAGCCTCTCCTGTATATGCTCACAAGCATCTCCTGTATCTGCGCTCACAAGCATCTCCTGTATATGCTCTCAAGCATCTCCTGCATATGCTCACAAGCATCTCCTGTATCTGCGCACATAAGCATCTCCTGTATATGCTCTCAAGCATCTCCTGAATATGCTCTCAAGCATCTCCTGTATATGCTTCTAAGCATCACCTACATAACTCCTCGTTCTCAAGCTACAGTTTGCATTCCAGCATTATTAACACAGCTCTTCAGTGCATTGGTGTGGTAAAGGACTCACCATCTCCAGGCCCTTTAAGACTGTTCTATTGTACCACACTTAGAGACTTCCTATGTGCATCTCTGAGAGCTGTGACTTGTCATCCTGTTACCATACTGCTGACTGTCGCTATCATTTGTGAGCTGAGTTCATTTAATAAACCTGTTGAACATATCCTCTGTTGTCATGGTCACGCCTTCAGGCTTTAGGTACTGCAGGTACACGCATGTCCAGGAGTCCTATCTGGCCTCTCACATTTAAGTATACCTCAGCCCCTACAACTGAGGCTTCCAGTAGTGAGCACCAGCCCTCAGTTGTGACACTGGTTTTGCCCGTTTTCGACTATGCCAATCCAACTTTTTTTTTAAGTCGGATTGACATAGTCGAAAACGGGACTAAAACCTGTAGGATTTGGCCGCAAATGCGACAAAACACGTGGATCCACGTGGATCTGCCTATCCACGTGTTTTCCGGCAAGTCGGAATTGCCGACAAGTTGGAAAAACGGCAGCACCATTGAATAGGTCGAATCATGACTTGACCTAAAAAAGTTGGAAACTTCAATTGAATAGACCCATATGTCTTTATTCTCCTACGAGGCAAGATATTATTTCCATATTATATAGTTTATTGCATTTATCAGAATCGGATTATATTCTTATTCATGAGGGTAAATGGGAGAAAGATTTGGGTCCTCCTCTTAGAGAAGATGCTTGGAAAATCATTAGGCAAAATGTTACACAATCTTCTATATACTCTTTGATTAAAGAAAATGCATATAAAGTCTATACTAGATGGTATTTAGTCCTCTTTATACCAAATAATATCTACCCTTCTTCCTCTCCATTGTGTTGGTGGTGGTGTGGTTGTAGAGGGGATTTTATTCATATTTGGTGTAGCTGTCCTAAAATCCGCTCTTACTGGTTTAGTATCGAGTCCCTCTAAGGGAATATCTCAACTGCAGTTACTCTGAACCCCTGGAACTCCCTGTTAGGGCATCCCTATCTTTAGCTTCAACATCACTGACAATAAGCTTTTACTTCAAGTTTTATATGCCTCTATGTACGCAGTAGCTAAATGCTTGAAGCAACCTTTGCCTCCACCAGTTTGGTTCATTGCAATGATTGGGAGAAGATCACTTTCTCATAACATAATAGATCATATTAGTTTGAGAAATTTTGGGAACCATGGTTCACCTCTATCTCAACTACTGCCCTAAGGTTATAAGATATTTCTTTGGCAACTTTGGACTTTGGTTTGATTTAAACCTAACGTGGGCTTTCTTTGTTATCTTGAATAGACTTCTGAGCTGGGGTTTTAATAAGATCCTTTTGGGTTATTTTATTATATATCCTCAGTGAGTGTCCTATTGTTTGCAAACATTTATCTTATTGTTATGTACTACTATATGGTTTTATGGTATTCTAGCCAGACGTTCTGGCTGTCTATGGTGATACCCCCCCTTCCCCCGACTCCCCGCTCCTTTTCTTGTGTCTCTGTTACTCTCTCTTTTATCTTTCCATTTCTTGTTATTCTTTTTTTGTAGAATGTATATGTATAAATGTGCCAAAAGTTCTTACTCATGTATGCACTATGTTACATTATATTCAATCCTTTGGCTCTTGTCTCTTTTGCACCAGAAAGTATCTTCATTGTATTTTTGTACATTTGCACTCGCTTTCTTCCAATAAAAACAAATGAATTACAGAGAACAATAAATATGCTAGAATATGTTAGAATATTTGGTAACCATATAACGAGCATAATATTTACATACATATTGGGGTTTATACTGGTTTACATAATTTAGGGGTATATTTACTAAAGTGTAGACTTTTAGAAGGGGAGATGTTGTCTATAGCAACCAATTACTGTAGATTCTACTTATCATTTATCTAGCACTTTCGAGAAAATAATAGCTAGAATCTGATTGGTTCCCATAGGCAACATCTTCACGTCTAAAAACCTGCACTTTAGTAAATATACCCCTTATTGTAAATGCAATAAAGACAAAAAATGAAAGGCAAATTTTATTACTCTACATGTTGCATTTTATGCAGTTTTATGTGTGCTAATGGGATGCAGTCAATTTGCCAGCGGTCGGGATCCTGGCATTCAGGACACTGATGCCGAAATCCTGACAGCCGACAATGCCGCCAGCTGGAATCCCGCTGCACCAGGGCTATTCCCACTCATGGGTGTCCATGAGTGGGAATAGTGTAGTGTAGTGAGCGCAGTGAGCCAGTGAGCCACCGATATTGTAGCGTGGCGAGTGCAGCGTACCCGCAAGGGGATTCCTAGTGCTCACCCCGCTGCCGGAATTCTGGTGGGCGGCATGCCACTGTCAGGATATGGACAGCCGGCATCCTGTCTGCAGGTAATACATAGCAAACCCATGCTTATAGGATGAGATTAGGATTGCTTTGTATAATATGTAGACTATAATTTATTTTTCTGCTTTCGCCTTCATTTTAGAGTATGCTTCTGAAAGACTCCCTCCCCCCAATAAATTTATCTTAGCTTTTTAAATATCAACTACATCAAAAATATATGTGCAGACAAAATAACGTGTACCTAAGAATTCCTAAACCAATGGATCCCAAACTGGATGCCGAGGCACCCTAGGGTGCCATGGGGCACTTGCAGGGGTGTCACGAGTTTGTGGTCCAGGACCAAATATAACTATTTATGGTCCAAGTGAAAGCCAAAACCAGTGCTGGCATCTGCCAATCAAAAGTATATAGGCAAATAGAAGTGCAACCCTGTCCTCCCCCACATAACTGGCCCTAAGGGTGGCAAGTAAACATTATTGATATAATTTAATACTTTTTGCTTAATATCAAAAAGAAACTTTTGGCCTATGGTTGCCATAAAAAATGCTGTTACTCAAGGGAGTCATGATGTGAGAAAGTTTGGGAACCATGTGTCCTACACAATACCAGAAGGGCTAGATTCCTCTAAGCACTGTTATCTACTTTCTGTGTAAGTTTGAACAAAAGCTATGATGTATATAAGGCAATGAGTCCACTTTTATTAAATCAGTATCGCCTGGTTACATGAATATTTTTAAATATTACTAGTAACCATTTTATATGAAACCACATGCCTTAAACATTTAGCTGTAAAAGTTGGCAATGTTACCTTGCACCTATAGTAATTTCTATAGCACAATAGACCTCACCTAACAAGCAGTCCATACTATTTCAGTAGACAAAGAGTAATGCAGTGATTAAACGGATTGACTTACATTGACATTGATAGATCCAGGTTTCAAAACCCATTGTCAGTTGTTTGTGACCTTGGAGAAGTAATTTGTCTCTCTATCTCTCAGTCACCATATATTGACTGTAAGCTCCTTTGATTAGGAAAATCTCTAAAAAATAAATCTGGAACAGTACTCCAAAACATTGCATTCATTTTACAAATCATTTAAAAGAAAAGATAGATATTGTCGTGGAGTGATGTCTGCCATTTTTTTTATCTGTATGTAGGTAAGAGCATATTATCTTTTTGATAAAATAAAGTTTTGAATTTCTACTATTCTTATTACTTTGTATTTTTATGATGAAACACGTTATCGTTTTATCTGTAATCTATTTTTTAATACTCTACTATATTTGGGTTTATTAGAGTAATTTCTGTGTGTATTTTGTCATTACAGGCCACCAGTCAACTTTACAACGTCAGTTTTTTTGTCCATTAAAATCTATTGTCTTAAGAGAAGGCATGTCTGCTAGCTTGCAAGTTAATTTTCTCCCATTTGATCTTGGAAAACGCTACTGTACAGTTGTTTTCACCAATGCAGAGGTAAATATATATATATATACTTGGGCTACTCAGTAAAAATGTATCAAATGTGTCAAATTATGTATCTATATAACATTGTGAAAATCAGCACAAGAAACCAAAAAAAGCAATGTATTCTATTAATGCACTTTTGTTCAGTCCAATATTTATGACATTAATACAGTGCATAAGGCAAATGTATTGGTGGTGGTAGAAGAGCAAGACTGGATATATTACATCCATATTATATACAGTATATGAAATATTGTAAATAATGCAAATCCTGCATTAAAGCATTTTGCATAGATTGCACACATGAGAGACTATGTTCCCCAATATTATCATTGAAGAACAAATAATACAGATCTTGTATGTCATTGGCTAGTTGCATCATGACTAAACCATGATGATGTTTGTTAATGACCCACCTCAATATAGACCATTTATTGCCAAAACAAGAACAATGGCAGTGTTTAACATAAATACATTTTAATCAAGACACCTACTGTATGTTAGTTTTAAAACATAGTCTATAGCTAAAACCTCATTAACTATGTTACTATGTAACTATGTTACTAAAGGAGCACAAAAGCTATAATTGTGACTACAAACATAATATCTTAATGTAACTATTAGGGTTGGGCATCGACCATCATAGTTAATCACTGATGGTTTTTCCATAGATGGTGGAGATCCAATAGTTCTACGCCATTGATGGCACATAGCCCTTCAACATTTTGTTACCTGGTGTCAGGACATGGAGAATAGCTCCCCTCCCTGTAACATGACCAAAGAAGCTCCACCCCCCACCTCTGATTGACCCAGTGAGTAATAGACCAGGGATGACCATCGGTGGATGAATAAATCAATGGTCCTCGGTCAGTGGTTTCATACCATCAAGGTTAACCACAAATGGTACCATCTGTTTGACCATTGATAATTAACCCACCAATGGCCATCCCTAAACTGTATAAAAGAGCTGAGCAAACATTGAAGTGCAATGATAAAAATAATTTCCATACTGTGTAATTGATCAAGTAACAGAGAAGATAAATGTATCCTGATAATTTAAAATATGTTTAGGTTGGTGAAAGTTAATCTACAGGGCTCCAAAATAGTGAAAGCATTTCCGATCAGAAAACTGAAAGCTAACATTAATCACTGAGAAAAGGGCTGTCACATTATATGTACATGGAGTAAGGGAGAAATCATTGAAAAACATCTTGATTTGAGAGATATGAAACAGTTCCCGGATTTAATTAGGGAGTCTGAGAGTTACATTAATTCTACCACTATTTCTTGTTAGATAAAATGATAGAGATTAAAGTTGATCAATGAAGAACTAATCCATTCCAGTTTATCTTTTGCATACTTCTTTTCAATAACCTAAATCTTTTGGGGTTTTTTTGCAGTTAATCAGTAACACAGTTTAACCTTTTTTACATTTCATTTATAGTAATTTCTCTATCGTCCTAAGTGGATGCTGGGGTTCCTGAAAGGACCATGGGGAATAGCGGCTCCGCAGGAGACAGGGCACAAAAAAGTAAAGCTTTTACCAGATCAGGTGGTGTGCACTGGCTCCTCCCCCTATGACCCTCCTCCAGACTCCAGTTAGATTTTGTGCCCGAACGAGAAGGGTGCAATCTAGGTGGCTCTCCTAAAGAGCTGCTTAGAGAAAGTTTAGCTTAGGTTTTTTACTTTACAGTGAGTCCTGCTGGCAACAGGATCACTGCAACGAGGGACTTAGGGGAGAAGTAGTGAACTCACCTGCGTGCAGAGTGGATTTGCTGCTTGGCTACTGGACACTAGCTCCAGAGGGACGATCACAGGTACAGCCTGGATGGTCACCGGAGCCGCGCCGCCGGCCCCCTTGCAGACGCTGAAGAGAGAAGAGGTCCAAAATCGGCGGCTGAAGACTCCTGAGTCTTCATAAAGGTAGCGCACAGCACTGCAGCTGTGCGCCATTTTCCTCTCAGCACACTTCACACAACAGTCACTGAGGGTGCAGAGCGCTGGGGGGGGCGCTCTGAGAGGCAAATAAAAACCTTATTAGAGGCAAAAAATACCTCACATATAGCCCACAGAGGCTATATGGAGATATTTAACCCCTGCCTAACTTCAAAAATAGCGGGAGACGAGCCCGCCGGAAAAGGGGCGGGGCCTATCTCCTCAGCACACAGCGCCATTTTCTCTCACAGAAAAGCTGGAGAGAAGGCTCCCAGGCTCTCCCCTGCACTGCACTACAGAAACAGGGTTAAAACAGAGAGGGGGGGCACGGATTTTGGCGATATTGTATATATATATAAAAGATGCTATAAGGGAGAAACACTTATATAAGGTTGTCCCTATATAATTATAGCGTTTTTGGTGTGTGCTGGCAGACTCTCCCTCTGTCTCCCCAAAGGGCTAGTGGGTCCTGTCCTCTGTCAGAGCATTCCCGGTGTGTGTGCTGTGTGTCGGTACGTGTGTGTCGACATGTATGAGGACGATGTTGGTGAGGAGGCGGAGAAATTGCCTGTAATGGTGATGTCACTCTCTAGGGAGTCGACACCGGAATGGATGGCTTATTTAGAGAATTACGTGAGAATGTCAACACGCTGCAAGGTCGGTTGACGACATGAGACGGCCGACAATCTATTAGGACCGGTCCAGGCGTCTCAGAAACACCGTCAGGGGTTTTTAAAAAAAACGCCCATTTACCTCAGTCGGTCGACACAGACACAGACACGGACACTGAATACAGTGTCGACGGTGAATAAACAAACGTATTTCTCATTAGGGCCACACGTTAAGGGCAATGAAGGAGGTGTTACGTGTTTCTGATACTACAAGTACCACAAGAAAGGGTATTATGTGGGAGTGAAAAAACTACCTGTAGTTTTTCCTGAATCAGATAAAATAAAATGAAGTGTGTGATGATGCGTAGGGTTATCCCGATAGCAAATATTGGCGTTATACCCTTTCCCGCCAGAAATTAGGGTACGTTGAGAAACACCCCTTAGGGTGATAAGGCGCTCACACGCTTATCAAGTGGCGTTACCGTCTCCAGATACGGCCGCCCTCAAGGAGCCAGCTGATAGGAAGCTGGAAAAATATCCTACAAAGTATATACACACATACGGTGGTTATACTGTGACCAGCGATCGCCATCAGCCTGGAGATGCAGTGCTGGGTTGGCTTGGTCGGATTCCCTGACTGAAAATATTTTATTCATGTAGAGCATTTAATAGGATGCATTCTATATATATGTATGTGAGATGCACAGAGGGATATTTGCTCTCTGGCATCAAGATAAGTGCGTTGTCCATATCTCCCAGAAGATGTCAGGGACACGACAGTGGTCAGGTGATACAGATCCCATACGGCAGATGGAAGTATTGCTGTATAAAGGGAAGGAGTTATTTGGGGGTCGGTCCATCGGACCTGGGGACCACAGCAACAGCTGGGAAATCCAACCTTTTTTACCCCAAGTTACATCTCAGCTAAAAAAGACACCGTCTTTTCAGCCTCAATCTTTCCTTTCCCATGAGGGCATGCAGGCAAAAGGCCAGTCATATCTGCCCAGACATAGAGGTAAGGGAAGTAGACTGCAGCAGGCAGCCCTTTCCCAGGAAAAGAAGCCCTCCACCGCGTCTGCCAAGTCCTCAGCATGACGCTGGGGCCGTGCAAGCGGACTCAAGGTGGGGGGGTAGTCTCAAGAGTCTCAGGGCGCAGTGGGATCACTCGCAAGTTGACCCCTAGATCGTACGAGTATTATCCCAGGGGTAAAGATTGGAGAGTCGAGACATCTTCTCCTCGCAGGTTCCTGAAGTCTGCTTTACCAACGGCTCCCTCCGACAGGGAGGCAGCATTGGAAACAATTCACAAGCTGTATATCCAGCAGGTGATAATCAAAGTACCCCTCCTACGACAAGGAAAAGGGTATTATTTTTCCACACTATATTGTGGTACTGAAGCCAGACGGCTTGGTGACACATAGTCTAAATCTAAAATGTTTTGAACACTTACATAAAAGGTTCAAATCGAGATAAAGTCACTCAGAGCAGTGATAGCGAACCGGAAAAAAGGGGACTATATGGTGTCCCTGGACATCAAGGATTACCTCCATGTCCAAATTTTGTCCTTCTCATCAAGGGTACCTCTGGTTCGTGGTACAGAACTGTCAATATCAGTTTCAGACGATGCCGTTTGAATTATCCACGGCACCCCGGGCCTTTTTACCAAGGTAATGGCCGAAAAGATGTTTCTTCAAAGAAAAAAGGCATCTAAATTATCCCTTACTTGCACGACCTAAAAAGGGCAAGTTCCAGAGAACAGTTGGAGGTCGGAAGAGCACTATCTAAAGTAGTTCTTCGACGGCACGACTGGATTCTAAATATTCCAAGAATCGCAGCTGTTTTCCGACGATACGTCTGCTGTTCCTAGGGATGATTCTGGACACGGTTCAGAAAAAGGTTTTTCTTCCCGAGGAAAAAGCCAAGGAGTTATCCGACCTGTCAGGAACCTCCTAAAACCAGGAAAGGTGTCTGTACATCAATGCACAAGAGTCCTGGGAAAAATGGTGGCTTTTTACGAAGCAATTCCATTCGGCAGATTCCATGCAAGAATTTTCCAAAGGGATCTGTTGGACAAATGGTCAGGGTCGCATCCTCAGATGCACCTGCGAATAACCCTGTCGCCAAGGACAAGGGTATATCTTCTGTGGTGGTTGCAAAAGGCTCATCTATTGGAGGGCCGCAGATTCGGCATACAGGATTTGATCCTGGTGACCACGGACGCCAGCCTGAGAGGTTGGGGAGCAGTCACACAAGGAAGAAACTTCCAGGGGGTATGGACGAACCTGGAAAAGTCTCTTCACATAAACATTCTGGTACTAAGAGCAATCTAAAATGCTCTAAGCCAGGCGGAACCACTCCTGCAAGGAAAACCGGTGTTGATTCAGTCGGACAACATCACGGCGGTCGCCCATGTAAACAGACAGGGTGGCACAAGAAGCAGGAGTGCAATGGCAGAAGCTGCCAAGATTCTTCGCTGGGCGGAGAATCACGTAATAGCACTGTCAGCAGTGTTCTTCCCGGGCGTGGACAACTGGGAAGCAGACTTCCTCAGCAGACACGATATTCACCCGGGAGAGGGGGGTCTTCATCCAGAAGTCTTCCACATGCTAATAAACTGTTGGGAAAGACCAATGGTAGACATGATGGCGTCTCGCCTCAACAAGAAACTGGACAAGTATTGCGCCAGGTCAAGAGATCCACAGGCAATAGCTGTGGACGCACTGGTAACACCTTGGGTGTACAAATCAGTATATGTGTTTCCTCCTCTGCCTCTCATACCAAAGGTATTGAAGATTATACGGTGAGGAGGAGTAAGAACAATACTAGTGGCTCCGGATTGGCCAAGAAGGACTTGGTACCCGGAACTTCAAGAGTTGGTCACGGACGAACCGTGCCCTCTACTTCTGAGAAGGGACCTGCTACAACAGGGTCCCTGTCTCTTTCAAGACTTACCGCGGCTGCGTTTGACGGCATGGCGGTTGAACGCCAGATCCTAAAAGGGAAAGGCATTCCAGAAGAAGTCATTCCTACCTTGATTAAGGCAAGGAAGGAAGTCACCGCGAAACATTATCACCGCATTTGGCGAAAATATGTCGCGTGGTGCGAGGATCGGAGTGTTCCGACGGAGGAATTTCAACTGGGTCGTTTCCTACATTTCCTACAATCAGGATTGTCTATGGGTCTCAAATTGAGATCTATTAAGGTTCAAATTTCGGCCCTGTCAATATTCTTCCAAAAAGAATTGGCCTCAGTTCCTGAGGTACAGACTTTTGTTAAAGGAGTACTGCATATACAGCCTCCTGTGGTGCCTCCGGTGGCACCGTGGGATCTAAATGTAGTTTTAGATTTCCTCAAATCCCATTGGTTTGAACCATTGAAAAAGGTGGATTTTAAATATCTCACATGGAAAGTGACTATGTTACTGGCCCTGGCTTCCGCCAGGAGAGTATCTGAATTGGCGGCTTTATCTTATAAAAGCCCTTATCTAATCTTCCATTCGGATAGGGCAGAACTGAGGACTCGTCCGCATTTTCTCCCTAAGGTGGTATCAGCGTTTCACCTGAACCAACCTATTGTGGTGCTTGCGGCCACTGGCGACTTGGAGGACTCCAAGTTGTTGGACGTTGTCAGAGCCTTAAAAATATACATTTCAAGGACGGCTGAAGTCAGAAAATCTGACTCGCTGTTGATACTATATGCACCCAACAAGTTGGGTGCCCCTGCTTCTAAGCAGACGATTGCTCGTTGGATTTGTAACACAATTCAACTTGCTCATTCTGTGGCAGGCCTGCCACAGCCTAAATCTGTTAAGGCCCATTCCACAAGGAAGGTGGGCTCATCTTGGGCGGCTGCCCGAGGGGTCTCGGCATTACAATTCTGCCGAGCAGCTACGTGGTCGGGGGAAAACACGTTTGTAAAATTCTACAAATTTGATACCCTGGCAAAAGAGGACTTGGAATTCTCTCATTCGGTGCTGCAGAGTCATCCGCACTCTCCCGCCCGTTTGGGAGCTTTGGTATAATCCCCATGGTCCTTTCAGGAACCCCAGCATCCACTTAGGACGATAGAGAAAATAAGAATTTACTTACCGATAATTCTATTTCTCGGAGTCCGTAGTGGATGCTGGGCGCCCATCCCAAGTGCGGATTATCTGCAATACTGTACATAGTTATTGTTAACAAATTCGGGTTATATTGTTAAGGAGCCATCTTTAAGAGGCTCTTTCTGTTATCATACTGTTAACTGGGTTTAGATCACAAGTTGTACGGTGTGATTGGTGTGGCTGGTATGAGTCTTACCCGGGATTCAAATTGCCTCCCTTATTGTGTACGCTCGTCCGGGCACAGTACCTAACTGGAGTCTGGAGGAGGGTCATAGGGGGAGGAGCCAGTGCACACCACCTGATCTGGTAAAAGCTTTACTTTTTTGTGCCCTGTCTCCTGCGGAGCCGCTATTCCCCATGGTCCTTTCAGGAACCCCAGCATCCACTACGGACTCCGAGAAATAGAATTATCGGTAAGTAAATTCTTATTTTACATAACGACCAATATAATAAATTATGTTATTTTATATTTAAAGTCTAAATTTCCCTTCCGTTGTGCTCTGATGGCACCTGATCAGATGTTAATTGCAAGTACTGGTAATTTTGGTTCCAAATATGCAGCAAATTAGCATCCATGTGGTACAAAACAATAAAATGTGTTACTCAAATCAGTTTTGTTTGTGACTAGCATTAGGAATTAAAACCTAGAATTATTATTTATAATAAAAGTTGCAGTGAACTAATTTAATGTTTGTCTATCAATGTGTGTACATTATGCATTATCTCCCTTGTCTGCAACATGTATTTATACTGTGTATATATGCAAAATAGGAGGCTTCTTATGCTAAATACTGTGTATATACAGTAATGGCTTGGGAATTGTCATATGTAACATGCACTGTAGGTTAGTTGACACTTGTCAAAAACTAGGAGTTGGATTATACAACAACTCAAGTAATATAATCACATATAGTAAATACAAATCTGAAATAATATATCAGCATGGTTTACGAAGCTATCTTGGCTCATCCCTTTACTTTAATACAGTCTTCTCATAACCGACTCTGATATTTAGAGCATGCATTGTCCACCATTCTATCATTTCCTTGAATGGTAAATAATCAGAACGCTAACCATCTATATCCAACAACACAAATCATGGGATTAATTAAAATCTACTTACCAGTGAATATATTAGTCTTCAAAATTAATGTCATTCTTTTTTTCTCTCGACACACTTACAGATCGGTGACTTTGTAAACTTGATTGAGGGAGTTGGCATTCCTCCATTGCCTTCAGCTTTGATTCCTGTGGATAGTCCAAATGTCATCAGTAATACAATTCCAGGTTAGGTCATTTTTATTTGCAAACATTTTAATATAATGTAGTTTATTATGCAGTGTAATGACTAAATGAATAACCATATTGTGATATGTAAGTTTTATCTCTATATAGTATCCGCAAAGTGTTTTATTGTACAACATCCAAGTATTTCTATTCCAACCAGTGATGTGCTGGGAGGTAAATGCCTCGGGATGCACTGGCTAGTACCAGAGCCATATTTACACACAATACAGTTTGTGAGTCCAAGGATTCATGTGGGCTTTACACACAGTGCAGCAGTATATAAGGATGGAAATTTGGTGATTTTTGATCAGAGATTTGCAGGAATGTTAGGCAGGGTAGGCACTGCCTCACCTGCCATTGAATTTTTGCTCCAGAGGTTTGACTATAAAAATGATTAGAATAATACAAAGGATATATTTCTAATATATTCTTTGTATTTTTCATATACTTTATATAGTCAAAACTGGCGTATACATTAGTAAATTTATGACAGGAAAGGCTCTGCCTCACCTCACCTCACGTCACGGATGCCTACATATTCCTTTCAATGTACTATTCAAGTTAGTGCTTGCTATAATAAGAATTTACTCACCGGTAATTCTATTTCTCGTAGTCCGTAGTGGATGCTGGGGACTCCGTCAGGACCATGGGGAATAGCGGCTCCGCAGGAGACAGGGCACAAAATTAAAAGTTTGACCACTAGGTGGTGTGTACTGGCTCCTCCCCCCATGACCCTCCTCCAAGCCTCAGTTAGGATACTGTGCCCGGACGAGCGTACACAATAAGGAAGGATTTTTAATCCCGGGTAAGACTCATACCAGCCACACCAATCACACCGTACAACTTGTGATCTGAACCCAGTTAACAGTATGATAACCGAAAAGAGCCTCTGAAACGATGGCTCCCAACAATAATAACCCGATTTTTGTAACAATAACTATGTACAATTATTGCAGACAATCCGCACTTGGGATGGGCACCCAGCATCCACTACGGACTACGAGAAATAGAATTACCGGTGAGTAAATTCTTATTTTCTCTGACGTCCTAAGTGGATGCTGGGGACTCCGTCAGGACCATGGGGATTATACCAAAGCTCCCAAACGGGCGGGAGAGTGCGGATGACTCTGCAGCACCGAATGAGAGAACTCCAGGTCCTCCTTAGCCAGGGTATCAAATTTGTAGAATTTTACAAACGTGTTCTCCCCTGACCACGTAGCTGCTCAGCAGAGTTGTAATGCCGAGACCCCTCGGGCAGCCGCCCAAGAGGAGCCCACCTTCCTTGTAGAGTGGGCATTGACAGATTTAGGCTGTGACAGGCCTGCCACAGAATGCGCAAGTTGAATTGTGCTACAAATCCAACGAGCAATCGTCTGCTTAGACGCAGGAGCACCCAGCTTGTTGGGTGCATACAGTATAAACAGCGAGTCAGACTTCCTGACTCCAGCCGTCCTTGAAATATATATTTTTAATGCTCTGACAACGTCCAGCAACTTGGAGTCCTCCAAATCGCTAGTAGCCGCAGGCACCACAATAGGCTGGTTCAGGTGAAACGCTGACACCACCTTAGGGAGAAACTGAGGACGCGTCCGCAGTTCTGCCCTGTCCGAATGGAAAATCAGATATGGGCTTTTGTACGATAAAGCCGCCAATTCTGACACTCTCCTGGCCGAAGCCAGGGCCAGTAGCATGGTTACTTTCCATGTAAGATATTTCAAATCCACCGATTTGAGTGGCTCAAACCAATGGGATTTGAGAAAATCCAAAACTACATTGAGATCCCACGGTGCCACTGGAGGCACAACCGGGGGCTGTATATGTAGTACTCCTTTGACAAAAGTTTGGACTTCAGGAACTGAAGCCAATTCTTTCTGGAAGAAAATCGACAGGGCCGAAATTTGAACCTTAATGGACCCCAATTTGAGGCCCATAGACAATCCTGTTTGCAGGAAATGTAGGAATCGACCCAGTTGAAATTCCTCCGTGGGGGCCTTCCTGGCCTCACACCACGCAACATATTTTCACCAAATGCGGTGATAATGTTGTGCGGTCACTTCCTTCCTGGCTTTAATCAGGGTAGGGATGACTTCCTCTGGAATGCCTTTTTCCTTTAGAATCCGGCGTTCAACCGCCATGCCGTCAAATGCAGCCGCGGTAAGTCTTGGAATAGACAAGGTCCCTGCTGAAGCAGGTCCCTTCTTAGAGGTAGAGGCCACGGATCTTCCGTGAGCATCTCCTGAAGTTCCGGGTACCAAGTCCTTCTTGGCCAATCCGGAGCCACGAGTATCGTTCTTACTCCCCTTTGCCGTATAATTCTCAGTACCTTGGGTATGAGAGGCAGAGGAGGGAACACATACACTGACTGGTACACCCATGGTGTTACCAGAGCGTCCACAGCTATTGTCTGAGGGTCTCTTGACCTGGCGCAATACCTGTCCAGTTTTTTGTTGAGGCGGGACGCCATCATGTCCACCATTGGTCTTTCCCAACGGACCACAATCATGCGGAAGACTTCTCGATGAAGTCCCCACTCTCCCGGGTGAAGATCGTGTCTGCTGAGGAAATCTGCTTCCCAGTTGTCCACTCCCGGGATGAACACTGCTGACAGTGCTATCACATGATTTTCCGCCCAGCGAAGAATCCTTGCAGCTTCTGCCATTGCCCTCCTGCTTCTTGTGCCGCCCTGTCTGTTTACGTGGGCGACTGCCGTGATGTTGTCCGACTGGATCAACACCGGCTGACCCTGAAGCAGAGGTTTTGCCAGGCTTAGAGCATTGTAGATTGCTCTTAGTTCCAGTATATTTATGTGAAGAGACGTCTCCAGGCTTGACCACACGCCCTGGAAGTTTCTTCCCTGTGTGACCGCTCCCCAGCCTCTCAGGCTGGCATCCGTGGTCACTAGGACCCAGTTCTGTATGCCGAATCTGCGGCCCTCTAACAGATGAGCACTCTGCAACCACCATAGCAGAGACACCCTTGTCCTTGGTGACAGGTTTATCCGCTGATGCATCTGCAGATGCGATCCGGACCACTTGTCCAGCAGATCCCACTGAAAAATTCGTGCATGGAATCTGCCGAATGGAATCGCTTCGTAAGAAGCCACCATTTTTCCCAGGACTCTTGTGCATTGATGCACAGACACTTTTCCTGGTTTTAGGAGGTTCCTGACGAGTTCGGATAACTCCCTGGCTTTCTCCTCCGGAAGAAACACCTTTTTCTGAACAGTGTCCAGAATCATCCCTAGGAACAGCAAACGTGTCGTCGGGATCAGTTGGGATTTTGGAAAATTCAGAATCCACCCGTGCTGTTGGAGCACTACTTGGGTTAGTGCTACTCCGACCTCCAGCTGTTCTCTGGACCTTGCCCTTATCAGGAGATCGTCCAAGTAAGGGATAATTAATACGCCTTTTCTTCGAAGAAGGATCATCATTTCGGCCATTACCGTGGTAAAGACCCGGGGTGCCGTGGACAATCCAAACGGCAGCGTCTGAAACTGATAATGACAGTTTTGTACCACGAACCTGAGGTACCCTTGGTGTGAAGGGCAAATTGGGACATGGAGGTAAGCATCCTTGATGTCCAAGGACACCATAAAGTCCCCTTCTTCCAGATTCGCTATCACTGCTCTGAGTGACTCCATCTTGAACTTGAATTTTTGTATGTACAGGTTCAGAGATTTCAGATTTAGAATAGGTCTTACCGAGCCGTCCGGCTTCGGTACCACAAATAGCGTGGAGTAATACCCCTTTCCCTGTTGTAAAAGGGGTACCTTGACTATCACCTGCTGAGAATACAGCTTGTGAATGGCTTCCAATACCGTCGCCCTGTCGGAGGGAGACGTTGGCAAAGCAGACTTTAGGAACCGGCGAGGGGGAGACGTCTCGAATTCCAACCTGTAACCCTGAGATACTACCTGCAGGATCCAGGGGTCCACCTGCGAGTGAGCCCACTGTGCGCTGAAATTCTTGAGGCGACCCCCCACCGCCCCTGAGTCCGCTTGTAAGGTCCCAGCGTCATGCTGAGGCCTTTGCAGAAGCCGGGGAGGGCTTCTGCTCCTGGAAGGGAGCTGCTTGCTGCAGTCTCTTACCCTTTCCTTTGCCTCGGGACAGATATGAATGTCCTTTTGCCCGCTTGTTCTTATAGGAATGAAAGGACTGCGGCTGAAAAGACTGCGTCTTTTTCTGCTGGGAGGTGACCTGAGGTAAAAAGGTGGATTTCCCGGCTGTTGCCGTGGCCACCAAATCCGATAAACCGACCCCAAATAATTCCTCCCCTTTATACGGCAATACTTCCATATGCCGTTTGGAATCCGCATCACCTGACCACTGTCGCGTCCATAAACTTCTTCTGGCAGATATGGACATCGCACTTACTCTTGATGCCAGAGTGCAAATATCCCTCTGTGCATCACGCATATAAAGAAATGCATCCTTTAAATGCTCTATAGTCAATAAAATATTGTCCCTATCCAGGGTATCAATATTTTCAGTCAGTGATTCCGACCAAGCCACCCCAGCACTGCACATCCAGGCTGAGGCGATTGCTGGTCGCAGTATAACACCAGTATGTGTGTATATACTTTTTAGTGTATTCTCCAGCCTCCTATCAGCTGGGTCCTTGAGGGCGGCCGTTTCTGGAGACGGTAACGCCACTTGTTTTGATAAGCGTGTGAGCGCCTTATCTACCCTAGGGGGTGTTTCCCAGCGCGCCCTAACCTCTGGCGGGAAAGGGTATAACGCCAATAACTTCTTTGAAATTAGCAGTTTTCTATCGGGGGTAACCCACGCTTCATCACACACTTCATTCAATTCCTCTGATTCAGGAAAAACTACAGGTAGTTTTTTCACACCCCACATAATACCCCTTTTTGTGGTACTTGCAGTATCAGAGATATGCAAAGCCTCCTTCATTGCCGTGATCATATAACGTGTGGCCCTACTGGAAAATACGTTTGTTTCTTCACCGTCGACACTAGATTCGGTGTCCGTGTCGGTGTCTGTGTCGACCGACTGAGGTAAAGGGCGTTTTACAGCCCCTGACGGTGTTTGAGATGCCTGGACAGGTACTAACTGGTTTGCCGGCCGTCTCATGTCGTCAACCGACTTTTGCAGCGTGCTGACACTATCACGTAATTCCATAAACAAAGCCATCCATTCCGGTGTCGACTCCCTAGGGGGTGACATCACCATTACAGGCAATTGCTCCGCCTCCACGCCAACATCGTCCTCATACATGTCGACACACACGTACCGACACACAGCAGACACACCGGGAATGCTCTGATAGAAGACAGGACCCCACTAGCCCTTTGGGGAGACAGAGGGAGAGTTTGCCAGCACACACCCAAGCGCTATAAATATATAGGGACAACCTTAAATAAGTGTGTTCCCCTTATAGCAGCTTAAATATTATTAATATCGCCAAATAAGTGCCCCCCCTCTCTGTTTTTACCCTGTTTCTGTAGTACAGTGCAGGGGAGAGCCTGGGAGCCTTCCTAGCAGCGGAGCTGTGTAGGAAAATGGCGCTGTGTGCTGAGGAGAATAGGCCCCGCCCCCTTTTTGGCGGGCTTCTTCTCCCGTTTTTCTGACAACCTGGCAGGGGTTAAATACATCCATATAGCCCCAGAGGCTATATGTGATGTATTTTTAGCCAGAATAGGTACTTTCATTGCTGCCCAGGGCGCCCCCCCCAGCGCCCTGCACCCTCAGTGACCGTTGGTGTGAAGTGTGCCGAGAGCAATGGCGCACAGCTGCAGTGCTGTGCGCTACCTCATGAAGACTGAGAAGTCTTCAGCCGCCGGTTTCTGGACCTCTTCTCTCTTCGGCATCTGCAAGGGGGTCGGCGGCGCGGCTCCGGTGACCCATCCAGGCTGTACCTGTGATCGTCCCTCTGGAGCTAGTGTCCAGTAGCCTAAGAAGCCAATCCATCCTGCACGCAGGTGAGTTCACTTCTTCTCCCCTAAGTCCCTCGTTGCAGTGAGCCTGTTGCCAGCAGGACTCACTGAAAATAAAAAACCTAACAAACTTTTTCTAAGCAGCTCTTTAGGAGAGCCACCTAGATTGCACCCTGCTCGGACGGGCACAAAAACCTAACTGAGGCTTGGAGGAGGGTCATGGGGGGAGGAGCCAGTACACACCACCTAGTGGTCAAACTTTTAATTTTGTGCCCTGTCTCCTGCGGAGCCGCTATTCCCCATGGTCCTGACGGAGTCCCCAGCATCCACTTAGGACGTCAGAGAAAAGTAAATGAACAGCAAAAAAAAAATAAGTGCCACATTATTCTCAAGGCTTGGTAGAACATTTGCTTGTTTTTACCAAGAAATGCAAGCAGAAAAAGAAAAATAATTGCTAAAATATAACAACACAGAAAGTGTTTTGTCATAAAGTTATTATTATATTATAATATGGGGGAAGGGAGGTGGGAATGGAACTGCACACCCTAATTCAAAACATAATGAGAGGTGCTACCATGCTGAGACTTGTAGTATCACACAGAATAAAAAGAAAATGCAGGTACACACTCTACATTTTGCTAATTAGAACAATTATAATAAAATGGTGGGTCCCTAACATACCTAAGGTTCAAGTCCAGGGCACGGGACCCCCTAGGCCAGCAGAAGCCAACAGTCCCCAGGCATTACACTAGTGAGAGGTTTAAGTGCTAAAAGATGTTACATTAGTAAGAAGCAGTGGCTATGTGTTGAGAGTGTTACATAGGTGAGAAGTAATAATTCGATTGTTAAAAAGTGGAGTCTAAAACAATTTAGGTGCTAAAAAAGTGCTAGATTAAGGGGTATATGCAATTGCGGTCTAATTGCCGAAAATGTTGAAAAACGGGTAATTTTCGACAAAAAACCTGACGAATTTGATTCGACAATGCAATACAGTACTTTTCGACAAAAAACCTGCCGTTTCATTTTCGACTTTTGGCAATTCGACATTTTTTCAATTCGACATGTCTGCAATGTTAAAATGCGGCTTTTCGACAAAAGTATATTCAATTGAAGAATGTCAATTGGACAACAGTGCTTTTCGACAGTCAATTCGTCAATTTCATTCCGACTCATTTTTCTGTTGTGATCTAATACATTTTTTTTAAAAATATGTATTTTTTGGTGCTTTTTTTTATTGCTAATAGCATATCTATTTATATTTGAAGGGATTATCTACTTGGTTTGTCTATTTAGGAGCCACAAGTATTATTTAATCGTTTTTTTTAAATAATATTTTTTTTTACTAACTACAATAATATGGAGAGATCAGTGCATGTTTTTCAGTTGGAAGGGGTGAGAAGTGTTCAAAAATTCCTGAAAAAAAATGCTGGGGTCCCCCCTCCTAAGCATAACCAGCCTCGGGCTCTTTGAGCCGGTCCTGGTTGTATAAATATGGGGGGGAAAAATGACAGGGGTTCCCCCATATTTTAACAACCAGCAGTGGGCTCTGTGTCCGGTCCTGGTGCCAAAAATACAGGGGACAAAAGACGTAGGGGTCCCCTGTATTTTTCACACCAGCACCGGGCTCCACTAGCCAGAGAGATAATACCACAGCCGGGGGACACTTTTATATTGGTGCTTGCGGCCGTGGCATTAAATCCCCAACTAGTCACCCCTGGCCGGGGTACTCTGGAGGAGTGGGGACCCCTTAAATCAAGGGCCCCCCCCCTCCAGCCACCCAAGGGCCAGGGGTAAATCCCAAAGCTGTCCCCCCTAGCCAAGGGTGACGGATGGGGGGCTGATAGCCAGAGTGTAAAATTAAAGAATATAGTTTTTTGTAGCAGTACTACAAGTCCCAGCAAGCCTCCCCCACAAGCTGGTACTTGGAGAACCACAAGTACCAGCATGCGGGGGGAAAACGGGCCCACTGGTACCTGTAGTTCTACTACAAAAAAATACCCAAATAAAAACAGTACACACACCGTGACAGTACAACTTTGTTACATACATGCACACCAACATACATACATACATACTTACCTATGTTGACACGAAGAGTCTGTCCCCTTCTCCACGTAGAATCCATGGGGTACCTGTAAATAAAATTATACTCACAACAATCCAGTGTAGATAGGTCTTCTTCTTGTTTGTAATCCACGTACTTGGCAAAATAAAAAAATGCAAAACATGATCCAAACAATAACAATATTCTTTCATTTTACACTCTGGCTATCAGCCCCCCCATCCACCGCCCTTGGATGGGGGGGACAGCCTTGGGCTTCACACCTGGCCCTTGGGTGGCTGGAGAGGGGGGACCCCTTGATTTAAGGGGTCCCCACTCCTCCAGGGTACCCCGGCCAGGGGGGACTAGTTGGGGATTTAATGCCATGGCCGCAGGGACCAATATAAAAGTGTCCCCCGGCTGTGGCATTATCTCTCTGGCTAGTGGAGCCCGGTGCTGGTGTTAAAAATACGGGGGACCCCTACGTCTTTTGTCCCCCGTATTTTTGGCACCAGGACCGGACGCAGAGCCCAGTGCTGGTTGTTAAAATACGGGGGAACCCCTGTCATTTCCCCCCCCATATTTTTACAACCAGGACCGGCTCAAAGAGCCCGAGGCTGGTTATGCTTAGGAGGGGGAACCCCGTGCATTTTTTTTCAGGATTTTTTGAACACTTTTGTGCCGTCCATGAAGTTGAATCCAGGCCGACCACTATTCGTCAGTTGGTCTGTTTTTCGACAGCGGGACTGTCAAATCTGTTATTTATTGAATATGTCGAATTCGGGTCCCGGCGGGAGGGTTTCGACTGTCGAATTGTGTCGAATCCAAAAACAGTCGAATTCCAGACGGAATTCGACCGCAATTGCATATACCCCTAAGTGTTACAATATGATGCCCCAAAACAGTATGATATCATTATGGTAAGACATTAAGACATTAAAGTTTGTCACTTTATAAATAATCTCCCTATAAGTTGTATTGCCCATACATTGCGAATGTCAAGCATAAATCTGAAATTCAGGTCTTTAAAACTATAATGTTGGTAGAATAAATCACTAAAGTAATGTGCAGTCCTTTGTAGTATGCTAATTACTTTGACTTTGCAGCAATATACAAGTGCCTTGCTAAATTACTTATCCCCCTTTGCATTTTTCATGTTTTGTTGCCTCACAACCTGGAATTAAAATGGATTGTTTGAAGGTTTGCATCATTTCATTCACAGAACATGCCTACAACTTTGAAGGATTTTTTGTTGTTATTGTGAAGCAAACAACAAATAGGACAAATAACAGAAAACTTCAGCGTGTATAACTATTCACCCCCCTAAAGTCAGTACTTTGTAGAGCCACCTTTTGCAGCAATTACAGCTGCAAGTCGATTTGGATAAGCCTCTGTGATCTTGCCACATCTTGCCACAGGGATTTTTGCCCATTCCTCAAGGCAAAACTGCTCCAGCTCCTTCATTTTGGATGGTTTCAGCTTGTGAACAGCAATCTCCAAGTCTGACCACAGATTATCAATTGGATTGAGATCTGGGCTTTGACTAGGCCCTTCCAACACATTTAAATGTTTCCCCTTAAATCACTCGAGTGTTGCTTTAGCAGTATGCTTCGGGTTATTGTCCTGCTCGAAGGTGAACCTCCGTCCCAGTCTCAAGTCACAGGCAGACTGAGACAGGATTTGCTCAAGAATATCCCTCTATTTAACACAATCCATCTTTCCCTCAACTCAAAACAGTTTCCCAGTCCCTGTTGCTGTAAAAACATTCCCACAGCATGATGCTGCTACCACCACCATCTTTCACTGCAGGGATGGTGTTCTTGAGGTGATGTGATGTGTTGGGTTTGCGCCAGACATAGCGTTTTCCTTGGTGGCTGAAAAGTTCAAGTTTAGTCTCATCTGACCAGAGCACCTTCCTCCATACATTTGGGGAGTCATCCACATGCCTTTTTGCAAACTCAAAACGTGCCTTCTTATTTTTAACACTACGTAATGGCTTTTTTCTGGCCACATTTCCATAAAGTCCAGCTCTATGGAGTGTTTGGCTTATTGTGGTCATATGCGCAGATACACCAGTCTCTGCTGTGGAACTCTGCAGCTCATTCAGGGTTACCTTTTGGTCTCTGTGCTGCCTCTCTGATTAATGCCATCCTTGCCTGGTCTGTGAGTTTTGGTGGCCGGCCCTCTCTTGGCAGGTTTGTTGTGGTACCATGTTCTTTCCATTTGAAGATGATGGATTTGATGGTGCTCCGGGGGATCATCAAAGATTTGGATATTTTTTTTTTTTAAATCCAACCCTGACTTGTACTTCTCAACAACTTTGTCCCTGACTTGTTTGGAGAGCTCCTTGGTGTTCATGGTGTGATGCCTTTTGCTTAGTGCTGTTGTAGCCTCTAGGGCTTTCAGAAAAGGTGTCTTTATACTGACAGGTCATGTGACACTTAGATTGCACACAGGTGGACTTCATTTCACTAATTATGTGACTTCTGAAGGTAATTGGTTGCACCAGAACTTTTGAGGGTCTTCATAGCAAAGGTGGTGAATACATATGCACATGCCAATTTTCAGATTTTTATTTATAAAAAATTATTTTTTATATAGATTTTTCTCATTTCACTTCACCAACTTAGACTATTTTGTGCAGATCCATCACATAATATTCAGATAAAAAATAAAAATAAATTACAGTTTGTAATGTAACAAAATAGGTAAAAAGCCAAGGGGGTGAATATTTTAGCATGGCACTGTAGTTCAATTGCTTAAATTCCACTGAGGTTTGAAAAAAACAACAACCCACTAAAACAATTCGTTTGAATTCAGATCATTGAATTGAAAATAAATCTCTGGGTATTAGAGATGTGGTGAAATTAACTAGTATTGTATACACATATTGTCAAGGCTACCAGCGAGTCCCGGCCAAGGCCTTGGCTTTTACCTGTTTTGCCAACTGTTCGGGTGCGCTTGTACTGGCGGCGAGTGCTCTTTGGCTACAGCACTGTTCTTGGAGGAGGTCGGTGGCAAGGCACAGGGCAGAAAGGAGACTGTGTAATGCTGCTGCAGCATTCCCTGTGACTCTGGCCTGTCAGGACATGTGGTGTGGACGGTGCCATCTTGCTTCAGGTCACCTGACCAGGATCAGCCTAATCCTGGTCAGGTTGTGAGTCAACTGATTCCTGCAGCCTGTGCGGATTCACTTGAGAGTATAAAGCTTCCTGTTTTACAGGACTCTGGTGCCAGTTCCATTGTCACACAGCAGTGTGAGCAATGCATCTGCGCTCCCTTAGTGAGACTCTAGCTTTGTTTCTGAGTATCACTGTGGAAACCCTGCTATACAAACATTACTCCAGTCCGGTTACACTCCAGTTTGCCTCTAGTCTGGTTACATTCCAGTCCGGTTACACTCCAGTCCGGCCTAGTCCAGTTACACTCTAGTCCGGCTCCAGTATGGTTACACTCCAGTCCGGTTCCATTCCGGTTATACTCCAGCCCGGTTGCAGTCCAGTCTGGTTCCAGTCCGGTTACACTCCAGTCCAGCTCCAGTCTGGTTGCACTCACGTCTGGTTCCAGTCCAGTTACACTCTAGTCCGGTTCCAGTCCAGTTGCACTCCAGTCCGGTTCCAGTCCGGTTTCACTCCAGTCTGGACCCAGTATCATCATTCTGGTACCAGCCGGGTCAGCAATCAGCCAGATTAGGCTGTTCAGACCACCAGCCTAAAGCCAAACCTTTACCAGAACACCTAGATCAGTTTGCCCAGACAGAGGGCTGCTACAGGCTCACTGGGTGCAGCAAAGCCCAATGTTCCTTGCGTGGCTTCCGGGTAATACTCCACATCTCTGTTCTAGGTCTTGTCAATCTCCAGGTACTAGTTTTTCCCATAACCTCGTAACTTGCAACGGTTATTCCATTATATGCAAAAGCACCATCTCCGGCCTCCCAACTTCCAGTACAATACTACCCAGGAGACCAGTGTCTCTGACACCAGTACGGAGACATCCGAAACCCAGAATCAGACACATATATACTTTTTTTTTAAAAAGCAGTATCAGCCTACATTTACTTAATTGATATATATAACATTAGAAATGTTAGGAGAATGGATCCATTCAGGAATACTTTAGAAACTGCAAACAACATGTGATGCATGGCATTTTTAAAATGACATCGCTTAATAGTATATTTCACGACAGTTTAATTTTCAATATCCTTCCCAGGTTATATACAGTTAATGCGTGTCTGATCTGGGGCTACTGGAAGACAATCTACAGTCAGCTGCTTTGCTCAGAATAGCGTGCCCTCACCTCAGCTCAATGTGACTGGTGGTGAAATGACCATCCCCATTGACAATGCTAAATTCCTTGTCGTATAAACAACCCTTTATGAAGCTAAGAACACTGTACGCTGTTTACTTAAGAAGTACCGTAATGGTACGCTATTGGCGTAGCGATCGCTCAGCCGTAGGCGAGACGCTCAAGCGTCACGTTCGCTCACGGCCCAGTGATCACAGGACACGTTATTGGCTATGTCTAGGGGAATGATTCGCTATGGCGTAGCATACGCTCGAGACCACGAGGAGGTCACCAGCGATGCAGACGCTCACAACACTATACCTTTATGTTAAAACCTTATACCAATGAAATACACTGAATACCTTAATGTGAGTACAGGGTGTAAGTGCAACCTTGTGTAACCTGACTAACTACAAAGCTGCTTGAGCGTCACCGACGCTCAAGTGAACACTTAACACTATAGAAAATGCACAGATACTGGTTTAGGTTCCAAGGCCTATTAACTGTATTATATCTAATATACTTGTAAAAGGGGATAACAGTACAAATGATACACTACAATATAACAGAGACTTCCTAACCACAGATCTAAACAATAAATACAAAAAGACGATACTACACTGACCTAAATGCAATACAATACAATACTATCTAATACAATACAATACTAGCCTAGTCTAGGGGAGATATGAGAGAACAGAACAGAACAGAGAGAGAGAGAGAGAAATTGGCTCACAGAAAGACAATGATTACGGAGAGAAACTTACGCACAAAGGGTATGATCGCCTGCGCCTCGATATCCAGCTCCCGGCTATCAGCAGATAACCGTTGATGAGAGAGTGAGAGCTGGATGTGGTCGGCCTGCCTATTTATGCCCCACACACAATGCAATCTCCTGGTCCTACAATCCCATTGTCCATTGGCCGAAGGAATTCGGCCCTGCATCATAACAAAAGGTCATAGGGTGATTCATACAGGTGGGCTGTGACGATTTCCAACAGCTCAGGTGGGTGGGAAACTGGGTTTCCCGCCGCATACCTGAGTATGTGTAAATAATAGAAATGGACATAAACTTCTTATGTCCATAACTATTCGCGCGAGCGATTAATACGCTCCAAACCAACACCGGAATATTGCTAATTAAATACTCTTCCGATGGGTACCAAACACTGCTGTATGATTCCTGTTAGACCCTTCGTACGATATAAAGAGGGATTCCTCAGCTCTGGGACATTGTATTTTAACCAAACTTTCAGAATCTATCAAAGGGACCATGATCTATAAACTACATTAATTGTGAAAATATGTAACGAATGAGTCGCACGCTACGACCACATAAACTCTACCGTAAATACGCATACCGCGCCGGCGAGTGCACGCTATTGCGGGTATGCGCTTCCACGGGAGAGCGTACGCACGCGCAGCGCGGACCAGTGTGCGGTGCAAATATGGCAACGTGCATTGAGACATTTTTCTGACTTTGACAGTCCACCCTTTGGCAGTCAATAATAACTGCCACAAAACATTTAAGGAGAAAAATGTAAGTCAGGGGTTAATTGATTTCCATGGTTGGGGTAAGGAAGAAGAGAGGAGTAGGTGTGAAAAGGGTATGACCTAGTGAGAGAGTAGAAGCATGTGTGTATGAGTCCATGTTTGGAGGGTCATGTATCATCGTGCCGTACGTGTGGTAAATCAAGCTTCGAGGTATTGCGAAGTATACATTTGAATTCCTTCTTATCCTGTGGTACAGGTCTGTGGATGGGCTGTCAAACTCTACCGAGCTCATTTCGGCTGTGGTTGTAACAAAATGGGGATGCACATTTTAGTTGATGATACATGAATGGGGGAGGTATGTGGTTGCTGCTATCTGTGCCTGTATTCCCTATCGTCTATGTGTGTCGTTTCCTGGGGGTTGTAGAGATGAAGATAAAGAACACTTACGAAAAATGCAATGATATTCTATGTCAGGGAAATGTACATCTGTTGTTGAAGTTGTGTTCGGTATCTGTTGAGAGTCGTCTTCTTTGCGCTGTATTGCTCCTTGGGCATGAGCAAATAGCTTTGTCTGAGCCATCAGATTTACAAAAAATGTTGGGCTAGCGTGAGTTTAAAAATACTAGGGAAACTGGGGATCCATGGCAAAGTTCATCAAGTGTCCATATTTAAAGTTGTCAAATCTTCTTCTTTGGTCAATCCGTTGTCTGTATACATCTCGTCTCGTCAGCTTCCTCGTCCAAGGGGGTCTTTGTATCTTGGAGAAAAGCAGAAAAACAGGTGAAAGAAACGGACCGTATAATCGCATTTTCATCACATTCTGGTTTCTATCATTGGGTCATAAATCAAATCCAGGTTAATTACAGTTTCCTCACTCCTCAAGCTCATCACTTTTGTACTTTGTTTGCACCTCATTAAAGCCTGCCCGCATCTAAATATCAATCCAATCGATATAACGACACCCAAGATACATAGTAGGAACTTTCCAACATCCATTATGACTCCTTGAGCCCAGTCTCCTAAACCGGAGAACCAATTTCGCGGGTTCAACCATGACACCCAACTAGTCAGCTCATTACCTACAGCAGCAAGGGTGAGATTGTGTTTTCGACGAAATTCCCACTTTAATTGCAGAATATCGTCCATCTTTTGGTCTATGACCTCTACCGGATCCTCGGTGCTATTTGTGATATACGTGCAACACTTTATGCCGTACTGTGTTGCCAATGTAACACAATATCCGCCTGTTACTGCTGTAAGATAATTAAGAACCATCCTATGCTGAACTAGTTCTGTTTTATAAGCTTGAAGTTCTCTTCCAGTGTATCTAAACGTGTCATCATACATTTCAGTGATATTATCTAACAAATTGGCGAGCGCGGAAATGTATCTATAATTCATCACACCTCGAGCGGTGCGAGTGAAATCTAACGCTACCAGAACCTGAATCCCGGTGGATTCATGGATAAGATCAGAGGCCGGATGCTCTAACCTTTCTGACAGTTGTCTTTTAACTCGGTGCTCGTAATGAGTGTGAGTATAAGGAGCTTGGGCACCACGGTGTATGTCCTTCATTTTGTCATGTGTAACAGTCATCACTTCAGGCAATACTTTTCCAATATAACACAATCCTTCAGAGTTTGGGGCAAGCCACTTGTACGCCTTTCTCCCGCATATGAAATATGCATCATCGGGGAGAACATGTGGGACGGAGAAGGACATGACCATGTTACAAACCTTCCAGGTGAAATCTCCTGACCCTAATTCTTCCATCTGCCTAATGCACGTATCGGTTTGTACGATATGTGCACAGTATCCTGGTGATACCTCTCCAACTCTAGTAATCCTATTTCCTAAGGTATATCGATACCGGAAAGATTTTCCTCTACTGGCTATGTGGCGTACGAGCTCTGTATCTGTAGGCATTCTATCTGCTCTGTGTGAAAAGGTCATGGTAAGGTTGCTCCATGACACTTCCCAATTTCCCGGTTTTCTGGGATTGGAGATGTTAAAACATATGAGGGACCTATCCACATGGTATTGGTGGAGCTTCAAACTAGGAGGGCTGGAGATATTAAACCTCCGGTCCACCGGTCTCCCACCACTTAGCTCAAGTACCTCCCCTAACGTTAAAGGAAATGGTACTAGCCCTGATTTACTGTGACCCTGAGGTACTTGAGAGCATACCCAACAATCGGTCTTGTTTAACACATTACCCACTAGAGAGTGATAGTCACTCAATGGATGCCGGTCCATATGGATATTAAAACTAGATTGGCATTTCTTTATGCATCCATCTTCAACCAGATTATCACAGAGCCTACAGATACAATTTTCTTCAGCTAACAATCCATCACAATTTCTTCTATCGGATCGTTTTCTGATACTCGCCTTTGCTTGTTGGTTTGGTTGATCTTGGAAAACTACGCCTCCATCATCATAATCGGAACCCATTCCAGAACCTCTCTCGACCTCTATGGTACTCTCGCCGGAACAGACTGCTCTGGTCAACATCATGGTTAACATCAAAATCCGGATCACAGTCTCTTGGGGCAAGTCCATCTTTGAGGAGGAAATGGAGAAGAATGAGAAGGGGGAAAAAGAAATTTTAAGGGAGAGGGGATGGGAAGTGGAGAAAACAATAAAAGGGAGAGGGGAGTCGACAGCTGCTTTCGATCTTCAAGGCTCAGGAGCCGCCTCAGTCCTCCTGGAACAGACACTCCAGTGATACAACCTCTACCGTCTGTTCCTTATCACGGGACTTCTCGGGATCAGCAACCTTCTTGCAGTGGGATGAATGGACCCAAGTCTCTCTCTCAGCAACCTTCAATGCTGTGGTGCTAGTCAATAAGACCTGGTATGGTCCTTCCCATCTATCAATAAGACAACCTGAGCGTAGAAAATTTCGTATCATTACATAATCCCCAGGTTCAATGTCATGACAATTACTATCTGGTAAATCAGGAATCACCAACTTCAGATTATCATTTTGATTCCTCAACTGCTTACTCATGTTAATCAAGTATTTTACAGTTACTTCATTGTTACATTTCAAATCATCCTGAGGGTTAATCATGACATGCGGTTGTCGACCAAACAAGATTTCAAAAGGGGACAGGTTAAGAGGGGACCTGGGAGTGGTTCTGATGCTATACAAAACAATGGGTAAAGCTTCTGGCCACGTCAATCCTGTCTCTGCCATTACTTTACTCAATTTATTTTTAATAGTGCTGTTCACTCTTTCGACCTTCGCACTCGCCTGTGGACGGTACGGAGTGTGCAGCTTGCTATCAATTCCCATCAACTTACACATTCCTTGAAAGACATCACCTGTAAAATGGGTACCCCTATCACTTTCAATGATTCTAGGGATACCATATCTACATACAAATTCCTGCACAATTTTCTTAGCTGTAAACATAGCGGTATTTGTAGCTGCTGGAAAAGCTTCGACCCAATTCGAGAAAACATCTATACAAACAAGTACATATTTCAAATTTCTACATGGGGGTAATTGAATGAAGTCAATTTGTATTACTTGGAAAGGGCCGCCGGCAGGTGGGATATGGGATGGTTCTGTAGGTATTGCTTTTCCAATATTCTTTCTCAGACAGGTAAGGCATGACATTGCTTTCTTACTCGCATGAGAGGAGAATCCTGGGGCGCACCAGTATGCTCTTACCAATTTGCACATCCCCTCCTTGCCTAGATGAGTCAGCCCGTGAGCTGCTTCAGCCAGACATGGAAGGTATGCCCTGGGGGCCACTGGTTTACCATGTCCATCCGTCCAGAGCCCTGAGGACTCCTGGCCATATCCCTTTGCCTTCCAGACTGCTCTTTCCTGTGTGGAACACAAATTCTGCATCTCACACAACTTCTGTGTGTTGATGGTATTAAATACCATCAACTGTGTGGTGTCTGTCCGTGTGGGGGTAGCAGCTGCAAGCTTTGCGGCTTCGTCTGCTCGGCTGTTACCAAGTGACACTGGGTCTTGACTATATGTATGTGCTTTACATTTGATAACAGCCACTCTGTCGGGTTCCTGTATCGCTGTTAGAAGCCTTTTTATGTGAGCTGCATGCGCTATCGGTGTACCAGCTGCCGTCATGAAATTTCTGAGACGCCATAGCGCTCCGAAATCATGTACTACCCCGAACGCGTATCTAGAATCGGTGTAGATATTGGCAGACTTACCCTTAGCCAATTCACATGCTCTGGTTAGGGCGACCAGTTCAGCAACCTGGGCTGAGTGAGGTGGGCCTAGCGGTTCCGCTTCTATGGTGTCTTGGTCATCTACGACTGCGTATCCAGTACACAAGTCTCCCGAGTCTGACTGTCTGTGACAACTACCGTCCGTGTAGAACGTGAGTTCTGCATCTTCCAGTGGATTGTCACTGATGTCAGGCCTTGCGGTAAAATTTTGGGTCAAATATTCCATACAATCATGTGCATCTTCCTTTGCATTAAATCCTCCTTCCCCATCACTCTCACCTTCCACCCTTTGTGTCTGACCAGGCACACCTGGGAGAAATGTTGCAGGATTTAATGCACTGCATCTCCTTATGGTGATGTTTACGGGGGCCATTAATGCCAATTCCCATCTTGTAAACCTTGCTGATGAGACGTGTCTGGTTTGGGCAGAATTCAATAAGGCAGATACCGCATGCGGTGTATGGATTGTGAGGTTGTGGCCTAGCACGACATCTTCGCTTTTCGTCACTAGCAATGCTATCGCCGCAACGCTACGCAAGCATGTGGGGAGGGATCGCGCTACCGTGTCTAGCTGAGCGCTGTAGTATGCAATTGGCCTGCTGGCATCACCGTGTTTTTGTGTTAGTACACCTGCTGCGCACCCAGCACTTTCTGTTCCGTATAGTTCAAAGGGTTTCCCATAGTCTGGCATACCTAGTGCTGGTGCCTGCGTTAGGCACTGTTTGAGTCTCTCAAATGCTGTTTCAGATTCGTCTGTATGCGAAATCCGATCAGGTTTGTTTGAAGAGACCATTTCCTGCAAAGGTAGCGCCAATATGGAAAACCCTGGGATCCAATTACGGCAATACCCACACATTCCTAGAAACGTCCTGATCTGTTGCTGGGTTTGTGGCAGTGTCATGTCTCTAATGGCTTGGATTCTATCAGCGGTCAGGTGTCTCAGTCCTTGTGTTAGACAGTGTCCCAAATATTTTACCTTAGCTTGGCATAATTGCAACTTGTCTTTGGACACCTTGTGACCTGTGTCTGAAAGATGAAACAGGAGCTGTTTCGTATCCTTCAGGGATGCCTCCAATGAATCAGAACACAGTAGTAGATCATCCACGTACTGTATCAACACTGATCCACTCTCCGGTTGGAAAGACTGTAAACAATCATGCAAAGCTTGAGAAAATATACTTGGACTGTCTATGAAACCTTGGGGTAACCGAGTCCACGTGTATTGGACTCCTCTGTATGTGAATGCAAACAAATATTGGCTGTCAGGGTGCAGAGGTACCGAAAAGAAAGCGGAGCAGAGGTCAATAACAGTGAAAAATTTGGCAGTGGGAGGAATTTGCATTAGGATGACAGCTGGATTAGGCACTACGGGGAACTGACTCTCAACTATTTTGTTAATCCCCCTTAGATCCTGCACTAGCCTGTAACCCCTCCCCCCACTCTTTTTAACAGGGAAGATGGGACTATTTGCGGTGCTGGACGTTCTTACTAGAATGCCCTGTTGTAGCAAGCGCTCTATTACGGGAAAAACTCCTAGCTCCACCTCTGGCTTCAGAGGATACTGTGGGATTTTTGGAGCTATCCTACCATCTTTTACTTGCACAACTACTGGAGCTACGTTTGCCATTAATCCAGTGTCCTATCCATCTTTTGTCCAAAGCGACTCTGGTATCTGAGATGTCATCTCTTCTACTTGGGATGGATTCCTATTTGTCATAATGGAATGTGACATTAATTTTGATGGGGAGTCTAGCATGTCTCGTACTTCCTGAGCGTGATTCTCAGGAATGTCCAAGAATACACCTTCAGGAGTACAATAAATGACGCAACCCATTTTACATAGTAAGTCTCTTCCCAGGAGATTAGTTGGTGCAGATGCAGCCAGCAAAAAGGAATGCTTGGTATGCAAAGGCCCTATTGTAATCTCGGCTGGTTTGCTAACAGGGTAGTGCTGGACTACTCCTGTTACTCCCATGGCTGGAATTGTCCTACCAGTGGTTCTCATGCCCACTGTCGAATTTATCACTGACTTGGCCGCCTCTGTGTCTACAAGAAAGTTTAAAGTTTTACCAGCTACATTGATTGCAATCTCTGGTTCGCTTCCAAGACTGGCAATCAACTTAACTGGCTGCAGATTACAGGTATGGCCACACCCCTATTGGGTATGCTGACCTCCCTGAATCCCATTGGCAGCAACTACTTGTGGGGGAGTTAGCTGGGAACTACCAGAGGCATGCCAATCTCTGTTCGGGGGGTATCTTTTTGTTTCCCCTGTATGTGGCTCAAAACTCCGCCTCTGTGGACCCTGCTCCCAATGTCGTGTGTTGTGTTGTTGTCTAGGGGGTTGAAAAGATCTTTGTACATTCTTTGTTCTACATTCTCGTGCAAAGTGTCCCGGTCTGTTACAAGAAAAACATGTTATTACACTTGCCTTACCCACAGGATTCGGTGGTACATACGCAGGCTGCCTTGTGGTCAGCGCCTGTATACTTACGGACATCAACTTATCACTTTGCGACTCCCTGTGCCTAGTGATATTTCTGTCGTGATCAATAGCAGCCTCTCTCAATGTGGACACTGACAGACCTCGCCAGCATGGTTGCGTGGTCTGTACCCTAGCTTTTAATGTTTCTTTCAAACCATCCATCAGTACAGATACTGCTACTTCTCGATGGTTTGGGTTGGTCTTAATGTCTTCTATACCAGTGTACTTTGCCATTTCTAATAGTGCCCGGTGAAAATATTCTGTTGCCGTTTCGGACTCCTTTTGCTTAATGGAAAATATTTTATTCCATTTAACAACGGCTGGGAAATACTCTTTTAGCTGTAAATTTATCCTTTTTACATTATCCTTGTTGTACACGTCTGTAAGCGGTACATCTTTATCCAATGCACAGTCAGCTAAAAATTGAGTTGCGTCAACATTGGAAGGTAAACAAGCTCTTAGCAGTATCTGCCAATCCTTGTTGTTGGGTTCTACAGTGTTACCTAAATCCCTGATGTATTTTTGGCTAGCAACTAAATCCTTCCTGGGGTCAGGAAATTCGGACACTATTGTTCTTAATTCCATTCGGGAAAATGGAGTGTACATGGCAATGTTCCTTATGGGAGTGGCTCCAGACACATCTGTTTTTCCATTGGGAACTGCTATTACCCTTACAGGAGCAATTCTAACAGCCTCTTCCTGTGTAGATTCTACTGCTTGTTGTGGTACAATTGTTTCAGTGTAGTGCATGGTGCCGTACTTACCCGTTGACACGACCTCACCTATCCCTCCGCTAGGGGCTTTCACTAATCTCGTGGGGGTCGCGGTGCCTACTGTGGTCTCTGCTATGGTGGCTGCAAGAGAGAGAGCTGAAATTGTTGCTGAATCGTCTTCTTGATCACACTCCTGAGGAAGGTTCAAAACAGGGTACATCTTGCACGGGTTAATACTTGCATGAGTTATTTGGTTAACATCATTAACATTTACAGGGTTACTAAGAGTTTGTGTTTTACAACCCAGTGCGTTTCTCTCCGCAATCAACTTCTCTCCTGCAATGTATGGTGGAGGAGGAGCTGTGGCAATCAACTTCCTGACTGCCCCAGATCCTGCCGCCAGAGCCAAACCTCTCTGTATCTCACCTTCCTGGTGCCATAACTGTAAACAATCATGATGCTGAATTCGTCTCTTTGTTGATTTTACGAGACATATCCTCCTCCTTAAATTTTGTAACACTTCTGGACTGAAGCTACCTATTCTTGGGAATTTGTCCCTGTCTTGTACAGTCATTCTCTCCCATTCATCACATAAAACCTCTGTGTGACTACCGTATTTTTCACACATTACATATCGTGCCGACCCAACTGGTCGGTTCTCTGAATCAACCCGAACCGAGGTTGATCGCCCCCTACCGGAACAAATGGCCCCCATAATCTGCAGGCGTTGCTTATTCCTCCTTGGATCTTTATCTCAAGGTTTTCAGCGAACCCTTACAAACAAACCAAGATGTCCTTGGGCAGGCCGGCGGTGGTGGTTTATCAAGTACCCCACTTACTTCTCGCCCACGTTGGCCAGTACTGCAATCACTGTAACCAGAGCTGCTGTACCCAACCCAGGGCCCCTGTGAACCTTTATTTACTGGGGCGCGTTCCCCAGCAAGTATCGGTTGTTGGATAGTTCCTGAGTGACCAGCGAACTTCCCTTCCAAAAATAAAAAATTACACAAATCACGTCAGAATGTGCAAATAGCGTTTGTGACCACTTTACTCTAATGGTATTAGGTCAGATTACTAACTACTGCACACAATTACGTGCGGTCCAATCGTTCAGTACACGAGCACTACTTGTCATGTACTGAAAGACCAATGGAATCGATGTTTCCGGCCGCGATTCCTTCAGCAAGAGCTTATGGCCTATATGGGTTCTGCACCAACACCCCAGGCGTTGTGCCACTGGACTTTTATAGCGGACCTTTTACCTTACGACCTCCTGGTCTTGTTCCTTATGACCTCCTGGTCTTGTTACCTTATGACCTCCTGGTCTTGTTACCTTATGACCTCCTGGTCTTGTTACCTTATGGTCCGCTATACTCTAATGCTCAAATATTATTTAACCAGGGATGCCTCCCTAGCCACCGTATATGTCACTTACACGTATGTCCCTTGACGAGTACCCGGCTTTCCTTTTGGTTCCACCTTAAAGTTGTATAAACTTTTGTATACAAAACACACTCACTCAACACATGTACACTTTTGTTTCTATATCTATTTCTGCGCAGAAATTGTCTTTAGGCCAAAAGTGTTACCAATTAGGAGCAGGATCTGTTAAACTAAATTTCAGATTTTTCCAAAAATAGATTTGCGTTATTTACCGCGTCGCGTTATCTACCGCTGTGCGTTAATTATCGCCTTTGCGTTACTTCACTTTATCACAGCTTGAGCTACGTGGGCGTAACCGGACGCTACGTTGCGTAATGAACGCTGCGTGCGTCTGCCTTTTGGATTGCGTACGCTAGTCTTTGTTAGCGACACGTGTACGCAATGCAAAGATCCACCGTAACACAATATATATACTTTTATCAATGTAAATGATCCCTGATCATCTACCGCAATCCACACTGACTGCCTTATCTCCTAGACAAATCGTGTGTTGTTCTATACTTTAACTATTACCTTTACTATGAAATAACAGCAAATCTCTTTTTAGCACTTTCTATCAACTATAAAATTTGGCAAACAGGAATAGTGATATACGAAAATGAAACAGAAAATGCAGATATATGTATGCGTGCGTGTATACGCAAGACAGAAGAGAAATAAAACAGTTTTAAAAGACACAAGCGTTTTGTTCTTACTTCCGGTTCCCGGATTCCTTCAGCACTCTTTATCTAAGCGAAGCAGACGCTTATCCCGCCAGCACTATGAGACAATCTCCCACCCTTTGCTGGGGGATAATGTCTGCTGATCTACCTAGTGCAGATGTGAGAAGTATAGGACGAGTCCCCAATTGACAATGCTAAATTCCTTGTCGTATAAACAACCCTTTATGAAGCTAAGAACACTGTACGCTGTTTACTTAAGAAGTACCGTAATGGTACGCTATTGGCGTAGCGATCGCTCAGCCGTAGGCGAGACGCTCAAGCGTCACGTTCGCTCACGGCCCAGTGATCACAGGACACGTTATTGGCTATGTCTAGGGGAATGATTCGCTATGGCGTAGCATACGCTCGAGACCACGAGGAGGTCACCAGCGATGCAGACGCTCACAACACTATACCTTTATGTTAAAACCTTATACCAATGAAATACACTGAATACCTTAATGTGAGTACAGGGTGTAAGTGCAACCTTGTGTAACCTGACTAACTACAAAGCTGCTTGAGCGTCACCGACGCTCAAGTGAACACTTAACACTATAGAAAATGCACAGATACTGGTTTAGGTTCCAAGGCCTATTAACTGTATTATATCTAATATACTTGTAAAAGGGGATAACAGTACAAATGATACACTACAATATAACAGAGACTTCCTAACCACAGATCTAAACAATAAATACAAAAAGACGATACTACACTGACCTAAATGCAATACAATACAATACTATCTAATACAATACAATACTAGCCTAGTCTAGGGGAGATATGAGAGAACAGAACAGAACAGAGAGAGAGAGAGAGAAATTGGCTCACAGAAAGACAATGATTACGGAGAGAAACTTACGCACAAAGGGTATGATCGCCTGCGCCTCGATATCCAGCTCCCGGCTATCAGCAGATAACCGTTGATGAGAGAGTGAGAGCTGGATGTGGTCGGCCTGCCTATTTATGCCCCACACACAATGCAATCTCCTGGTCCTACAATCCCATTGTCCATTGGCCGAAGGAATTCGGCCCTGCATCATAACAAAAGGTCATAGGGTGATTCATACAGGTGGGCTGTGACGATTTCCAACAGCTCAGGTGGGTGGGAAACTGGGTTTCCCGCCGCATACCTGAGTATGTGTAAATAATAGAAATGGACATAAACTTCTTATGTCCATAACTATTCGCGCGAGCGATTAATACGCTCCAAACCAACACCGGAATATTGCTAATTAAATACTCTTCCGATGGGTACCAAACACTGCTGTATGATTCCTGTTAGACCCTTCGTACGATATAAAGAGGGATTCCTCAGCTCTGGGACATTGTATTTTAACCAAACTTTCAGAATCTATCAAAGGGACCATGATCTATAAACTACATTAATTGTGAAAATATGTAACGAATGAGTCGCACGCTACGACCACATAAACTCTACCGTAAATACGCATACCGCGCCGGCGAGTGCACGCTATTGCGGGTATGCGCTTCCACGGGAGAGCGTACGCACGCGCAGCGCGGACCAGTGTGCGGTGCAAATATGGCAACGTGCATTGAGACATTTTTCTGACTTTGACACCATCCTCACCCATTACCACCTCCCACAGTGAAGTTGATCTTGTACACTTGAAAATTCAAGGCTATTTGGGGGGATTTTTGGGGTCTTAATGGCAATAAAAATGTTTTTTTACAAGTACAGTAGTGGGAGAGGCTAATGGAAATTTGAGAAAGTAACAGGGATGACAGTGTGCGTGCACAGGCATTTAGTGTATAGTTAGTGTACCAGGTACATAGACAGTAAACTGGTTACAATTTTAACCCAATTGAAGTCTGGAAAGCAGTAGATGTACATTACTGTGAATAGACACACAATAGTGAAAATACTGCCATCTGCTAGATGTATGAGGACAAATCTGTATGCAGTTATTTTTCTCAAATAAACCCAGTCTGGCTTGAATATAGGACAGGATTTCAAATTAGCTAACATTGATTTAAGTTTGTATTTATCTTATTATATATTATATGAGGTGTAGGTGTAGTCTGTTTTTATTTATTGGTATTATATGGCTGACTGCTGAGAGATTTTTCTGTATGCTCCTGTATCCTAAAGAGGATTTTGTACAGTGCATCTGGGAAGTTTTCACATCGCTTCACTTTTTCCACATTTTGGTATGTTACAGCCTTATTTCAAAATGGAATTAATTCATTTTTTCCCTTCAAATTCTACACACAATACCCCATAATGATACCGTGAAAAAAGTTTTTTTTTGAGATTTTTGCAAATTTATTAAAAATAAACTAAGAAGTCACATGTACTTAAGGAATACTGCAAAGAGGAATGGGCAAAACATAACAAAATGTAGAAAAAGTGAAGCGCTGAGAATACTTTCCAGATGCACTGTAAATAACACATGTTTTATGGCAACCAAAGAATAATTTCACAAAATAATAGTAGAAAGTATGAAGTGTTCCATACATCATCAATCTATCAGAAAAATCCAGTGTTTGCCTATGATTCTGTCCAACGATTGGTAAAATCCAAAATGTTGGAAATCATCGATACATCGATTCCAACCCAAAAATGATTGTAATCAGAGAGCATGGGATTTCTAGAATGTTGGATTTTGTCAATTGAGAATCTGGGAATTGGATAAGCCATCAAGAAATCAGAGAGATATGAGATAATTATTTGCTTTACAGTAGGACTAATTCATAATAGTGTTGGAGTAGTGACACACTGGTATTGTATTTTCATTATATTCAGAATTTACCACAACTCCCCTGGTAGTCACAATAAACATTCAAGCAGTATATAGCATTTAAATACATTGGCATAGAGAGTGGATATAATGCACACAAATGGTACACATAATTTTATTAAATAGAAATATCAATGAACAAGTCAATCAATCAATCAATCAATCAATCAATCAATCAATCAATCAATCAAGGTGAACACCATTAAGTAAGATCCTTTACGTGTTTTACACAAAATGGCCATTAGGGTGTAACCAATTCATAGTGCTAAAATATATTTAGCATTGACTTCTCAATCCAGTGTATCACATTTTGTAAATAGAAATAGAATGTATACCAGCGCTGGCTAACAGATTAGTACAAAGATGGCTTGCTTCATGTATAAAATTATAAACAATTTATTAACATATCATATATAAAACAATTTTAAAAAATGGAATCGATTCCTTTTTTTTAAAATTGTTTTATATATGATATGTTAATAAATTGTTTATAATTTTATACATGAAGCAAGCCATCTTTGTACTAATCTGTTAGCCAGCGCTGGTATACATTCTTTTTCTATTACACAGTATTTATTTGAGGATTTGACCTTCCTCATACCAGCTGCTGTTGGTTGCGCACTTACACATTCTCTATTTTGGTACATTTTGTAAATAGTTTTTTCCCTTTTTTATAGGCAACACAGAAACAGAGAAAACATGTTATTTTAAATGCAAAGAAAACCGTGTTCTAGCTGAAAATCTAAAAATCCCATTGGCTAATGAAGCACGAGAAAAAGCGCTGGCAATTGCAGCCCAGATGCAGATGCCATTTGTAGAGTATGAACGTAGAAAAGTCACAGGAACACTGGATAACAGCAGTCTCCAAGCGGCATTCGCATCATCAAGAGTGCAAAGAGAGGAGGTAAGCATAACCTGAATTTATTGATTCATGGGACCTACAGATGTGTCCTAATACAGTATTGCTGCAGTCAAGCCAAACAGCACCTCTTGGCATACCAGGTCGCAACTGACTCTACTAGCACCCAGAATTTTTTTGGTGTCTTCTTCACCTCAAAATGTGTCCTGGTCTCATTGCGATGTGACTAGGATGCACCAGGAGACTGCACTGATTCATTTCATATTCAACACTTGTACAGTATATCTGTTTGCAACTAAGGGCCATATTCAATTAGCAGTGATAACTGACTTTTCACGTGAAAAGTCCGGTTTTCGGGTGAAAAACCGGACTTTTCACGTGAAATGCAATTACAGCCTATTCAATTATCCTGGAAAATTTATCGGTGATCATGTTTTCACTAATTTCACTTCACCTTCTCTGAAGCAGGTGAAAAGTTGGGAAAAGTCACTATTTTAAGGTAAAAATGTTTGGATATGGTACAGAACTCCTGGGACACCCCCCTTAATGACTAATTAGGCACGTTGAAGTTTTTAATTATTTTTAATTGGCCAATAATGACATGTCATTTTTGGGGTGAAAAAGTAAAAAGTGATGGAAATTGGGGTTCAAGGTATGGGACAGGTATATTGGGGTACTTTATGAGTGGGACAGGTGTTTTTTAGGCTTGCAGATGGGAGTAATCGGTCTGTTTCCACTTTTTTTTAAAGTACCCTAAAATGACCCAAATATATACTTATACCCATTTTCATGTACCCTAAATTTAATGAGAGCATTTATTTTGCTCAAAAAAACTTGCTTTCTATCATTTTTTTGCATTTAAAAAAAATGCATATAACCGCCATTTCACACAATTTAAGTCCCCAAAAACTCTCTAATGTGATCTCTAACACACTTCTCTTCTGTTTTCCTATGTTAGTTTAGCATTTTTTGGGGTACAGGCTGATTTCCCCATTTTCACCTGCACTTTTCACTGCAAGAATTTACACGTGAAACCCGGTCGGAATTGAATAGGTCGAAAAATGGAGCGTTTTCGCTGCAATTTTCGGCCGATTGCCGCGAAAAAATTTCGGGCGAAAAATTGGCGCGAATTTGCGAAAAATTGAAAAACGGAGCGTTTTCGCGGCAATTTTTGGCCGATTGCCGCGAAAAATTTTCGGGCGAAAAATTGCCGCGAATTTGCGGATAATTGAATATCCCCCTCAGTCTGAATCTGTTATCTTTTTATTATTATTATTATTATTTATTTATTACCAGTTATTTATATAGCGCACACAAGTTCCGCAGCGCTTTACAGAGAATATTTGGTCATTCACATCAGTCCCTGCCCCAGTGGAGCTTACAATCTATATTCCCTACCACATGTACACGCACACACATTCATGCTAGGGTTAATTTTGTTAGGAGCCAATTAACCTACCAGTATATTTTTGGATTGTGGGAGGAAACCGGAGTACCCAGAGGAAACCCACGCAAGTACGGGGAGAATATACAAACTCCCCACAGTTAGGGCCATGGTGGGAATCGAACTCATGACCTCAGTGCTGTGAGGCAGTAATGCTAACCATTACACCATCCGTACTGCCCCTTAGTGGTTCTGTTAGCAGCCTGTTCTGGTCTTAGTTCTGATTTTAGTTCTGACCTGGTAAGTAACCAATCCCTGGATTTCTGTCTGCCCTGACCTTTGCTTTAGCTTTTTACTATATTTGAATTGCCTCCAGCACTGACCAATTTGTTTGGATTTAGACCATTTTCTAAAGTGAAAGTTTTGTTATACTTCAGAATCCTTTTCTTTAAAGCACTTATTACTGCAACTTCTCTTTCTACAGCAAATAATCCTCACTGATTTAGTGTGAATACCATTTCCTTAGCGTAAATGTGGGTTACTAAACGTGTGCACGTTCTAGATCTTAAGATGATGGTCTTTTAAGCCATTGCTTAACTCTCATGTAATCATTAAGAGGGTCCTTCTGACCTGATTTCACGCTGCAGTTGTTTGAAGCGCAGCGATCGGGTTGGAACTGCGCATGCGCCGGCACCGAAGTGGACCGGCGCATGCCAGACGGCCAAAGGCTGTCATTACCTAGCGATCGCCTCTGCCTGATTGACAGGCAGAGGCGTTTGCTGGGCAGGAGGGGGCCGGCGCGGCAGCGTTTAGCCGCTGTTTTTGGGGCGCCGTCCGGCCAATGCAGGCATGGCCGGGCTGTGTGGGGGGCGGACCACAGCGGCTGCGTGACGTCACACACAGCCGCTGCGACCCGGGGCAGCGACGAGTAACTCCTGGCCAGCCACAAGAGCTGCGCTGGCGGGGAGTTATTCTTCAAGTACAAAAGCATCGCCGCTGTGCGATGCTTTTGTACTTGTGCGGGTGGGACCGGACTGACATGCGGGGCGGACTAGCCCCATTCTGGGCGTCCCCCCGCATGTTTGGGTAGATGATCGTAGCAGTGCTAAAGTTATCACAGCTACGATCAACTCGGAATAACCCCCTATAAACATGCCAGCATTTTCACATATTTACTATTTTAATAGCTATAATAGTCATGCTAGATAACATACTACATTGTTTTAAAATATTTCACCATATTTTAAAACATATTGTACCACTTACATGTTGCTCATGATAACAATAGAGGGATTTGATATTTATTTTGTGAATATTATATGTTCATCAATGTTGCTTTTTTTCTGTACAGGTTAAAACATCATTCAGCTCTTTCTCCTCGTTGTCCAAAAAGTTCCATTCAATAGAGTATGATGTGGAAATTAGCATGCCCGAGCATTTTGAGATTCCAAGGAAAGTTTGCATTCCAGTATCTGCAAAGAGTCGATTCCCCACAAAAAGGATTATAATGGAAGGAGGTCAGCTGAGTCCAGAACAAGGTAATTGAGATACACTGATACAATGAAGTAATCTGCAAGATGCAAGCTGCAACTAGATTTTAGAGATATAGCCGCTAGATTTAAAGTGGCAGTGTTTTATTGTAAGTCAAAACTAGGTTATGTATAGTATATAGTAAATAGAGATAAGCAGTTTGGACTATGACAGAACTGAATTTAGGGGTATGGAGTAGTACTGAGTCATCACTTAAATCTGCACACCAATATGGACCTTGTCACAAGGCAAAAGTCTGTTTTCCCAGAAATCTTGAATTTCGCTTGTTTTGGGTCACATAATCAAAGCAGGTTATATGTCATTTTTTCCAATATTCTCTGTACTTGCATTTCTTAATCACATATAAGGGCACTGTGAGGATGTTCATTTGCCATTTTGACACTGGTGTCTGTAGGCACAAACATACATGGGCTGGCTGCTTTACATCTCTGACGCTTATGTTGTAAATTACATTATTTTAAACACCACAGTCTGTAGTGATCTTTGTTTCTCTTTAGAGTGAGAATTGGGATCCATAACTAACAGCAATTGCATCCTATACCCTGATCTGTGGTGTGGTTTGCACCAGCATTCCCTGTTGCATTGCATGCAGCCACAGTCAAGAATAACTGGTTAGCTTGTTAACCAGACCTGTCTTAACTATAAATGATAATTACTATAATTAACTTTAAGTTGAAACTAGAGACTGTCAGTGCAGGGGCAAACACAGGATTTGCAGGGGGGGGGGGAATTCTTTGCAAGTGTATGTATGTATGTATATATATATATATATATATACACACACACACACACACACACACACACACACACAAAGTCCGGAGGTGTGTCACTCCTGGCGGCTTGGAGACAGAGTCACTAGTTGCAGCATAAGTAGACAACGTTTCCATGACTTTAGTCTGTCATTTTCATCAGGTATATCTATATATATGGTCGAAAAGAGAAACGGGGGCGCTCAGATATCACGGTGCACTACCACTAATAAATAGTGAAGATATGAAATCAAGTGTATAAAATAAGTGACACTTCCTCTAATATAAGAGTGGCTGCAACCTTAAGCAATAAATATGTGCTTGGAAAACACATAAATAAAATTTTTAGAAAGTGAAGAAAAGGGCGCCTACTAGTGTCTAATAAAATTATAGAACTGATGTGATTGAGAACAGGAGACTACTTATCTGTCATAAATAGACTTTTGCTTCAGTCATAGGACCAGTACAGGTACATGAAAAAAGAAGAACAAAATAACATAGCGCGTACTGTTTTCACGCAATCACAATCTACAGATCATATAAACACCTGAATGCACCTGAACTTCCCTTATGGGCAGATAAGCTGTTTTAATATTTAACTTTTGTACGTTTGAAATTTTACTATTTATCTTGGATGCTTACGAAAGATCTGATGTATCCCAGTCCTAATATGGACAGATAAGCTTGTTATTCAATTTTATCTTGTACGCTCGCATTACTTCTACCTTTCATGTTTTATGTGTTTTATTAAATTTTGTGAAAAAACTTTAAAAAAAATCCCTGGCTGTGGATTTTAAATTTTTGGGACTTGCATATACCCAGAAAGTTTTTAAACACATAATTGGTCCATTTTATCTATAGATTGAAAACTATATATTTTGTACTTCTACCTTTGTTTTATGTGTGTTTTATGGTGAAAAACTTTCGATACAAAGTCCCTGGCTGTGGATTTTAAATTTATGGGATTTACCTTTACCCAGAAAGTTTTTTAACACACAATTTGTTTATATGATCTGTAGATTGTGATTGCGTGAAAACAGTACGCGCTATGTTATTTTGTTCTTCTTTTTTCATGTACCTGTACTGGTCCTATGACTGAAGCAAAAGTCTATTTATGACAGATAAGTAGTCTCCTGTTCTCAATCACATCAGTTCTATAATTTTATTAGACACTAGTAGGCGCCCTTTTCTTCACTTTCTATAAATATCTATATATATACCTGATGAAAATTACAGATTAAAATCATTGAAACGTTGTCTACTTATGCTGCAACTAGTGACTCTTTCGCCAAGCCGCCAGGAGTGCCGCACCTCCGAACTTTGCATTCAAATAACTGTGGGGGCACCCGGTGCATGAAGTCCTGTATTGGGAGAGCCGGGCACATCGAAATATATATATATATATATATAGACTTCTGGATGGAACGGCACTCAGAGGCTTTTTTTATGCAGCAAGCGTGTATTAAAATTCAATAATACATCAATTCAGTGTATTGAATTGATGTATTATTGAATTTTTAATACACGCTTGCTGCATAAAAAAAGCCTCTGAGTGCCGTTCCATCCAGAAGTCTATACCAGCGGTGAATACCGTCTTTGGATCAGGACACCGGGGTAATTGGACCGTTTATTGAGTGCCAGACCCAGCTTGATTATATATATATATATATATATATATATATATATACACACATATTATCCGGGGCAAGTGTAAGCTAAGATAGATACTGTAAATAAATATATATATATATATATATATATATATATATTTATAATACAAGCAGGATAGGTGGCACTCACAGTTTATTTATGAACAAAATACAGGAGGTTTCCTCGTTTCAATGTTTACATTTTCAAAGGAAAATGTTCCATTGAAAACTGAAATGGTGAAACGAGGAAGCCTTCTGAATTTTGTCCATAAATAAACTGTGAGTGCCACCTATTCTGCTTGTATTACATTTTCCTTTAAGGAGGGATATGGCTAAATTGCACATAAGGAGAAAAGAGTGCCACATATTTATATATTATAGATATATATAGAGCCGTATCCATCTCAAAACCCCCGCAAAAACTTGTCAGGTGGGGTTTCTGGGTACTCATAACCCCATACCCCCCCACCCCCCCACATGTGCCACTGGAGCGAGAGATAGTTTGCTAGATTGTAATATTTTCTATCCTGCTGAAAAATAATCTTTCTTATATACTATTTGCACTATACAGTACACTTTATTGTTTACAGTGCAAACCATTGTATTAAAGAAAAAAGGTTGTTATGTAGCTTCTTATTTTTCTTTGCCAGTGAACTTAACCCCCCCAACAAATGTATGTTTTCAACAGTAATAAAAAAATATATGTTATAATACTGTATATTGTATGCTGAGTTACTGTATATCACAGTTTACATTGGAAGCTGCATAAGTTGGGCCCCCAAAAAAAAGAAGAAAAAAAAAAAAAAGATTTCCAACACTTAAAAAAAACAACCAAAACTGTATTTTGTACTATTATTGTGTGCCTCGTTATATTACAGGTTACGTAGGCAACTGCAAAATTTGGGTTACTATCTTGATATTTTATTTTTGTGAATTGCAAGGTATCAGTAATAATAACATGCTGTTACCTGTTGTAATTGAATTGTATAATCAGACTGCAGTATATTCAGTGATGCATCAGTCTATGGTTCAGGATGATCACCCTAGGACTAGCAACACTGGCAGTAGTACTACCAGTAATTGTACATGTTCTGTTAGTGGAAACAAAGCTCATGTGGGAAGAAGAAAGTTTAAGCAAGGTTGTTCCAAATCACATAAATCTTGTTCAATGTCAAATAAAACATCAGCTTGTGGATATGTGACTGGGTGCTGTAATGTCATTGATGATAAATGCAATCATTCAGCTAAAAGAAGGAAAATAACAAATAGTACTAGTAGTGTGGCTGGTGTCATCAAAAAAATGACATATCCTGAACTTAAAATAAGAGCATTGAGGCCGATGAGCAAAATGAGTGTTCACAGAAGAATTCAGAGTCCAAAGCTGTCCATGAGCGGCATATGTGTGCCAGGTCACATTTTGAAACTGTGATAAATTCTGAGCTGCATCCTCCCACAATTTCTAAATCATCTGAAAATATGACGATGAGTTACATTAAGGAGGATTTGAAATAGAGGATGGACATTTAAATGTTAATCTGCAACAAGATGATGGTGATAATTGTCTGACAGTGAGACAGATGATGATGACTGTTGTATGTAAAAAAAGATGATGATGGTGTGACAGAATGGACTGTCCAAGGTCTGTTCTGACAATGTTGTAGTACAGAATTGAACCATCAGCTATTGTTCTTAAACAGGGCCAGGTGTGATGTTTTATTCTGGACCAGTCACTAGACACTAATAACAGGAAGCTGGGAGCAGCAGGAGTCCCTCTGAGGTCACAGATGACTATAAGGGGTTAAAACAGGGAGTGACTGGCTATATTCCCCCATTACCATGGGATTAATTGCATCAAGATCCCATTGTTCTCCCCTAGCACTGAGCCAGACACTGGGGCATGAGAACAGCAGCGGGGATCTCTGCATGACTCATCTCTTTTACAGACCTTCATTGAGCTCTACCAATCAGGGACGACCTTTCCCTAAAACCACCCTTTACAGGAGGGACTTTGGTAGTGGAAATTGGAACCTTTATTAAAAAGGGAATGCAAGAGATCCAGGGTGTGTGTGATTTTGGCTTTTAAAAGCTACTAGTCTTGGAGTCTCAGCTCCTGCTAGTGTGCTGAGGATTTTGCCTGGGAGCATTGTGGCTACTGGATTACAAACTTTTCTCTGGATTTGCAGACTTGTTGGCTCTGCTGTACGAACACTCCTTCAAACTCCTGTGATCCTGCACAATTATACTGCATCCGGACAAGAGCATGTGGGAAAGTGCTGGGAAGTCTGACTGTAAACTGGTGTTTATTGGGACCTGTTGTTCTGGGGTTAATTTCAAATGTGTTTATCTTATAGCTGATTTAGAGAACTTGTACTAAGTAAATCTCTAATAAATATATTGTTTTATCTTTATCTGTCTTCTGTCTGCGTGACCTGACCCAGAAGTCCCGGAGTACACTCTGAGTTTATGCTCTAAAACTCCAGGTCTACACAATGGGGATGAAGATCTCCCAAGTAAGGCAGCCACCAGTGGTCCCACCTCATGCCCATGATAAGCCCGTTGTTGTTATGCCTGGCTAAAAGACCAAAAAATCCACATATGAGGTGTGGAACTAATCCTACCCCAAAACAGACAATCATGTTAAACCATCTGCAACTGGCAAGCATACATAGTGTGCAGGACGCCGCCAGTGACTTGTGAGTGTACGTATACATCCAATACATCTAACTCAGTGCTATCACTGGGAGGAATCATAAACCCTGGGATTAGGAGTTTATTGTACTAGGGTGCTCCTAAAGATTAACTCCATCCTCACTACAAGTGAGAATCCCCCTCGGGTGATACTACACTGCACTAATGAACTAAGACTGCAAATAACTAAATTTCTCTATCGTCCTAAGTGGATGCTGGGGTTCCTGAAAGGACCATGGGGAATAGCGGCTCCGCAGGAGACAGGGCACAAAAAAGTAAAGCTTTTACCAGATCAGGTGGTGTGCACTGGCTCCTCCCCCTATGACCCTCCTCCAGACTCCAGTTAGATTTTGTGCCCGAACGAGAAGGGTGCAATCTAGGTGGCTCTCCTAAAGAGCTGCTTAGAGAAAGTTTAGCTTAGGTTTTTTACTTTACAGTGAGTCCTGCTGGCAACAGGATCACTGCAACGAGGGACTTAGGGGAGAAGTAGTGAACTCACCTGCGTGCAGAGTGGATTTGCTGCTTGGCTACTGGACACTAGCTCCAGAGGGACGATCACAGGTACAGCCTGGATGGTCACCGGAGCCGCGCCGCCGGCCCCCTTGCAGACGCTGAAGAGAGAAGAGGTCCAAAATCGGCGGCTGAAGACTCCTGAGTCTTCATAAAGGTAGCGCACAGCACTGCAGCTGTGCGCCATTTTCCTCTCAGCACACTTCACACAACAGTCACTGAGGGTGCAGAGCGCTGGGGGGGGCGCTCTGAGAGGCAAATAAAAACCTTATTAGAGGCAAAAAATACCTCACATATAGCCCACAGAGGCTATATGGAGATATTTAACCCCTGCCTAACTTCAAAAATAGCGGGAGACGAGCCCGCCGAAAAAGGGGCGGGGCCTATCTCCTCAGCACACAGCGCCATTTTCTCTCACAGAAAAGCTGGAGAGAAGGCTCCCAGGCTCTCCCCTGCACTGCACTACAGAAACAGGGTTAAAACAGAGAGGGGGGGCACTGATTTTGGCGATATTGTATATATATAAAAGATGCTATAAGGGAGAAACACTTATATAAGGTTGTCCCTATATAATTATAGCGTTTTTGGTGTGTGCTGGCAGACTCTCCCTCTGTCTCCCCAAAGGGCTAGTGGGTCCTGTCCTCTGTCAGAGCATTCCCGGTGTGTGTGCTGTGTGTCGGTACGTGTGTGTCGACATGTATGAGGACGATGTTGGTGAGGAGGCGGAGAAATTGCCTGTAATGGTGATGTCACTCTCTAGGGAGTCGACACCGGAATGGATGGCTTATTTAGAGAATTACGTGAGAACGTCAACACGCTGCAAGGTCGGTTGACGACATGAGACGGCCGACAATCTATTAGGACCGGTCCAGGCGTCTCAGAAACACCGTCAGGGGTTTTAAAAACGCCCATTTACCTCAGTCGGTCGACACAGACACAGACACGGACACTGAATACAGTGTCGACGGTGAATAAACAAACGTATTTCTCATTAGGGCCACACGTTAAGGGCAATGAAGGAGGTGTTACGTGTTTCTGATACTACAAGTACCACAAGAAAGGGTATTATGTGGGAGTGAAAAAACTACCTGTAGTTTTTCCTGAATCAGATAAAATAAAATGAAGTGTGTGAGGATGCGTAGGGTTACCCCGATAGCAAATATTGGCGTTATACCCTTTCCCGCCAGAAATTAGGGTACGTTGGGAAACACCCCTTAGGGTGATAAGGCGCTCACACGCTTATCAAGTGGCGTTACCGTCTCCAGATACGGCCGCCCTCAAGGAGCCAGCTGATAGGAAGCTGGAAAAATATCCTAAAAAGTATATACACACATACGGTGGTTATACTGCGACCAGCGATCGCCATCAGCCTGGAGATGCAGTGCTGGGTTGGCTTGGTCGGATTCCCTGACTGAAAATATTTTATTCATGTAGAGCATTTAATAGGATGCATTCTATATATATGTATGTGAGATGCACAGAGGGATATTTGCTCTCTGGCATCAAGATAAGTGCGTTGTCCATATCTCCCAGAAGATGTCAGGGACACGACAGTGGTCAGGTGATACAGATCCCATACGGCAGATGGAAGTATTGCTGTATAAAGGGAAGGAGTATTTGGGGGTCGGTCCATCGGACCTGGGGACCACAGCAACAGCTGGGAAATCCAACCTTTTTTACCCCAAGTTACATCTCAGCTAAAAAAGACACCGTCTTTTCAGCCTCAATCTTTCCTTTCCCATGAGGGCATGCAGGCAAAAGGCCAGTCATATCTGCCCAGACATAGAGGTAAGGGAAGTAGACTGCAGCAGGCAGCCCTTTCCCAGGAAAAGAAGCCCTCCACCGCGTCTGCCAAGTCCTCAGCATGACGCTGGGGCCGTGCAAGCGGACTCAAGGTGGGGGGGTAGTCTCAAGAGTCTCAGGGCGCAGTGGGATCACTCGCAAGTTGACCCCTAGATCGTACGAGTATTATCCCAGGGGTAAAGATTGGAGAGTCGAGACATCTTCTCCTCGCAGGTTCCTGAAGTCTGCTTTACCAACGGCTCCCTCCGACAGGGAGGCAGCATTGGAAACAATTCACAAGCTGTATATCCAGCAGGTGATAATCAAAGTACCCCTCCTACGACAAGGAAAAGGGTATTATTTTTCCACACTATATGGTGGTACTGAAGCCAGACGGCTTGGTGACACATAGTCTAAATCTAAAATGTTTTGAACACTTACATAAAAGGTTCAAATCGAGATAAAGTCACTCAGAGCAGTGATAGCGAACCGGAAAAAAGGGGACTATATGGTGTCCCTGGACATCAAGGATTACCTCCATGTCCAAATTTTGTCCTTCTCATCAAGGGTACCTCTGGTTCGTGGTACAGAACTGTCAATATCAGTTTCAGACGATGCCGTTTGAATTATCCACGGCACCCCGGGCCTTTTTACCAAGGTAATGGCCGAAAAGATGTTTCTTCAAAGAAAAAAGGCATCTAAATTATCCCTTACTTGCACGACCTAAAAAGGGCAAGTTCCAGAGAACAGTTGGAGGTCGGAAGAGCACTATCTAAAGTAGTTCTTCGACGGCACGACTGGATTCTAAATATTCCAAGAATCGCAGCTGTTTTCCGACGATACGTCTGCTGTTCCTAGGGATGATTCTGGACACGGTTCAGAAAAAGGTTTTTCTTCCCGAGGAAAAAGCCAAGGAGTTATCCGACCTGTCAGGAACCTCCTAAAACCAGGAAAGGTGTCTGTACATCAATGCACAAGAGTCCTGGGAAAAATGGTGGCTTTTTACGAAGCAATTCCATTCGGCAGATTCCATGCAAGAATTTTCCAAAGGGATCTGTTGGACAAATGGTCAGGGTCGCATCCTCAGATGCACCTGCGAATAACCCTGTCGCCAAGGACAAGGGTATATCTTCTGTGGTGGTTGCAAAAGGCTCATCTATTGGAGGGCCGCAGATTCGGCATACAGGATTTGATCCTGGTGACCACGGACGCCAGCCTGAGAGGCTGGGGAGCAGTCACACAAGGAAGAAACTTCCAGGGGGTATGGACGAACCTGAAAAAGTCTCTTCACATAAACATTCTGGTACTAAGAGCAATCTAAAATGCTCTAAGCCAGGCGGAACCACTCCTGCAAGGAAAACCGGTGTTGATTCAGTCGGACAACATCACGGCGGTCGCCCATGTAAACAGACAGGGCGGCACAAGAAGCAGGAGTGCAATGGCAGAAGCTGCCAAGATTCTTCGCTGGGCGGAGAATCACGTAATAGCACTGTCAGCAGTGTTCTTCCCGGGCGTGGACAACTGGGAAGCAGACTTCCTCAGCAGACACGATATTCACCCGGGAGAGTGGGGTCTTCATCCAGAAGTCTTCCACATGCTAATAAACTGTTGGGAAAGACCAATGGTAGACATGATGGCGTCTCGCCTCAACAAGAAACTGGACAAGTATTGCGCCAGGTCAAGAGATCCACAGGCAATAGCTGTGGACGCACTGGTAACACCTTGGGTGTACAAATCAGTATATGTGTTTCCTCCTCTGCCTCTCATACCAAAGGTATTGAAGATTATACGGTGAAGAGGAGTAAGAACAATACTAGTGGCTCCGGATTGGCCAAGAAGGACTTGGTACCCGGAACTTCAAGAGTTGGTCACGGACGACCCGTGCCCTCTACTTCTGAGAAGGGACCTGCTACAACAGGGTCCCTGTCTCTTTCAAGACTTACCGCGGCTGCGTTTGACGGCATGGCGGTTGAACGCCAGATCCTAAAAGGGAAAGGCATTCCAGAAGAAGTCATTCCTACCTTGATTAAGGCAAGGAAGGAAGTCACCGCGAAACATTATCACCGCATTTGGCGAAAATATGTCGCGTGGTGCGAGGATCGGAGTGTTCCGACGGAGGAATTTCAACTGGGTCGTTTCCTACATTTCCTACAATCAGGATTGTCTATGGGTCTCAAATTGAGATCTATTAAGGTTCAAATTTCGGCCCTGTCAATATTCTTCCAAAAAGAATTGGCCTCAGTTCCTGAGGTACAGACTTTTGTTAAAGGAGTACTGCATATACAGCCTCCTGTGTTGCCTCCGGTGGCACCGTGGGATCTAAATGTAGTTTTAGATTTCCTCAAATCCCATTGGTTTGAACCATTGAAAAAGGTGGATTTTAAATATCTCACATGGAAAGTGACTATGTTACTGGCCCTGGCTTCCGCCAGGAGAGTATCTGAATTGGCGGCTTTATCTTATAAAAGCCCTTATCTAATCTTCCATTCGGATAGGGCAGAACTGAGGACTCGTCCGCATTTTCTCCCTAAGGTGGTATCAGCGTTTCACCTGAACCAACCTATTGTGGTGCCTGCGGCCACTGGCGACTTGGAGGACTCCAAGTTGTTGGACGTTGTCAGAGCCTTAAAAATATACATTTCAAGGACGGCTGAAGTCAGAAAATCTGACTCGCTGTTGATACTATATGCACCCAACAAGTTGGGTGCCCCTGCTTCTAAGCAGACGATTGCTCGTTGGATTTGTAACACAATTCAACTTGCTCATTCTGTGGCAGGCCTGCCACAGCCTAAATCTGTTAAGGCCCATTCCACAAGGAAGGTGGGCTCATCTTGGGCGGCTGCCCGAGGGGTCTCGGCATTACAATTCTGCCGAGCAGCTACGTGGTCGGGGGAAAACACGTTTGTAAAATTCTACAAATTTGATACCCTGGCAAAAGAGGACTTGGAATTCTCTCATTCGGTGCTGCAGAGTCATCCGCACTCTCCCGCCCGTTTGGGAGCTTTGGTATAATCCCCATGGTCCTTTCAGGAACCCCAGCATCCACTTAGGACGATAGAGAAAATAAGAATTTACTTACCGATAATTCTATTTCTCGGAGTCCGTAGTGGATGCTGGGCGCCCATCCCAAGTGCGGATTATCTGCAATACTGTACATAGTTATTGTTAACAAATTCGGGTTATATTGTTAAGGAGCCATCTTTAAGAGGCTCTTTCTGTTATCATACTGTTAACTGGGTTTAGATCACAAGTTGTACGGTGTGATTGGTGTGGCTGGTATGAGTCTTACCCGGGATTCAAATTGCCTCCCTTATTGTGTACGCTCGTCCGGGCACAGTACCTAACTGGAGTCTGGAGGAGGGTCATAGGGGGAGGAGCCAGTGCACACCACCTGATCTGGTAAAAGCTTTACTTTTTTGTGCCCTGTCTCCTGCGGAGCCGCTATTCCCCATGGTCCTTTCAGGAACCCCAGCATCCACTACGGACTCCGAGAAATAGAATTATCGGTAAGTAAATTCTTATTTTTGCTACATATGATTTTTTTTTTTTTGGGGGGGGTTCACAAAATTTCTAAAGTTTTATTTCGAGGATATTCTGTAATCAGTCTTTTCTCCAAATATATTAAATTGTTGGCTGCTGTTGTGCCAGTTATAACATATCATGTGTTAACTGTATTATTGTCATCAGCATACATTGCACTCACCACAACTGTAATCACCTTCCCTTATCCCCCTTCAATCTTTTCTTTCTGTTTCTTCTTCTTTCTTCTTCCCCCTCTTTTATTTCTGAACTACCCTTGAGCAGCGCTGTATATCTACCATACTCACATATACTGGAGGAAGGACACCTCCGCATACAGCAGTGCCAATTTCTTTCTTTTCCTCTCTCTTTTCCATTCCACTCTTAACACTTTGGTAAAGCGCAGTCTCATTCACCATTTTCACGTAACCACTGTTCTTCTGTAGCATGTGTCAATGTATTCTTAGATCTTTTCTAATGACTTGGTGCCAATAAGATTTCAGGGATTTCTGTTTTTCTTTAAAAAACAGAAGCTTTTGGGGGGAAGACAGACTCTTACAATATTATCTTGTTTAGAAATATGATAATTTTTGTTTATATCTCTTATATTTCTGTGGCAAGAGTTGTATTTGTACACAAGGGATACTCTTTTGTTTGTGACATCATCCTCCAAAAGGTTGATATTAAGCTCTCTTAGTTTTTAATAAGCTGGACCTGTCTGTATTGATAACTTCTTCTAATGCCCTCTTCAAAATGTGTTTCATATAGCCTCTTATTTTGAATCATCATACTATTTGCTTATTCTGAAAATACCTCCAGAAAAGAGCAATTCCTCTGTAAGCGCTTTAATTGGCCATTGGGGATGTTGATCTTCCAGTGTTGATAGGGTGCACTATCAAAGTGTAAATATGACTGTGTGCTAACAGTTTTAATGTAATTGGAGGTATTAATAACAGAACCATTAGCCTCCAGGGTCACATCCAGGAAATCTATGTGATTTCAATTGTATGTGAAGGTGAAAGAGAGATTGAAGGTATTGAAATTAAGTGGAAACAAAGTTATGCAGAAGAAAAATCCTCATCCCAAATAATAAATAGATTGTCTGTGTATTGGCCATAGATAACCTGATGCATATGAAAGTCTCCTCTCCAAACATGGTTATTGAACTCACTCAAATAGAGGTTCACATAACTGGGCACGATCCTGGTTCCCATGGCTATTCCCATGACTTGTAAATAATAAGAGCCCAAGAAAATAAAATTGTCGTGAGAAAGTCTAAAGAACATGCTTTCAAGTAGAAAGGACTTTGTGAGGTTCACATCATGGGTAAACATGAAGAAATATGTTCCACACCCAACCTGTGCAGGATATGGGTGTACAATGATTTAACATCCAAAGATAGGAAGGCTTATGAGTCCTTCCATTCGATTGACTGTAGAAGCCATAGGAGATGAGTTTTATCCCTAAGATAGGACCTCAACACAGGCACATAAGCCTGTAGAAAAAAAAAATCCAGAAACAGTAGTAGGAATGATTGAAAGTGAGTCAATGGCCAAAATGATAGGAATCCCAGGTGGTGAGGTGAGGGATTTGTGAAATCTTAGTAAGATGATAGTATACCAGAATAGAGGGAAAGGGGGTAAATAGGAATTGCTTAGTATCTTTGGATATGACCCCCTTGGCCAATGCAGTGGTCCAGTAATGTTACCTTCTATGATGAAATGCCTTAAGCTTATTACCCCATTTGGACTCTCTGGACACTTTGGACCTTTTATTTGATACATCTGGTCTTGCACATTGGATTCATCCAGCTTCACTAATGTTCCCCACCACCACTCATCTACTTAAAACACTCCTTTGCTAATACCTTAACGATGGGCTTCCAAGCTTCTTCACAAGTTGTTAATATTGCCTTGGTATTATCCTGACTAATTAACATTGAGAATATTTATTATTGTTTGGGTGATCATAGACATTATTACTATTAATTATTCTCATTTGTTTTTTTATTGTTGGTCTGATTTGATTTGGTTTATATTCATGTAAATTAATATATATATTTCGCTGTTCAATTGTTTTTGTTTATTTATTCTGCATAAGGAACCTTAGGCAGAAATCAGAGATTGTTCTTTTGGTTTGTTGATACACTATGAGATTTACAGACTTCTGCACTAGTAGATATGCTTGAAATTGATTTTAAGTTGTTTGAAAATGTGGTCACAATTTGTTTCATTTAGATTCAGCTTAAACATATATGAAGTTTGACAAGGTGAATAGGTTTGATCAGTTCTACCATGGTTAAGCTTAATGGCTACTTTTTATGGTCTTTACATGTGAACATTGAACTTCTAACCTTAACATTGTATGCTGTTGAACTCCCTGTTTAAATTATAAATATTTTTTTTATAACAGTATGAATGATAAGAACTGCACACTGTAGCAGTGAACTCAAGTTTGAGGTTTGCCATAAATGGTCAGGGGTGCTGTGGCCACTGAGCAGATTCAGCTGAACAATGGTACTGCAAACAAGTTTAAGGCCCTTGAACTGGCAATATTATTTGAACATCTCTATGTGCTAGTACCTGTGAAGATGTGTTGCCCATCTTTTGTATAAACGATGGGCCTAATTCATACTGGATCGCTGCAGTGGCAGCCATCGCAATCTGAATCCCCATGTGGAGTGCGCTCGCACAGCGGGTGCTCTGCGCGTGTGCACCCTGGGAGCTCAGTGAGATGCGAACAGCATCTCTGGGCTGCGATCGCCTCTGTTTGATTGACAGACAGAGATGGTTGTGGGGATGGGAGGGGGCGTGCCAACTGGCACCATTGGCGGGGCACGGTTCGGACATCAGAGGTGTGTCTGGACCATTGCGGGTCAGGCCGTGATGGCTGTGTGATGTCACACGCAGCCGCTGAGACCCAGGACGCAGAAAATAGCGGCCTGCCAGCGAGCAGGAGCTGCGCTGGCAGGGAGCTACTCAGTTGGTGCAAAAGCATCATCACTGTGCGATGCTTTTGCACCCTTGTGGTGTGGGGGGGGGGGGTAGGGCCTGACATGCAGCGCAGACTAGCCCTATGCTGGGCGTCCCCCCGCATGTCAGAGAAACTGATCGTAGATGTGCTAAATTTAGCACATCTAAGATCAGCTCTGAATTGCCCCCTATGTTCCTTTCCTATACTAAATGAGCCCTATAAGAGGCTTGCAAGAATGCATGGGTCACTCACTTTCTGAGAATTTACTCATATACAGTAGTAAGAGCAAGATTCTCTGGCAACAGCACATGCACAACTTGTTGGAAACTTCATATGCTCTTGGATGCCCACTCTCTGATGCTATAAAGTAGAAGCAGGTCTAGCATTCAGTGGTAAATCCTATATTTACTAATGATCAGGTTTTAAACCTGATAATTAGAATTTCCTATTGATATTATTTGCGGCAATAAGAAATATTCACAGGAATGTGCTAACAATCACAGGCAGGGAGAGAGGCTACAAAAGGAGCCCGTGCTTGCAATGTGAACAGAAGTGAAATGATTGCAAAAGCAGTAATTTCCCTTCTATATCATGAGCTGGGGCTGGGGATCCCTCCATAGGAGATCAGTATAATATCCCTGCTGCTGGGATCCCGGCGGTTAGGAGGCCAATGCCAGGATCCCAACAGCGGGATATTGGCGGCATGCACAGCATGTCCCCTCGCGGGCTCACTGCACTCGCCATGCTTTGGGCATGGTGGTGACCTTTGGTCACCCCAGGGTTATATTCCCCCTCGGGTGGTGGCGTGGACCATCACCCAAGTGGGGATTGCCGATATTTCACTGGGTGTCAGAATTCCGGCATCAGTATCCTGACAGCCGGGATTGCGACACCCGGTAAATTGACTGCCTCCCCTCCATAGTACATCTGGGGAATGCTTTATATTAATGAGAACCCATTAAAATACACAAGAAAGGGAAAAAAAATATTAAGGTTTGTTGGCGCTGTGTAGGCGGGTGCAGATACGCCTTTGTAGATCAGCAGCCACCTGGCGAAGAGGTAACCAGCCTCTTCTGTAATGCAAATGCTAGTATATAGATTCTACCAGGTAGGTACTCAAAACCATTAAAATGTCTGTTTTGGGGAATATCACACATATTTAATGATATATAATAATTATACTGCAAATGCAAGATTTCTGGAAGGGGATTTCCAAAATTTTGATTTTAAAGCAATCATCGCCAACCCATGAAGGATGCACAATTAGCATTTTAAAGTCTATAGCCTCACCTAAACAAAGTGCAGTTTATGTAATACAGTAGTTCAGACATATACAGGCCCAATGATCACAGCATGCCACTCACCAGATTCTCTCTCTGGTGTGATGATTGAGCACTCAGATCCACAGACACACACACACACACACACACACACACACACACACACACACACACACACACACACACACACACACACACACACACACTGTGCAGCAGTTACATTTTGCCCTTTATACTGCAGGTAGTGGCTGCTGCCAGCTGGGAACCCCCCTGCATTTGCCTATGCAATAATGAGTTACAGTATATATAGGGTCCGTGATTGCTCCTCTTTTGATACACTCTAGTGACCCCAACTTGTGTTTGACTGCCGCAACTGCTCTACTCCTCTTGCTGATAACAGTATTCTGATGATGGCTGTGCTCTTGTCAATGATTTATATAATTGCCTTTTGAACTGCCTATTTGACCTTTGGAATGAACTTGACCCAGATGTCTGCCTCACTCCTTGCCTATTATCATGATAGTTTTCTGCTAGTGTGCCAAACTCAAGACTGTCTAGATCCTGCTATACAGTATTAAAGTTTATATCTGCGTCATGTAACAGTACCCTATGAGTAACCTGTTATATTTCAAAAACTGTTTTAATCTTTTGAAGCAGAACGAAGGTGAAAAAAGTCTGTTATGTACTTGTGAATAATGATTCTGAACCTAACTACGTTAGACAGACTCAAAGTATAAAACAAAGTATAAAAACACAATTGTATGATTCTTGTTTTATGCTATGTACCTGCTTGTCCTTGCAAGGCTATATCAGGTTATCAAGATTACAATCCTCAAATAGTAGCAAAAAGAAAGTATGACCAGAATGACCGACAGAAAAGATGTAAAGGAAGATTGTTTTCATAAGTTCTTTAAATAAGGTTAAAGTACAAACAACCTTAGATCAGCTAGCTATGATTGGAATATATACATCACTTTCAAGATAATCTAAAAATAAAGAACAACACATCAATAAACCCTGGCCTTCAATCTCCCTGTCTGAGTTCTTGACTGTAGATCAGACTGTCATTTGCTCCCCATATTCAATCTGTATCCAAATCATGTTACAAACATCAAAAAAAATTAAAGGATTACACACATACAGTTTCTAAAAAAATGCAAAAACATTAAGATATGCACTTATTATCTCCTACATTGGTTATTGCAATAGTTTTTTTACTGGTTTTTCCCAAAACAGAATTTTACCACTATTATCTACATCTGAATGCAGCAGCCAGACTGATCTTTCTCAGAAATCGTTTTTTCTTCTGTTGCTCTGCTCTGTCTTTGCTTATACATTGTTTGCTTATATTCCCTCTCTCTTACATATGCATTTGTATGTGAACTGTGTCTAATAACGCTTTCAGACATATGCCTCTCTGCAAATACATGGCTTTGGCCTGGGTTTTGCAACTTGGGTCTTTGTTCTGAGACCACCTTTCACACTACCCAATGCTGTCCTTTGTGATTTTACTGTAAGTGCATTCCTATGCACATTTTAGCATAATTAACGCTGGTATGTACCCAATAACTGTCAGGGTGTATCGCATCACCGATGTGATGCATTGTATATCCTGCCCTTACAATTATAATAATTACAAACCCCAGAAATTGGTCTTTCAAGATCTAAAGTTTAAAAAATACAAGTCTCACATCAAACAAGTGTTTGATACTCTTGCAGGTTAAGTTTTGTTCCTGACATGAGTACAGTATAAACTATGTAGGTTTTTTTTGTAACTAGAGTGCTGACTTCAACAATAGTTTTGCAATCCACTTGACTTAAGGTCAAATACTAACATGCCTGAATTCATTAAAGCTTTCTTATCTCTGCTGTATTCATTTTTAAGTAAACTGAGTATTAAGGGGCTATTAAGAAGGCATCATTCCACATTACCAATGCACATTCCATACACACTGAGGGGCAGATGTATTAACCTGGAGAAGGCATAAGGAAGTGATAAACCAGTGATATGTGCAAGGTGATAAAGGCACCAGCCAATCAGATCCAATATGTAAATTAACAGTTAGGAGCTGATTGGCTGGTGCCTTTATCACCTTGCACATATCACTGGTTTATCACTTCCTTATGCCTTCTCCAGGTTAATACATCTGCCCCTGAGTTTGTTACAAAATAGATTGCATATCATGGATATGGTGTGTTCTAATTAACTGTGTCCATCATCCAAAATCCGTCTATTTGTTTTGTTATTGTATATAGAGTATCTTTTTTTAAAATAAAAGTCAGTGATTCCTGTTTAAGTATCAGAGTTGCTTATCTCCCATGCTTTTTTGTGCTCAGTTCTTAGATTACACCTATGGAATAGCCTATAAGATCATGATGTCATAGTTGAAAAATTTCAATTATTATTCTATGATGAGAAATCTGCTATATTTTGAAGAGTACTCCTTTGCTATATTTTGAAGAGTACTCCTAAGTATATTTTATTCTTTATTATGGTGCAGAATTTCTCCAATTTTTATGAAAAATATGGCTTCAAGTGTCCCATGTGAATTATCCCACTCCTTTTTGTTCTGTCCAACACAGAGCAGAAATAATTATCATACAGTATGATATTATCAACTTTGTGAAATGCAGAATATGAAAGTACACACACAGTGCAGGCTGACCATTCTGTGTGGAATGGCAAACCAAATGTTGTTCTTAAAGAATGTATTACCACATCTTTGCACCTTAGCAGAATGGCCTCTCATACACTGCCCATTTGTTTTGTAATTGTGTACGAATTTACAAAGTCTCAGTTTACATCAACACTGCAGGGTGCCTGGAATGCACCCTGCAACCTGTCGAGCCATCCAGAGTGTCCTTAGAACTCCTTTTGTTCCTGGTCCACTTTAACAGTCTTCAATTTATTCAGATCCTTTTATATACAGGTTGAGTATCCCATATCCAAATATTCCGAAATATGGAATATTCCGAAATACGGACTTTTTTGAGTGAGAGTGAGATAGTGAAACCTTTGTTTTTTGATGACTCAATGTACACAAACTTTGTTTAATACACAAAGTTATTAAAAATATTGTATTAAATGACCTTCAGGCTGTGTGTATAAGGTGTATATGAAACATAAATGAATTGTGTGAATGTACACACACTTTGTTTAATGTACGAAGTTATAAAAAATATTGGCTAAAATGACCTTCAGGCTGTGTGTATAAGGTGTATATGTAACATAAATGCATTCTGTGCTTACATTTAGGCCCCATCACCATGATATCTCATTATGGTTTGCAGTTATTCCAAAATACGGAAAAATCCAATATCCAAAATACCTCTGGTCCCAAGCATTTTGGATAAGGGATACTCAACCTGTATTAATAGCTTTGTCTGTTCTAAGAGTTTGAGTAGCTTATAGTCATTTACAGTATGTTATCCTCAAATTATCAGGTGCTAATAATTAGACGTGGCCAGCAGAAAATGCAACAGAGGCAGACCTGGATAGACGCATATGTGCTTGGGCACGCAGGCTGGTTTGCAGGTGCTGATGATGTTGATAATGATGACAATTGGCATACATTTCTGATTAACTGATTGCATCTGGGCCCATCTCACTAATAGTTTATAAACACTTGTGTGGCTGCTATATCATATGAAGTTGCAGCCATCCATTCACATACTTAATTGCTATTAGATTGGCATAACAGTAGTTAGGAATAGGCCCATGATTTTTAATGGAGAAGATAATGGATGTTTGTATTAATTCAATTTAAGTTTAACTTTTCTGTTGCATTTGTACCTGAACAGTATTTAATTATTGTAGGGTGCAAAACTGGGACAATGCTAAAAGCACTCTTCTTTACATGTTGTTTTAGAACTGCAGAACATTTTTACAGTGACATGTTTAACTACTTATTTTCTAGTTACAGATGTTTCCGCACAGACCCTTTGCACCACATGATGTGAGACACCTGGTGCAAATTACATGCTGTGCACTTGTTCCTCAATTTGCTACTTTTTCCTCAATTTTACATTGTACAGATGTGTGCTCATACATCTAGCCTCAATACACCATGCATTGCGAGATGCCTGGTGGGAGGGAGCCATGTAACTCTGCTTATGCCAAGAATAATTTTTGTGTCTTAGTCACAATGCTATGTGACTAGAACGTACAAGGCGACTGTGCTGATTCATTTGATATGTGACATTTGTATATCTGTGTGTCTCTCAGCCTATGTCTATGTCCAGTCTCAGTTTATGTCTATGTCCATGAAGCTGGCGTAGAAAAAAGCTATGTCTGCTGCATCGTAGCATTTTGTATAGAGGTTCTGTCTCAGTCACACTGAGTGTCACATATCAGATTCATCAACAGTCTACTTGTGCATCCTAGCTGATTTGCATTTGGACTTATGGACTCTACACACTGGCTGACGTGCCCGACGGTCGATATGGCTGACGGCCAACCCAGCAGCGCGCGGGGGGGAGGGTAATGGGGGGAATGAAGTTTCTTCACTCCCTGACGTCACCCGGCCCCATAGCCCTGTACTGTATGCTAAAATGGACGATATTGTCCATATTGGCTTGCAGGTATAAATGAGCCAGCAAGGTGATAAAGGCACCAGCCAATCAGATCCAATATGTAAATTAACAGTTAGGAGCTGATTGGCTGGTGCCTTTATCACCTTTTGTGACTAGTGGTGCTGAACAGTGCACGGTTCAGCCCACTCACCTCCTGGTATCGTATATTTGACAAAAAATATTTTATCTTTAAATTGTTTAATTTTTTTGTTTAATCTGCTACCTATTATCCACAATGTAAAGAAATTGAACGCTCCTTTGATGTCTCTTTTCTCTCACATACCGTAATTAGTGAGATAGAATTTCATACTAATACGTGTGTTTTGAGATATCTCAAATAGCTGGCTTCGGCCTTCTTTTGCAATATTCTAGGGGCATCGCCAAATAGCGAAAATTTCTTGCCCACTACTATTAGGATTAGGAATATGTAATTGGATCATGCACTATCATAAGAAACCATAAGAAACCTTAAGATATCTGTGTAATTTCACACCATTATTCAATAGGCCCAGATAACCCGCCTCTCTCATCCACTGTCCGCTATATTAAATTATATGACAGTGGACAGCAGAAGACGGGCTCTGAACCTATAATTTTCCTATATCTTACTTTTTCAGTACTCTCTCATCCTGACGCCAGTTATATAACTCCCCTGCAATGCTAAAAGTAACAGAGAAACTGTGCGCAATAATGGACAGCAGAAGTACTCTATCTGGTATATGCCAATAACCATACACTCTCTCATTCACAATCTATGGGATATTACTGCCACATCTCACTGGCTACGCCCAATCTCGCCTGATCTTGGAAGCTAAGCAGTGAATAGCCTGATTAGTACCTGGATAGGAGACTTCCAGGGAATATTAGGTGCAGTAACAAACACCTCTGTATTCATGTGAAAAGCAGAAGTATTGGAGCAACCTTTGACCATTACCTTTTTCATATCTAATTTTCCTTCTTCTCATGAAATTCTCTTCTTGATCATATACTCGTCTAGAGCCCTTTCGCATATTGCAATTATTGAATAAAAAAATTTTGAAATAGCAGATTAATCATTACCAGGACATACCATTATAAATAGGCATTGGAAGAATTTTCTGGTATGCTGAAATTAAATTCTCAATATTTTCATCTTAGGTGTCACTGTCACCTTAAATAGCAATATTACTTGGAGAACTGCTACTCCTAAATTATTAATTTGCAAGTGAGAATCATTATTTTTTCTCCCTAAATACTATATATTATATGTGTGTTCAATTGTGTACCATAATTTTATCATACTATAATTAAAAGTTAAGTTTTAGTTTTTCAAGCGTGCCCCAACACAGAGTCTCTCTTTTTTCTTTGTAACTTTGATATGTACTATTGACTCTGGGTGCACCACCAACAACAGTAATTCCTTAAAGACCTATACAGGCATTTCGTATGTATATGCACTGTTGGTTCATAAGGGACAAATTTCATAAGAGCCCATTACAAAGAAAAAATTTTTAGGGTCCTGTGCGGCACCAAACCGACCTTTTCCTGATAAATGAGCCAGCACCAACGATGAGCGACCAGGGGGCTGCGCATTGTTCATTGTTGGTGCCTACACACTTAAAGATATGAACAATTTCTAGTTCATTACCGAATGAGATTGTTCATATCGGCCGCACACGTTGGCCAGTGTGTAGGGCCCTTAAGTCACATTTTTGGGCAGAAAAGATGTGAAACAGATGTTTGGTGCAAGCAACTTCTAATGCAACTTCAGGAACAATGTCATTCACATACTGTATAGGGCCTGATTCAGAGGTGGATGCAATGGCAGATATTGGACAGAAGTGCTAATGTGTTATGGGCACATGTTATATCTGCCACACCTGCAGTGCACATGATTTTGCCCAGCTGCTAACAAATTTGCTGCTGCGATCAACTCTGAATTACCCCCTTTGTCTGCATGTGTGTCTGAGCTGCAATGTGCATGTGTCTCGATGGTTGCCGATTGAGGACACAAAACAAATTTGGTTGCAGTGAGAGGCAATTTCAGTAGGCATTCCAGGTAACAGGGGGTGTTATAAACCAGGCATGGGCATATTGTAGGTGTGTCACAGCTTTTGGTGCAATTGCACTGGCATGGTGGCCATGTTTCGACAGACGTGCTGTGCCTCTATAGAGTTTATGCAGTGTCCAATGCTGTGACGGATAGTGCTGTCTGACTTTTGACTGTCTGACGTTTGACCCTGTCTGACATTTGACTTTCTGACTTTTGACCCTGTCTGACTTTTGACCCTGTCTGACTTTTGACTGTCTGACTTTTGACCCTGTCTGACTTTTGACTGTCGACCATATAGTGTCTAACTAATGACTGTCTATCTTTTAACTGTCTATGAGCTATACCACACCCGCAGCAGCGCCCCCCATCTGAGTTAGCCCCATAGCACACTAGATCACTCCCCACTTTTGCACCTTAGTTTGCTTATAGTGTCTAGTAACTAGGTATAAAGGATTAGTGTTTTGGTGCAGCTAAGTTGCAATGTTCATGGTATAAAAAGGGCTACATTTGGTACATTTTTAGTTCAGGTATATATGGGTACACAGTGTATTACACTGTGACTGTGGAACAGCTTTTCAGTGACACTGATTATATATTATGTCTGTTTTAGTAATTTATCTTTTTTCTTGTTTTGGCCTTCTCCCTACAGTAATTTTCTTGGTTCTTTTTTTTTTTTTTCATATTTATGACACCAAAACTGTACAGATTATAAATGATGGTAAACAAAGGCAATGTAAAAAATATTTTTTAGATTCTATAAACCTTGCAGATTTAACATGCAGACTGAGCTAGCAAATAAGATCAAAACAAGACACATATCTTTGTTCTTTTTGATTGAATGACAAGGTTTTTCAGAAGATGAAGTCACTTAAACATTTCATCTATTCAAGGACACTTATATTATATTACTTTACACTGACACATTGCCAAAGAACTGTGCATTTTGTCATTATGCGCTCAGCTCCTTCATCCATTTTTATGGAATCAAGTGCTTTTTGATCTTTTCTCAGAAATTGAGGTGAAAAATAGACAACACATGTCACAGAAAATAAAATGGTTAGCCCTTGCAATAGGCAGGAAGATGTATCATTAATAACCATTGTATTACATTTTTTTGTTTTTGTTTAACATGTACATTTATAAGTCTTAAAAATACATCAGTATTTTGAGTTAGGGTACAAGAAACATTCCAAGTTTTCATTAGGTCTGATTTGTACAGATGTTTAATTGTTGACCGAATGCCTCTACTGCATGCAACAAAACTTCTGGCACCAATAAAACAATTACCTTTGACTTCCTTTCTTTCTGTTGACATTACGACAATAAACCCTATCCCTCACGCTCTCTGCATACAGTAGGTGTTATCCTTGACTCCTTTGCTCCACACATTCAGTCCAATTCCTGTACATATTGCACATATTTCACACACAAGACACTGCAAGAACTTGAATTTATTCACTAAATATCCAATATTCTCTATTGCAATAATATCCTCCTTACCAGTCTTCTTCTAAAGAGACTCTTACCATTGCAATATAGTTTGAATACTGCTACATTCCCTGTAAAACAGTCATCTGCTGCAGCTGCGCTTTTTGTCAATCCCTACAATGGCTGCTTATATTATACCATGTCCAATAAAAGATACTTCTACTAACATACAAGGCTGCACCAAAACTAAACCAACATATATTGCTTCACTGCTATACCACACTCTCCCAATATGACTCCTCCTCTCTGGGCAAAATCTGCATCTCATCCTTATCTGCCAGTACCTTCTAGAGCATGTTGGTATTTGTAGAACAAGAAACAGGAGTATGCCCAATCAGGGATGACAAATCCCATTAGTGGTACATGCTAAAGTCACAGCTGGATTAAGACCATAAAACAATACACAAAGCATCATAGTGGGTGAGAGCTCACATATAAGTTCCTTCCATTTCCAAGTGTTTCCTTGCATAGCCAGCCCAACAGAGATAGGTATCATCCAGAGCATCTCATCAAGTGGACCAGGCTTGGCATCCAGGGACCAGATGTGCACACAGGAGAAGGGGTATGGCTACATCCAGAATCTGATTTTCATCCAAAACTTCTTACTGCCCCTAAATGACCTTCAAGGAGGACCTGAGTCTGACCGACATCACTGATACAGAGGAGGTCGGCAAGTGATGGTCCTGTGAGTGACAGAGTTTAGCCAGTTAAGGAAAGGCCTGTTCTAGCATACGGCATCTATAAGGGAAGAGATGCTGATGTGAATTTTACTTTACATAAGAGATTCTTTTATGGTGTGGTGCAAGTCAGCAGATCTATCATGTAGGTCCTTACTTGTAATCCAGGTCCAGGGGGTTTCCTGGGAGAAAGGGCCCCATGTGTCTCCTCTTAATTTGGTGCTGACTAAGGCTCAAAGGAGGTTGGGAAGAATTTCATTACTTTGAGTGCAGTGGTAGTTTTCACAAGTAGGGAGCATGCTTTTTGCTTGCAACCTCGCTCTTCCTCAAAAATTCAGCTCTCTGCTGACCAAGCTGTTGCAGGTTTCCACTATTATAGGGGTGACCCTATACTGTAATTCTCCCAAGTACTGTATAATTAGATCATATCAGTGTGACAAGGCTTGGCGCTGGTTAGGCTTGTTGCAGGATGGTCCATATGTATCTTGATGTAACTACGTTACACAATATTTTGAAGTCAACAATAGTATTCTGAACCACAAGGACTGAACCACAAGATGGGTGCAAGGCACATTATTCATGTCAGAATGTGGTCTTTATTTTACATGCATTCTGGCCACAAAATTAGCTTTCAATTTAAATTATGTTCTAGGTACCCTATTTTGTGGGCAAATAGAGAGTGTTACTAATTAGCTTTCTCTTTATGTGAAAAAATTTAAACATAATTATTGGGTTCCTGGCTTTGTTTGGCATTTCCATATCTAAACCCTTTACACATCTAGGGGTAATGAAGAATGATGAGTACTAGGCCAGATGCGCAGTGTATCTTGCATGAAATTGCTACGTGCATGCCCAGAAAAGAATCTACATGAATATGTGCCATGCAGAACTTAGTGACTCTTCCACTTTCACCTATTTATGACTTGATAGGTGGGACCAGGAATGTAGGTCAAGTACAGTTAGGTCATGTTTCTGCAGTTGTGAACAGATGCACACTGGAACATACATACACATGCATCTCACAAAATAGTATTATTTGCAGTGGTCAGGTGCAGTTGTAAACTTTTTATTATTTTGCCATGCAAGAGATTGGGAATTGTTTTTGCTGTATTATAAAAGTCTTAGCAGTTATATAGATGCATAATACGAAAATGCATTTGTTGCAAATAAAAGTTTAAGATATAAATGCAGTTGGGACATACATACTGTATATGTGATATTTATCTGAGGTAAACCGGAGCATATACTATTATTGCCGTTTTGCATATGGATTCAATTGCAGGATTTTTAATAAATGCAAATTGCTCTTATGATTTTGAAAGCAATTACAGCCTGTTCAGCATCAAGCCCTTAGACAGTAAGCATTTGTTCCAGTGACACAACTGGAAGTCCAATAACTTCAGTAAACTACTGCTGCCAAATGTATAATAAAGTTGACTGCTGATAAAAATGATGTCATCATGTTGGAGAGTAATCTCAGTTGATGTGAACTCGGACTCCTCCCACCGGTGTCACAGATTCATAGGAGAGAGTGATAGGTCATTGATAGATAGTGACAGTGGGTATGGAAAACAAGAGGTGGGCGATAAAGTGTTGGTGGAAAAGATAGTGTAGGGACAGACAGAGGGTGTGAATCAGAGGTAGACGTACTAGTAGTAGCAGCTGCGCAAAGCTGCAGCCACTACTACATCTTTATGCTAATGCTGTGGCCAATGAGCATCCTTTTCAGATGCCCACCGGCAGCAGTGCAAATATTATTGGACATAGACTGCACCATCAGACATTAGAGCAACCTTATGGTTGCCCAGAATGTCTGTCAGAACATGCCCAATGGTGCCAGTGAAACTGCATCTTTCGATGCAGACTTTGACACTGAAATGCCCTAACATGCCTGCCACTATTAGCCACATACCCAGTCACATCTCAAGAACACCTATAGAAATTGCATGGATCGCCTTGCAATTCCGACATACATCCCCAAGTCGTAACTCTTGGGACATGTGTACAATGCATCTTGATCGCATGTACAGTATTAAAAGATTGGGCACTTATTTCTGGCCACCTTAGAATCAGGCCCTGAAAGAGATGGAGAGATAAATATGATGGTGCGCAGGGAATGGAGACAGAGAGGAATTATTTTTATTTGTATTAAGAGCCAGGCAACACCGGGCATTACAGCTAGTACAGAAATATGCAATAAATCAATGAACAGTTTATGAGTTAACATTCAATTATCATCTACTATAAACCTTTTTAAGGTTGGTAGTTGGTTCCAAATGTATATGTATTGCAGGAACTGTTTGATCTCTAAGTCACTTTCACAAGATAAGGAGTGGTTTAGCTGACTTTATTCTTAGACCAAGGTCAGCAATATTTTACATTTGTTGTGAACTTGCTAGATATGGGATAAACTTGTTTGTATGTTAATTCAGAAGAAATAATAAATTCTACTTCACTTTACAATGTGTGCATTAATCTACTTGTCAGAATGGTATAATGAGATCTCAGCCTAAAAAGCTATGTTGATGAATAAACATACAAAAAACATCATCTATAGTTATTATAAATATTTGAGATGTGTTAAAGAAGCAAATTGATGCAATGCATTTTGGTATATTATAATATTTCATGCATTCTTATCTATAACAAAATATGGGTTTTATAAGCAAAATATATATCATGTTATTGTGTTTTTATAACATTTCAAATATATTTACATTCATTGATGTGATATGTATTAGCAGGTGCTTAAAAATAAACATTTATGAGCATATTTATCCAAAATACAATGGTTGTAAAATATACAAAAAGTGTGATTTATAGGGGTGGCCAGTTGGAAACCTTACATCATATCTGATCTTTGTAGAAGCTACTTTAGCATTCTTTAAAATAAAATATTTATCATATTTGACTAGTTTCCTTCAATGTCTGGGAGACTTCAGACTTTTATCTATCTACCCTCCCAGATCCATACCTTTGGTGAAAGGCTTATTTAACTTCCTTCGTGGCAGTGCAATTACCTTTACGGTACTACTTATGTTATTTCCATCTCAGGGTGGTAATACATTAGCAAGGGAAGTAATGAAAAAAGTGCTTCATTAAGCCCCACACATTCCATACAAAAAGGAATTTTTAAAAGCTAATAAATAGATCACTTTCATGGCTCTTTCCCTTATCACTCCCTAATCCTGGTTCCCACAGACCCAAGGGTAGACATATTTAAAAGAGAAAAGTGATGACAGAGAACATCACTGCAAAGTAGAAATCATTATAAGTCAAAGGATGGGGGACTGTCTCACCATCCTAGCTTCTGTATATCAAGATCTTCCTTATTTGAAAAAAAAAAGAGTAAACTTTTTTAATTGATGTGGCCTGTTAGTGGTTATTTTCTGGTGATGCTTTACAGAAATAGTAATAGACTTAATGTATGAGAAAGGGCATTTCATGTACACAATCTCTCTCATCCTTATTCTACAATCAAAATGATAAACTTATAGGGGTAATTGTATCACCAGGGGCTATCCTATTAGCCCCGATGCAGTGGGCTCCTCCCCCCAATGCCAACAGTTATTGTGGATTATGCTTCGGGTGTTTCAGGCACAACCTACAAGGGTGTTGTTTTATTTTAAGAATACTGCATTCTTTCAAAACATGGGGCAAAGTGTTTAACACCCGTAAAAACATTATGATTAAAAACCAAATCCAAAATTAAAATATAAACCATATTTAAAATGTGTACAACGCTCTTAATTAAATCCAACTAAATAAACCAACTTATTGCAAAAAAACTCTTATTATTGTCCCCAGTCTTCATGAACTCTATTGTTGGCTATGACCATTTCCGGTTTCTCTGGAGCATAAATATAAGTTTATACTGTACACATGTAAATCCCTTTATGATCCATCAACACAGCTAAAACTAATAGCTAGCAAATCAAATGAGGCAGAAGGTTGTACCCTGCACAGATTAGGAAATAGTTATAAAAAATAGTCAATGAAATGGCATTAATCACAAAAACAAAACAATGAAAAACATAAAACTGTTGAAAATTTGCAAAGACGAGACTGCCTGTGCATACTGCCCTGATAAGGAGTATAGTAAGAGGAGCAAAGGTGAATCCAAATATCACAATTTAAGAACTAAAAAGTTTAGCTGAATCTTGGTGTTTTTATGATTTCAAAATCCTCTGTAAGATACCACCTTCATGACCAGATGCTTTTTGGAAGGATTCCATGAGAGAAGCCTTTTCTAAAAGCAAAATACAGTGCTTGAACTTTGCAAAATGTCATTAAAACTACAAATGGAATAGTGTGATGTGGTCAGATGAGACAAAAATTGGTTATTCCTTCAAATCAAAACAGTTTTTGTAAAAATTATACCTTAAGATCACTAATTTCAATTACATTTTGTAAAATAAATTCTGCATTGGGTGTAAGTTAAATTCCCACATCTGAGGCTGATATGTACACTGATTTTAAAGTTATGTGACTTTAAATCTGCAATGTTTAACGAAGAATGTGCTATTAATGGTTTTTTTATATTGCATTTGCTGCTCCCCTAATTGAGCTAGAGAGTTGGGCATGGTCTCATCTAAACTGTTCTAATGGGCTTTCATATGCTATATTAATATTTTCATTTTCTTAAAAAGCCAGCTTTTTACAATTTTGAAACAAATCTCAGAAAGTATTCATACTGTTGTTAATAAATCCCCAATTTGTATTTTATTTTATCATAATTGGATCATCTACTACAAGAGGTTTCACTATGGACTGTTTGTTAAAATAATGAAAAATAAGATTTTACTTACCTGTAAATCTATTTCTCGTAGTCCGTAGTGGATGCTGGGGACTCCGTAAGGACCATGGGGAATAGCGGGCTCCGCAGGAGACTGGGCACTCTAAGGAAAGATTTAGTACTATCTGGTGTGCACTGGCTCCTCCCTCTATGTCCCTCCTCCAGACCTCAGTTAAGGAAACTGTGCCCGGAAGAGCTGACATTACAAGGAAAGGATTTTGGAATCCAGGGTAAGACTCATACCAGCCACACCAATCACACCGTATAACTCGTGATAAACTTACCCAGTTAACAGTATGAACAATAACAGAGCATCAGATAAACCCTGATGCAACTATAACATAACCCTTATTTAAGCAATAACTATATACAAGCATTGCAGAAAAAGTCCGCACTTGGGATGGGCGCCCAGCATCCACTACGGACTACGAGAAATAGATTTACCGGTAAGTAAAATCTTATTTTCTCTAACGTCCTAGTGGATGCTGGGGACTCCGTAAGGACCATGGGGATTATACCAAAGCTCCCAAACGGGCGGGAGAGTGCGGATGACTCTGCAGCACCGAATGGGCAAACACAAGGTCCTCCTCAGCCAGGGTATCAAACATGTAGAATTTTGCAAATGTGTTTGAACCCGACCAAGTAGCAGCTCGGCAAAGCTGTAATGCCGAGACCCCTCGGGCCGCCACCCAAGAAGAGCCCACCTTCCTTGTGGAATGGGCTTTCACTGATTTTGGATGCGGCAATCCAGCCGCAGAAAGAGCCTGCTGAATCGTGTTACAGATCCAGCGAGCAATAGCTTGCTTTGAAGCAGGAGCACCCACTTTGTTGGATGCATACCGGATAAACAGCGAGTCAGTCTTCCTGACCCCAGCCGTTCTGGTTACATCATTCTTCAAAGCCCGGACTACGTCAAGCAACATGGAATCTTCCAAGTCACAAGTAGCCGCAGGCACCACAATAGGTTGGTTCAAATGAAAAGATGACACCACCTTTTGCAGAAAATTGCGGACGAGTCCGCAATTCTGCCCTGTCCATCTGGAAAACCATATAGGGGCTTTTACATGACAAAGCTGCCAATTCTGACACACGCCTAGCCGGAGCTAAGGCCAACAGCATGACCACTTTCCACGTGAGATACTTTAGCTCCACAGTCTTAAATGGCTCAAACCAGTGGGATTTCAGGAAACCCAACACCACGTTAAGATCCCAAAGTGCCACTGGTGGCACAAAAGGGCGCTGAATATGCAGCACTCCCATAACAAACGTCTGAACCTCAGGCAGTGAAGCCAGTTCTCTTTGAAAGAAAATGGATAGGGCCAAAATCTGGACCTGTATGGACCCTAATTTTAGGCCCATAGTCACTCCTGACTGTAGGAAGTGCAGGAATCGACCCAGCTGGAATTCTTCTGTAGGGCCTTCCTGGCCTCACACCAAGCACATATTTTTGCCATATACGGTGATAATGCTTTGCTGTCACGTCCTTCCTAGCCTTTATCAGCGTAGGAATAACTGCATCCAGAATGCCTTTTTCCGCTAGGATCCGGTGTTCAACCGTCATGCCGTCAAATGCAGCCGCGGTAAGTCTTGGAATAGACAGGGCCCTTGTTGCAACAGGTCCTGTCTGAGAGGCAGAGGCCATGGGTCCTCTGTGAGCATTTCTTGCAGTTCCGGGTACCAAGTCCTTCATGGCCAATCTGGAACAATGAGTATTGTTCTCACTCCTCTTTTTCTTACAATTCTCAGCACCTTTGGTATGAGAGGAAGAGGAGGAAACACATAGACCGACTGGAACCCCCACGGTGTTACTTGTGCGTCCACAGCTATCGCCTGAGGGTCCCTTGACCTGGCGCAATACCATTTTAGCTTTTTGTTGAGGCGGGACGCCATCATGTCCACCTGTGGCAGTTCCCGTCGATTTGCAATCTGCGTGAAGACTTCTTGGTGAAGTCCCCACTCTCCCGGGTGGAGGTCGTGCCTGCTGAGGAAGTCTGCTTCCCAGTTGTCCACTCCCGGAATGAACACTGCTGACAGTGTGCTTACGTGATTCTCCGCCCAGCAAAGAATTCTGGTGGCTTCTACCATCGCCACCCTGCTCCTTGTGCCGCCTTGGCGGTTTTTACATGAGCCACTGCGGTGATATTGTCTGACTGGATCAGAACCGGTTGGTCGCGAAGCAGGGTCTCCGCTTAACTTAGGGCGTTGTATATGGCCCTTAGTTCCAGGATATTGATGTGAAGGCAAGTCGCCTGCCTTAACCACAGCCCTTGGAAATTTCTTCCCTGTGTGACTGCCTCCCACCCTTGGAGGCTTGCATCCGTGGTCACCAGGACCCAGTCCTGAATGCCGAATCTGCGACCTTCGAGAAGGTGAGCACTCTGCAGTCACCACAGGAGAGACACCCTTGCTCTGGGGGATAGGGTGATTAACCGATGCATCCGAAGATGTGATCCGGACCACTTGTACAGTAAGTCCCATTGGAAGGTATGGAACCTGCCGAAGAGAATGGCCTCGTATGATGCCACCCTCCTTCCCAGGACTCAAGTGCAATGATGCACTGACACCTGTTTTAGTTTTAATAGATTCCTGACCAGTGTCGCGAGCTCCTGAGCTCTCTCTATCAGGAGATAAACATTTTTCTGGTCTGTGTCTAGGATCATGCCTAGGAGAGGCAGATGAGCTGTAAGAACCAACTGCGACTTTGGAATATATAGAATCCAGCCGTGTTGCCGTTTCACTTCCAGAGAAAGTGATACGCTGTTCAGCAACTGCTCTCTTGATCTCGCTTTTATGAGGAGATCGTCCAAGTACGTGATAATAGTGACACCTTGCTTCCGCAGGAGCACCATCATTTCCGCCATTACCTTGGTGAATATTCTCAAGGCCGTGGAGAGACCAAACGGCAACGTTTGAAATTGGTAATGACCATCCCGTACCGCAATTCTGAGGTACGCCTGATGAGGTGGATAAATGGGGACATGAAGGAATGCATCCTTTATGTCCCGAGTCACCATAAAATCTCCCCCTTTCAGGCTTGCAATCACCGCTCTTAGCGATTTCAACTTGAACTTGAACCCTTTCAGGTATATGTTCAGGGATTTTAAATTCAATATGGGTCCGACCGAACCGTCTGGTTTCGGGACTACAACATGGTCGAATAATAACCCCCTCCTTGTTGAAGGAGGGGAACCTTGACCACCACCTGTTGAAGATACAATTTATGAATTGCAGTTAACACTGTTTCCCTCTCGTGGGGGGAAGCCGGCAGGGCCGTCGGTGAGGGGGCATCTTCTCAAAGTCCAGCTTGTATCCCTGAGACACAATATTTATTGCCCAGGGAACTAACAGGGAGTGAACCCACTTGTGGCTGAACTTACGAAGGCGTGCCCCCACCGGGCCTAGCTCCGCCTGTGGAGCCCCAGCGACATGCGGTGGATTTTTGTAGAGGCCGGGGAGGACTTCTGTACCTGGGAACTAGCTGTGTTGTGCAGCTTCTTTCCTCTGCCCCCGCCTCTGGCAAGAAAGGACGCACCTCGGACTTTCTTGTTTCTTTATTCGAATGGCTGCATTTGATAATGTCATGCTTTCGTAGGCTGTGCAGGAATATAAGGCAAAATATCAGAATTACCAGCTATAGCTGTGGAGACCAGGTCCGAGAACCCTTCTCCACGCAATCCTCAGCCTTCCAAATGCCTCTTAAGTCAGCATCATCTGTCCATTGCATATTCTACGGGACACGTCAAGCAGAAATCGACATAGCTTTGACTCTAGGACCCAGTATACTCATGTCTCTTTGGGCATGTTTAATAGGTATATATATATATATATCACTTAAGACAGCATCTTTAATATATATATATTTTTAAATAAACATATATATATATATATAGATATATATCTGTATGCATACTAGAGTCTCAATCTCTGCTGATAAGGTACCTGTCCACGCTGCCACAGCGCTATAAACCCATGCCGACACAATCGTCGGTCTGAGTAGTATACTAGAATGTGCACGCTATCTGCAGGATCCCTGAGAATAGCTAGTGCTACCTTCTGGGCAAACGGGACACCCTAGGGGAAGATTCCCATCACATCCTGGCCCTAGTGGGGAAAGGATACTGCTTGAGAATTTTTTGTGGGAAGCTGCAGTCTCTTGTCTGGAGTTTCCCGCTCTTTTTCCTCATGAGAGGAGGGAAATTTACCTCAGCTTTCTTCCCCTTAACATGTGTACCCTTGTGTCAGGGACAAATGAGTCATCAGTGATATGCAAATCCTCTTTTATTACAATAATGATATATTGAATACCTTTCAGCCATTTTGGCTGTAACTTTGCATTATCGTAGTCGACACTGGAGCCAAACTCTGTGTCGATATCAGTGTTTATTATTTTGGATAGTGAGCATTGTGAGACTCTGAAGGTCTCTGTGACATAGGGACAGACATGGGTAGATTTCCTGTCTGTTCTCTAATCTTTTGTGCAATAAATTCACCTCAGCACTTACACATATCCAAACAGGTGTCGGCGTTGTCGACGGAGACACCCTCTCACACACATATTTGCCCTATCTCCTCCTTAGGGGAGCCTTTTACCTCAGACATGTCGACACACACGTACCGAAACACCACACACACAGGGGATGCTCTATTTGAAGACAGTTCCCCCACAAGGCCCTTTGGAGAGACAGAGAGAGAGTATGCCAGCACACACCCCAGCGCTATATGACCCAGGAATCACACAGTAACTTAGTGTTAACCCAGTAGCTGCTGTATATATTGTTTTTGCACCAATTTTATATGCCCCCCCCCCCCTCTCTTTTTACCCTCTTCTATTGCAGGGGAGAGCCTGGGGAGCTTCTCTCAGCGGATCTGTGGAGAGAAAATGGCGCTGGTGAGTGCTGAGGAAGAAGGCCCCGCCCCCTCAGCGGCGGGCTTCTGTCCCGTTTCTGTGTAAAAATAATGACGGGGGCTCGTACATATATACAGTGCCTGACTGTATATATGTATAATTTTGCCAAAAGGTATCTTAATTGCTGCCCAGGGTGCCCCCCCCCCCCCTGCGCCCTGCACCCTACAGTGACCGGAGTGTGTGGTGTGCTGTGGGAGCAATACCTTAAGTGAAGACAGGAGTCTTCAGCCGCCGATTTCGATGTCTTCATGCTTCTGCTGCTTCTGTTCTTCTGGCTCTGCGAGGGGGACGGCGGCGCGGCTCCGGGAACGGACGATCAAGGTTAGGTACCTGTGTTCGATCCCTCTGGAGCTAATGGTGTCCAGTAGCCTAAGAAGCACTACCTAGCTGCCGTGAGTAGGTTTGCTTCTCTCCCCTCAGTCCCTCGTAGCAGAGAGTCTGTTGCCAGCAGAAGCTCTCTGAAAATAAAAAACCTAACAAAATACTTTCTTTTCTAGCAAGCTCAGGAGAGCCCACTAGGAGCACCCAGCTCTGGCCGGGCACAGACTCTAACTGAGGTCTGGAGGGGGGCATAGAGGGAGGAGCCAGTGCACACCAGATAGTACTAAATCTTTCTTTAGAGTGCCCAGTCTCCTGCGGAGCCCGCTATTCCCCATGGTCCTTACGGAGTCCCCAGCATCCACTAGGACGTTAGAGAAAAGAGATCTATCTATGCCTGTTCATTCATTTTAATGTATTAATGAATTAATGTAAAAATTTGTTATGAAAAAAAAACTTTAATGTGAACTTAAAATCAAGAATTTGCAAGGAAAAAAAATTACGTTTTGTAGAAAGAGGCAAAATTAAAAAACCTTATTGCTCTGGTTGTTTGGGTACACACGTTTCTAATGGGGCTGTAACTCTGCTAAAAATTAGCAAATCACATTCAGAATTATGTTCGAAGTGAAATAGTATACACCTGCAGCAATGACTTTGATTATGTACTCACTAAATAGCAGCCCATCAAAATGATGGAGCTGCTGGGAGGTAGGAAGGCTGTGTGTGTCTTGAATTGCTCCATCGGGTGCCATCTAGTGGCCGCTGGCACACCATAGAGGTGAGTAGCAGTGATAGCCTTTTATTATATAGGATATACTGATGTGTCCACATACACCTTATCTTTTTTTGTGTCTTATGGCTTGAGATACTTAGCATGACTAAGACGCTCCACCATGGGTAGTGATACGATGGTTTCACATATTTTTTTTGTATCAAAAGAATTTGTATCAAGTAGCAGATTACTGTAGCAAATATGTGAAGAAAAAAATCACAAGGTGTGGCTAAGTCACAGAGTCCATGTCATGCCAAATTGGTCCATTTAGCTTAAGTTAGGACAGGTGTATGGACACATCTGTACAAAACGAACACACACTGCATACTCTTAATAGAACACACACTGCCCACAAGCAGTCACTTAGGGGCTAATTCAGACCTGATTATTGCTGTGCATTTTCGCACAGCAGCAATTAGGTCTGAACTGCGGATGTGCCGGTGCATGCCAGACAGCCGACGGCTATCTTAGCTTTGCGATCACCTCTGCCTGATTGGGGGCCGACGGCATTTGCACGCCGTTTAGGGGGCACAGTCTGGGCAATGCAGACGTGCCCGGACTGTTGGGGGGGGGGGGGGGGGCGTGGTGGTTGCGTGATATCACATGCAGCTGCTGCGACCCAGGCAGCGACGAGTAGTTCCTCGCCAGAAGATGCGCTGCCGGGAGCTGCTCTTCCAGTACAAAAGCATCGTCGTAGTGCGATGCTTTTGTACTTGTGCACGGGGGGGTGGGTCGGGCCTGACATCCAGGGTGGACTAGCCCTGTGCTGGTTGTCCCCTTGCATGTCTGAAGACTGATCGTAGATGTGCTAAATTTAGCACATCTACTATCAGGTCTGAATTAGGCCCATTGTTTATTCAATTTCTATTTTAACTTTTTAGATATATATGACACACTGCTCAAGGTCTAGATCAGATTTGCTAATTGAATTGTACTATTACTATTAGTACTTACAAATGACATGCTGTGACATCTTCACGTTAGGATGTCATAAAGTTTGTTCTCTCTCTACTGCTGGCATTTCATTGTATTTCTTTACCAATACCCATATATGTGTTTCATTCCTCTATCTACTCTACTTTTTTATTTATGTTTACATATAAAAAAATCATAAGGTAGTCGATGCAGTTTTTCTCTTTGCTGTACGTCCTGCCCTAGATATGCTAAGCCAGTTGTAAGCTATATATTAGTTTTTATTGGAACTGAAAGTGCCTTTGATATATCAGGAAGTGAGGAAATTACAGTAGAGGCTCTAGACCTACAGTACTATTAGGTCAGCGTAGTATTTATTAGTGACATGATTCTGTCTGTGTAAAGAGAAGTATTGGACGTCCACTGAGGACCATAAGATATTGTAGTGTCAACAATGGCATCTTCATTCTACAGGGCCTTATAGAGGTTATTTTCTATTCTCAGAAATGTGTAATAATTTATGTTTACAGTCCAGTTGGTTTACATACACACTAATATATTTAAAATCAGATGCTAATATAACTTGAAAGATAAATACACTAACAGCAGTGAGTGCAGAACACAGTAATGTTTGCTAACATCTTCCTGCAAACAGAAGTAGTACAGTAGCACTCTAAGGGCGGAATTCAAATGTTTAAAAAGTCAGTTGGGTATCTGTTTTTTCCTATCTAATAGACAGGGAAAAAAACAGACACCCTACCGACTTTTCAAACATTTGATTTCCCCCCTAAGTGTCCGGGGTAACCTTGATTCTTCATAGGGTTTACATGTATACTTGTACTGTGACTACTCTGTATTGCATTTAGCTACTATATATATATATATATATATATATATATATATATATATATAATATATATATATATGACACTTGCTGCAATGTTATAGGAAATATGATGAATTGTGTATATTTTGTGCTATGTTTGCCATGAGTATTGCATTTGGATGAATAATGTGTGTTGCACATTTCCTTATGTATTTATTTACTTTGTACAGATAAAGCAAATGGAGTTCCATTGCCAGTGAAATTTGTCCCTGGAAAACCTGGCCGTTATTCCTGCAAGATTTTGCTACGCTCCTCTCATGATGTACGACTTTATATAATTGAGTGTGTCGTCAACCCAAGCAGCATAGAAACAGTGTTTGGATTTATTACTCCAGCCTGTGAAGCACTGATACAAGATATTCCAATAGTAAGTTATACCACATGGCTTCATTATTTACGGAATTACAATATATCCTTCTGGCCTGGACTGGATTCGAAACTATGCAGTTGATAAAGTAGTTGATGGCAGAATGTTTGACATTTAATGATAGATTCTGCTGCATGTCATAAATTTGCAATCTCTTGGGAAAACATGGAGATAAACCTAACATACTGTATTTTCCATTCATTGGATTCTAACCAAAAATGTTGTTTGATTCCTCCTATCTGCCTGCCAAATTCATGCATATACTTAAATTATTGTATTTCCTGCCATACATAAATTAGGCCATTACTTTTATTTTCTTTAAATGTATAGCAAAAGTTATACATCTGTGCCTACCGTGGCCATATGAAATGCAAATGCAATTCAATGAAGGAGCACATATTAAGAACCTAAAAATAACCTGAGCAAAATAGAAAACACATATAGTAAACTCTGATACTTTTCTAGATATTAAGCTGCTTTGATATGTATAATGGGCCTAATTCAAGGTTGATTGCAAAAGCAAAATCTTCCTCTAATGGGCAAAACCATGTGTACTGAAGGGGGTGGGGGGCAGATTAAACATGTGCAGAGAGAGTTAGATTTGAGGGTATTATATTGTTTCTGTGCATGGTGAATACTGACTGCTTTATTTTTACACTGCAATATAGATTTCAGTTTGAACACACTCCACCCGAACCTAACTCACTCTGCACATGTTATATTCCCCCCCCCCCCTGCAGTGCACATGGTTTTGCCCATTGGAGGAAGATTTTGCTTTTGCGATCAACCTTGAATTAGGCCCTATATACTTAAATTGTGGATACCTATCCAGCATAGCATGATGATTTATAGATGGATACCTAAAATTATGAGTCTGTTTCTGTTACTAGGGAACTTGCCTCTTTCTGTGGTATTTACTTACATATTACAAATAATGCTGTCAGGAAACATCTACAGTATATGGTGTGGGCAACACACTCTTAATTCAATAAAAGTATGAAAGGGTGCTACTGTGATTTTTCTGGATTTATACCATTCATACCAATGTGAATGAGCACTCTTCAAGCCTATGCCTCAATATGCCCCTAAAGCACCCTTATACTCAGGTGGGAATTTAGGGGTAATGACCACCCCTCATCTGCCTAATTTTATCATTTGTATTGATTGATTGGTTATAAGCCCTCATTTAATGATAGTTAATTTAATAAGATAATAAAAAAATCTACTATTTTTAATTATGTATAAATATGTACTAAGTAGGACAGCTTACTGGGGCTGTATGTGCATGTCCTACCCATTTACACTCCATTCAAGATGGCATATGGTACAGTACAGTGGAAATATTTAGCAGTTACTGATACTTATTGACATGACGTTACCAACACAAGCATCCAAGTGCCGCTTCCAAACAGGTGCTGCCCCTAGGCACGTGTCTCACATGCATAATGGAAAATTCACCACTGCTTATACTTTGATATCCAAGTTGTGGCATTGGAAACCATTCAATTTAAGATTGCTCTGGTGGGGAACAGCTACTCTATATCTGACAATGGCATAGGGTCCCACTTTCAGTATGCAGGGTTTGCTGAATATTAAGTGGGCCATCAGTCCCCTCATAAAGTAATAATGGAAGAACCATTACTAAAAATATGCAGTAACTCATGTTTCTGCATGTGTACAGGGCACATTAGTGATGATAAATAGACCCCTTTAAAACATTCTAAGCACAAAAGGAAACATACATATAATAATGTTTGCAATTCCACTATGTAAAATGTTTTTGCAGCAGTATCAGCATCTGTGCTTTCATTAAGTAGTCAAAACATATAACCATAATGTTAAATATTTTATTGCATTGTATCAATAGCATTATTATAGCCTAAAGGATGAAAGAAGCTACTTACCAGTTCTCTTGTATTACCGCATTTATTTTTATAGGTCTGCATTCAGCTCTTGTACGGTAAGTCAGTAATATTTTCCGATTCCATTTTTTTCAATCATTTTGTTTATTAGGTTCCACAAGCTGTATACAGTGCAGCACATGCATGGGCATAAAAACAAATAAGATAAACAGCATTAATATAATACAAAAAAGTAAACCATCACATAAGCAGAAAGCAGAAAGATACAAACATTGCAGTAAAACAATGGACAGGTTGTATTTAAGGACATTGTGCTGTACAGTAACTTATAGGAGCAGACATCTCTCAGTGATCCTTCAACCATTGTAAACAACAAACAGGGTCAGAGTCACTGAAGGAGAGAAGAAGACAAACGACCAGGTGATAACTATAGTGCAAGGGAAATAATAAGGAAGAGGGTTCTGTCCAAGAGTATACATTCTGAAGATACAGATGTGTCCTCACACATCTTTGCTGTATGCACTGCAGCATAGTGCCACCTCCTGCAGCACCCAGCTTCCCTATTGTATGCTATGGTAGCGGGGACCATACGCTACCGCTACCAGCAGCGGGCTGCACTTAGAAATCTATGGCCCGCTACCCCTGCTCACTAATCTCCTCACCGCTCCCCACTACCTTCGGCGGTTTACAAGTTGTATTCTGCATGGCTCCTACTACCATATGCTGTGCCGTGATTTCCTGGCAAAGATGTTAAAGGATACATCTGTAGGATAGTGGCTGATTTAGAGTTGGAAGCATAATGCATTTCTTGCAGCTAACCAATCTGTACACAAGTCAAGATGCTTCCATTTTTATAAGGTTAGCATATACTCTAGTGTAATGCCAAGAGAATACAATAGTATATGCATGGCCATTTGCAGACAGTCTGGCTCCCAGTGCGAACAGTAAAAAATAGACATTCTGAAATGTAAAAATTTGCACACCCTGAAGGCGCTCTCTCTCCCACAAGGGGACGTGGCCTCGGTAAAATTAACATGACCTCACTAAAATGGATATAGACTTGCAGGAAAAGACTACCTTACATGCCACTTTTTGACCCTGCACCCCCAGATCTCAACCACCACTGGAAACAAAAATTCCACACAGTAATTCCACACAGTAATGCCCCTTGCACCGTATGATGACATAATATGCCCAACTAATACCTGCTCATTGTCAGGGGTTTCATACCGCCACCACAGTCTTCCTCGGCCATGTTCCTGGCACTTTCCTGTGGTTCTGGCACTTGCTTTTGCCTCTAGTAGTCATTTGCATTTCGCTCCCAAAATGGCTGCCGCCGCCTCTTCTAGCATCCTTCTTAACTGTCTTTGGAGGGACTTTTCCAATGGTATTCCATGCAGATGGTCAGTCTGCATGGAATACTGTGCAGACACTGCCCACAGGCGCCCTGTGAGGTTGCTTGTCTGGCCCTAAAAACGGCCCTGTATATGCGTTTAGTTTATGCCACAATATACACAATATAGTACTTTAATGAACTGCCATATACATTAGACAGTCTGACTCTGTTTGGACAGCTTTATTCATAAATACTAGAGACAAATACAATTAAACACAGATGCAATTACTAAACAAAATGAAAGTACTAATTAAGTTAAAAAAATACAAATCTCAGTTGTGTTCCCCTGTAAAAAGTTAAATGCCAAATGGGAATCTGCTTTCATTTGTTAGATTGATTGCAGATAGCAAGTAAATACCTGTAATGGAATTTGATTACAGTAAGGACACTAAAACTACAGTAGGTACAGCTTCAATTTTAAGCTGCTCATAAAATGTGACCTCCAGATCTGATCATTTGCATTAGTGTTTTAAGCTGTTTATTTGCCTAATGCTCCTGTATACATACCTATACAATGAATGGGATGCTCTGCTGATATCTGGTGATCAGGCCAATACTTGTATACTATAGGTGTACCTAGCTTTAGGGGCAGATACAATTAACTGTGACTTCCATACTGTGGAGTCTCATATTAATAATCTGAGCTTATCACATGATAATTTTGCTAATAAAATTGAACATCATTTGTTGGGATGTGTTTAGCATCCTAGCTGTTGGGATTCCGGGCGGTCATGTGACTGACGACTTAATCCCGACACCACTTGGGAGACCAGTGCTGGAACCCTAACAGCCAACACCCCACAGCTAAGTATCGGGAGAACTCCTAGGGTTAGGGCCTGGGGGGTTGGGTTAGGGTTAGGCACTAGGGAGGGTTAGTCCTAGTCACCCCCGGATGGTTAGGGTGGGGGGAAAATAGTTTCCACCTCCAACATTGGGATCTTCAATATCGGGATGCCGGCATTGTTCATCTGACTGCCGGCAACCTGTCCAGCGGTATATCATACCGAAGAAGATATGCTATTAAGTTAGAAAAGCCAAGTCTTGGCCATTGTGCCAGTACTGCTTGTTAATTTTGCAGACAGTGTGCAATTACCGTGTGAAGTATGTGAAGTGCATGAAAGAGTGGGGATATTGTCCCGTATCCCGTATCATAAAGATAGTGATAGTAGCTATAAGGCTTCACATGGCTGAATTTTACTACTTTGACTACTTGAATGAGAAATGATAGTTAGCATGTATATTTCAGCAAATAAGTATTTAGAGTATTTTGATGTACATTTAAATGTATCTATCATAATTTATACTGTAAGTCAGTATCGTACAAGTTTTTAAAATGTGTCAAAAAGAACTTGCACCTCCAATTTGGAAGTTCAAAACCCATTTTTCATCTATACAACACATTTTACATGTGCTACATCATCAAACTAATTTTTCTGCTTTTTACAGAGAATTTAATGATGAATGAAGTGCCCTTATTGGCCATATTTTGCTATTTAATTACCTCTAAAAAGTGGTGTACCAGAGTTACTGCACTATTTCCTGATATTTACAAATTTATCACCTACTCTAGAGGTTTAAACTAAAAGCAGTTATCTGTTCCATTAACAGGACCTGCTCTTCTAATTCGGTGGTAATTCAGACCTGATTGCTGCTGTGTGTATTCTCAGAGGCTGCGATCAGGTCTGAACTGCGCATGCGTATGCACCGCAATGCGCAGGCATGGCGGACCACAGCAATAGGGTGCGCCGGTCAGGGACGGGATCCTGCGAAAAATCCGAACGCACCGGCGATCGCAAGGAGATTGACAGGAAGAGGGCGTTTGTTGGGTGGCAACTGACCATTTTTAAGGAGTGTCCAGAAAAACGCAGGAGTCACCAGGCGTTTGGAGGGAGGGATTCTGACATCAGCTCCGGTCCCGATCATCATCATGACTATTAATGTGATTGTGAAACTACAGACAGGTGTGATGTTTTATTGCTAGCCCTATATAAAGGGGTAAAGGAGCAGCTTATCAGGAACCCTACAATTGCGTGCAAGAGCCATTGCCAACTGGACCACCACCTATGGGCAATTAACATTATCACTCCTGGACTGGTAAATATTTGGAACCGACAGTCCCCACAGCAAAAGGCCTTTCTGCAGTACATGTCCACCTACCACTGGATTATACGGTGATATGTCCCTTGTCCTAAACTTATCAAAGACTTTCATATTCTAAAAGCTCCTATTAATAAATTTTTACTATATAGTGTGTCGTAATAGTAAGGGAGAGATTTCATCCTTATAAACATTTAATTTTAATAAATAACCTATCAATTGTTTTTTTTTTTTTTTTTAAACACACCTGCCTGTTTGTATGAATGTAGTTAGCGCTGTGTTGCTTTTATATTACGTTTTTTGGATTGACTATCCATTTCATAACAGCTGCTTGGAAAACCAGCTCGGACCAAGGGCCTAATTCTGAGTTGATCGCAGCAGCAAATTTGTTAGCAGTTGGGCAAAACCATGTGCACTGCAGGGGGGCGCAGATATAACGTGCAGAGAGAGTTAGATTTGGGTGAGGTGTGTAAAAACTGAAATCTAAATTGCAGTGTAAAAATAAAGCAGCCAGTATTTACCCTGCACAGAAACAAAATAGCCCACCCAAATCTAACTGTCTCTGCAAATGTTATATCTGCCCCACCTGCAGTGCACAGGTTTTTGCCCAACTGCTAACAAATTTGCTGCTGCGATCAACTCTAAATTACCCTCAAGTGCGTGGGTTTTTTGCTTCTAGGAGCAAAATATTTTTCTTAACTAAGTCCTGGGCTGAGCAGAAACTGCACAAACCTGTTTGTGCAGTTCTGCAACACATGTAATCGCACACCTGCCCACAGCTAATGCTCTCCCCCTGTAGGCAGCAACTACCTGATCACAGGGATGCAAAAAATGCACTGTAGCGATAAATTACCCCCTAATAACAAAAAGTTGCCACTGAGAGTTTTTGCTTTCATAAAACAGTTGTGTTACCTATTTTGCTAATAATTGAGTCTACCTCTTGTAATGGTAATTGTGGGAAAGATCAAGACGCACTAAGCCAATCAGAAATGGATGCTGTTTGTTATCATCATCAATAATTATTTTGCACTAGGAGTCAAGCAAGCTAGATATATGCATGCTAATAGATATACAGTATCTGCCTCTTTGTTGTGGTCTTTATCTGTACAACCATTTGACCAAGTATGGTTCTTGGGCAATGCTAGAGTGCCATCTCCCTCCCCTATTTTTCTTCCATAAGCACAAGAAGGGTTAAACACAAGATGCGCTAGAATCTACACAATGGAATCATAAGATTCTTTTTATGCATGGTCAGTATGGAAATTCAAATTTTAAGCAAAAAATGTCTTCTGTTCAACTCAACATCAGCCTCTCAGACTGATCAGAATTGGAAATGGTGCTTTAACTTGTTAGAGGTTTTAATTTTCTCAAACTGGACTACAAGTATGATGGGTTATTGCATCTTTGTCTTACAGTTACCTGTGCATGAATTTTTTTCTTTTCTTTTTTTCTTTTCAATTGTAATGTTGTTTAAATGATTATTGACAATAGTAACAGTGATCTCTCAAACATGGGCACATGTCATTAAACTCTTATATGTCCTGAGGTCAGTTATAGTGCTCTTGGGTGTGCATTACTCTTGTTGTATTTTTTGTTATTTTTATTTGATTACTGCATTTATTGTCAGTCATACTATCATTAATATTTTTCTTCCTTTGGGTGAGTAATTATTATGGTAATTTTCTGGCCCATTTCTTTTCTTTTGCACTATATTGTACTGTTCTCTATTTCATTATATGGTAGTCGTCCATTTTCAGCAGCCCAGAGCAAGTTAATGATCTGAAAGCATTTTAATGAACTTATTAAGAATTCTGTAAGATACAGCTAGAATATTGCATAACATTCATTTTTATGCAACAATTTAAAATTCCTGACATCTAGATATTTTTTCTTTTGTATCTAAGATGTACAATATACAGAATTTTCTAATAAGAAATTTTTTACCAGTTCGACCTTACAAGAATTATATTTTAGATCATAATGAAGAACAGTACATCTGTTCCACGTCATTAGCGACTTGTAAGGTAATTAAAGGATATCTGGGCAGTACGGATGGTGTAATGGTTAGCGTTACTGCCTCACAGCACTGAGGTCATGGATTCGATTCCCACCATGGCTCTAACTGTGTGGAGATTGTATATTCTCCCCGTACTCGCGTGGGTTTCCTGCGGGTACTCTGGTTTCCTCCCACAATCCAAAAATATACTGGTAGGTTAATTGGCTCCCAGAAAAAATTAACCCTAGCGTGAATGTGTCTGTGTTGTAGGGAATATAGATTGTAAGCTCCACTGGGGCAGGGACTGATGTGAATGGGCAAATATTCTCTGTAAAGCGCTGCGGAATATGTGTGCGCTATATAAATAACTGGTAATAAATAATATCTAGGTGGTACCATGGAAACCATAACATTTCTGTGATACAGTATGTGTACTTTCGTTTACAAACTAGGAAATAATAATAACAGAAAATTCTTCCTATTTTTTTAGAGTAACATGACTCAGCAAGACTGGAAACTGAAAGCCATTCTTCAGGGAGATTGCTTCTATGGCCCGCCATTTTTGTGTATCTCTGCAGGAGAAACTGGCAAATATGCTCTGATGTTTAAACCATTCTCTAAGTGTTGGAGCACAGTAAGTATTTTGACCTTAAGGAATATGAAGAAAAACTTTTTCATGTTGTAATAGGTAACATAATTAACATTTATTTTGTCCTTAATCTTTTTCTGAGATGCTGCTATAGGATTAGCAATTGTAAAGTTTAAGTTTTAGCCCTAAATTGCAATTAGACTATGGAGTATATTAATGCTACTGTATATATACTGTACACATATATAAATATATACGTGTGTGTGTATATATATATATATATATATATATATATAGACACCGATGTAGCCACGTACATCATGGCTACATCCTTGCCTGCCCACATGCGCCTCATTCGCACATACCCCATTCACATGAATGGGATCAGCTTTGTGTGCTACCTCGGTGTGGCTAGGCGCCGGATCGCCTAGCCATGCCAGCAGTGCACATTTGCAATGTAGTCACGCTACATCTGTATATATATATATATATATATATATATATATATACACACATAAAACAGTGATGAACTGGAGCACCTGCTAGTGTCCAAGAAGTAGAATTATCACCCAAAAGAAAAAAACTAATGATGAAATGGCTCTACTTATCTGAGATTGCTGTATCTTAATGGGATTGCTGTACCTGAACCCTCCTAATGGACAGATAAGCTCAAATATTTTTTAATTCTTATTTCCATGACAGATAATTAGAGTCATTTAATCATTAGTTTTTCCTTTGGGTGATAATTCTACTTCTTGGTCACTAGCAGGCGCTCCACTTTTTTGCTGTTTTGTGTTTAAATTGTTATGTGAACTCCAACACATACCATATTTATTTAGGAGCTGACACTCACTTATGCACTGAGGAGTGTCAACTATATTCACTTAAGATATTTTTTTGTTACTTTTTCTAAGTGCATTACACACAACTCTGTGTCACATGTGCCCCTTGAGCATCTTTCCTCTTTTCTGCCAGTTTCATCTGCCCAACTCCCAGAAGCCTGTTGCTACCAAAAATGTTTTTTTTATTTTCACTAATGTGTTTGTGAGACTACCTGCAAATACATGCTGCGCTTTCACCTGTAGGCTGAAAAGGCTTTTGCTGGGTCCCAATTGCCGGCCATAGGACCGTGCTTCTAATGCCATCTATAAATGATGTAAGTGGTGCAGTGACAAACAGCGGTAAGCTAGGCTTTAAGAGTAAGCAATAGGGTCAGTAGTTATGTGTCCAGGGTGGCATGATATTGGCGTCTGACTTGTTTATATGTAAGTGAAAAAGTTGACATTTGAAAATGTCCATCTCAAATGAGTTTAACTTAAGTGAAGAAAAGCTACTCTAGCCATGGTAGTAGTACAGCTTTGAGCATTACTGAAGGTGATATGTATTGTATGGAATAACATTCTGCTGCATGACAGAGTCAGCAGAGCTAAACTGAAATTTCCAGGTGAAAGAGAGTCGGCTAGTGGATATGGCATTAGCCTATTAACTGGCTGATATTTAAAAAAAAAACTGCTCCAAAATTGTCTGTTTTTTTTTATTGAATTAGTTTAAAACATATCCAATACAATTGTTCTTTTGTTGTTGTTTTTTAATACATTTTTAAACATTGGTAGAAACATTGCTGTCCTATATATTGGACCATTAATTAACAGTTCACCAAAACTCCGGAAGCTGTTCCTCTCTCTCTGCAGCATAGGGTGGCCACACAGAAGGTGAGTGGGTGCTGCCATGCTTCCTAATCAACAGTAATTGGCAGCACGGCAGGGGTGAGGTGACCAGGCAGCTGATTACGGCAGCCGCTGAAAGAATCTCTTCGAGCAGCCGCACAGTGGGCTTTCTGACTGGTCGCATCATACTGTATGTGACTATGTAAGGGATAGCCCAGCCTGGTGAAAGCCCACACCAGGCAAGTGGTTAAGGCAGGGGTTAAAGTGGGGGGGAACGAGATGGAATGGAGTTCTACCAGCTGTAATGGTAGGGGGGACTAGTTCCACCTCTTACATTGCCTTGCACAATAATTCTAACAGAAAAGCCCACCCCATCACCAACATCAATAGATGATGCATGCAGTGCTAGTGATATTGATGAACTGCAGCCACCTCCCCCTCCCTCAGGTTCTCATGGCTACATAGTATTCCTCCATCTACAGCCCACCCCTCCTGGTACTCGCACATGCTGTGTCTGTTGGACAGCATTCATCCCCTCCTCAGGTCCCAGTGGGTTCCTTTTCCATCACAGTGTATGTGATGTCATGCTGTCACCGCTGCTGAAATGAAGAAGAGCCATCAAGAGGAGCAGGCTTTGTGCATCTTAAAGATAGGGTGAGGGGGCTTGAGGGAAAAGAGAGATAGGGAAGCTGCTGAAGGGATACAGGGTATGGATCTGCTGGAGGGTCACGGGCGGTGAGCTGCTGGAGTGACAGAGTGTATAAGGGGCACTTCTGTGAGCATTATGTGTATAAGTGGCACTACTGTGGCCATTTTATGTAAGGGGCACTACAACTGTGGACATTATGTGTAAGGGGCACTACTATTGTGTGGATTGTGCATAATGGGCACTACTGTGGGCATTGTATATAAGGGACACTACTGTGTGGCATAACATGTATAAAGGGTACCATTGTGTAGCGCAATGTGAATAAAGGGCACTACTGAGTGATGTAACCTGAACAAGGGGCATTACTATGTGGTGTAATATGAATCAGGGGCACTGCATTTATTATTTATTAGCAGTTTCTTATATAGTGCAGCATATTCTGTTGCGCTTTACAATTAGAATAACAGTTATAGGTCAAAACTGGGCAAAGACAGAAAGACATAGAGGTAGGAAGGCCCTGCTCGCAAGCTTACAAGCTATAGGGAAATAGGCACTGATACACAAGGATAGATGCTACCTGTTGCATAATGGTCCACCAGATTTCTAGGTTCTTAATGGGTTGATATGTGGCAGTGTTGGAAGAAAAATATGGGAGGTTATGTGGAAAGTACAGAGAGGATGTAACTGGATAGGGAAGCACTGAAGGTTATGTGGGTGGGTCTGGAATTTGGTAGGCTTAGCTAAAGAGATGCATTTTCAGGGAATGTTTAAAGGTTTGGAGACTAGAGGAGAGTCTTATTGTGTGTGGGAGGGCATTCTACAGAGTGGGTGAAGCCTGGGTAAAGTCCTGTAATTTTGAGTGGGAACAGGTAATACATGTGGATGAGAGACACAGATCTTGTGCAGAGTGGAGAGGTCTGGTAGGGAGATATTTTGAGATGAGTGAGGAGATGTATGATGATGCAGGTTGGTTAATAGCCGTGTATGTAAGTAAAAGTATTTTATATTTAACACGGTAGAATACTGGTAACCAATGGACAGAACGGATCAGCAGACGAAGAATGTCTAGCGAGAAAGATTAGCCTTGCAGCTGCATTTAAAATGGAGCGGTGAGAGCCTATGTTTGGGAAGACCAGTAAGGAGACTATTACAATAATCAATGCGGGAGATGATGAGTGCATGGATTAGAGTTTTTTGCAGTGTCTTGTGTAAGATAAGGGCGTGTTTTGGATATGTTTTTTAGGTGCATGTAACATGATTTAGAGACAGACTGAATGTGTGGAAAAAAGGAAAGTTAAGTATCAAGGGTGTCACCGAGGCAGCAAGCTTGTGGGGTAGGGTGGATAGTCACATTGTCAACAGTTATGGAGATATCAAGTTGGTAACTACTCTTGGCTGGTGGGAAAATAATTAATTCTGTTTTGGAAATGTTGAGTTTGAGGTGGCGAGATGACATCCAAGATGTAATGGCAGACATGCATCCAGTGACACGAGCCAATACAGATGGTGTTAAATCTGGGGAGGATAGGTAGATTTGAGTATCATCAGCGTATAAATGATACTGAAATCCAAAGGAGCTGATTAGTTTACCAAGAGATGAGGTATAGATTGAGAACAGCAGAGGATCCAAGACTGAGCCTTGCGGTACTCCAACTGATAGAGGTAGAGAAGAAGAGGTAGAATCAGAGAACTGAACAGTGATAGAGTGAGTAGATAGGTAGGATGAGAACCAAGTAAGGGCTGTGTCCTGAAGACCTAGGGATTGTAGTGTTTGTATGAGAAGACAGTGGTCAACAGTGTCAAAAGCAGCAGAGAGAGCTAGAAGTATAAGTAGTGTGTAATGGCCTTTCGATCTAGCAGTGACTAGATCATTCACTACTTTGGTCAGTGCCATCTCTGTGGAGTGTTGGGCACGAAAGCCTGACTGAAGTGGGTCCAATAAGTTGTGGGAGTTAAGAAAGTATGTAAGGCAAGTGTAGGCAATGCAATGCAGATTGTTTGACTACAGTAAAGTAAATTCAGCCATGATATATTCTACCTACCCTCTTAAACTCTATGGTAGATGCAGTTTCTTCTTACGGTTTTAGAATGAAGTAGATGCTTAATCTAAGGCTTAATGAGTTTTTCAGATAATGACAAGAAATAAAGAGAGATTAAAGAAATACAAAATATAAAGTAAAAAAAAGGAATCAAATATCAGATGACAGATACCAATGCCCTGTTGGTTTACAGAAAATGATAAAATGTTAGATCATATATGAACATGTAATAAGTAATATTCCAGTGCAGTGTATGTACAGTATAATGCAGTACATGTGCTACCATACAGCTGCTTATAGCTTGAAATATTTAGGTGTATTGGCACATTTTATTATACACATTGGACAGCACCAGTAAGTGGATTCCACAAATGATTTCTGCCAAGATTAAAAACTGAATGCATTTATTGTTCTTTATCGCTCAAATGAATGTAGAAAGTACAAAAAAACAGTTTAAAACTAATCTGAACTTCTAAGCATTTACTCAAAAATGTATTTGGAATCCATGGAGATACTATATCTAAGCCTTTCAGAGGTCTTATAAATTTAAGGAAATGTGACCCTAAGTTATTTACAAATTAATTAACATTTTATGTAAGTTTACAAATATATTCAATGATACTAAGATTTTGTTTTCACTTATCTTGCTAATTCTATTATTATAAAACCATGACATTAAGATCATCCAAGATTATGTTCTTTCTGCTCAATAAATAAATCATTGTTGGGAGCAATTTTGAAATTTAAAATGATACTTTGCAGCCAAAAGCTTAACACCTTCCCATTTTAACAGGGCAAACTAATGCTTCAAAATGAAACAGATGGTACCGAACATATCTTTGGCCTCAAAGGCATTGGCCAAGAACCCCTGGCTCTTGATCATATCGTGATAGATTGCCAAGTGAGACAGATTACAGAGAAAGTCCTTATGGTACCCAATTATACTAACAACAGATTGACTTTTAAGGTAAGATTTCATTTATTTTTCAGATTTTGGAGATTAGGAAATCTACAATTTTCTTTATTATCCCTTTCTTGTATAGTGTTATGATATTTGTTTTTCTTTTGTTTAAGAGGTTCCTTTTGTTTGATTAAATTTATCAGCTGTGTTATGCCTGTAATATAATAATCACAAACTACTGAACAGGGACATGCAGGTGTTGACAACCATCATATACTGCTCTTTGCAGTAAAGCAATAAAGTGCCTCTTTGCCACAGTGCAATATCATTAGGTGCTTATCTGAGATAGCTTATAGCTGCATGCCTTTTATAGGTCTCTCAAAATAAAGAGACATGTACTGTATATAGTGTTATTCTATGGTAAAAGCATGCCCAATATCACACTGCAAACCAGTGCTTGCGTATAAGACAGCAGTGAAAATATAATTTATTAGTTGACATCACTGGTGTCCTAAAATGTTTTTTTTCCACTCCAAAAAAAGTTAAATAAAACTTGTGCAATATATTTTTTGACATACTATATAATGATACACAAATGGTAATGCTTGTGCTTTTAAAAGATAAAAGCAATGCTAATCTTAACAAGGTCTTTTTAGCAAACATGAAGACATTATTGGTGGGGATATTACAGTTTGCTTGACATGTACAGAGCGGTGTTACAAATAATGCTTAATACATTTAAATGTAACATTGTTATTCCCAGATTGTCCCTTATGCAATGTTTTAACAGTAACTGTTGTTTATATAGCCCTTGGTTGACCAAGACTGTGTACATAACATTATTACAGAAAATAAATTATTTACTCTCTATGGTTTACAGGACATTGTTTATGATTTGCTGGGGGGACATTGTATTCCATATTGTTTCTATTTCATAATTTGTAATTTTATGTATATGGCTTGTTTAATTTCGTTCATATACACCCTATAATGTTTGTGTGTGCAGATGTCGTAGGGAATATAGATTGTAAGCTCCACTGGTGCAGGAACTGATGTGGTTGGCTAAACATTTTCTGCATATAAATATTTTCTGTGTGCTATATAAATAACTAGTACAAAATAAGACATCATTTTATTATGTGCAACATAGATAGATAAGCATCCTGAGTATCGCTGATGGTGTTCTTTCCAGCTCATAAGATCCACTTCTAAGCAGTTATTGTCTCTACTATTGTCATTCACTGTCTCTGGTGCAATGAGAATGTTTAGATTTCATTATAACATGGCAATTATGTATTTTATTAATGATTATTTTATATTTATTTACTTTAAGGTGGTGTCAGACATTCCATTTGTTGGTGGGCCCCAAACATTAACTGTAAAACCTGGTACATCATCTCCATATACTCTGAGTCTATCTCCATTGAAACGTGGAGTGTTCCAAGGTAATAAGATCTTGTACAAGTATGATGTCAATTATTTTGACAAGTATTAGAGTTCATTTATACCCATAGAATTTTCAAACATTGTATTTTGGTGCAATATGAACACTTTGCAAACTAATAACACAATTAAAATTATAATGTACATAGATGACTTTGCAAATAGATTATTATGCTAAAGCAAGAAGAATTATAGGGCAGATTTAACGAGTGATATTCTTGTTATCACTCGTTACGAATGTTAAATGGTGCTCCAACCAATCAGCTCCTGTCATTTTTCTAACACATGACAGTTAGGAACTGATTGGCTGGGGCACCATTTAACATTCATAATGAGTCATAACAAAATTATCACTCATTGCTAAATCTGCCTCTATATGTGATATGCTGGTATCAAGAATATTTTTATCATTTCATAGAGTTAATTTCAATTAAAGGGTATAGTATACATGGAAAATATAATATAAGGAGAATAATAGATGCATGGGAAGAGCTTTAATGCATTTTGATATATAATGTTATATCTTGTTTTAATAATTGTGCTTTCTTTTGCCTTTTTTTGTGCTTTTTGTTACATAGGTTTAGATGTATTTGTACTCACACTGGCTGTCAACTTCCTTATTTACCTAAATGATCAAGTACTGAATGACCCATAAATGCCAACTAAATATCATGTATGCTGCAAAGATGAAGTGACCCAATGTATAAATAAAAAATAAATAAATCACAATTTACATAGTAACATAGTTAATTAGGTTGAAAAAAGACAAGTTGTCCATCGAGTACAACCTTTATTTTTGATCCTAGATTATTCTCTATATAGCCATAGATTTACCCATAATTTACCTATCATAGAAAAGGAATGAATCCTAAAAAGCTATATACTTCTTTAATATACCGGTGTATTTTCCTGGGAGGAGTAATATGTATGTATATAAAAACTTTTTTTTTCACATCATAACAGGTTTTGCACTGAACAATGTACATGGCAATATTAAAGAAGTATATGACTTACATGGCACATTACTCATTTATACAGTAATATTTTTTTTCACTAAAACATTGGTTTGTTGTTTTTATTACTGTACAATACATATTTTTTATTTTATGGACAATCTGGAGTGCTTGATAGTAAAGATGTGTTGTGGGATTATGGTGGGAACCTCAAACTTTTTCTGTCAATTATTCTTAGATTTAGTTTTTAAATATTTTCAGTATTTTCATTTTAACTAATAATAATATCTCTGAATTGAAGTGATTTAGGTTTGTGTATATCAGTTAGTGCTAGCACATTGTTCTGCCCTTATGTTACCTAACCCAAGGCCTTATGGTGAGCATACACATACTAATTTAGGGATGTCACGCATGAGTGTTGGGTTTGGCTTGGGTAGGCATGTGTGGGTGAAACTGATTCAGAGGGAGCGTGAATGAAGCAAGGAGGCTTAATCCAGCTTTTTCTCATAGAAGTTGGAGCTTAGCGGAGAGGATAGGAATTGCGCGTAATGGACTTGTGAAGATTCATTGGTGGTCAAAACAAAACTTTAGGAAGATGCGCAATAGAACTTGGAGTGCACCAACAACATGTACAATTAAGTATCCATCCCACAGACACTTGAACACCAGATACAAAGAAAATATTGTACACAAGTAAGAGCGCTCTCCAAATACCACATTATTTCATATACCACCAAAGTGTGACATGTACTGTAAAGCAAAAAAAGAGAGACTGATTTACCAAAAAATGTCCTCTTAGACTCCTTGTTGGGAAGATATGGCCAAACGATTATATAAATTCCCCCTTTGCAGGATGATTCTCAGCAAGAATATTTCAAGTGCTTTAAATGAACTTGAAAAATATTGTGTCTCCTATCCCTCATGTGATTGAGGATGACTGGAGACACTTAGAAAAAGCCAAACATAGTGTAGCAATACTTTAAAATGAAAACATTTATTACTACAGATTGCACTTAAAAAACATCTATATTAAAAACAGCTGATCACAATTGGCTCCATAGGGCATAGCAGCATCTATATATCATCCTGGGAGACTCCTGAGGGCACAGATGGTCTAGCAGTGAATCAGTCCCAAGCTCTGGATGCCCGGTTCCACACAGGAAAAAGCTCCTCACAGAGATCAAACAAGTCCTGGAGTCCAAGCATAAAACATGTGATGAAGGACTAACCAGTCTGAAACGCGTTAAATGTGGCTCACGTGTTTTATGCTTGGACTCCAGGACTTGTTTGATCGCTGTGAGGAGCTATCTCCTGTGTGGAACCGGGCATCTGGAGCTTGGGACCGATCCTCTGTTAGACCATCTGTGCCCTCAGGAGACTCCCAGGGTGGTATATCGATGCTGCTACGTCCTATGGAGCCACTTGTGATATGCTGTTTTTAATATATATGTTTTTAAGTGCAATCTGTAGTAATAAATGTTTCATTTTAAAGGATTGCTAAACTATGTTTGGCTTTTTCTAAGTGTCTCCAGTCATTCACAATCACATGACGGATAGGAGACACAACATTTCAGGTTCATCTAAAGCACTTGAAATATTCTTGCTGAGAATCATCCTGCAAAGGGGGAACTTATATTATCGTTTGGTCATATGTTCCCTACAAGGAGTCTAAGAGGACATTTTTTGGTGAATCAGTCTCTCTTTTTTTGCTTTACTTGTCACACTTTGGTGGTATATGAAATAACGTGGTATTTGGAGAGCGCTCTTACTTATGTACAATAAGATTCATTGGTGTTCTATCAGTGGTTGGCCTGAAGGCGGTAGTAGGAAAGAACAATAACTATTCTAGAACTGGAACCGGATGATGTCTGGACTGGAACCAGATGATGGCTGAACTGGAACTTGGTGGTAACCGAAATGGTGACTGGACTGGAACCGGAATGCTGGCTGGAATGGAATGGGAGTGCTGACCGGGCTGGAACCAGGATGATGTCACTGAATGAGATTGGAGTGCTGATCGGAATGGAACCGGGATGATGACACTGAATGAGAATGAAGTGCTGACCGACCTGAAACCGGGATGAAGACACTGAAGAAATGCAATGGTGACCAGACTGGAAGTGGAATGCTGGCTGGAATGGAATAGGAGTGCTGACAGGTCTGGAACTAGGATAATGTCACTGAATAAACTAGAGTGCCCACCGGGCTGGAACCGGGATGGTGACACTGAATAGTCTCTTGAAAAATGTAACAAGTAACACCAATGTTTATAGGAACTTGGTTTTACCAGACTGTCACTGGATTGGGATAGATTGGAACCATAGAGATACAAAGTATCTGGGAACTCAGCAAAGAGCTGTGACTTCAGTTGGAGCAACATTGTACTGGCGATTTGAGCCATGCGGGAAGTGGTACTTAAAGGGCTGAGCGTTAGACAGAACTCATAGCCAGCTGGGAGCAATGGGTAGCACGAGCAGAACCCTGCGCCATCTGGGAGCGATGTGTGGCTACGGCGTGGACGGAACTCTGTGCCATTCGGAACAAACACTGCAAAGGTAAAAAGGTAGTTTTAAAACTCTGGAGTGTGACAAGGGATTTAGGAGTCACTATTTCAGGTTACTTTAAGGCAGGAAAGCTATGTAACAAGCAATAAGAAAAGTAAGTCAGATGCTTGGTCGCATAGGGGGAGGAATTAGTAGCAGGAAAAAAGTAGTAATATTGCCACTGTATAGGTCATTGTGTCAAGTTCTGGACACCATATCTCCAGAAGTATATTAATATATTAGAGAGCGTACAAAGAAGGGCAACAAAAGTAGTGCATGGCTTACATAACAAAACTTACCGGAAAAGGCTGAACATTCTTCCTCTTGACTGATAAATGGTCCTTGCTTGGTCTGATCATGCACCACTAGTTTGGTCTTGGTCTCCTTACTCATCTTCACCTCCCACAGACCATAGCGTCTATAGGAATACATCTTACTGGATAATGTGGGTAAAAATATTTTACAAGATACAGTACATTGATCATTGACAATAACATCTACAACCTCTGACACCCACATTTATCTCTCCTTTCTGCTTCTGATAGCTGGTGACATTTCACCAAATCCAGGACCCAGCCACTTACATCGCTCACATTCACCTGATTCACTGCAACATAGAAATCCAGCTAATCTCATAAACATCATATGTCTTCCATCACTCTCCAGATCACTAAAATGTGCCTTATGGAAATGCACGCTCTGTTTGTAACAAGTTAACATCCATCCATGACCCATTATTATCTAACAACTTCAATCTGCTAGCTATAACAGAAACCTGGCTCACACAATCTGACAAAGCCTCCCCTGCAGCACTGGCACATGGTGGTCTCCACTTTACACACACCTCCAGGCCTGGTAACCATAAAGGAGGAGGTGTTGGACTTTTACTTTCCCAATCTTTCGCATCACTCACATTTACATCATTTGAAGTACATACCATTAGGGTTTACTCTCCTTTCTCTCTGCGTGTTGCAGCTATCTATCGCCCACCTGGGCATCCCAACCAATTTCTGGAAGATTTTTCTGCCTGGCTCCTTCACTTCCTTTCCTTTGACATCTCCACCATTATTATGGGTGATTTCTATATTGATATTGATTGTCCAAAATCTGCTGCTCATGCCTCCAAACTAATCTCTCTTACCTCCTCTCTTGGCCTCTCCCAATGGACTGACTCCTCTACTCATCAGGAGGACCACTGCCTTGATCTAGTATTCATTAGACTATGCTCTGTCTCTGAACTCACTAACACTCCTTTCCCCCTCTCAGATCACAACCTTATCACCTGCATGCTCTCCTCCATTAATTCAAACTCTGTTGCTGAAGTCCTCCATTCCTCCTCAAACCCGCAGAAATATTAACACAATTAATCTTCAAGAACTTTCCACTTCACTCCAACAACTGCTTTCACCTATTTCTGCATTCACCTCTCCTGAGATGGCTGTATCACACCTGAACGAGACTCTAGAACTAGCCCTTGATGAAGTGGCTCCAGCTACCCATCACACTACACGTAGGCCTAGATGTCAACCATGGCACTCCAAATTAACAAGACAACTACAAAAACTTACACGTAAACTTGAATGTCAGTGGCGTAAATCTCGTATTTAAAGTGACTTCCTCATATATAAGACTGTCTACCACTCTTATAGAAATGCCCAGGACACTGCCAAACAAACATATTTCCAAACTCTTATCTCTGCTCAAGCCTCTAACCCTAAACGACTCTTTAATACATTTAAATCACTTCTGAATTCTCCCTCACCTACCCCATCAGCCACTATCAAGGCACAGGATCTTGCTTTCTACTTCAAGGAGAAGATTGATAAGATCTGAGATGAAATGCTATGCTCTTCGCAGCCAGTGACCTGCTCCATTCTTTACCTGAACCCTCTGGCACTCTCTCTTCATTTGATCCCACAAATGAAGATGAAGTATCATCACTCTTCTCATCCTGCTTCTCTACTACCTCTCCTCTTGATCCTTTACCCTCACAAATAAGTAAAGCTCTCTCTCTGGTGCTGATCCCTACCTTAACTAACATCTGTAATATCTCTCTCTCTACTGGTATTTTTCCTTCACTCTTCAAGCATGCAGTGATTACTCCCATTTTGAAAAAACAAAATTCTAACCCTAACGCTCTCTAAAACTACCACTCTATCTCTCAGCTCCCTTGTCTCTCTAAGCTACTTGAGAGACTTGCCTACACTCGACTCACACACTTTGTTAACTCACACACTTTATTGGACCCACTTCAGTCATGCTTCCGTTCCCAACACTCCACAGAGACAGCACTGACTAAAGTGGTTAATGATTTGGTCACTAATAAGTCTAAAGGCCATTACTCACTACTTATTCTTCGAGATCTATCTGCTGCATTTGACACTGTTGACCACTCTCTTCTCATACAAACACTACAATCCCTAGGTCTTAACGACACAGCCCTTTCTTGGTTCCTATCCTACCTATCTAATCGCTCCTTCAGTGTTCACTTCTCTGAATCTACCTCCTCTTCGCTACCTCTTTCAGATGGAGTACCGCAAGGCTCAGTCTTGGGTCCTCTGTTTTTCTCTATCTATACCTCATCTCTTTGTAAACTAATCAGCTCTTTTGGATTTCAGTATCATCTGTACGCAGATGATACTCAAATCTACCTATCCTCCCCTGATTTGTACCTATCTGTACTGGGCCGTGTCACTGAATGCCTTTCTGCCATTTCATCTTGGATGACATCTCGCCACCTCAAACTTAATATTTCAAAGACAGAGTTAATTATATTTACACCGGCCAATAGCAGTTACCAACCTGATATCTCTATCACTGTTGAAAATTGACAATCTACCCTACCCCACAAACTCACTGCGTAGGTGTCATCCTTGACTCTGATCTGTCCTTTGTTCCCCACATTCAATCTGTCTCAAGATCATGATACATGCATCTAAAAAACATATCCAAAATATGACCATACCTTACACAAGACACTGCTTAAACTGTAATCCATGCTCTCATTATCTCCCGCATTGATTATTGCAATAGTCTCGTAACTGGTATTCCCAAAACGAGACTCTCACCACTGCAATTCATTCTGAATGCAGCTGCGCCTCGCAGCTGACGTTCATCGTCTGCAGATCCACTCTCTCTGTCCCTCCATTGGTTACCTGTATTCTGTTGTATTCAATATAAAATACTTTTACTTACACACAAGGCCATTAACCAAACTACACCAACGTACATCACTTCGCTTATCTCAAAATATCTCCCTACCCGACCTCTTCGCTCTTCACAAGACCTGCGTCTCTCATCCACACTCATTACTTGCTCCAACTCACGATTGCAGGACTTTCATCGGGCTGCACCCACACTGTGGAATGCCCTACCACACACAATAAGACTCTCCTCTTGTCTCCAATCCTTCAAGCGTTCCCTGAAAACTCACCTTTTTAGGCAAGCATATCAAATTCCAGAACCGCCCACATAACTTTCATAAACCTTCCTGTCAAATTGCATCCACTCTTCACAGTCCACACATATCCTCACATGTCTTCTCATTCTTCACTTTCCCTTCCTCTCGACCCCGGTTCATCATTGTGTATGACCATATCATTCAGCCCACCAAGAACCTTTGCAATCTGGCGGACAACTATGCAATAGATGGTACCTATCCTTGTGTATACATGCCTATTTCCCTATAGATTGTAAGCTTGCGAGCAGGGACTTCCTACCTCTATGACTGTTTGTTATTACCCTGTTTTATTATATCATTGTTATTTCCAATTGTAAAGCGCAACAGAATTTGCTGTTGTGAGAGGGGCAGCTATTCAAGCTGCAGCCAGAATCAGTAAACTTAATCAGGACGTCCATGTTCCCTGTGAATCCGAGGTTGTGTGGTTGGAGCCTCAACACAAACAAAACCCAACTATTTACTCCGCTCTGCTAGAGGCCAGGAGTAAACTGAATAGTCTTCATCTTTTTAAGGTCCAACGAGCGATTCACAGATTGAATAGAAAATGTTATACTCTTGGAAACAGAGCAAATTGCTTGCACACAAACTCAGAGGGAAAAATGCCATTAATAGGATTAAATCTTTATCTAACGGTGATGGGACCTTAATCTTCAACCCTCGAGACATAGCGCAGCAATCTGCTTTCTACCAAGAGAAATTGTATAATCTCAAGATGATTCTATCCCTCCTCCTACAGAAAATTCAATGAATAATTTTTTAGATTCTGTCAAATTACTGTGTCTTTCTCCTGCTGATGCAGTAGCACTGTGCTCTCCCTGGATTAGCTCTAAAGTACAGGCAGCTATTAAAACTCTCAAAAAATATAAAGCCCCAGGTCTAGATGAGTTCATTAACAACTTTTATTAGCATTTTCAATCTACTCTTATATCCACACTGGTTAATTATATAATTACGTGTCCGATAAGTCCTTCCCTAAAGAAATACTAGAAGCCCAAATTATTACAATACCCAAGCTTGGAAAGATCCTGACGTTGTGCCAAAATTATTGGCATTACTACACTCTGATGTCAAACTATACGTGAAATTAATAGCTAACATATTAAATCGTATCCTTCCCAATCTAGTCTCTGAAGATCAAGTCAACTTTACGCTAGGGAGACAGGCACCAGACAACACTAGAAGAGTTTTTTCTCCTTTAGAAGTTGATGCTACTCGTTCTGTCCCCATGGTCCTACTCTCTCGATGCGGAAAAAGCTTTTGATAGATTGCATTGACTTCACATGTCTCAGGTTCTTATGAGATTTAGTTTAAATTACTTATTTTTAAAAGCTATTTCAAATCTATACAATAACCCTTCAGCCCGTAATTTTAGTAACGGATTTCTTTCAAATAGTTTTAATATAACCAATGGGACATGTCAGGGGTGTCCTCTGTCACCATTAATTTTTGCTTTAGCCATGGAATGCTTAGCCTGAAGGTTTAGATCCTCCTCAGCCCTTGAAGATTTCTCTATCGGCCCCACTCATCATAAGATATGTCTCTTTGCCGATGACATACTTTTGTTTGTCCCTAAACCAGAGACTTCTCTACCCGCCCTTCATGATATTCTTTGTGGGTACTCAGCAGCATCTTATTATAAATTAAATACCACCATTAGCATATGGCATGGACCAAGTTTCCTTAAATTATTTACAGGCCTATTATCCTTATGCTTGAGTACCTCTCAAAATATTTAGGAATTAAAATACAGCTCAATCTCCAAGATACTGTACCCTGAAATTACCAGACATTACTCGACCAATTTACAGCACTTACAAAGATGTGGGTAAATTATGAAATTTCTTGGATAAGTCAGTTCTCTCTGTAAATATGATGCTCCTCCCAAAAATCTAGGGGATTCTGTACTGGAAAGCTATACCGTATTTGGTTCCTATGTGCCTTTTGAATAGGTTTCATGCAGTCGTTTCGACATTTGTTTGGAAAGGGAAAACCTTGATTGGCTAGGGCCCGTTTATTCCGCTCTAAATCTAATGGTGGTTTGGCTGCTCCTAACCATGAACTGTATCAACACACCTGCCTTTTGGATCAAATTAAAGATTGCTTATATCCCCTGCTCCTTAAGATGTGGGTAGATATTGAAAGCATTATGTGTAACTCCTTTCCTCTCTGTGACTTGGGTTAAGCCCTCAGACAGATCTTCCCAATTCTGATGTAACTGACACCCTTATAGTTTGTGATAACTTAATTAAATCACATGATGACTTTTTTCTTCTATCCACTAATATCTCCTTATTAGCAGTCTCAAAATTGATCCCAGATTTACATCTACAGAATTGGCTATGTATTTCTACTATTAAAGACCTCTATGATAATAACCATCTCATTTCATTTCAACAACTACAGGAACTATTCTCTCTATTCCTATGAGAGATTTCTAGAAATATTTACAATTAAGGCACTGGGTGACCTCTAATTCATCCCAAACTCAACCTGTCTCCACCATATAAAATGTCTAAACTCTCTCTATCGGGACATAAGGGTGGAATATCTATGTGTTATGAAACCTCTTTCCCTGTTAGAAGAAAATTGGACTAAAATATTTTCAAACATTTTTAAAATGTCCAAATGTCTTAATCTTTTAGAAATGATTTTTAAATTAATACATGGTATATATCATACTCCTTATGAACTGCATAGAATATGGCCCAATGTCTCTAACTTTTGTTGGAGAAGTTGTTGGACAGAAGGCACCCTGATTCACATCTTTTGGACGTGTCCTATAATTACTTCATTATGGACTGATGTCTTTAAATTAATCACCCAGGTTACAACAAAAATTCTCCCTTAAATCCCTGAAGCTGCCCTGCTACATTATTTCTTCTGATTAGTGGTCCAAGTACAGATCCTTGTGGCACACCACTTAGTACTTTTGTCTAATTTGAAAAAGTTCCATTTACCTCAACGCGCTGCTCCCTACCAATTGCTAACCCAAGTGCATATTGTGCTCCCTAGCCCTAGTTCTTGTAATTTATAGATAAGTCTCATGTGCAGTACTGTGTCAAACACTTTAGCAAAGTCTAAAAAGATTACATCCACCTCCTTACCCTGATCAAGGTTTGCACTAACTGTTTCATAAAAGCCTAGTAACTTTGTTTGACATGATCTATCCTTCACAAATCCATGTTGGTTCTTATTAATAACCTTATTGGTTTCAAGGAACAAAAGGGGGGAACCTGGATTGCACATCCTATTACTAAAGATATCATGAGGTGCTATCATGCTGAGGCTTCTAATACTATGTTGGAGGAAGAGAGATGCAGATGCACACTCTTAGCACTAAGAACACTGATAATAAAAATAATTTAAATAAACCCTCACAATTAACATGGAGTATAATTGAAGTTCTTAGCACACATTTGCGCAAATATGCGGGCCCATGTACCGCGGCCAGGTGACTTTATCACATGGGTCCCTAACATCCCTAATATTATCACATTCTATAAATTTATACAGGACTTACCTCTAAATAGGGCCTTATCAATGTGTGATCTGAAATGCAGGAACCCAGCTAATTAAAACACCTGAGGGTGAATGGGAGGAGTGCCAATCCAGAGGAAGGAAGCCTTGCCTTCCAGTGTACAATATATACACAAATATAGTGGAAAAAGGGGGGAACCTGGATTGCACATCCTATTGCTAAAGATATCAAGAGGTGCTATCATGCTGAGGCTTCTAATACTATGCTGGGGGAAGAGAGATGCAGATGCACACTCTTAGCACTAAGAACACTGATAATAAAAATAATTTAAATAAACGCTCACAATTAACATGGAGTATAATTGAAGTTCTTAGCACACATTTGCGCAAATATGCGGGCCCATGTACCGCGGCCAGGTGACTTCATCACATGGGTCCCTAACATCCCTAATATTATCACATTCTATAAATTTATACAGGACTTACCTCTAAATAGGGCCTTATCAATGTGTGATCTGAAATGCAGGAACCCAGCTAATTAAAACACCTGAGGATGAATGGGAGGAGTGCCAATCCAGAGGAAGGAAGCCTTGCCTTCCAGTGTACAATATATACACAAATATAGTGGAAAAAAAGGGGGGAACCTGGATTGCATTTTATTAAATTTATAGAATGTGATAATATTAGGGATGTTAGGGACCCATGTGATGAAGTCACCTTGCCGCGGTACATGGGCCCGCATATTTGCGTAAATGTGTGCTAAGAACTTCAATTTTACTCCATGTTAATTGTGAGGGTTTATTTAAATTATTTTTATTATCAGTGTTCTTAGTGCTAAGAGTGTGCATCTGCATCTCTCTTCCTCCAACATGGTTTCAAGGAACTTCAGTATACTATCCCTTAGAATACTTTACAGTACTTTCTCCACTATAGACGTAAAACTGGTCTATAATTATTTGATTCAAATTTACTCCCCTTTTTGAATATCGGCACTACCTCCGCTATATGCCAGTCTTTGGGACCATGCCTGATGTAAGTGAGTCATTGAAAATTATAAATAGTCGTCTTGCTAGTTCAGAGTGAAGCTCCATGAGAACCCTTGGGAGAATACCGTCAGGACCAAGTGACTTATTAATCTTATTTTTTTTTAAATCAGTCACAGACTTCCTTCTCGCTTAAATTAGCACTTAGCAGTGGAACATTATCTTTATTGAGGTTGTGTGTTACTTCCTGCATCTGGGTGGTCCTTCCGAGTTGTTCGCTCGTTGCCGATTTTTGCTATGCTGCGATTTGTTGCTAAATGCGCATGCGCATGGTACGCAGAGCGCATGCACTAAGTTATTTAACACAAAGCTTAGTAGATTTGCTGGTGTTCGTGCAACGCTTTTCAGTCGCACTGCTGATCGGTAAATGATTGACAGGAAAGGGGCGTTTCTGGGAGGTAACTGAGCGTTTTCCGGGAGTGTGCTAAAAAATGCAGGTGTGTCAGGGAAAAACGCGGGAGTGTCTGGAGAAATGGGGGAGTGGCTGGCCGAACGCAGGGCGTGTTTGTGACGTCAAACCAGGAACTAAACGGACTGAGCTGATCGCAATCTAGGAGTAGGTCTGGAGCTACTCAGAAACTGCAAAGAATTATTTAGTCGCAATTCTGCTAATCTTTCGTTCGCTATTCTGCTAAGCTAAGACACACTCCCAGAGGGCGGCGGCCTAGCGTGTGCAATGCTGCTAAAAGCAGCTAGCGAGCGAACAACTCGGAATGAGGGCCCTGGTCCTTTCTTGTTTATACCGATGAGAAAAACTAATTTAATTTATCCGCTATGTCATTATCGTTTTTGATTAAGACTCCCAGCCTGTCCTTTAATGGGCCTATACTCTCCTTCTTTAATCTTTTGCTGTTGATATACTTTAAAAAAATTGAGGGTTTAATTTACTTTCCTTGGCTACTAGCTTTGCCTTGCATCAGTTGACTTATGTAGAGCAGAATAGAATTTACTATGCAGATAGAGTTTAAAGGGGGGTACACACAGAGCGATAATCTAAGCAATCTGACTAGATTGCTTAGATTTTCAGCAAGATCGCTCCGTGTGTAGCCCTAACAGCGATAGCGATGCGCAGCCCCGCGCATCGCTATCGCTGCTGCTAGATTGGCCTGCATGCAGGCCAATCTAGCGGGTCGCTCACTTCACCCGCTGGGTGAAGTGAGCGGCACCCCCGTCTCCCCCCGCACGCTCAGCACAGATCGCGCTGTGCTGAGCGCCGGGAGAGATGTGTGCTGAGCGGTTCGCTCAGCACACATCTCTCCAGCATCGGGCCGTGAGTACTGGCCTTAATTGACAGCTTTGCACACTAGCTTTGCAGAAATGCATTGTGTGTATTGGTTGATTTATATACAAGAGTAGGGTCTGTGATAACACCAAAATTTATTCTCAGGTTTGTTTAGCTTCAGATATTTGTAATGTGGTCAAAGAAAGTTATATATATGGACTTAACTGAACAATGTCTTCTTATGTGAAAAATTAAAACATAATATAGTATTCATTTCTCTTGGTTGACTTAATATTTTTCTTCATAATCATTGCTATTACATTGGATTAGACTCTACACCTAGCTTTCATTTATACAAAAGTATAAACTGTAAACACAATTTGTAATATAACTGTTCAGTCATACAACATCTGCTATCTGTTGTTTGTTAGGTGTAATCTCATTTGTTGTCGAAGGAGAACAAGAACAATTTCAGTGCAGCATCCCACCAGGTTCTACAGATGGCATTGAAGCTGCTGAATTAGACGGATTTCAAACTGCTGATGTAGGGACAGCAGGTATGTTACAGAGATTCTGCCAATATGTGACTTTCCTTTACACTGCAGTCTAAATACAACTTCTAAAAGTCATGGAAAAATATTATTTGTTAAAAAAATGCTCGGCTCAAAAATAATTTGATTAAATAAAACAATAGACACTTAAGAAGAAAGTGTCACTTTACCATTTACTGTAAATCAAATGTCATTATAATGTTTTTAAACACATTAAAATGCCTCACTAAATGTGGTACTTAGCCCTTGTTTGAATAAGCTTTTCCACCCAAACATAAAATCCTGGATTCATGGCTAATAGTAAGAGATAAGAGCAACTTCATGACCAAATGAGTTAAAGCTGCCTAAACAGGAGGAGGATTGTATTTATTAGCATCATTAGTATATTTTAAGGTCTCATAATAAAAAAAAACACCTGTCACAAGTATAACATGTATAATAAAAACATACTTATTTTTTATTTGTATCTTTATAATAACATCATTTTGATGGCACTTGTCTAAAATAGCATTATCAACATTACGGGAGGGAGGGGGGTGGTATTGTAAAAAAAATAGTTCAAGCTTTATGGTTGGAATGCGGGTAGGATACCGGCGGCCGGCAGCGGCATCTCGACATATGAATCCCGACGTATCACAGTATGTATTTTAATGTACCTCTAACCCACCCCTCCCACAGCCTAGCCCAAACCCACCTGTCCCACAGTCTACATATACAGTATTATATATACATGCATTTCTGTGCTACAAGTGCATGCCAAAATAGGTCTGTATCTCGATTCTTTGCACCTTAAGTCTGGAGAGGGAAAATTACACTATAGATGTGGCCTTATACATTGTTGTCCGCGATGCATTCACAAAGTACCTGAGATGGACAAAGTACAGTAGCTGACAGAGGTATCGGTGAGCTATGTTCCCGCTACTCATACCAACATGGGAGAGCTAGCAGAAGGTCACTAGATAGGGTAGTGGGTAGCTAAGCTCATGCTACCCCTAGTTTATGATAGGTTGCTGATGGTGATAGCGAGCACGCCTCCGCTACCATACACTTTCAATAGGTGCTGGACGCTGCAGGAGGTCATGCATTGCGGCAGCACCACAGTAACCTACCTCCCGCAGCAACAATGTATAGTGACAAATCTGTATGTTGACAAAAGTGATTGGACACTGACAGCAAATAGATAAATAAGATTTTATTGATGTCAGTACTTTGTAAGTACACCACGTGCAGTGATTACCGCTGACAACCTTCTTGGAAATTGTCCAAAAGTTCCTGTACAATAGCAGGTGGTATCTTTTGCCATTATTCATTAAGTACAGTGACCAACTGCGACATTGAAGAATGCACCTGTTGCTGCAATTCACTACAGAGGATCTCAATAGGGCCTGGACCATGAGCTGGCCAGTACACCCGTGTTACCAAATATTCTGTAAACCAGTCCAGTGTCACCCTGGAAACATAACATTGTGCAGCCTACGATGATACCCTTTTCAAACTCGGTTATCTCCTACCGGCAAGCAGTTTTATTAGCAAGTGATCTAATCAGTGCCCCTCTACCTGTGTTATACCTTCATGAACACATTTGCTTCAGGAGCACACCGGTCCACCGGTGCATGTGGGGGGTGGGGGTGGGGGGGTGGTCTTTTACTCTTGTCCACATTGTGTATATCCTGAGTGAAGTAATGGTGTGTTGCCCTTCAGATGCAATATAATTTGACTTGGACCTATCCCCAAATATGCCTCATTGAGAGTACTGTTGCACGGCTGAATGGATGCACCATGATTATAATGGATTATTGTAGTATTATTATTATTATCCTTTATTTATATGGCGCCACAAGGGTTCCGCAGCGCCCAATTACAGAGTACATAAACAAATAATCAACTAGGAAAACAGCAACTTACAGTTGGCTACAATATAGGACAAGTACAGGGTAAATAAACATAGCTACATCAGCAGATGACACTGGAATAAGTATCAGGTGGCAGAAGACTGCTGGATTTGGTGCAGCTGAAGATTATTAAAGTAAGAAAAGGGTAAGCACATGAGGGAGGAGGGCCCTGCTCGTGAGAGCTTACATTCTAAAGGGGAGGGGTAGACAGACAGGGGTGACACAATTGGGGTACATAGAGAGTGTAGAACAGAGGGTTAGGATGAGATTTGGCTGGGTTTGGTGAAGAAGTGGGTCTTGAGAGCCCGTTTGAAGTTTTGTAGAGAGGTGGAGAGTCTGAGAGGGAGAGGTAGGGAATTCCAGAGAAGTGGTGCAGCACGTGAAAAATCTTGGAGGTAGGAGTGGGAGGAAGTAATCCGTAGGCAGGAGAGTTGGCGAGCATTAGCAGAGTCTTAGCGGCTTTTAGTGGCTCTGATCCTATGTGGTAAGCGGACAGTAGTCTGAGATGGCTTCAATTTAGATCAGCTCTATATACTAAGCATTATATTAGGACAAATCCATAAATCTTTATTTAATGGAAACGGGAGGTATGCTAAAAGAGTAGGAGGATAAATTTTGATGTCATTTTTACAATTTACCTTTTCCGCAACTGGAAGGACATTTATGTGTTGTGAACTATGGGGCGGGTGTATGCAAGCCTGGAGAAGTGATAAAGCAGTGATAAGTGCAAGGTGATACCGCACCAGCCAGTCAGCTCCTAACTGTCAATTTACATATTGGAGCTGATTGGCTGGTGCATTATCACCTTGCACTTATCACTGCTTTATTACTTCTCCAGGCTTAATAGATCTGCTCCTATGCTCCCTAAGAGAGACTGTGCACCATGAATTGTGCTGGGCAGCTCATGTTTGTGCACTTGTGCAAAACTAAGGTTTTCTTTGCACATCAGGTGCACCTCATAAATAAGCTTCAGATATACTGTACAGTATATTTTTTCAAGTCCTATTATCCTTTACCATCCCTATATATTGCTTTATGGGAATTCTACATCATCTCTCTCAACACATTCCACATGAGTCAGTAATAAGGGCACAATTCCTTGCTTGATTAATTCAGAAATATGTATGTGATGATGTTATTGCCACTTGCTACAAGATTTCCAACATTGCAATGTGTGAAATTGCTAGATTGCAGTCATGCATTCTTTAGGGTCATGGACATGGAATTGTGTGTTTGATGGGGAAAACATATATGATGTGCTTTTTAACATCTCTCTCTTAGAATTTGACACTTCTTTGGAAAGGCAATCTGCTTGCCTGAACACGTCAGCCCTTAGCTGTTGGTAAGCTTCCTCACATAAGATGAGCTCAGAAATATCTTTGAGAGGGAAATGGTATATTGTCTATTTCCCACTAAGTACATGACACTTTCCTTACAATCATGTCTTGTAATAGTTCTATTTCTGTGTTTTAGCTTTGTTATATCTGGAGTGATGTATTTAAAATAACAATTTTCAAGTGTGTAATAGAGCAAATCACTTTCAAATATAATTTGGTATTTGGAGAGAACTAGGGGGCAATGCTATCTAAATGAAATGCCTATTCCAAGCTGCTATACAGATTAGAATTTTTCTAATTACGTCTCAATGTTTTCTTTCCTTTAATTATCCATTAACCTGCAGCACAGATGCTCTTTAGTAATTTGCCTTCAGTTAACTAAGAAACTCAATTTTTGCCATTAATGTTAAGTGTGTTCAATATGTTATAATTAGAGATGAGCAAACTTGTGGCAAATATTAGCTAGAATGGATTTTTATGGTAGAGGGCCCACCCTTCTTTTAGGGGTCAGTTACAAACAGTGCACTCACATTATAAATTGTTACTCTATTAGTGGGTCAGTTACTTGGTAGAGCAGGACCACTGATGAACATGGGTGCTTGGTGCACTTCTTTAGAAAACTACACTAAGATTCGTCCTCCTGTCACTCAAAGTGAGCAATCACAGCATGCCATTATGCCATTGGCATATTATAATGGGTGCAGGTTGTGTAGCCATTTTATTATATTCATCCCCTCCGAAGTACCGCAGCAGCCAGTACTGCAGACAGAAATAACTGGGAAAATGGTGTGGATGCCATGTTCCTGAAAACCTTTGCATGCGCAGTAGCTTGAATAAAGGGCCCTAAACAGACCAGAAATGTTGCTGTTGCTCTACCAATTAAACTCATGTAGGTTATACATTCAAACGGTTTACTGAGTGCTGTTACATTCTATATACACACTGGCCCTCATTCCGAGTTGATCGGTCGCAAGGCGAATTTAGCAGAGTTACACACGCTAAGCCGCCGCCTACTGGGAGTGAATCTTAGCTTCTTAAAATTGCGACCGATGTATTCGCAATATTGCGATTACTAACTACTTAGCAGTTTCAGAGTAGCTCCAGACTTACTCTGCCTGTGCGATCATTTCAGTGCTTGTCGTTCCTGGTTGACGTCACAAACACACCCAGCGTTCGCCCAGGCACTCCCACCGTTTCTCCGGCCACTCCTGCGTTTTTTCCGGAAACGGTAGCGTTTTCAGCCACACGCCCCTGAAACGCCGTGTTTCCGCCCAGTAACACCCATTTCCTGTCAATCACATTACGATCGCCGGAGCGAAGAAAAAGCCGTGAGTAAAAATACTTTCTTCATAGTAAAGTTACTTGGCGCAGTCGCAGTGCGAACATTGCGCATGCGCACTAAGCGGATTTTCACTGCGATGCGATGAAAAATACCGAGCGAACAACTCGGAATGAGGGCCACTATGTATATGTGTGTGTATATATATATATATATATATACACTGCTCAAAAAAATAAAGTGAACACTAAAATAACACGTCCTAGATCTGAATGAAATATTCTTATTAAATACTTTATTCTTTACATAGTTGAATGTGCTGACAACAAAATCACACAAAAATTATCAATGGAAATCAAATTTATTAACCCATGGAGGTCTGGATTTGGAGTCACCCTCAAAATTAAAGTGGAAAAACACACTACAGGCTGATCCAACTTTGATGTAATGTCCTTAAAACAAGTCAAAATGAGGCTCAGTAGTGTGTGTGGCCTCCACGTGCCTGTATGACCTCCCTGCAACGCCTGGGCATGCTCCTGATGAGGTGGCGGATGGTCTCCTAAGGGATCTCCTCCCAGACCTGGACTAAAGCATCTGCCAACTCCTGGACAGTCTGTGGTGCAACATAGCGTTGGTGGATGGAGCGAGACATGATGTCCCAGATGTGTTCAATTGGATTCAGGTCTGGGGAACGGGCGGGCCAGTCCATAGCATCAATGCCTTCGTCTTGCAGGAACTGCTGACACACTCCAGCCACATGAGGTCTAGCATTGTCTTGCATTAGGAGGAACCCAGGGCCAACCGCACCAGCATATGGTCTCACAAGGGGTCTGAGGATCTCATCTCGGTACCTAATGGCAGTCAGGCTACCTCTGGCGAGCACATGGAGGGCTGTGCGTCCCTCTAAAGAAATGCTACCCCACATCATTACTGACCCACTGCCAAACCGGTCATGCTGGAGGATGTTGCAGGCAGCAGAACATTCTCCTTGGCGTCTCCAGACTCTGTCATGTCTGTCACATGTGCTCAGTGAGAACCTGCTTTCATCTGTGAAGAGCATAGGGCGCCAGTGGCGAATTTGCCAATCTTGGTTTTCTCTGGCAAATGCTAAACGTCCTGCATGGTGTTGGGCTGTAAGCACAACCCCCACCTGTGGACGTCGGGCCCTCATACCACCCTCATGGAGTCTGTTTCTGATCGTTTGAGTAGACACATGCACATTTGTGACTTGCTGGAGGTCATTTTGCAGGGCTCTTGCAGTGCTTCTCCTGTTCCTCCTTGCACAAAGGCGGAGGTAGCGGTCCTGTTGCTGGGTTGTTGCCCTCCTACGGCCTCCTCCACGTCTCCTGATGTACTGGCCTGTCTCCTGCTAGCGCCTCCATGCTCTGGACACTACGCTGACAGACACAGCAAACCTTCTTGCCACAGCTCGCATTGATGTGCCATCCTGGATGAGCTGCACTACCTGAGCCACTTGCGTGGGTTGTAGGGAGGTCATACAGGCACGTGGAAGCCACACACACTACTGAGCCTCATTTTGACTTGTTTTAGGGACATTACATCAAAGTTGGATCAGCCTGTAGTGTATTTTTCCACTTTAATTTTGAGGGTGACTCCAAATCCAGACCTCCATGGGTTAATAAATTTGATTTCCATTGATAATTTTTTTGTGATTCTGTTGTCAGCACATTCAACTATGTAAAGAACAAAGTATTTATTAATAATATTTCATTCATTCAGATCTAGGATGTGTTATTTTAGTGTTCCCTTTATTTTTTTGAGCAGTGTATATATATATATATAATGTGCGGCGGACACTTTTCGGGTTTTGGTTTTGGATCTGGATCTCTGTTCGTGTTTTGGATTTGGATTGGTTTTGCCAAAACTACCTTTTTGGGTTTTAGTTTTGGATCTGGATTTTTTTGAGAAAAACATAAAAATGGCTAAAATCACATAATTATTTTTTTTTGTTCCTACAGTATTATTAACTTCAATAACATTCATTTCCAGTCCATTCTAAACACCTCACAATATTGTTTCTTGTCCAAAAGGTTGCATCGAGGTAGCTGGATGACTAAGATAAGCAACACAAGTGTGCGGCACAAACACATTGCCCATCTAAGAGTGGCACTACAGTGGCAGACAGTATGGCAGTTTTAAATACTAGGCCCCAAAGAGCACAAAATGCAAAGAAAAAAAAGAGGTGCAAGATGGAATTGTCCTTGGGAACTCCCACCCACCCTTATGTTGTTTAAACAGGACATGCACAGTTTAATAAACCCATCATTTCAGCAAAAGGTGGTCCCCCTGGAAAAAGCTTGCCAAATTCTCTGAATAATAGCTAGCTGCAAACATACCACCTCTTTCTTTGATGACTTTTCACATTATGATCAGAGGCAAGAGGAAGAGGACAGTGTCAAGAAGGTGATTAAAAATTAGAGAGGCACACGCAATCAGAAACAATATACATGCTTTCACCTATACTCTTATATTGGTGTAGAACACAAAGGACTTCAACCAAGCAAATATATAATTACCACATTACTGGACAAACTGAAGAACTAGGGGCCAAAGCCTCCGAATTTGTACCCCTTCTCCATTTTCAGGGATTAAGCTAATCTCGGATTTAATGCTGGGATGCAAATAAACTGGTGTATATCACAGAATCAAGATTAGATATTTTCCCCTCCACGGAGTCTGGAGACTTATTTTGTGAAAATCTCGTGGGTTTCTTTTTATTCCATTGTTTTATTGCATTTTTATTTACATATTTTTGTGGCAGATGTCTTATTTTTGTTTCTAACAGCTCCCAGTTACATGCATGTCAGCATACCTGTGTGTCCTGTTTATTTTATTCATATTTATTTTTAAATAAAGCAGCCCCAGAGATGTTTTAGCAGCCCCTCCTGAGCCCCTACATCTGCCCCAGATGGGGCAAGTTGAATCCGGGTGGGATCGGTACAGTACTAAGCAAGACTGTGCAGTAATTTTTTTGTTATTGAGCCCTGCCCTAATGGAGTTTACCACTCTACAGTCGAAACTCATTTCATACTATAAGTAGGACTGTTGGAGGAAGCAATGCTAACCTCTGCGCCCACATCATGCCTCAACTTGGCAAGCCAGACATCTTACTGGCTATAAGCCACCTTGAGACTCCATAGTGGGCCTTATTCAGTAACTGTGCCTCACAGGAGCTTCTGGACTATCTAGTGCTGCATTGCAATGGAAAGCTGATGCAATGCAAGATCACTGAAACGCTGTTCTTCTAACACCACAAGGTCTTGTGATAACCCTATGCAGCCCTTAGGAAAAGAACCCTGTACAACGAATGCGCATTTACTAAATAAATAATACAAAAATGTGGAACATTAATAATAAATCAAAATTAAGGTTGACTAATTGGAGCCATTCATTTGAGTAAGTCCCTAATATGAAATAATTGAGAAGAACCTCTCTCTAATGCTGGCACACTAGAAGATGTAGATGAGTGGGTTCACACAGGGCACCCCTGGAATTATATGGCAGACATAAAGACATAGGTGTGTTTGGAAAATCTAGTTTTCTCCAGCAGTTGTGCTGGATTATGATTCTGTCTCTTCTGAGTCTTACTGACTTTGGCCACAAATGTGGTCTCATTGGAAAACACTTCCATCAAAATTGCAATTTCCATGTCCACCTTTGTGGCTGTGTGTTTTTACAAATCTGTTTGTGATGTTGAAGCTTGTTTCATATTCTGCTCTAGGCTTTAATTTAAACCTAGGATCAAAAACATAGGATCAAGTACAGCAGCACCCTTGGAATTATACAGCAGCACCTCTGGACTTATACAACAGATAGGCAGCACCCCTGGACTTATACAGCATAGGCAGCACCCCTGGAGAATTACACAGCACAGCAGACCCCTGGACGGATAGGGCAGAGGGGCAGCAACCCATATAGGGCAGCACCCCTGAAATTATGTGGCAGACAAATTAAAGATGTGCAAGATGGAACCAACCCATCCTTATGCTGTATAAACAGGACATGCACACTTTAATAAACCAATTATTTCAGTAATGGTCTGCCACACGACTTTGGCTGAAATGATTGGTTTGTTTGGGCTCCCACCAAAAAAGAAGCAATGAATCTCTCCTTGCACAAACTGGCTCTACAGAGGCAATATGTCGCACTTATCCTCAGATCTCCCACTTCAGTGTTTACATCCTCATCCTCACAGAGAAATAATATTTAAACAAACCACATCATTTAGGTGTCAGTGGACTGCTTACACTATTACCCAAGGTTTCTGAACTTGACAATGCATTATGATGAATGCACTGCAGGTGGTGTATAAGGGAGGATGTTACTAGGTGGTTAACATCCTTACCCCTACTTATTATAGATTGACAAAGGCAACACATGGATTGTCACCTGTTGTCCGGATTTGTGGAGAAATAGTTCTACACCAAAGAGGTGGCTTTTTTTGTATTTTGCCCAGGCATGACAATGAGCTTTTTCATCCCATGGCCAACAACTGTCTCCAATGGTGACTTATTCAAACAAACCACATCACCATCAGAATACTCATCGTCAGCTTACTCCTCAGTGCCAGCTACACCAATATCCTCCTCATCCTGGTGTACTTCTACAGTAACATCCTCATTCTCAATATCAGCAACTGGACTAGCGGTGCTCCTCCCAGTACTTGCAGGGGGTGTGCAAATGGTGGTAGGAGCCTCCTCTTCCCATACAGTCTTGGGAAGGTCAGGCCTAGACATTGCAACCGCGGACACACTTAGACTCTCCTTGGGGATTTTTGATATCTCTGAATGCACAGTTGTTTTTGCCTGTGCTTTAACAAAGCTTTATTTTTGTAATTTTTTTGAGAGGGCGGAGGGCTTCCATCTTCATGAGTAGCTGAGCCACCAGTCATGAACACAGGCCAAGGCCTTAGCCTTTCCTTGCCACTTCGTGTCGTGAATGGCATATTGTGAATTTTACGTTTCTTATCAGACAATTTTTTGGGGGGTTCTTAATTTTTTCTTCTTGGATTTTACATGCACTCTATGACATTGGGCATCGGCCTTAGCGGACGACGTTGATGGAATTGTATCATCATTGTCATGGCTGGTGGCAGCAGCAGCTTCAGCACTAGTACTAGGAATTGGAAGTGGTTCCTGATCTTTCACTATTTTTCTTCCAAATTTTTGGTTCTCCATTTCATAGAGTAGCACCCCTTTATTATTACAGCACACAAAACAATGCCCCTTTAGTTTCACAGCACCCCTGAATTTGTACAGCAAACAATACAGGGCCAGCACCCCTGTATTTTTACAGCATACAGGACAGTGCTAGCACCCCTGTATATTCAGAACACCCCTGTAATTTTACAGCATACAAGACAGGGCCAGCAACCCTTTATATTTACAGCACCCCTGTTTATTACAGCATACAGGACAGGGCCAATGTACATTTATTTTCACAGCACCGCTGTATTTTTACAGCATACAGGACAGGGCCAGCACCCCTGTATTTTCAGAACACCCCTGTAATTTTACAGCATACAAGACAGGGCCAGTGCCCCTATATATTCACAGCACTCCTGTTTTTTACATCATACAGGACAGGGACAGTGTATATTTTTTCACAGCCCCCCTGTATTTTTACAGCATACAGGACAGTGCCAGCACCCCTGCATTTTCACAACACCCCTGTAATTTTATAGCATACAAGACAGGGCCAGTGCCCCTTTATATTCACAGCACCCCTGTTTGTAACAGCACACAGGACAGGGTCAGTGTACATTTATTTTCACAGCACCCCTATATTTTTATAGTATAGAGTACAGGGCCAGTGTACATTTATTTTCACAACACTCCTGTATTTTTACAGCATACAGGACAGGACCAGTGTACATTTATTTTCACAGTGCCCCTATATTTTTACATGATACAGGACAGTGCCAGCATCCCTGTATTTTCACAACACCCCTGTAACTTTACAGATTACAAGACAGGGCCAGCGCCCCTTTATATTTCCAGCACCCCTATTTTTTACAGCATACACGACAGCGCCAGTGTACATTTATTTTCACGGCAACCCTGTATTTTTAGAGCATACAGGACAGGGCCAGTGTACATTTATTTCCACAGCACCCCTGTATTTTTTCAGCATACAGGACAGTGCCAGCACCCCTGTATTTTCACAACACCCCTGTAATTTTACAGTTTTCAGGACAGTGCCAGTACCCCTATATTTTCACAACACTCCTGTAACTTTACGGCATTCAAAACAGGGCCAGTACCCCTTTATATGCACAGCACCCCTGTTTTTACAGCATACAGGACAGGGCCAGTGTACATTTATTTTCACAGCAACCCTGTATTTTTAGAGCATACAGGACAGGGCCTGTGTACATTTATTTACACAGCACCCCTGTATTTTTACAGCATACAGGACAGTGCCAGCACCCCTGTATTTTCCCAACACCCCTGTAATTTTACAGTATACAGGACAGTGCCAGCACCCCTATATTTTCAAAACACCCCTGTAACTTTAAAGCATACAAGACAGGGCTAGCGCCCCTTTATTTTCACAGCACGCCTGTTTTTACAGTTTACAGGACAGGGCCAGTGTACATTTATTTTCACAGCGACCCTGTATTTTTAGAGCATACAGGACAGGGCCAGTGTACATTTATTTACACAGCACCCCTGTATTTTTACAGCATACAGGACAGTGACAGCATCCCTGTCATTTTACAGCATACGAGACAGGGCCAGCGCCCCTTTATGTTCACAGCACCCCTCGTTTTTTACAGCATACAAGACAGGACTAGTGTACATTTATTTTCACTGCACCCCTGAATTTTTACAGCATACAAGACAAGGCCAGTGTACATTTATTTTCACTGCACCCCTGAATTTTTACAGCATATAAGATATGGCCAGTATACATTCATTTTCAGTGCACCCCTGAATTTTCACAGCATACAAGACAGGGCCAGTGTACATTTATTTTCACTGCACCACTGAATTTTTACAGCACACAAGACAGGGCCAGTGAACATTTATTTTCACTGCACCCCTGGATTTTTACAGCATATAAGACAGGGCCAGTACCCCTGTATTTTCACAGCATACAGGAGGACAGTGCCCCTGTACAGCACAGTGATAGCCTGGACAGCAACACCCATGTCCTGCTGCAGCACCCCTAACAGCACATGAAACACCAGTGACAGCCAGTGCAGCACCCCTAACATCACAGGGACACCACAGTGACAGGACAGCACCCCTAGAGAGCACACAATGACCCCACCTGATGCCACCACCCACAGAGAGAGACAGAGGTCTGTCTCCTTCACTCTCCTAGTCCGGAGTGAAAATGGCGGCGACACACAGCTCTTTATATGGAATTCAAAACTCACGAGAATCTGACAGTGGGATGATAACGTTTTGCCTCATCCTGGGATCAGAGTCTGGGAGCAAGTCCCAAGCCGGACTCGGTTCCTGGCTTGGATCGTGAAGTTCGGGGGAGTTCGATTCTCTGACAACCCGCTCTTTAATATATTTATATATATATATATATATATATATATATATATAAATCATTCAAAAACGGGTGGCACTCACGAGGACTTTTCACAGCGGAAAGAAATAACGAGAGAGACTGAGCTCTGGTAACGTTTCAGCTATATTCTAGCTTTCGTCAGACCAAACACATAAATACATTGTGCAAAAATTTATAGCTTACCCCATACCTAATGAACACTCCTCCCTGGTCCGGTGCACTGGCGAGGGAAGATGACGCTGTTCGACCCCAATTGCGTGTGTTTGTCTCACCTGCTGCCTCGCGCCGTACACCACCCTCCATCCTACGCGTCGGCAGCGGCTAGCTGACGTCACCCCGCTCTGACTGAGGGACGCGTTCACTCCTCCCGCCCGGCCCCGGTTACATAGGGAACCAATAAACAAAATATGACAACGTGTTACATAGACATAACATAAGCACAATCCCGCACAGATGCCACCAATATACTAATATCTTAGACCATAATAGTGACCAAGATGCTGATTCTGGTACTATACAGCAAGGTATCTACCAAGAAATTTACACTAACAGTGGCATTGATCTTACCCTGTCATTGTGTGTCCTATATCTGACATATTGCAACTGAATATACCTATTCTTACTAACATCATATGGCAAATCTGGTCTCATTACATTGTTGTCACTACCCATATGGAGAACAGATTCCTCACTAATCAAACAAACTGGACAAACAAACATGATCTATCTATAAAAAACAATTCAAAGGCATTTGTTCATTTAACCCCCCGGGCGATAATGTATTGAGAAAATGAATCCATCTCGCCTCACGTTGTAATAACAATTTCTCTCTATTACCCCCTCTTAATTTCTCCGGTTCCTGATCTATGATCTTATATTTCAGGCATGATAGATTGTGTTTGAACCTGGCAAAATGGCGCGCTACTGGTTGCGCCTGACTTTCACCACCCAAGGCCGCTCTTATAGCTGACCTATGCATGGCCATTCTCTCACGGAATTGTCTCACTGTCTTCCCCACGTAAAAAACAATCCGCAGGGGCAGCGGATGAAATATATTACAAACGAATCTGTACAAGTCAAGATCTTATCAATTTTAATGAATCTGCCTGTCTGGGGATGCGAGAAACCCGGTCCTGTCTCCATATAGCTGCACGTAGTGCAGCCAATGCATCGGTAGCAACCAGGCTTCTTGCTGAGGAATGTCTTAGGGGGGGTGACCTTGTAGTTGGAAATATCATTATGTACTAATAAATCCCTCAAATTCTTGTTCCTCGTGTAACACTGCAATAATGATTTGCCATTTAAAGTACCTAGCTCTTTATCTGTTGTGATAACGGGCCAGCTATCTTTTACATGTTGTTTTACCTCCTTACTGACCGTGGACCACTTCTGCACAAATTGTATTTTATTCTGCATTGGAGTGAGTGCTGCCTCTCTAGATTTTAATAACTGGCCTCTATCCAACCCCAGGACTTTGGCCTTGGTACGCATAAGCTCTGTCCAATCATAACCCCTTGCTTTAAACCGCCAGGCCATTTCGTTGATCTCAGCCTCTGTATTAGCAATATTGTCTGAGATTCTATGAACCCTAAGATTGGGAGTAAGGGAGGCTATACTTCATAGAGGGCGGATGGAAACTTGCAGCATGCAGCAGTGTGTTTCTGTCCGTCGTTTTTTTGAAACACACTGCTGCATGCTGCAAGTTTCCATATGATTGGACAGAGCTTATGCGTACCAAGGCCAAAGTCCTGGGGTTGGATAGAGGCCAGTTATTAAAATCTAGAGAGGCAGCACTCACTCCAATGCAGAATAAAATACAATTTGTGCAGAAGTGGTCCACGGTTAGTAAGGAGGTAAAACAACATGTAAAAGATAGCTGGCCCGTTATCACAACAGATAAAGAGCTAGGTACTTTAAATGGCAAATCATTATTGCAGTGTTACACGAGGAACAAGAATTTGAGGGATTTATTAGTACATAATGATATTTCCAACTACAAGGTCACCCCCCCTAAGACATTCCTCAGCAAGAAGCCTGGTTGCTACCGATGCATTGGCTGCACTACGTGCAGCTATATGGAGACAGGACCGGGTTTCTCGCATCCCCAGACAGGCAGATTCATTAAAATTGATAAGATCTTGACTTGTACAGATTCGTTTGTAATATATTTCATCCGCTGCCCCTGCGGATTGTTTTACGTGGGGAAGACAGTGAGACAATTCCGTGAGAGAATGGCCATGCATAGGTCGGCTATAAGAGCGGCCTTGGGTGGTGAAAGTCAGGCGCAACCAGTAGCGCACCATTTGCCAGGTTCAAACACAATCTATCATGCCTGAAATATAAGATCATAGATCAGGAACCGGAGAAATTAAGAGGGGGTAATAGAGAGAAATTGTTATTACAACGTGAGGCGAGATGGATTCATTTTCTTAATACATTATCGCCCGGGGGGTTAAATGAACAAATGCCTTTGAATTGTTTTTTATAGATAGATCATGTTTGTTTGTCCAGTTTGTTTGATTAGTGAGGAATCTGATCTCCATATGGGTAGTGACAACAATGTAATGAGACCAGATTTGCCATATGATGTTAGTAAGAATAGGTATATTCAGTTGCAATATGTCAGATATAGGACACACAATGATAGGGTAAGATCAATGCCACTGTTAGTGTAAATTTCTTGGTAGATACCTTGCTGTATAGTACCAAAATCAGCATCTTGGTCACTATTATGGTCTAAGATATTAGTATATTGGTGGCATCTGTGCGGGATTGTGCTTATGTTATGTCTATGTAACACGTTGTCATATTTTGTTTATTGGTTCCCTAGGTAACCGGGGCTGGGCGGGAGGAGTGAACGCGTCCCTCAGTCAGAGCGGGGTGACGTCAGCTAGCCGCTGCCGATGCGTAGGATGGAGGGTGGTGTACGGTGCGAGGCAGCAGGTGAGACAACACACGCAATTTGGGTCGAACAGCGTCATCTTCCCTCGCCAGTGCACCGGACCAGGGAGGAGTGTTCATTAGGTATGGGGTAAGCTATAAATGTTTGCACAATGTATTTATGTGTTTGGTCTGACGAAAGCTAGAATATAGCTGAAACGTTACCAGAGCTCAGTCTCTCTCGTTATTTCTTTCCGCTGTGAAAAGTCCTCGTGAGTGCCACCCGTTTTTGAATGATTTACATTGGCATGCAGCCAGGGAAGGCACCGAGGCAGCTACTAATAAAGACAGAGTGCCGGTCACTTTGGAATATATATATATATATATATATATATATAAAAAAATATATATATACATATATATTGGGAGAAACAAAGGCTGCGGCACTCAGGGTCTCATATAAAGTCAATGTATTATTGAAACTCACAACATTATACACCAACATTTCAGGGTATCTAGTCCCTTTGTCAAGATGTGAGAGTGAGCTAGAGAAAATAAATGTACTCACCCATATAGAAGAAAGAGCCCGCCAAACCACAGGTGAGAGCCCTCCGGTGCCTCTGTCCTTGTCACTAAATGACGCTGGAAGATGACGGAGAGTGACGTCAGGGTTGCGCCTGTGTTTGCCCGTTGCTTGGCAACACCCAGGGAGCGCTTCATGGCCGGAGGCAGGGAGGCTGTTAAGGAAAAAGAAATGATTAAGCAAGAAAAAAATATGCAGAGCGTGATTACTAAATAAAGGCCCATGCATAAATAAGATTATATTGCTGTATGAGAAAATACAGGGGGAGGACCTGGTCCGTGTAAACTGACATGCATGTAACAAAAGAGTGGATCAATAGATACCCTAGAAAGTATGCATAAAGAGTTAAAAAATCAGATGCAAACAGAGTGAATAGACATGAATACTTAATCCAGCAATAATTCTATAAAGAACCAACAATCGCATAGGTTGTCTAAAGTCCGAGCCACCTGACATGCCATCGACAGATGCTGACCCAGGGCTGTAAGTCCCTCAAGTGGGGACCACGGACCTGTGTCGGTAATTGACCATGGTGCTGAATACATTCATCCCATTCTAGGCTATCCAAAGATGCTCCAAATGATTAGTTCATTTAGGCCTGATGGATGTATCGTGTTGAGCTTGAAAATCCAATTGGCTTCTCTTCGGAGTAGACAACCATCCCGGTCGCCTCCCCGAGTCTATCAACTACTTAGATGTTCAGGTGACTATCAGTGCAGGTAGACTCCAGACAAGCATCTATAATAAACCCACCGATAAGAACACCCTCCTGCGGGCCAACAGTCAGCTTTCTTTAAAGTCAGAGTGCGTGGAGTCTGTTCCACTTTATTTCTTGCTGATTTAAGGGTACTATCCCTATGTCACATTGCTTTAAATTTGGTAACCATAGTGTCCAAATCTTCCTTAAGAGTATGTTCATCACTTGTATTTCTTTTAACTCTCAGCAATTGGCAAAAGGATAGTCCATTGATGGTGGCCTGTGGGTGGTAACTATTGGCTCTTAACAGCGTATTACTATGTGTCGGTTTGGTAAAGATACTGGTACAGATCTTATTATCAATCAATTTAATCTTTACATCAAGATATGCAATTGCTTCAAGGCTCATATGATGAGTGAGTTTTATCGGACAATCTAAACTGTTTATTAGTTCCTTTAAATTCTGAAAGTCATCATAACCACCATTCCAAAATAAAATCACATCATCAATAAATCTCTTGTGAGAAAAAAATCTGATCTCTGACCTAATGGTTAAAGAAAAGTTTCCATCCAGTCAACATTATGTAATCATTAGCATACATCGGAGCTACGTGTGATCCCATTGCGCAACCTAAGCTTTGTTTGAAGTATTGTCCGTTAAAGTAAAAATAGTTATGTTTAAGTACCAGTTCTAATAAAGTTAGAGAGAATTTTACTGCTGATCCCTTATATAGAATTTTACCATTCACCAGACGTTCCACTGCTTTAAGACCTCCATCATGGGGTATACTTGTGTACAAATTGGATATATCCAGAGTGCACATCCAAACATTGTTGGGCACCTCCCCCAATGCCGTAAGATTGATGAACAATTCATAGTATCCTTAAGATATGTGTCACCTGCCTGAACGCACGGCTGCAAATAGAAATCTAAAAAATTAAAGATGTAACTATATAAAGAATCTGTGGCCGAAACTATCGGTCACCCAGACGGGTTACACATATATTTATGGATTTTGGGTAACTTATAAATTAAAGGTACCCTTGGTTCATCCATTTTTAGAAATAAGTATCCACATCTATCACTCCTTCAATTATTGCTTCATCCAAAATCTTGTCTATTTCTATCTTAAAAAGATCAGTTGGATCTTTTGACAACAGGTCATGTACATCAGTCCCATTCAATAGTGAATATATTTAATTGGTATGTTTGTCTATGTCCATCACAACCCCCCCCCCCCCACCACATTATCTGCAGATCTTATAATGAGGGTGTTGTTATTGCTCAATTCTTTTAATGCTTTCTATTCCTCTTTACTCAAGTTGTTTCTATGGGGTCCAGGTTTTTTTTTGGTCATTTATAACTTGGACATTTAAGGCCTTCATAAATCCATGTATAGCTGGACTGTTGGAAAACGGGTCGAATTTAGATTTCCTTCTAAAGTCTGACTGCATCTGCTTTGGTATCATAGACTCTGTGTTGTCAAAAAATTCTCGCAATTTCAACTGTCTTTGTAATAGATATTGATCCACTCTCCAATCCATGGAGTCAAACGATGTGGTAGGTACAAATCCAAGTTCCTTACTCAATACAGAAACCTCAGCTGATGTCAAATTATGTTTGGGAAGATTAAATACTGCATTAGATTCTCCTATTTTCTGCCCCTCTTTCCTTTTGCAGTGGCATTGGCCCACTCTCCTGGTGTAACTTTTGCTCCCCCGCATTCATCGTGGGTTCTCACCCCTAAAGGGGGTTTCTGTCCTGAAGATGATTGGTCTTCTGAATCATTCATATCATCACCTGAGGAAGTTTGTGGATCACTAGTTCTCTGATAATCTCTATAGGGTGTTCTATTCCGATTCCTTTGCCATCTCCTCTCTTTAAAACCTCCTTCTGTTTTACCCGTCAACCATCTATAGACCCTTAATTCAGTGTAGTCCTGTTTAACAGTTTCAAATTTTTGTTTTTTATGTATGTCTTGATTTGTTGATTTATTTTCTCCATCCAGTTACAAGTGTGTCAATTTTGTCTTATTCTCAGTTCCATAGTCATGAATTAGTTGTCTAATAATGTTCAGCTCTCTAGATGTTTCTTTTACCACCAGGGTCATCATATTGAAAGAACATTTATTACGGATAGCTATCCAGCGACGTACAAACTCTTTGTTATAGCGACCTATTGTGGGGGTGTTTCGAATATATATATATATATATATACTGTATATATAATATACTAGCTGTTGTTCCCATTCTTCTTGCGGGAGTTTCTGATTTTCACGGTTGTAAATATAATTGAGTGTTAAAAATTTGGTAAATCTATAGACATGTGAATTTGAGACGTCATAATGTATGCAAATATTAGTCCATTGTTCGTGGCATTACCTGAGGAACACCCGTAGTAGATACGGTAAAAAGTGACAGGACCATTTTTGTAGTTTATTAAATTCCACCTACTGGAAGTGCAATCCAAAATTTTGATCTAATTGTCCGTTGGGTGTTATCGTTCATGCAATGCAAGCCACACATCGGTAATGCCATCATTATGTCAACCCCCGTTCATCCCCATAGGAGAGGTTTATTAAAATTCTTATTACGTAGTTTTCCTTTTTCCCACCTCAAGAATACCTGTGTTAAATTTCAGCTTCCTAAAATATCGGGAGAATTAGTGATGAGTCAGTCAGTCAGTCAATGAGTGAGTGATTGAGAGATACAGTAAAAAGTGACAGGACCAATTTTGTAGTTAATGAAATTCTCACACTGGTGGTGCAATCTAAATTTGGATTGGATTGTCCATTTTGGCATTAAAGGTCATGCAACACAAGCCATGCATCGGAGATGACCTCATTATGTCAACCCCCTTTTCATCCCCTTAGGGTAGGTTTATTAACATTCTAATTACATAGTTTTCGTAATTCCCATCTGAAAAATTTCTGTTAATTTTCAGCTTCCTTACATATCGGGAAATAAGAGAATTAGTGATGAGTCAGTCAGTCAGTGACTGAGTGAGAGAGACGGTAAAAAGTGACAGGCCAATTTTTGTAGTTTATGAAATTCTACACACTGGAAGTGCATTCCAAATTTTCATCTCATTGTCCGTTTGGGCATTATCCCCTTTCACATTCCTCTCTCTCTCTCTCTCTGTATATATATATATATATATATATATATATCTTTATAAACAAATATCCCCCTTCTTTGCTTTATACTTTCAATTTAATCAATAATCAATTTTATTTAAAGTACTATTTGTTGGGCTGCACTTCCCGAACCAAACCCACCAGCAAAGTTTCAACTGTATTGTATCCAAGAAAATTAAGGGTGCTCCAACAGGCACAAATGAATGTCTATCTTAAATATGCAAAATTCCTCAATGGCAATAACATCGGTCCATAAATCTTTGTTTAATTATTTCATTAAATGTAGAAAAAAGTAAATTTTCCAGAGTTTAATGTTGATGGATATCTCAGGAACTTGGATATTTTCTTTGTATACAATCACTAATGTTCCTGCAGTTATACCCTCATAGAGAATGTACACCCAACAGCGATGAAAGCAACCAATTAGATACGTGAGAAATCTTTATAATTTTTATTTTAAAAAATGTAATTTTTTTTCTCACAATCAGTGTTTATATACACTATTATCTGGAGATGTGTTCACAATTTTACTGCTGTTGGAAATCTTCCACTCTGTTTTACCCTACTAGAAGAGGGGGAGCTGCTAACAGAGCTAGCTTACAGTACGGGGGACACAAACTCCATAAACCCAACATGTTTCTTCATTGTAGACTTCATCAGGGGTGGAAACACAGGAGGTAATGATACAACTTTCAGCTCTTTTTATAAAAACACTATAAAGCAAATACCAATTCAATGGGGGGGGGGGGGGGGGAGGGGGTGATCCAAGTGTCAGAACTGACTCCAGCGTGTGCAGTCCAGCAATCCAGCATAGTATATAAAAATTATAACAAGATATCTAGTCTGATGTTATTACCATTGAGGATTTTTTTTATATTTAAGCATTCATCTATGTCTGTTGGAGCTCCTACTGTAATTGATATACTATATACATGATATATTGTAACAGGGTCAGGGGAACAGGTACAATCTCCTGGGGTAGATGGCAGTGTGCAGCAGCTGAGTGATCACACTGTCAGTTGGTTTGGTGCAGCTGGCCTCAGCCAGTTTTATTATGCAGAAAAACAGAACTAAACATCAAAATAAATACCTTCACTAACTACAGTAGGGGTCAAAAGTGTGGAAACCTTTTAGAAAAGGAGTATTTTTGAAGTTTGATGGCTCATAACACCACTTATTTTTGAAGTGATACCATAAAATGATATATCAATGAAAAGATTATTTAATCAGGAATGTAATGCAACAAAGTTTGTTCAATTATCTGTATTCTATCAAAGGTTATAGCCAAATAACAAAAACAAGGAAACACAACTTGCTTAGGTTAATATGAAGTAGCTTTCCTTCATTTGAATGCAGCCAATGAGCATGAGTGTTTAGAGAGCCAGTCAGGTGTCATATTTTTTGGCAATGAGCCAATCAGGTCCCAGTAGGATTCAGCAGTTATTGTCATGTGTTGGATTTGAGAGGAGGACATCTGTCAGTGTGTTATGTGATTGCTATTAGAGTTGGTTGTAAAATGTAATAAAATTAAAGAAATGTTGCAAAGAGTTGACTGGTCACCCAGAAAGCGATGTAAAATAATACTATTAAGTGAACAAGGCTACAGTTATGAAGAAATTAGGAGGAAAATTGTTGGAAATGTAACCAAAGGTGGCATTTCTATATTTTTGAAGAGGCATAAGTAGACTCAGTCACTACAAAACCGGTAAAGGCAGGAAAAGGTGCACAACAGCAAGTGATGATAGACGAATTAAGAGACTGTGCTTAGATGACAAAAGAAAATCATCTGGGTGTATACAAGGTAAAAATGGCGGAAACCAATGTGAAGTTGAGTGCAAGGACTGTTCTGCGCAGACTGCAGGGATTTGGTCTAAATGCTAGAATTCCACGAAAAAGCAATTTTTATCTCTCAAACAAAAGTTGAAAAGATTAAACTGGACTGTAACCCATGTTAACCGTACAGCGGAACAATGGGACAGTGTTATTTGGTCTTACAAAACCAAAATCTCCCTGTTTGGTAGTGATGGTATAAAATACGTAAGGAGAAGAATCGGAGCAGATTTGCATCCGGATTGCATTACACATACTGTGAAACACCCAGTTAGTGTTATGATATGGAGTTGTATGACATCAAAAGGTGTGGGCAGAATTTGTTTGATTAATGAGAATATGAACGCCCAAAAATACATAAATGAAATGCTTCAGCCCAAACTGAAGCCTTCCGCATGTGATCTTTTTGGGATGTAGTTATGTGACTGGCGGTCAGGAGACCAACAGTCACATAACCTCCCCCTACATCCCGCCCCCTCACAATCCCGATGGTCGGTATGCCAACCAACAGGGACTATTCCCACTCGTGGGTGTCCATGACACCCATAGAGTAAGAATAGAACCGATGGCGAAAGTAGGTTGCCAACAAGCCCGCAGCGTAGCAAGCAAGCAAGGTGTTTGCTGCACTTGCCACCCCTCTCCGGATTTCCGCTGCCGGGATCCTGGCGTTGGTATGCTGACCACCAGTCTCCTGACCACTGGTCACACATACCATACCCAATCTTTTCCTAGAAAATGAAGCATTTATATGTCAACAGGATTCATGTCATGTTGCGAAGTGTGCAAAAAGTGGTTTCAAGATAATCATATTCAAGTGCTGGAATGGCCTGGAAATAGACCAGACCTTAACCCAATAGAAAATCAATGGAGCCGACTAAGGAAACTTGTTACACAGAAGCAACCCAGCATTAAAACCCAATCAATAGGAGCAATAATTCAATCTTGGTTTCACATTATAACAGCTGCAGAACTAAAAGACTTGGTTCACTCCATGGACAGGCATTGTAAGGCCATAATTAAGAGTAAAGGTTACCCAACTAAGTATTAACTGACATGTCGATAGTTTTTGACAATAGATGGAGCCTCCATTATCTTTACTGGCTGAAGCATTAGTCCTGATCACGGATACGCAGTGTGCCTGAGCGCAAGGAGGCTTGCCTAGTTGTAGGGAGGCGCACAGAGTGTTGGCATTACCTTTGAGTGTAATACCTGCGATCATCCACCAGATGTCGCTTTTTAAAATCACTGTTGTATATGTGTGTGGTCTCCATTAAAATACAATACTGAACTACAGCACAAAAACTACTTTACTGGAGCATCTCATTACACTACAGTATGCTACAGTATTTCAAATACTGTATATAGTACTGTATATAGTACAGTATATACAGACGCAAATAGTACAGTATATACAGACACAAACGAACGTGACAAAGCTATAGTATAGTCCATTGACATTAGGAATATGTGAGCGTCCAAGTCCCACAGACAAACCAACAAATAAAATTAGTAGTGTATACAGATGCAAACAAACATGTTACAGGTATGGTTCATTGGTATTAGGGATATGTGAGCATCCAAATCCCGTAGCCATTACGGCATAATCAAAACCAATGGGAAGGGATCACTGCTTACATTTTCACATGAGCTTTTGTATCTGTCATGAGGTATCGCGTCCGAGTGGCGAAGTGTGCCGATTTCCATGCTTAGAGTCCCTGGTTCGATTCCCAAAGTGCGAATGCATGTTTATTTTTTTCTAACACTTTCTTTTTTTTTTAAATCTATTGTAATATACCTTCACATTTAATAAATGTTTGCACACTGCTTTTACATAAATCAGGGCAAAGATGCAGGAGCGTCTCATTCCGCTATCTAAAATACACATCTGAAATACACATCTGCAATGAGGTTCCGTAGACTGTAGTTCATTGACGTTAGAGAATCTGTGCTGCACTGTATGTGAGTGTCCAAGTACCATAGCAAAGCATAAGCAAAACCAAAATTAAATGAGCAGGCTCCCGGGGGATGGGGAAGGGGGTGGGGGAGGGGGTGGCTTAATACCGTGTTCTGAAGAAATTATTCATTCTCTGTTCTGCAGAAATCATTAATTGCATAAATTCAACAACCTAAGCTATCGCCTAGGTGCGACTAAACCTCAGTTTAGGCAGAGAAACGGCAAAGATTAGGGAGGCTCCATCTGTATCTAATTTTTCTATGTATTTCACTTTTCTTCTTTATAACTGCTGTTCTCATAAAAAAATCCTTCATAAAAGTTATTGCATTACATTCTTGATTAAATTATCTTTCCATTGATATATTATTTTATGGTATTACTTAAAAAAAAGTATTGTCAAAAATACACCTTTTCAAAAAGGTTTCCACAATTTTGGCCACTACTGTATGCACATGATAATCCTAACTGACTAAAAAAAAATACAAGAAGTTTTTACCAGACACAACTCACTGATAAAAAATTGCAGGTTTTCTATCAATGAGGCTCCATAGTCTGTCCTTTTCGGCGGGCAGTTTGAGAGAGAGCTGATCTAGCTGACAGCCTTTTTAACACCCTCATACAGCTGAAAGCATTAATTAGCTTTCTGTGAGGCTAAAATCTCAAAGACCCAAACTGGAAGAAATATATGGAGAACCTGCCCTCTCTTCCAACATCCAAACACAGTATCCCTTTGCAGCTTTTAGTAAAAGCCAACAGCTCTTAGCAGAGCCAGTACAATCATACTCGGGTTTAAAATACAGTAGGTAAGAAACCTAAGGCAAATATACCTACCTTCCACCAGTATTGCACTGATCTTGTCACCCCCCCATATTTCGTGCGAGGGGGCAGAACACTTGTAGCCTCTAAACAGAAGATGCGAGACAATGCATCTGCATTGGCTAATTATGCCCCGGGCCTATGTTCCAAAGTAAACAAAAAGTCTTGCAAGTTTCAAAACCACCTTGTAACTCTGGCATTATGCCCTTTATTTACAGACATCTATTTTAATGGAGCATGATCCGTCACTAATATAAAGTGCCCAAGAGCTAATAATGCCCATGTAATGGCCAAGGCCTCTTTGTCAACATTAGCATTCCTCTTCTCATGTTCATTGAGTTATCTACTCAAATAAATAATGGGGTGCTCCTCCCCATCTCGATTTTGGGACAATGCAGCACCTAGCCCTACCTCTGAGGCATCATAATTTCACTTTTAATACCTGAGATTACTTTTTCTGCCATTTCGCCATACTGTATTTGATTGTTTACCTGTAGTAAGGTTTGATAAAGGAACAGCAGTGGTGATCACCAAGAAGGCTCTCACTTTTTTTTTTACTGAGTGGTACCTGTTTAGGATATCCTCAGGTTTGTTAAGTTGGGGCTTAATCAGACCTCTACCTACTGTATGGTAAACCCCAATTATTTGATCTCTTCCATTGCTAAGCAGCATTTCTTTGGTTCGGATGTTAGCTCTGCTGCTCTGTGTGAGTCAAACACTGGTTGTATTCTCACTAATACCCCTTTTTCACTAGCTCAAAAAACCTGGGTTTTTGCACGGGGGCACGCATTGACCTGGGGTTTTTGGTAGTGGAAATGGCTCTCTCTGAATAAACCTGGGTCAAGTGACCCAGGAATGCTACCTGGGTAGCTACCTGGGTTGGACCCGGGAATGACCTGGGTAAGAGTGTAGTGTAAATGGGTTACCCGGGTCACCTGACCCGGGACCCATTTACAGCATGTTAAGAGCCCATTCCTACCTGAACGCAGTGTCCCGTGGGCAGTCGGGAGGTTGGGGGGGACAATGCATACAAACAGCAGCGCTGGCCAGGTAAAATGTATGTGGAGGCTGGGGGCAGCCCAGCAGCTTCCAGAGTGCTGGGCTTGCCCCCAGTGTGACGGTGGGCAGAATTGCATTGGGGGCATGGCCTAACGGGACCACGGTCATGCCCCGAGGGTCCCGATCTGCCGGTTTTCCCGGCGCTTGAAGATTATGTCATCTCCAAGTGCTGGCCATAAAATACTGCACCTGGGTGCAGTGTAAATGGCACTGACCAGGGATATTTCTGGGTCGGCGCCATTGTGGAAAAGGGGTCCATCTCGGGTCTGACCTTGCTTGGAACCATGTCCCAAATCCCGGGTCAGACCTGGTCCCGGGTCAGACTTCTAGTGGAAAATGGTATTAATGAGACTTCTAATCTGGACTGTGGATTACCACATCTTCCAAACAGGCTGCATACTGCTTGTGAGGATTAAAAATTATATCCATTGCACTTTGGAAGGTTGCTGGTGCCCCATGCAACCCAAAAGGCAAAACCCTGTATTGAAACAGCCCTTCTGGAACAGAGAAAGCTGTTTTTTCTTTTGCCCTGACAATTAATGGGATCTGCCAGTAACCTTTTGGCAGGTCCAGTGTGATGAGATATCTGGCTGTTCCTAGCCTTTCTATCAACGCATCTACAAGGCTTTGGGTTCGCATCAAACTTGGACACTGCATTTAATTTACGAAAATCATTGCAGAAGCGTAGGCTGCCATCTGGTTTCAGAATTAGAAAATGGCACTGGACCATTCACTGTTAGACTCTTCGATGACACCAAGTTCTAGCATATTCTTAATCTCTTTATAGTCAGCCTCTTGCTGTGCTCCAGGAATTCTGTATGCTTTATGTTGACATTGACCCCTGGTTCTGTGACTATGCTTTATTATGGCTATTTGCCCTGGCAGAGCTGGAACACATCCCTGTTCCTAATGTGGTATTCTTTAGCTTCATTCTTTTGAGTAGCTGACAGTGTCTGTGACATCTTTATATCGGGAACAGTGGGGATTAAAGTTACTGGTGGGCAATGTTCATCTGACGGGGCTAATCTATTCTTCCAGGGTTTAATTAGGTTAACATGGTAAATTTGTTTAGGCTTCCTATTGCCTGGTTGGTACACTTTATAGTTAACCTCATTCACGTTCTCCCTGATCTCATACGTACCTTTCCATTTACTTAAAAACTGGCTTTCCACTGTGGGTATCAAAATAAGCACTCTGTCCACTGGTGCTAATGTACATACCTAGGCATCCCGATTATATGCTCTCTGTTGGGCTTATTGGGCTCCTCCATATGTTCCTTTGCAATGGGCATCATGGCCACAATCATGTCTCACATCTGCTATACATGTTCAGTTACACTTTTATATGGTGTGGGCTGCCCTTCCTATGTCTCTTTAGCAGCATCTAGCAACCCTCTGGGATGTTTCCCAAACAACAAATCAAAAAGAGATAATCCTGTAGAAGACTGAGGAAATTTTTCCCATCCTTATTAACATCCTTTTTCAGCATATATTTTTAAGGTTTTGTTGAATTAATTTACCAACCCATCCGTTTGAGGATGATAAACTAAGGTTCTCAGGTGAGTAACAATTTGCATAATTCCTTCAAATTCTAGACATAAAGGGGGTAACTTGGTCAGTCAAAATTTCTTTTACTATTCTAACCCTACTAAATACAGTTTCCAGCTCTCTAGCTATTATCTTGGTTGACATATTCTGCAAAGGGATTGCCTCAGGATATCGAGTAGCTACTATTACTAATATTTTTCAGCCGTAAGTGTGCTTCTGTGATGTGAACATGAGCTAGGTCCAACAATGTTCTCCTATATGGCTCAGGAACCGCAAGTTCTACCACATCCCAACCCATTTTTGTCACTTAATATAACAGTTCATTGTGGAGGGCCATGTGTGGGTATGTAAGCCTGTTTTCATGATCTACTAGTTTCCTCTTAGTACTTTTCATTTTCTCTGGCTCTTATCAAGGTGGGGTCCCTTAACGGTTTCGATGCAAACAGATCCTTTCTCACTTTAATGTGAGGCATACATTCAGCACTATCTACAGCTTCTCCTTCCCCTATAGGAGGTACCTACTACTATCTACTACTTTCCCAGCTATACTAGCAAAAGGGCATGGGTTTGAGGATTCTGGGGTCACACCTGCGGTGAGAATATCGCCAGGATGATATTCAAACAGATATAAAACCACAGTACTTACCACTCATAGGGTGGGGTGCATGTAGCCCATGACCACATACTTAAATAAATACAAACAGAAAATTCAGCACTCACCATAGCAAGCTCACTTATCCTCACCACATTATAAATAAATGATGGTGGTTTAGTTAGTGAATTGGCCAATGCACAGCTTCTTGCAGGTCCTACACTATCACAGAGTCTTAAAACTTGGTGTTAGGAATATTTGTGTTTTGTTTTGCCTTGCATTACCTCATTCCTGCCTCTAGGGGTCTCACTTGTTGCCTCAGGTTTGAATGGCAGTTGCACACTGCCTCTGCAGGGTAATTACCTGATTGTGTGCACCTGGAGCCCAACACCCTGCTGCTATTTAACTCCAGCTCACAGGCACTTAGTTGCAGATCATTGCGGTTCCGTATGGAGTGAGACTGGGCTCTCTCCAGTAACCCTGTCCAGATTCTGCCTTATTTGCTTCTTGGAGACTTCCCTGCAGTTTGCTAAAACGCATGTGCCTTGCTTCTGGACTTCTTACCCTGCCAGTTCAACATCTACATTTCTGGACTATTATTTGCAGTTTGTTTCCATTCCTGCCTGATCACTTCATTTTTGGTATGTTATTTTTCCCCTGCTTGATTTAAACCCGAATTTCTTCATGTTTATTTTGCATCTATGTTTAACCTGAAATATTCCATTTATCGTGTTTTGTTCCATGTAATCAAGCATCCAGTTTATATTTATTTTTACCACCACTTTTTCCACAATAAACTTTACTTAATTTTCACCTGGCTTCAGCTGACATCTTTCCAAGCACGCACACACAGAGAACTCTAGAAATCGTTACAGAATGATCTGCCAAAATAAACGTGTGCAGGAGTTTTGTTTTGATTCAGCTGAATCTCATAAAATGGCTTCACTTCAGAAAGGTTCCCTGCCTCTCAAGTTTTTGCCGTTTTTGAGTTCTGCATTGCTGGTGGATTTCAGAGAGAAACTGGAGGGTATTCAAATCCTATCTTCAGAGATACTGTCTGCTCTGCCTGAAGATTCAGTAAGGTTACCTGCTCCCTTTAAGGAGACGCAGGAAAAAAGGGGAAAAGATCAGTCTGGTACTCTCAATTCTGGCTACTGTTTTTCTAGCGTAAGCAAAGGCAAGTTTTGGAGTTTTCCACGACCCAGTCTCTCTGAGGAAGAAAGGAGACATAGAAGGGATAAGAAGCTCTGTTTTTATTGCGGCAGGTCGGGACATTTTATTCAGTTATGTCCTGCTCGCAAACATAAAAAGAGCTTTCCTCATTCTGCCATAGTGCCAAATTCTGCTCAGTTATGCCACTGTGGTGCTCAAATTTCGAAAGGAGGGGTGTACGGCCAAGCGACCCCAGGAGGGGTGTCCGGCCAAGCGACCCCAGGAGGGGTGTCCGGCCAAGCGACCCCAGGAGGGGTGTCCGGCCAAGCGACCCCAGGAGGGGTGTCCGGCCAAGCGACCCCATGAGGGGTGTCCGGCCCAGCGACCCCAGGAGGGGTGTCCGGCCCAGCGACCCCAGGAGGGGTGTCCGGCCCAGCGACCCCAGGAGGGGTGTCCGGCCCAGCGACTCCAGGAGGGGTGTCCGGCCCTGCGACCCCAGGAGGGGTGTCCGGCCCTGCGACCCCAGGAGGGGTGTCCGGCCCTGCGACCCCAGGAGGGGTGTCCGGCCCTGCGACCCCAGGAGGGGTGTCCAGCCCTGCGACCCCAGGAGGGGTGTCGGTCCCTGCTGCCCTTGCCTTCGGGCATGAGGTCCCTGCTGCCCTTGCCTTTGGGCATGAGGTCCCTGCTGCCCTTGCCTTTGGGCATGAGGTCCCTGCTGCCCTTGCCTTTGGGCATGAGGTCCCTGCTGCCCTTGCCTTTGGGCATGAGGTCCCTGCTGCCCTTGCCTTTGGGCATGAGGTCCCTGCTGCCCTTGCCTTTGGGCATGAGGTCCCTGCTGCCCTTGCCTTCGGGCATGAGGTCCCTGCTGCCCTTGCCTTCGGGCATGAGGTCCCTGCTGCCCTTGCCTTCGGGCATGAGGTCCCTGCTGCCCTTGCCTTCGGGCATGAGGTCCCTGCTGCCCTTGCCTCACGGCATGAGGTCCCGGCTGCCCTTGCCTCACGGCATGAGGTCCCCGTTGCCCTTGCCTCACGGCATGAGGTCCCCGTTGCCCTTACCTCACGGCATGAGGTCCCCGTTGCCCTTACCTCACGGCATGAGGTCCCCGTTGCCCTTGCCTCACGGCATGAGGTCCCCGTTGCCCTTGCCTCACGGCATGAGGTCCCCGTTGCCCTTGCCTCACGGCATGAGGTCCCCGTTGCCCTTGCCTCACGGCATGAGGTCCCCGTTGCCCTTGCCTCACGGCATGAGGTCCCCGTTGCCCTTGCCTCACGGCATGAGGTCCCCGTTGCCCTTGCCTCACGGCATGAGGTCCGAGAGGTGCCCGCTTCGCCAGAGGTCCGAGAGGTGCCCGCTTCGCCAGAGGTCCGAGAGGTGCCCGCTTCGCCAGAGGTCCGAGAGGTGCCCGCTTCGCCAGAGGTCCGAGAGGTGCCCGCTTCGCCAGAGGTCCGAGAGGTGCCCGCCTCGCCAGAGGTCCGAGAGGTGCCCGCCTTGCCAGAGGTCCGAGAGGTGCCCGCCTTGCCAGAGGTCCGAGAGGTGCCCGCCTTGCCAGAGGTCCGAGAGGTGCCCGCCTTGCCAGAGGTCCACGCCTTGCCAGAGGTCCGAGAGGTGCTCGCCTTGCCAGAGGTCCGAGAGGTGCCCGCCTTGCCAGAGGTCCGAGAGGTGCCCGCCTTGCCAGAGGTCCGAGAGGTGTCCACCTTGCCAGAGGTCCGGCCAAGGCCTGTCCAGCCCCAGGAGGGGGTTCTGCCTGTCCAGCCCCAGGAGGGGGTTCTGCCTGTCCAGCCCCAGGAGGGGGTTCTGTCTGTCCAGCCCCAGGAGGGGGTTCTGTCTGTCCAGCCCCAGGAGGGGGTTCCGCCTGTCCAGCCCCAGGAGGGGGTTCCGCCTGTCCAGCCCCAGGAGGGGGTTCCGCCTGTCCAGCCCCAGGAGGGGGTTCCGCCTGCCCAGCCCCAGGAGGGGGTTCCGCCTGCCCAGCCCCAGGAGGGGGTTCCGCCTGCCCAGCCCCAGGAGGGGGTTCCGCCTGCCCAGCCCCAGGAGGGGGTTCCGCCTGCCCAGCCCCAGGAGGGGGTTCTGCCTGCCCAGCCCCAGGAGGGGGTTCCGCCTGTCCAACACCAGATAGAGGTGCCTGCCATGCCCGAGATCCAAGATTTGCCCGAGGATCTGCCTTACTTTTATGGAAATATCTCTCACTGTTTAGCTCTCTTCAGATATTATCTGGGTTTTGATGACTTGTCCCCTATTGATATCATTGCTAACGTATGTATGAGATTCAGAGGGAGGGCCTTGAAGTGGGTAAATGGTCTTATAGATAAGGGAGATCCAGTGTTACAAGATTTGCCCGGTTTCCTCAAGGCTGTGACCGAAAGATTCAGTCCACCAACTGTCCTCACGCTCCTAGATGAATCTACTAAGGTGTGCCCCTCTGAGAACCTGCCTTTGCAGTCTGGGGAGCACCCTCAGTTTTTCAGATGTGGGCAGGTATCTCTAGGTGTTCACGCAGATTGCTCGGCAAGTTTAACATCTACAAGTTTACCATCCGCTCTTGATTCCATCCAGGAAAATAAGAGGTCAGTTCTACCGCTGGGTGGTGGCTCCGACTCTGAGAGTGAGCTTCTGGATGATCCGAGACTCGTTTTTGATGGACCTGTATTGCCTAATAGTGTCTTTGTGACACCTTCAAATAGGGTTAGGCAACCCAGAAAGAAAAAAGGAAAAAAGAAGAGAAGGTGAACTTTGAGGCGTCTGGAATCCGCCTGTTTAAGGGGGGGATAATGTTAGGAATATTTGTGTTTTGTTTTGCCTTGCATTACCTCATTCCTGCCTCTAGGGGTCTCACTTGTTGCCTCAGGTTTGAATGGCAGTTGCACACTGCCTCTGCAGGGTAATTACCTGATTGTGTGCACCTGGAGCCCAACACCCTGCTGCTATTTAACTCCAGCTCACAGGCACTTAGTTGCAGATCATTGCGGTTCCGTATGGAGTGAGACTGGGCTCTCTCCAGTAACCCTGTCCAGATTCTGCCTTATTTGCTTCTTGGAGACTTCCCTGCAGTTTGCTAAAACGCATGTGCCTTGCTTCTGGACTTCTTACCCTGCCAGTTCAACATCTACATTTCTGGACTATTATTTGCAGTTTGTTTCCATTCCTGCCTGATCACTTCATTTTTGGTATGTTATTTTTCCCCTGCTTGATTTAAACCCGAATTTCTTCATGTTTATTTTGCATCTATGTTTAACCTGAAATATTCCATTTATCGTGTTTTGTTCCATGTAATCAAGCATCCAGTTTATATTTATTTTTACCACCACTTTTTCCACAATAAACTTTACTTAATTTTCACCTGGCTTCAGCTGACATCTTTCCAAGCACGCACACACAGAGAACTCTAGAAATCGTTACACTTGGCAACTGTTTCACACATAATATAACTGCAAATATGCCTACTTGGTTTAATGGGCACCTGCCAAATACCTTATGGCTTTTAAAGGTACACTAGTCACCTGACACTGGCTGATAAATTACTAAGGAACAGCTGACACAGGTTAAGGATGATTGAGTCTATATAGGGGTAATATACAGGGATTAATTCTATTCCAATAAGTGCTCCATTCCTCTGCAACGTCTCTCCTAATTACAAAAGTACACCCTCCTCTTATTCACAAAATAGGCACAAAGAAAAATAAATCAGGAGACAGCGCTGAGGTATGTTCATTAGCAGGATTCAAGCAACTACAGTTCATGGCACCTTGACAAAGATCCTAAGGGTAGAAACGTGCTGGCCGCCAGGTGAGAGAACAGACTTCGAGCTGCACAGTCTGCCACTAAGGGAGCTGTCGTAAAGGAGAGAGAGGTATAGCTGCATGCCCGGGACATAACATCTCATGCGCTATATGCTCATCTTAGTATGAGCATCTCATTCTGGTAGGCACACTTGCACTAGAGAGTCCTCTTTTTTTATGAATTTTTATTATATTGTTCTTAAAGTGTTTTTTTTAACTGATGGATAATATTAAAGGTTTTTGGGTAATGCACTAGATGTGCCACGTATTTCCCTTTTTTCTGCTACCTATATGAGGAGTTATCTGTGGAGGAGGATATTCGACAATGGAGAGATCATTGAGTTTGCATTGAGCATGGAATACACACTCTCACACACCTTTGGATAAAGTGTTCACAGGCTGAGAAGCGTTTTGGATGAAAGTATCTGACAATTAAGCCCTTTTGGAATATTGAACATACGTTCTCTATTCCCAACATTTCTTGTGAGTATAAAACCATGCGGGGGGTGTAAAACCTGAATTTATTCTGCACACAACATTGAACTGTGCTTGCCTGAATCCTGCTAACAAACATAACTCAGTGCTGTCTCCTGATATCACCAGGATTGTCTACTGGCTCTATACCGTTCACACCTGTGACTATACGAATATCTCCCTATTATAGCAATGTGTACTAAGTAAGGGACCACTCCCACATTAACAATAGCTGAACCACAATGGGTCTCAATATTCACTTCAGCAGTATTGTAATGGCAGGTGTCACCATGTATGCGAGTTACACTAACGGTTGTTCACTGGACCTTTAAAGCATTTACCAACCCATCTTTTACAAGGGTAATTAAGCTTCCTGAGTCTAACAATGCCAATACACGTTTACCCTCCATAAAAATTTCACACATTTGTTTTTGGGGCTCAGCCCAAGGTGCAACAGTACAAGCTTACCTTGCAAAGTATGTCATTCTGCGACATTCAAAGAAGCATCACATTGCATGGGTTCTTGAACAACTTGGCAATTAGCAACAACATGTCTTGGCATATCACAACTAAAACAATTAATCATGACTGTCAAGTCTTTTAGGTGGCTGAGACATCTCTGGCGTGGGGCCAGAGATGTCTCTGCCACCTAAAAGACTTGACCACTGACAGTGTCTTCATTTTTGAGTTTTCTTAACCACCCAGGACCCTTTTGCCACAGAACAGTGTTACCAGGTTTCTCAAGAGTGTGCTGGCATGGATCTAAGGGTCACTGCAGTATAGCCAGTAGTTATTCTGCAGCCACCTTTCCACCATTTCCACTAGCTGATCAGCTGTCATAGAATCCCCATGGCTAACTTACTTGTGAAAAGTCATGAGCAGGGACCTCAACCAATCATGGGTACAGTTAATGTCTCTGGTTGTAACCATTATTTGATCAGGTGGACAAGGTTGTGCATATGTGAGCAGGGCGATTTGTCCATGTAGTACACCTAGTGATGCACACTTTGCGCTCAAAACTGATAGGGATAGGGTAGACTTTATTTCTAGACTCCTATTGGCTAGGGTGTCTGAGTGGGCTTATTGAAGATAAACAGGCTGAGAGCTGTGCTGCGGCTGCTGATCTTCAAGTAAGGCAGGCAGCACATATATTACATACAACTTTACATGTTTGTTTATATGTGTTGGCCAACTCCCTCATGCAGTCTTTGGTTGGCGCTGCAGCCCAGAGGCAGTAGTCAAGGCTGAAAACAAGTACAGCTAGGGTAGAGGCTTACAAATTTTGATTGCTGGTTGTTATGGCATATTTTCATAATAAGGCAAAGTTCAGTGAGGGCATGTACATACAGACCTGGATATAAGTAAAAATAAGCCTGTTTAGAGTTGCATTTTTTGCAACTATTATAGGGCAGGTGCATGTGCATGCTGATGATTATGACCAGTAGCGAACCAGGTGCATATGCTACACAAGCAGATGCGGTCACATCCTGAAATGCATACAGCGCAGCTTGTGGTTGAATATATTCATTTTTTACAATTTTTTATTTGTTTCTTTTTTATGTTGTTTGTTTTTTTGCTAAATATTGATTTAAAGTAAAAAAAAAAAAGGTTCCAGGACAGTCAACTTTTTAAACTGTTTGGGGTTGCTTACATTATATGGATAATTTGACTCACAAATGTTATGCATAGACATTGGTAACACAGATATTGGAGAGCTGACTCCTATGATCTAGGATGCAACGTTATGTATAGAGCTGGGACAGTGACTCTGTACATTTTGCTGTGTGCTGTGGTTGGGGTAGGACTGGGAACAGTTAAAAGGTATCTAGTTGATAGGTCGACAGTCAAAAGGCCGACAGTCGATAGATCAACACCAAATGGTTGAAATGCAATTAGTCAACATAGTCAAAAGGTCGACAGGTTCAAAGGTTGAGGAATGTCAGAATTGGTCACACGTGTTTGAAAAGACATGTTTAGCTGTTGAACCGCGCCAAGGCTTCTCCGATATCAGCAGTCCTAACACTACATAATAGCACTGCCCACATAGGGCCATGTAATTTGTCTACAGTAAGGCCTCATGATAAAGGCTCATACTAAAACACATCCAGACAGAGGGGGTAATTCAGACCTGATTTCTCACTAGCAGTTTTTTGCAGTGCTGCGATCAGATAGTTGCCGCCTACAGGGGAGTGTATTTTAGCCAGGCAAGTGTGCGATCGCATGTGCAACCGAGTGGAACAAAAAGATATTTTGCAGTTTCTGAGTAGCACAGGACTTACTCAGCCGTTGTGATCACTTCAGCCTGTCCAGGACCGGAATTGACGTCAGACACCCGCCCTGCAAACGCTTGGACACTCCTGTGTTTTTCCAGCCACTCCCTGAAAATGGTCAGTTGCCACCCACAAACACCCTCTTCCTGTCAATCTCCTTGCGATCGGCTGTGCAAATGGATTCTTCGTAAAACCCATTGCACAGCAACAATCCGCTTTGTACCCTAGCGACGCGCCTGCACATTGCGGTGCATATGCATGCGCAGTTCTGATCTGATCGCAGCGCAGCAAAAAAAGCTAGCATGTGATCAGGTATGAATTACCCCTAGAGTGCTAACTTACCCAGGAGCCACCCCCAGGATCTCACATTAGCACTACAAGGAACAGCATGCCTTCCAAATACTGCTCCCATTTAATGCCTTTCTCACACATGCAAGTAGTGGCAGTTGCTCTATCTTTTCTGGAGCTAATTATATATCAGGTGCTAGAAAGGGGGAGGGGTCACAGACAAACAGCAGACAGAGAGGGGGGTGCTTTCCCCCCCCCCTCTCTCTGTCTGCTGTTTGTCTGTGACCCCTCCCCTTTCTAGCAGCTGATATATAATTATCTCCAGGAATGATAGAGCAACTGCCACTATTTGTCTGCATGTGTCAGAAAGGCAAGAATGGGAGCAGTATTTGGAAGGCATGCTGTTCCTTGTAGTGCTAATGGGAGATCCGGGGGGATGGCTCTCTGTATGGATGTGTTTTAGTATGAGCCTTTATTATGAGGCCTTACTGTAGACAAATCACATGGCCCTATGTGGGCACTGCTATTATGTAGTGTTAGGACTGCTGATATCAAAAAAGCCTTGGCGCAGCTCAGCAGCTAAACATGTCTTCTCAAACACGTGTGACCAATTCTTTTCAAACATGTGTGACCAAATTCTATTACCAGATAGATTCAGGAATGGTTACAGGTAAATTTTAGTGTGCTGGGGGGATACCGGGATGGGGGGGAGGGGGTGCACCCCCCCCCCCTCTGTCTGTTGTTTGTCTGTGATCCCTCCCTCTTTCTAGTACCTTTTATATCATTATCTCCAGGAATGATAGAGCAACTGCCACTTTTTGTCTGCAGGCTCAACTGGTCGACACATGAAAAGGTCAACATGAGTTTTTTTCTGACTTTTTCGTACTTTACCATCCATGTGGACTACAATTGGAAATAGTAACCTTGCCCGAAACAAGGCCAGGGAAGCATGGGGTTCCATGTGCTGAAAAATAAAATAAACACAAAAAACTTAAAAACTCATGTCCACCTTTTCATGTGTCGACCATTTCCATGTTAACCCTTTGACCCTGTCAACCTCTTTACCATGTCGACCTTGTGCATGTCAACCGTTTGGTGTCAATCTAGACATTGTCGACCTTTTGACTGTCACACATTGACGAATAACCCAGTTAAAACCATATTCAGCTGGTATAGTTTGAGAAAGTGCTCAGCCAGATGAAGTCACTGAGCATAGTGAAAATGTATTTGGATATTTTTGAAAATATTGCTCATCTCTATTTAACAGACTTGCTTTGCATTATTCCACTGTGGATTGACATACACACGGAAGCAGGGACCTTGATGTCAAATCACTATATTATCAGGTTTTTTTTCACATAGGTTCCAAAGTTTTGTGAGGGACTCACATGTGGTGGCAGTGGTGGTGTGTGTGTAGGGGGAAGGTGGTGGTGGTGGGGGATAATTATTATTATTTTTTTTATAAAGTTGCACATTAATGTCAGGTTAAAACCAACCAATTTCTTTGACCTTAATGCTCTCTATTACAAACTTGTAATTGTGTGGTCCTTTAAAAACCACTTAACTGGCATGGTCAGATTTCATGCGACTGCGCCGTCCCACCCTGTCCCCCCATTTTTGATGAGGAGATCCATTCTACAGATGTGCATAATATAATGTTTAAATATTTAGAAAAATACTTTTTAAACTTTATGAAATAAAATAAATTTTAAAAAACAATGTTATTAACAGTTTTCAAGGGAAAAATCATCAGTTAAGTGGTTTTAAAGTAGCAGTGTTTATATATAGTGTACATTACTGACAGGCAAATATTTATAATGGTTTGTATAATGGGCCGTACACACTTAAAATTTCAGTGAATGATATGAATGTTCTCATTTATTAATGAATGAGAACTGGTTCATATTGTTCAGTGTGTAGGCACCAACGATGAATGATGCGCGGCCCCGTGCTCATTCATCGTTGGTGCTTGGTTGCTTATACATGCAAGCCAATATGGACAATCTCATCCATATTAGCATGCACTGCCATGGAGCCGGGTGACGGGGGGAGTAAAGTAATTTCACTCCCCCCCCCACCGCCGGGCAGCTCAGCGGCAGGTCGCCAAGTGTGTAGGGCCCTTAAGAGATGAGAAGGATGCATTCTCATTGTAAGCAGCAGAATGACTAAATAAAACACTGCTTTTTCTTGCATCCTCCATCTCCATTGTACTACATTTTAATTTTTCTGCACCAACATACACCTACCATAATAGGACCCATTTAAATCTAAACTTTGGATAAAGATCATGGATGGAATCAAGATTGCATAGCCATAGACTCTGCTTCCTCTTATATAAGGTCCAGCACTACTGTGGCCCTGGACCTAGAAAAATAATGGTCCTCATTCCGAGTTGATCGCTCGCTAGCTGCTTTTAGCAGCAGTGCAAACGCTAAGCCACCGCCCTCTGGGAGTGTATCTTAGCTTAGCAGAAGTGCGAACGAAAGGTTAGCAGAATAGTGCTGAATTTTTTTCTAACAGATTCAGAGTAGCTTCAAACCTACTCCTTCCTTGCGATCACTTCAGTCTGTTTAGTTCCTGCTTTGACGTCACAAACATGCCCTGCGTTCGGCCAGCCACTCCCCCGTTTCCCCAGGCACGCCTGCGTTTTTACCTGACACGCCTGTGTTTTTTTAGCACACTCCCAGAAAACGGTCAGTTACCACCCAGAAACACCCACTTCCTGTCAATCATTCAACGATCAGCAGTGTGACTGAAAAGCGTCGCTAGACCTGGTGTGAAACTGCATAGTTTTTTGTGATAGTACGTCGCGTGTGCGCACTGCGGCCCATATGCATGCGCAGAAATGCCAATTTTTAGCCTGATCGCTGCGCTGCGAACAACGGCAGCTAGCGATCAACTCGGAATGACCCCCAATGTTCCTGTGAATACACTTTATTCTGACTTGTGTCTGACTTTAAAATGGAAATTGAGAGGTCTGTGTTGGCCCTATCACTATTTTATTACAACACCTTATATTTGCAATGTTTATCTCTTTGATGCAAGTTAAATGAAACAAGTTATTTTTTCAACCAGGACTGGCTCAATGAGCCCGAGGCTGGTTTTGCTTAGGAGGGGAGACCCCACGCATTTTTATTTTATTTTTAACAATGTTTTATTTTTTACGAAAGGTGCACAATGAAGCCCAGCACAGATCTCACAGATCCGGCCGAGATTCATTGTGTTAAAGTCGGCAGTGTTTTACAATTCACTTCCGTAAAACACTGCCAAAAAATACGAATGACATCGACATCGGTAAATACGAAAATGCAGAATACGACAGCTTAGTAAATTAGTCATAATAAATTCAAAAAGTTGCAAATTTACACTTTCGATGTCATTCGTGTTTGAACTTTAACCTCATTCGGAAAAATACGAATTTTAGTAAATATACCCCATTGTGAGAAATAACTTCCTATTATGGTAAGAAATTTCTCAAGCACATCTACAATGGCCATAAATTTTCATTATTTTAATAGCAAAAAGGTGATAATGCTGTGTTTGATTATCATGAAACAAGAAAGTGTTTTATTGGCAAGTTTAGCATTTTTACATCTTTTCTTTGAACAAATAATTACCAATTTCCTGATGAGTTACTATGTCTATATATTAACCAGAATTAATTCTTGTGACTGGAATAAGACGTTTGACCTTTGGTTTTGGTGTCGATATATCACAGGAAATTCAGAATACAATTACAGAGCCATTAAGCATAGCTATAATACATGCATTTAATTTGTTTGACATTTATTGCAGCTCTCTTTGGCCTTAATTGCTCTTCTTTGCAAAGCAAGGTTTTCAGTCCCTACATTTATGTATTGTTTGATGTTTAGGAGGCTTGTTATTAGCTGTTTAATCAGGTACTTTGGCCAATAAATAATGTCATCTAGACATGATTTAATGTTCTTGTTAAATGTCTCAGGGAGCAGCTGCATATTACAGCAGGGCCGAAACCAGAATTTTCGGCACCCAGGACAAGGCAGTAATTTGGCGCCCAAACACCCCCCCACCCCCCAAAAAAAAAACCCTGTCAGACTAAAGTAATCAGATTATCAAACATTTTGAAAAATGGGAATACTATTGGACAATATTCCCCTATGTGTCTCAAATGCCCTATGTGTCACATGCCCCCTCCCAGCAGCGTGTTCAACTACATGTCCTCTGTGTGTCCCCATACATTGAACTATGGGGTAATTCTGAGTTGATCGCAGCAGGAACTTTGTTAGCAGTTGGGCAAAACCAAGGGGGTCATTCCGAGTTGTTCGCTTGTTGCCGATTTTCGCAACGGAGCGATTAAGGCAAAAATGCGCGTGGTACGCAGTGCGCATGCACTAAGTATTTTAGCACAAAACTTAGTAGATTTACTCACATCCGAACTAAGAATTTTCATCGTTGAAGTGATCGGAGTGTGATTGACAGGAAGTGGGTGTTTCTGGGCGGAAACTGGGCGTTTTCTGGGAGTGTGCGGAAAAACGCAGGCGTGCCAGAATAAAACGCGGGAGTGTCTGGAGAAACGGGGGAGTGGCTGACCGAACGCAGGGCGTGTTTGTGATGTCAAACCAGGAACGAAACGGGCTGAGCTGTTCGCAATGTAGGAGTAAGTCTTGAGCTACTCAGAAACTGCTAAGAATTTCTGCTGCGGGGTACACTGGGCTCCACAAGTCTGGACAATGGGGTGTAGAGTAGGATCTTGATCCGAGGCACCAACAGGCTCAAAGCTTTGACTGTTCCCAGAATGCACAGCGCCGCCTCCTCTATAACCCCGCCTCCCAGCACAGGAGCTCAGTTTGTCAGTTGGTGATGCAGTAAGCAGGCACTTAACAGAGGGGCTGCTCCAAGCAGCCCTATGAAAAGCTTTTTATGAGGTAAAAAGTGAAGACTTCAAGGGCAGCAGTGGGGGTAAATGTCTTCTGACATTCTCTGCTGCAGCTCCAGCTCTCCCCAGCGGCGCGGTACACTCCCGAGCCCTGGTTGCCGGGTACCTACAGCGGAGGCTCCGGTTTACTTCACGTTAGGCACACACAGCTGGGGCTCTCCAGGATCGCGTGGCCGCGCTTCGGGAGGTGGTAAGTGGGTCCCACTCGCGGGACCCGGTCTTTATTGCGATCCGGCGCGATCAGTGAGAGGTGGGCCGCGCGCGCTGGCGGTGGACACTGTGGATACAGGCAATCCCACTAGATCACCAGGGCATGGGTTCAGGTCAGGTTTTCTCTTAAAACCGATTTTAATATCGCCCACAGTACCCGGTGGTTTTGCCAGCAAGGGGGGATAAGGCTTAGACCTAGAGCCCCTCCCCCAGCCCCAGGGCGCCATTTCCAGCAAGTGTTCCCGCCCTGGAGCTGCATCTCTGTCTTTCCTCTGTCAGTGTCTGCGGCGCCATTACTCCTCAGCTCACTGTTCCTGGGACTGAAAATCCTCCTATGTAAAGCCGCCTGGTTGTCAGTGCTGTGACTTTACATGACACTTAAGTATTCTACCTGCCTTTTTAGTCAGTGTCAGTAAGAAAGAGTGCATTTAGTCAGGGTTTTATAGTACAATTACCCTGTGATATACATCCAGTTTCTTACTGTGTACTGTTATATCTATTGTTATATAGCTGTGTAAGCTAGTCCAGTGCAGTATTATTGTCTGTAATAACCTCTGCATTGTACAAACTGTGACTATTTGTGTGTGCATTGATAGCTGAGTGGTGTCCATCTCGTGTCTTTCACTCAACTTGCTATCCCTATATTTTATAACCTGAGGGGGCTTGGTGCGTCAGGTGTTATTTAATATAGGATTTTCACAAAGATATACCGTATTACGTATTTTTCTCTGTGATTTAGTCACCATATCTCTCCTTTATCTCTGCTAGTGCTGACTACACTGCGCAGGGGTTTGGGTTTAGGGATATAGTGCTGCTATCAATTGTACTGTGTTACCTCATACTGCAAGTTATATCATGTCTGCTTCTGAGGGTAACGGTTCTGGGGCGGAACACACTGCTGGTGTTGCTGAAGCCACAGGCCCATATGAGGAGAATATAGCAGCTGTGGGCTCTGGTTCTGGGGGCTCCTTGCCCCCCAGTGGGACTGTGGCAACGGAGGCACATACTGACCCTCCGTGGGCCGCTTTTTTCACGCTTCTGCATACGCTAGTTCATAAACTAACACCCCCTATGGGACCCCCAATGCCGATACAACTGTATGTGGTCCCTGCAGCTAACCCGCTGTGGGCGGACGATTTATCTGCTCAATTAAATAAGTTGAACCAGTCCCTGACTACTAAAAAGTCTGACCAACGCTCGCCTAAGTCCAAGAGGTCCTCTAAGTGAGCGCTTGTCTCCTCACAATCCACTGCTGTCACTGACACCTCGTCTGATGAAGACAGCACATACACTGACCCCACAGGATCTGACTCAGATACGGCTGATGGGGAGGGTAGTTCACATGTGGATGTTCCTGATCTTTTGAAGGCTATTAAGTTAATTCTGCAGATTACGGATGATCCCGAGCCATCCGTTCATCCTAAGAAACCAGATAGGTTCAAGCGTCAGAAGGTGATTAAACAAGTTTTACCTCACTCTGACCACCTAGTGGATATACGTCAGGAACCCTGGCAAAGCCTGCATATGAAGTTTGTGCCTCAAAAGAAGATGCTGGCTCGCTATCCCCTCGCGCCAGAGTTGTCTAAGAACTGGGAAACGCCTCCTCCAGTAGACTCACATGTGGCTAGGATGGTGGTTTCCTCAGCTCTACCTGTCACTACCGTCACGTCTCTAAAAGAGCCTACGGATAAACGTGTCGAGGGTTGTCTAAAAGCGATTTACACCCTCACGGGTGCTGCACAAAGGCCAACTATTGCAGCTACATGGGCGGCAGAGGCTATTGAAGCATGGGCCTTGGAGTTAGAGGCTGAAATCTCCTCTGACCATGCTAGACAATGCTTGTCATATATTGTCACAGCTTCTCGCTATATTAAAGAGGCGGCTTCTGATGCCGGTATCCTAGCAGCCAAGGCCTCTACTACGTCAGTCCTGGCTCGCAGGATATTGTGGCTGAGATCCTGGTCTGTGGATCTGGACTCTAGAAAAACCCTGGAGGTACTCCCTTTCAAGGGGGATATTCTGTTTGGGGAGGACTTAAATAATATAGTGGCTGACTTGGCTACTGCCAAAACTGCCTGTCTGCCTAATACAGCTCCTTCTGTGTCGAAGGCCAAAGGCACGTCCTTTTGCTCCTTTCGTCCTTCAGGTAAAGCAAAAGGTCAGGCGTACCATAAGCAGGCCCGCACTTCCAAACCTGGTAAGCCGAAGCCCAAAAGAGCCAGGGCTGCCAGCAGCCAAGACCGATAAGCCTGCCGCATGACGGGGCAGGCCACCCTGGGGGATCACAGGGTGGGGGGGGTGTCTTCTAGGGTATACCCAGGAATGGTTGAAGACCACTTCAGATGCCTGGGTACGGGAAGTCATCACTCGAGGTTACGCCATAGCCTTCAAAAACCGACCCCCTCATCAATTTTGCCAGACAGACGTCCCATTGGACCAGACAAAGGCAAACACTCTGCATTCGGTGGTACAGACCCTCCTGGATACAGGAGTCGTAGTACAGGTGCCTCTTGCTCAGAGGGGCCGGGGGTACTATTCTCCGCTGTTTCTAGTTCCGAAACCGAATGGGTCATCCCGGCCCATTCTCAACCTCGAGGCATTGAACAAATTTGGGAAGGTTTCCAAGTTCCGTATGGAAACCCTTCGCTCTATAGTTCTGGCCTTGGAACCTGGGGACTACATGGTCTCCCTGGACATACAGGATGCTTACCTGCATATTCCTATAGCAGTGTCACATCAACAATACCTGAGGTTCGCTATTCGCTATTTAACAACGGCTCCGCGTGTCTTCACCAAAGTTATGGCGGTGATGACGGTGGTACTCTGCCGTCAAGGGGTCAGGATACTGCCGTATCTGGGCGACTTCTTAATCCTGGCAAATTCCCCAGATCTTCTCCTGCGTCATCTGGATATGACGGTCCGGTTTCTACAAGCCCACGGGTGGCTCATCAACTGGAAGAAATCCTCCCTTGTCCCTGCTCAGAGCATGGTGCATCTGGGAGCGCTGTTGGACACTCACAACCAGAGGTTGTTCTTGTCTCAGGAGAAAGTCCTGAAACTCAGGACAGGATTCGTTGCTTACTTTCTCGTCCGCAAGTGTCGATACATTTGGCAATGCAGGTGCTGGGCCTAATGGTGTCAGCATTCAACATGGTGGAGTATGCTCAATTCCATTCTCGCCCCCTCCAGAAGCTGATTCTAGCCAAGTGGGACGGCCTGCCTCACCGGATCAGGTCTCACATGATCTCTTTGACTCCGGAGGTCCGTCTGTCGCTGCTTTGGTGGCTCCTGGACCGACAATTGTGCAGAGGCCGTCCCTTCTGGATATCCAACTGGGTCCTGTTGACGACAGATGCCAGTCTAAGAGGTTGGGGCGTGGTGCTGGAGCAGCACTCCTTGCAGGGTTGGTGGACCAAGGAGGAATCTCTCCTCTTGATCAACATTCTGGAATTGCGGGCGGTCTTCAATGCGTTGAACCTAGCTCAGCATTTGATTCAGAACCGTCCTGTTCAAGTACAGTCGGACAACGTCACCACAGTGGCTTACATAAATCATCAAGGCGGCACTCTAAGCCATTTGGCAATGAAGGAAGCCTCACGGATTCTACGTTGGGCAGAATGCCATCTACCGGCAATATCGTCAATATTCATTCCGGGAGTCCTGAATTGGGAAGCTGACTTTCTCAGTCGTCAGGACATGCATGCTGGCGAGTGGGGCCTCCATCCAGAAGTGTTTCAACTCCTCGTGGAAAGGTGGGGTCTTCCAGATGTGGATCTGATGGCACCTCGACACAATCACAAGGTTCCGGTCTTCGGAGCAAGGACAAGGGATCCTCAAGCAGCATTCGTGGATGCGCTGGCAGTGCCGTGGAGGTTTCGGCTGCCGTACGTGTTCCCTCCGGTGTCACTCCTGCCCAGGATAATTCGGAAGTTCAAGCAAGAAAAAGGAAATCTGCTTCTCATAGCTCCGGCGTGGCCAAGACGGCACTGGTTCTCAGACCTGCAAGGCCTATCGTCAGAGCATCCACTTCTACTTCCACAACGCCCAGACCTCCTCGTTCAGGGCCCCTGTGTCTACCAGGACCTAGCCCGGCTGTCTTTGACGGTGTGGCTCTTGAAGCTTCCATCTTAAGAGCTAAGTGTTTTTCTGAAGAGGTCATTAAAACTATGTTGCGGGCCCAGAAACCGGCCTCTGCTCGGATTTACCATTGGGTCTGGCATTCCTACTTTGTTTGGTGCGCATCTAACCATTATGACGCTTCTAAGTTTAGTACAGCCAAACTTTTGGCTTTTCTACAGCAGGGCCTAGATTTAGGCCTGCGTCTGGCCTCCCTCAAGGTTCATTTTTCTGCCTTGTTGGTGTGGTTTCAGAGAAAAATTGCGACGTTACCTGATGTTCATACTGTCACTCAGGGTGTGTTGCGTATCCAACCTCCCTATGTCCCGCCTGTGGCTCCTTGGGACTTGTCGGTGGTTTTGGAGGCATTGCAGGAGCCTCCATTTGAACCTCTTAGTTCAAGCTGACCTTAAGTGGCTTTCCCTTAAGGTGGTGTTCTTGCTGGCTATTGCCTCTGCTAAAAGTGTGTCGGATTTGGGTGCCTTGTCTTGTAGTTCCCCATATCTGATTTTTCAACGTGACCGGGCGGTTCTTAGTATTCGTCCCGGATATTTACCTAAGGTGGTTTCTTCGTTCCACCTTTATCAGGAGATTGTGGTTCCAGCTTTTGTTTCTCCTGATTTGTCTCCCAAAGAGCGGTCTTTGGATGTGGTACGGGCTCTCTGTATCTATGTGAAGAGAACTGCTTCTATTCGAAAGTCTGATTCTCTCTTTGTTTTGTTTGGATTTCACAAACGTGGCTGGCCTGCTCACAAGCAGACCCTGGCCAGGTGGATTAGAATGGTGATTGCGCATGCTTATGTGAAGGCTGGTCTGTCAGCTCCTGTTCACATTATGGCCCATTCTACTCGGTCTGTTGGACCTTCTTGGGCAGCCCAACGTGGTGCGACCCTTGACCAATTGTGCAAGGCGGCTACGTGGTCCTCCGGGAACACATTCATTAGGTTCTATGCCTTCGATACTGCCGCTTCCCAGGATTCTTCCTTTGGACGCCGGGTTCTTGTGCCCGCTACAGCGCGTCCCCTCCCATAAGGAACTGCTTTAGGACATCCCCATTGTCCAGACTTGTGGACCCCAGTGTACCCCGCAGCAGAAAACGAGTTTTATGGTAAGAACTTACCCTTGTTAAAACTCTTTCTGCGAGGTACACTGGGCTCCACAAGGCACCCACCCTGATGCACTTAGCTTCTTTGGGTTGATATGGCATTAGCCTCTGACACTTCTCTTGTCGTAAGAGTGTGGTGTATGTGGCTACTAACCGTTGTCGTCTCTTTTCCTGATACTGCATTGGGCTGGTTAACTAAACTGAGCTCCTGTGCTGGGATGCGGGGTTATAGAGGAGGCGGCGCTGTGCATTCTGGGAACAGTCAAAGCTTTGAGCCTGTTGGTGCCTCGGATCAAAATCCTACTCTACATCCCCATTGTCCAGACTTGTGGAGCCCGGTGTACCTCGCAGAAAGAGTTTTAACAAGGGTAAGTTCTTACCATAAAACTTGTTTTTCTATTCGCAAATCTGCTAATCTTTTGTTCGCAATTCTGCTAAGCTAAGATACACTCCCAGAGTGCGGCGGCCTAGCGTGTGCAATGTTGCTAAAATCTGCTAGCGAGCGAACAACTCGGAATGACCCCCCATGTGCACTGCAGGGGAGGCAGATATAACATGTGCAGAGAGAGTTAGATTTGGGTGTGGTGTGTTCAATCTGCAATCTAAATTGCAGTGTAAAAATAAAGCAGTCAGTATTTACCCTGCACAGAAACAAAATAACCCACCCAAATCTAACTCTCTCTGCACATGTTATATCTGCCTCCCCTGCAGTGCACATGGTTTTGCCCAATTGCTAACAAAATTCCTGCTGCGATCAACTCATAATTACCCCCTATATCATAACACTTCATCCCTGTACTACATTCCCCTATCTACTGCACTACATCACTATACTACATCCTTTACACGGGTTCACTACGGCTGGCCGGCGGTCGGGCTCCCGGCGACCAGCATCCCGGCGCCGGGAGCCCGACCGCCGGCTTACCGACAGCTTGGCGAGCGCAAATGAGCCCCTTGCGGGCTCGCTGCGCTCGCCACGCTACGGGCACGGTGGCGCGCTACGCGCGCCACACTATTTTATTCTCCCTCTATGGGGGTCGTGGACCCCCACGAGGGAAAATAAGTGTCGGTATGCCGGCTGTCGGGCTCCCGGCGCCGGTATACTGAGCGCCGGGAGCCCGACCGCCGGCAAACAGAAGACCACCCCCTTTACACGCTGAACTACGTCACTACACTACATCCCCTTATATGCTTCACCACATCAGTGCACTACATGCCCCTATACACTGCAATACATTACTACACTACATACCCTATATTGTACACTACATCACTACACTACACCCCCCTCTAAGCTACACCAAATCCCCCCATCTGGGAGGCAAAGTGGAGGTTGATACTGCTAACTGGGAGCACAGTCCACTTCTGTAGCTTGTACGGTGCACTGCTCGCTAGTCGCAACACTGTATGGCAAAGAAGAGAGTTTAAGACAGTAGCCGGCATAGGAAAGATCCCAGGTACTGGAGCTCACCCGCACAACAATGGAGCCAGCTGCGGGCAGACAGGTGGGTCAGAGACATTGCCCTGGGAGCTGTCTGCTGTCTCACTGGAGCAGTACAGCACTGCCAGTAAAAAACAAAACAAAAAAAACCCTGCTCCTCTGTAACTCCTTGGCGCCCCCTCAAATCCTGCACCTGGAGGCACACAGAGTCGGCCATAGGCATAGGCAAACTAGGCAATTGCCTAGGGCATTTTATATGCCCATGGGCATCAGCAGCTTCTGCTGATTAAAATGATATGTGGCATGCCTATATTCTGTGTGTAGCATTTCATATGCAGATACAGCCACAGTCTCACACAGTATATAGGCATGCTGCATATAATTTTAATCTGCAGAAGCGGCTTGTGCATCCTAGCCACATAGCAATTCAAATAAGATGCATTTTCATTAAAAAAAGGTGTCCGACGTTAGCATTGAGGCAAGATTTATGAGGACACATCTGTATCCAAGCAGAGGCAGAGGTCACAGTGTTAGTGGCAGTGTGAGTGCTGTGTGCATGTGAGTGGGTTGGTTGTGCAGTAGTGTTCGGAATATGTGTAAGGAGCATTATGTGTGTCATGTAAAAATGCATTAATAATGTGCAATATATGTGTAAAGGGCACTATGTGTGTCATTATGTGTATAAGGGCATTAATAATGTGCGGCATATGTGTAACAGGGTACTACTGTATGTGTGTCATTATGTGTATAGGGGCACTAATAATGTGCAGCAAATGTGTAGGGGGCACTATGTGTGTCATTATGTGTATAAGGGCATTAATAATGTGAGGCATATGTGTAACAGGATACTACTGTATGTGTGTCATTATGTGTATAGGGGCACTAATAATGTGCAGCAAATGTGTAGAGGGCACTGTGTGTGTCATTATGTGTATAAGGGCATTAATAATGTGAGGCATATGTGTAACAGGATACTACTGTATGTGTGTCATTATGTGTATAGGGGCACTAATAATGTGTAGCAAATGTGTAGGGGGCACTATGTGTGTCATTATGTGTATAAGGGCATTAATAATGTGAGGCATATGTGTAATAGGATACTACTGTATGTGTGTCATTATGTGTATAGGGGCACTAATAATGTGCAGCAAATGTGTAAGGAGCACTATGTGTGTCATTATGTGTATAAGGGCATTAATAATGTGCAAATTTGAAACCAGAAGAGAAGGACCTGAAGAAAGTCGCTCTCTAAAGAAGGCTTGCTGTTTGGCGCACTCTTTTTCATTATGAATTGTACTATGAATTCAATTAAAACTTAACTTTTATTGTAAATATTATTTCTCTATCGTCCTAGTGGATGCTGGGGTTCCTGAAAGGACCATGGGGAATAGCGGCTCCGCAGGAGACAGGGCACAAAAAGTAAAGCTTTAGGATCAGGTGGTGTGCACTGGCTCCTCCCCCTATGACCCTCCTCCAAGCCTCAGTTAGATTTTTGTGCCCGGCCGAGAAGGGTGCAATCTAGGTGGCTCTCCTAAAGAGCTGCTTAGAAAAGTTTAGCTTAGGTTTTTTATTTTACAGTGAGTCCTGCTGGCAACAGGATCACTGCAACGAGGGACTTAGGGGAGAAGAAGTGAACTCACCTGCGTGCAGGATGGATTGGCTTCTTGGCTACTGGACATTAGCTCCAGAGGGACGATCACAGGTACAGCCTGGATGGTCACCGGAGCCTCGCCGCCGGCCCCCTTGCAGATGCTGAAACGAGAAGAGGTCCAGAATCGGCGGCAGAAGACTCCTCAGTCTTCTTAAGGTAGCGCACAGCACTGCAGCTGTGCGCCATTTTCCTCTCAGCACACTTCACACGGCAGTCACTGAGGGTGCAGGGCGCTGGGAGGGGGGCGCCCTGGGAGGCAATTGAAAACCTTTTTTGGCTAAAAATACCTCACATATAGCCTCCGGGGGCTATATGGAGATATTTAACCCCTGCCAGAATCCGTTAAGAGCGGGAGACGAGGCCGCCGAAAAAGGGGCGGGGCCTATCTCCTCAGCACACAGCGCCATTTTCCCTCACAGAAAGGCTGGAGGGAAGGCTCCCAGGCTCTCCCCTGCACTGCACTACAGAAACAGGGTTAAAACAGAGAGGGGGGGCACTAATTTGGCGTTAGAAATATATAAAAAAGATGCTATAAGGGAAAACACTTATATAAGGTTGTCCCTATATAATTATAGCGTTTTTGGTGTGTGCTGGAAAACTCTCCCTCTGTCTCTCCAAAGGGCTAGTAGGTCCTGTCCTCTATCAGAGCATTCCCTGTGTGTGTGCTGTGTGTCGGTACGTGTGTGTCGACATGTATGAGGACGATGTTGGTGAGGAGGCGGAGCAATTGCCTGTAATGGTGATGTCACTCTCTAGGGAGTCGACACCGGAATGGATGGCTTATTTAGGGAATTACGTGATAATGTCAACACGCGCCAAGGTCGGTTGACGACATGAGACGGCCGACAAACAATTAGTACCGGTCCAGACGTCTCAAAAACACCGTCAGGGGTTTTAAAACGCCCGTTTACTTTAGTCGGTCGACACAGACACAGACAGGGACACTGAATCCAGTGTCGACGGTGAATAAACAAACGTATTCCTTATTAGGGCCACACGTTAAGGGCAATGAAGGAGGTGTTACATATTTCTGATACTACAAGTACCACAAAAGAGGGTATTATGTGGGATGTGAAAAAACTACCGTAGTTTTTCCTGAATCAGATAAATTAAATGAAGTGTGTGATGATGCGTGGGTTCCCCCCGATAGAAAATATGGGCGGTATACCCTTTCCCGCCAGAAGTTAGGGCGCGTTGGGAAACACCCCTTAGGGTGGATAAGGCGCTCACACGCTTATCAGAACAAGTGGCGGTACCGTCTATAGATAGGGCCGTCCTCAAGGAGCCAGCTGACAGGAGGCTGGAAAAATATCATAAAAAGTATATACACACATACTGGTGTTATACTGCGACCAGCGATCGCCTCAGCCTGGATGTGCAGAGCTGGGGTGGCTTGGTCGGATTCCCTGACTAAAAATATTGATACCCTTGACAGGGACAGTATTTTATTGACTATAGAGCATTTAAAGGATGTATTTCTATATATGCGAGATGCACAGAGGGATATTTGCACTCTGGCATCAAGAGTAAGTGCGATGTCCATATCTGCCAGAAGATGTTTATGGACACGACAGTGGTCAGGTGATGCAGATTCCAAACGGCACAAAGGTGTATTGCCGTATAAAGGAAGAGGAGTTATTTGGGGTCGGTCCATCGGACCTGGTGGCCACGGCAACTGCTGGAAAATCCACCGTTTTTACCCTAAGTCACATCTCTGCAGAAAAAGACACCGTCTTTTCAGCTTCAGTCCTTTCGTCCCTATAAGAGTCATATCTGCCCAGGGATAGAGGAAAGGGAAGAAGACTGCAGCAGGCAGCCCATTCCCAGGAACAGAAGCGTTCCACCGCTTCTGACAAGCTCTCAGCATGACGCTGAGACCGTACAGGACCCCTGGATCCTACAAGTAGTATCCCAGGGGTACAATTTGGAATGTCGAGACGTTTCCCCTGCGCAGGCTCCTGAAGTCTGCTTTACCAAGGTCTCCCTCCGACAAGGAGGCAGTATGGGAAAAAATTCACGAGCTGTATTCCCAGCAGGTGATAATTAAATTACCCCTCCTACAACAAGAAAAGGGGGTATTATTCCACACTATATTGTGGTACTGAAGCCAGAAGGCTAGGTGAGACCTATTCTAAATCTAAAAAAATTTGAACACTTACAAAGGTTCAAATCAAGATGGAGTCACTCAGAGCAGTGATAACGAACCGGGAAGAAGGGGACTATCTGGTGTCCCGAGACATCAGGGATGCTTACCTCCATGTCCCAAATTTGCCCTTATCACTAAGGGTACCTCAGGTTCGTGGTACAGAACTGTCACTATCAGTTTCAGACGCTGCCGTTTGGATTGTCTACGGCACCCCGGGTCTTTACCAAGGTAATGGCCGAAATGATGGTTCTTCTTCGAAGAAAAGGCGTCTTAATTATCCCTTACTTGGACGATCTCCTGATAAGGGCAAAGTCCAGGGAACAGTTGGAGGTCGGAGTAGCACTATCTCGGATACTGTTACAACAGCAGGGGTGGATTCTAAATATTCCAAAATCGCAGCTGATCCCGACAACAAGTCTCCTGTGCTTAGGGATGATTCTGGACACAGTCCAGAAAAAGGTGTTTCTCCCGGAAGAGAAAGCCAGGGAGTTATCCGAGCTAGTCAGGAACCTCCTAAAATCAGTGCATCATTGCACAAGGGCCATGGTAAAAAAATGGTGACTTCCTTCGAAGCAATTCCAGTCGGCAGATTTCATGCAAGAACTTTTCAGTGGGATCTGCTGGACAAATGGTCCGGATCGCATCTTCAGATGCATCAGCGGATAACCCTATATCCAAGGACAAGGGTGTCTCTCCTGTGGTGGTTACAGAGTGCTCATCTTCTAGAGGGCCGCAGATTCGGCATTCAGTTTTGGATGTTGGTGACCACGGAGGCCAGCCCGAGAGGCTGGGGAGCAGTCACACAAGGAAAAAAAAAAAAAAAAAAAATTTCCAGGGAGTGTGATCAAGTCTGGAGATTTTTCTCCACATAAATATAGCTAAGGGTAAATTTATAATGCTCTAAGCTTAGCAAGACCTCTGCTTCAAGGTCAGCCGGTATTGATCCAGTGGGATAAAACATCACGGCAGTCGCCCACGTAAATAGACAGGGCGGCACAAGAAGCAGGAGGGCAGTGGCAAAAACTGCAAGGACTTTTCGCTGGGCGGAAAATCATGTGATAGCACTGTCAGCAGTGTTTCATTCCGGGAATGGAAACTGGGAAGCAGACTTCCTCAGTAGGCACGACCTCCACCCGGCAGAGTGGGAACTTCATGGGGAAGTTTTCCACATAATTGTAAACCGTTGGGAATTACCAAAGGTGGACATGATGGCGTCCCGTCTGAACAAAAAACGGGACAGGTATTGCGCCAGGTTAAGAGACCCTCAGGCAATAGCTGTGGACGTTCTGGTAACACCGTGGGTGTACCAGTCGGTGTATATGTTCCATCCTCTGCTTTTCATACCTAAGGTACTGAGAATTATAAGACGTAGAGGAGTAAGAACTATACTCATGGCTCCGGATTGGCCAAGAAGGACTTGGTACCCGGAACTTCAAGAGATGCTCACAGAGGACTTATGGCCTCTGCCGCTAAGAAGGGACTTGTTTCAGCAAGTACCATGTCTGTTCCAAGACTTACCGCAGCTGCGTTTGACGGCATGGCGGTGGAACGCCGGATCCTAAGGGAAAAGGCATTCAGGAAGAGGTCATTCCTACCCTGGTCAAAGCCAGAAAGGAGGTGACCGCACAACATTATCACCACATGTGGCGAAAATATGTTGCGTGGTGTGAGGCCAGGAAGGCCCCACGAAGAAATTTCAACTCGGTCGATTCCTGCATTTCTTGCAAACAGGAGTGTCTATGGGCCTCAAATTGGGGTCCATTAAGGTTCAAATTTCGGCCCTGTCGATTTTTCTTCCAGAAAAAATTGGCTTCAGTTCCTGAAGTCCAGAAGTTTGTCAAGGGAGTATTGCATATACAACCCCCTTTTGTGCCTCCAGTGGCACTGTGGGATCTCAACGTAGTTCTGGGATTCCTCAAAACACATTGGTTTAAAACCAGTCAAATCTGTGGATTTGAAGCATCTCACATGAAAAGTGAACATGCTCTTGGACCTGGCCTGGACCAGGCGAGTGTCAAATTGGTGGTTTTTTTCTCAAAAAAGCCCATATCTGTTTGTCCATTCGGACAGGGCAGAGCTGCGGACTCGTCCCCAGTTCTCTCCCTAAGGTGGTGTCAGTGTTTCACCTGAACCAGCTTATTGTGGTGTCTTGCGCCTACTAGGGACTTGGAGGACTCCAAGTTGCTAGATGTGGTCAGGGCCCTGAAAATATAGGTTCCAGGACGGCTGGAGTCAGGAAAACTGACTTGCTGTTATCCTGTATGCACCCAACAAACTGGGTGCTCTTGCTTTTAAGCAGACTTTTGCTAGTTGGATGTGTAATACAATTCAGCTTGCACATTCTGTGGCAGGCCTGCCACAGCCAAAATATGTAAATGCCCATTCCACAAGGAAGGTGGGCTCATCTTGGGCGGCTGCCCGAGGGGTCTCGGCTTTACAACTTTGCCGAGCGGCTATTTAGTCAGGGGCAAACACGTTTGTAAAATCCTACAAATTTGATACCCTGGCTAAGGAGGACCTGGAGTTCTCTCATTCGGTGCTGCAGAGTCATCCGCACTCTCCCGCCCGTTTGGGAGCTTTGGTATAATCCCCATGGTCCTTTCTGGAACCCCAGCATCCACTAGGACGATAGAGAAAATAAGAATTTACTTACCGATAATTCTATTTCTCGGAGTCCGTAGTGGATGCTGGGCGCCCATCCCAAGTGCGGATTATCTGCATTACTTGTACAGAGTTACAAAAATCGGGTTGTTATTGTTGTGAGCCATCTTTTCAGAGGCTCCGCTGTTATCATACTGTTAACTGGGTTCAGATCACAGGTTGTACAGTGTGATTGGTGTGGCTGGTATGAGTCTTACCCGGGATTCATAAATCCTTCCTTATTGTGTACGCTCGTCCGGGCACAGTACCTAACTGAGGCTTGGAGGAGGGTCATAGGGGGAGGAGCCAGTGCACACCACCTGATCCTAAAGCTTTACTTTTTGTGCCCTGTCTCCTGCGGAGCCGCTATTCCCCATGGTCCTTTCAGGAACCCCAGCATCCACTACGGACTCCGAGAAATAGAATTATCGGTAAGTAAATTCTTATTTTAAATACTTTTTAATATTGCCATTTGGACACAAAGAGACTCCAAAAATTAAAACATGAGAAAATTCTTATGTGTCTGTGATTATTAATTTTTATGTATCGTCACATGCAACAATGTGTTTGGTTGCTGTGTAAGTTAACAATGATCTGTCTAAAAGACTTTATGACACATAATTATGAGAGGTAGAACAAACGTGAAAATATAGATATTTAATCAATAAATCAGTGGATATCAATCTATTCAATAATATCTTGAACCAAATAGCCGGATTCCTGATAAGAAATATATCCACTGAATGGCCACACCCTGTTATGTCAATGCGTATTGCCCTTTTATTGCGAGGATACTAATTGATCCCTGGAAACCTTAATTAGTAAATGGCTGTATGTGCTGAACATTCAGGGTCTTTAAATTCCTATAAGGAAATGTGTAGAGAATAATCCCTAGATGAAAAAATGGACTCCGGTATGTTAATATCACTAAATGTGATCCTCTTAAACTTCTCTTCTGGTTTCAAATTTGGATACTGTATTTTGCTTGCTGGCACACCTCCAGCCGAACTTTAATCCTAATGTAGGAGTTTTTTCACCTATAAAAAAATGTTTTCCCTCAACGCTGGTTCCCATTACTTAAACCCTTCTAAAATTTATATGCCTGTGCACAGCCTTTAAGACTCTATGTCTTCTTTTTTCTAAACATTAATAATGTGCGGCATATGTGTAAGGGACATTATGTGTAAAAGGGCATTAATAAAGGTTGTCATAATGTGTAAGGCGCATTATGTTTATAAGGACATTAATAATGTGTCTCATATGTGTAAGTGGCATTACTGTGTGGAATTATGTGTATAAATGCATTACTAATGTGTGGCATTATGTGTATAAGGTGCTCTACTATGTGGCATTGCATATAGAAAGGGCACTACTGTGTCGTCTAATGTGAATAAAGAGCAATAGGGTGTGGTGTAATATGAATAAGGAGCAATTCAGTGTGATGTAATGTGAATAAGGGGCTCTACTGTGAGGAGTAACATTTATAAGGTAAAAAGATACTACTGTGGGATGTAATATGAATTATGGACACTATCGCATGATCAAATGTGAATAAAGTTGCAGTACTGTATGGCGTAATTGGAATTGGGGTTACTATTGTGTGGTCATGCCCCTTGCCAGCAAAAACACACCTCTTTTTGGGATGTGCGCCAAATGTGCGAACTCTTCCTTTTTAAAATATAGGGGGTACAAACACCAAAATAAGGACTACTAAGGGTGAGGGGTGATGGTGCTGGGAAAGGGGTGCAAGGTCAGAGGCGGAACCAGCTGTGGTGCTAGGGGGCACCAGCCAAAATCTTGCCTAGGGCATTATATTGGTTAGGGCCGGCTCTGGAGGCGCATGCCCCCTTAGCTCCCTCCTAGTTATGGCCCTGATTACAGTATTACAGCTTGAGTATCCCATATCAAAATATTCCAAAATACGGAATTTTTTGAGTAATAGTGAGATAGTGAAACCTTTGTTTTCTGATAGCTCAATGTACACAAACTTTGTTTAATACACAAAGTTATTAAAAATATTGTATTAAATGACCTTCAGGCTGTGTGTATAAAGTGTATATGAAACATAATTTAATTGTGTGAATGTACACACACTTTGTTTAATGCACAAAGGTATGAAAAATATTGACTAAAATTACCTTCAGGCTGTGTGTATAAGGTGTATATGAAGGCCCTTACACATTAGACGATGTCGCTCTGCGAGCAACGTCGTCTAATGTTTCCCCCTCCCGGGCCGGCCAGTCGGCGGCCGACTGTACACACAAAGCGATATGACCAATCATATCGCTCAGTGACATCACGCCTCCGCCAGCCCTGCATGCAGGTCAAGGATGACAGTCCAGATCCTGCATACATGCCCTACCGACAGCGACGATCATTGCTGACCCGTGGGGCCGCACATCGGTCGTCGCTGGCAGCATACACACTTGCTGATAAAATGAGCGATGTCGCTCAGGGAGGGGGAAACATAAATGCATTCTGTGTTTAGACTTAGGCCCCATCGCCATGATATCTCATTATGGTATGTAATAATTATTCCAAAATACGGAAAAATCCGATATCCAAAATACTTCTGGTCCCAAGCATTTTGGGGATACTCAACCTGTACTAATTATTATATTTTCAATTATTTTGAAACAGGTTTTTATTTACTGTTACTTTGGATCACAGGCGTGACCCAAAAGTAAAGATTTGCAGTCTCTGAATGGGCCCCTTCCTCTCCAATGATGCAGTAGACTCTGGCATTGTGCCAAAGTCTACTGTTAATGTGCATGTCTCTTGGAACATGGTTCCCACATCACGTTCACGGAGACATCTCTATTGAACATATTGCTGCAGACATTTACCAAGTAATTTTTGCCACTCTGCAGCAAGCGCCGGGCCGACAAAGAGGTGAATATAGTTAAATGGGTGCAGGGTGTGCATTGTTTGGGCCCCCCTAGACCCAGGGCCCTTGTGCACAACACACACTGTACCCGTTATAGATACGCCAGTGTATTGGATTTTGTTGTATGTTACTTATATACAGGCTCAATAGCACCTTATCCATGCCTTCTTTATGATTGTTTATTTAGTAAAGCACTTTTCATATAACAATTGTGTTCAGTGCCTTAACTTAAGTTTAGTAAGACAGTCTCAGAGCCGAATTAAGGCTATGGGGGGCCCGGGGCACTTCAGACAATAATGCCCCTAATAAAGAGGCAGGCAGATGGAAAAAAAAAGATATATATATATATATATATATATATATATGTATATACACACATACACACATACACACATACATATACAGTGGTCGAGGTGGGAATTTGGAAGTGAGGGTATGGAAAATTAAAATTGGTGTACTGTACAGGGTGTACTGTTATGCATGTCAAAGGCGTGCGTGCCGAAAAAGGGGTGTGTCCTTAAGAGGCACTGGATGAGAGGGAGGACACATGGTGGAGGAAGGACTGAGGGGGACTGGGGTATTAGGTGAGGGGGGATGCAGGGTGGGAGGAGGACATAATGGGGAGAGGGACAGAGGAAGGGCGGGATGCTGGGTGGGAGAGGGACATTTTGTGGGGGATTGGGACCCTGGGTGGGAGAGGGACATATTGGGCGGGATTGGGACCCTGGGTGGGAGAGGGACATTTTGGGCATTGGGACACTGGGTGGGAGAGGGTTGCAGGGTGGGAGAGGGGCACAGGTGAGAGGGGGGATGCAGGGTGTGAATAGGACATATTGGAGAGAGGGAAAGAGGAAGAGGGGGGGGACACAGTATGGGAGAGGGGCACCAGGAGAGAGGAGGGTTGCAGGGTGAGAGAGGGTTGTGCAGGGTGGGAGAGGCCACAGGGTGAAAGGGGGTTGTGCAGGGTGGGAGAGGACGCAAGGTGAGAGGGGATGTGCAGGGTAGAAGAGGATTCAGGGTGAGAGGGGTGTGTGCAGGGTGAGAGGGGGTGTGTACAGGGTGATAGAGAATGCAGGGTGAGAAGGGGGTTTGCAGGGTGAAGGGGATGTGCAGGGAGAGAGAGGGGTGTGCAGGTTGGGAGAGGACACAGGGTGAAAGGGGTGTGTGCAGGGTTGGAGAGAATGCAGGATGAGAAGGGGGTTTGCAGGGTGAGAGGGGGTGTGTGCAGGGTGAGAGGGGGGGTGCAGGTTGGGAAAGGACGCAGGGTGAGAGGGGGGTGTGCAGGTTGGGAGAGAATGCAGGGTGAGAGGGGGGGGTGCAGGTTGGGAGAGGATACAGGGTGAGAGGGGGGTGTGCAGGTTGCGAGAGGACGCAGGGTGAGAGGGGTGTGTGCAGGGTGAGAGGGGGGTCTGCAGGGTGGGAAAGGATGCAGGGTGAGAGGGGGGTGTGCAGGTTGGGAGAGGATGCAGGATGAGAGGGGTGTGTGCAGGGTGGGAGAGGATGCAGGGTAAGAGGGGGGTTTGCAGGGTGAGAGGGGGGTGTGCAGGTTGAGAGAGGATGCAGGGTGAGATGGGGGTGTGCAGGTTGGGAGAGGATGCAGGGTGAGAGGGGGGGTGCAGGGTGAGAAGGGGGTGTGCAGGTGGGAGAGGACACAGGGTGAGAGGGGGGTGTGCAGGTTGGGAAATAAAGTAGGGTGAGAGGGGGTTGTGCAGGGTGGGAGAGAAACATATTTGATTTTTATTTAATATTAAAAGCCTACCAGTAGGCGCACTGCATGGCTCCAGCGGCAGCAGGAACCGGGTGAACCCCACGTGGGAGCCCAGCGGCGGCAGGAACAAGAACCGGGAGCACCTGACATGGGATCCTTGCAACAGCAGGGACGAGTGCCGGGCGCATCGCACGTGGGTGCCCGGAGAGGCTCCAGCAGGAACAGGAACAGCATCTATAAGTGCAGAAGGCTGTCTCCTGCTGCGCTCAGCTGTCCTGTCTTCTATTAGGCTGGTGCCGGTGGCTACAAGTTTGCCTGCTAGTGCCACAGGGATCCTGGTGCGCTGCAGATCGGATCGGTAAAGATCCGACCGCTGGCGGAGTGCAGGGGGCCCTTTTATAAAGGGGGGCCTGGGGTACTTATGAGGAGAGAGAGATTTAAACAACAGCACAATGAGGAGCGGTGCCCGGGAAAGCAGTTACAATACCTTAAGGTCAGGAGGAATCCCCGTGGTCCCACAAGCTTGGCGCTCTGGGATGCGCAGTGCTCTGGAGGGCCAGTCCACTCCCCACAGCCCGGGGACATTTAGGTACTGTAGCTGTGGGTGGATATTAGATATGCGGGAGGAGGAGAATAGGCAGAAGTGCGGAAGACGGGGGACAGGCAGAGACGCAGGAGGAGAGGAGGATATGCGGGAGGTGGAAGGAGCAGGGGCATAGGCAGAGTTGCAGAGATGCTCCGCAAGCCTGCAGTCGATGCAGGATGGTATGAGCTAGAAGAGCACACTTGCCTGCCTGTACTTCTGTACAGCTGGGTGCCCTAACCCATTTATTGAAAGGAGGCATTATGCACAGCCTGCTCGATTGATCGGCAGGGGGGTTCCAAGTACTTGGGAACCCCCCCTGCGAGTGCATATGGTATGTCTTGCAGTTTAATGTAGGTGTAGTTAAGGGTTTAGTATTAATAACTTTCTTAATTTCACACACCTAAATCCTCATTACAATCTTATTACACATTTTATGATATTAAATAAGTTTAAAAGTTCAGAAAGTTATTTGCTTTTTTCAGCAGTAAATATTTTTTGTGCTTGTAAAGAAAGTTATTATACATTAGTACCATAGCTTGTTTTTCTGTTCTCATACTATACAGAAAGTCTATATTGACCATGTTACCTTTTCAGTTACTGAAATTGAAAGCACATTGGGGGTTATTTATCAAAGCATGGAGAGAGATAAAGTGGAGAGAGATTAAGCACTAACCAATCAGCTCATAATTGTTATTTTTCAAACATGGGCCTACTTTCTAAGCCTTGGAGAGAGATAAAGTAATGACCAATCAGCTCCCACCTGTCATTTGTTTCCATACGCAGCCTGTAACATGGCAGTTAGGAGCTGATTGGCTGGTCCTTTATCTTCGTCCACTTCTCTACCGAAGGCTTAGTACAGAGGTTCTCAAATGAGGCCTTTAAGGCACCTTAAAGGTCCACATTTTAAGTATATCCATGCTAGGCCACAGATGACTTAATTAGAACTTCAGTAAATTTGATTTAACCATCTGTGCTAAGCTATGAATATACCTAAACCTGGACCATTGGGTGCCTTGAGGACAACACTTGAGAACTTCTAGCTTAGTACATAGGGGGTTATTCCGAGTTGATCGTAGCTGTGCTAAATTTAGCACAGCTATGATCATTCACACTGACATGCGGGGGGACGTCCAGCACAGGGCTAGTCCGCCCCGCATGTCAGTCAGACCCCCTCCTCGTAGAAGTGCAAAGGCATCGCGATGCCTTTGCACTTCAAGATTAGCTCTCGGCCAGCGCAGCTTTAGCGTGCTGGCTGGGACCTACTCATCGCTCCCCGGCCCGCAGCGGCTGCGTGGGACGTCATGCAGCCACCGCGGACCACCCCCCAACGGTCCAGCCACACCTGCGTTGGCCTGATCGTTCCCCCTAAACGGCGGCTTAACGCCGCCATTCAGCCCCCTCCCGCCCAGCGGCCGCCTCTGTCTCAGAGGCGATCGCTAGGCACCGGCGGCTGCCATGCGCCGGCGCACTGTGGCACTGGCGCATGCTCAGTCCCGACCCAATGGCTGCGCTTCGATAAACGTCAGCGAGCGATCGGGTTGGAATGACCCCCATAGGCCCCACAGCCTGTAAATTGAGAGATAGAAGCTGACTGGTTAGTGCTTTATGTCTCTCCACTTCATCTTTCTCCATGCTTTGATAAATACAGTACCCCCCCAATTATTGACCTTAAAAGGTAGCAATACACTGTATTTTTGATGACCTATTAATACTTCATAGACCTAATTGGCAAGCATCTCCCACAACCCCACTAGTTCCCCACGATTTGGTTCCTAGTCTAATTTATTTGTGATGTTAACAGTAATGTGACCCCTACAATATTTCATAGCCTTCCCCAAAATAAATTAATTTTAAAATGCAGCTTTTACCGTTATTCATTCTAATATATCAAAAATGCATATTTTATTGCAAATGTTCTCATAACCAATATATATGAATTGATAATAGTATCTGTTCTTCTCTTTGCTTTATGCTCAGTAATTATAAGGAGTTTTTATTAAATTAAATCAAAATTGTACTCCTACTTTTCTTTATAAAAATAACCTAGTACCCTAAAATTAGAAAATATTTTATTATAATAGTTCTTTATTTAGTATTTTTTCCCAATAGGGCTCAAAGCATTGTACGTACAAATAGTGATCTGAAACCTGTTTGCAGTCCCCTGCCTATAGCAAAATAATTTATACATTAAGTCATACAGTTGAAAGTAAAAGTATGTTTACCCTTTGGAATTTCCTGGATTTGTGCATAACTTGGTCATAAAATGTGTTCTGATCTTCATCTAAGTCACAACAATAGACAAACACAGTCTGCTGAAACTAATACCACACAAACAATTATATGTTCTCATGTTTTTATTGAACACACCATGTAAACATTCACAGTGCAGGGTGGACAAAGTATGTGAACCCCTAGGCTAATGACTTCTCCAAGAGCTAATTTGAGTCAGGAGCCAGCCAACCTGGAGTCCAATCAATGAGACGAGATTGGAGGTGTTGGTTAAAGCTGCCCTGCCGTATAAAAAACACACACCAGTTTTGAGTTTGCAATTCTCAAGAAGCATTGCCTGATGTGAACCATGCCTTGCAGAAAAGAACTCTCAGAAGACCTACGATTAAGAATTGTTGACTTTCATAAAGCTGAAAAGGGTTACAAAAGTATCTCTAAAAGCCTTGCTGTTCATCAGTCCATGGTAAGACAAATTGTCTATAAATGGAGAAAGTTCAGCACAGTTGCTACTCTCCCTAGGAGTGGGCAGAGCCGGCCTTAGCTATAGGCAGGCTAGGCATTTGCCTAGGGCATCCAAGCATGTCTAGGGGCATCCAAGCATGTCCCTGCAGTATCTCATGCTGGGAGGGACAGTCCGCAAACTAACTGTTACTTTCCAAATGTATTCAATCAGTACTTGTATACACTGCTGTTTACATTTGTAAAAAAAAATGCACACTGTGCCTTAAACTTCCTCTGACATGCTTGAATGCCCCTGACTTGTGAGACCTCAGATAGACAGCAGAAGCCAAGTAAATGCAATTCCTGGACCTGTGACATTTTCACTGACTATATAAGGTTATTACTGGATGGCTTCTATAACACATGTGTATTTTGGAAGACTGCTTCACAGAAACCTGACATCACCTATACTGCTTGTGCACATAGGGGAGGGGGACCCTGTTATCCTGTGTCCCTTATCCCTGTGCAATTCCCAGGTGTCTGCAGGGACATAACATGGGCAATGTTCTCCCCACACTTTATTTCCTAGTCAGTCCATGCCGTAAAATTCCCCTGCCACCCAGCACTGTTACGTGGTCAGTAAGTTGCGTTGTGCTTTTGTATATGAAACATCAGTGCAGCATGACTTTCGGACACATCAGACTGGACGGCAGAGCATATCACTCCCACAGTATAAAGTAAAGGGCATGCAGTAACAGACACCAGCAAACACACTGAATAGTGAAGAGAATGGACAGTTTCTATATGTTTGATACTGGTCTTTTTGTATAACCAGCAAGTGTGGCAGTATATGTGGCAGTATATGTGTATTATGGGCATTACTAATGTGGGGCATATGTGTAAGGTGCATTACTGTGTGGCATTATGTGTATTATGGGCATTACTAATGTGGGGCATATGTGTAAGGTTCCTTTACTGTGTGGAATTATATGTATTATGGTCATTACTGTGTGGCATTGTGCAGAGTTGAACTGGCCCACAGGGTAACCCCCCGGTGGGCCCCACTACCTGAGCGTTGCAGGTACAGATGCAGAACTAGCGGCGGAGCTAGGGGGCACCAGACAAAATTTTGCCTAGGGCATCAAATTGGCTAGGGCCGGCTCTGGGAGTGGGCGTCCTTTAAAGATGACTGCAAAAGCACAGTGCAGAATGCTCAATGAGGTGAAGAAGAATCCTAGAGTGTCAGCTAAAGACTTACAGAAATTTCTGGCACATGCTAACATCTCTGTTGACGAATCTACCATACGTAAAACACTGAACAAGAATGGAGTTCATGGGAAAATACCACGGAGGAAGCCACTGCTGTCCAAAAAAAGCATTGCTGCACATTTGAAGTTTGCAAAAGAGCACCTGAATGTTCCACAGCACTACTGGCAAAATATTCTGTTTACAGATGAAACCAAAGTTGAGTTGTTTGGAAGGAACACGCAACACTATGTGTGGAGAAAAAAAGGCACAGCACACCAACATCAAAACCTCATCCCAACTGTGAAGTATGGTGGAGGGGGCATCATGGTTTGGGGGTGATTTGCTGCCTCAGGGCCTGCACAGATTGCTATCATCGACGGATAAATTAATTCCCAAGGTAATCAAGACATTTTGCAGGAGAACTTAAGGCCTTCTGTCCACCAATTGAAGCTCAACAGAAGATGGGTGATGCAACAGGACAACGACCGAAAGCATAGAAGTAGATAACAACAGAATGGCTTCAACAGAAGAAAATATGCCTTCTGGTGTGGCCCAACCCAATTGAGATGCTGTGGCATGACCTCAAGAGAGCAATTCACACCAGACAACCCAAGAATATTGCTGAACTGAAACAGTTTTGTAAAGAGGAATGGTCCAAAATTCCCCCTGGCCGTTGTGCATGTCTGATATGCAACTATAGGAAACGTTTGGTTGAGGTTATTGCTGCCAAAGGAGGGTCAACCAGCTATTAAATCCAAGGGTTCACATACTTTGTCCACCCTACAGTGTGAATGTTTACATGGTGTGTTCAATAAAAATATGAGAACATATAATTGTTTGTGTGATATTAGTTTCAGTAGACTGTGTTTGTCTATTGTTGTGACTTAGATGAAGATCAGAACACATTTTATGACCAATTTATGCACAAATCCAGGAAATTCCAAAGGCTTTACATACTATTTCTTGCAACTGTATTTAGCCATTTTCTGATTAATGCATCTTAGGATGGTTCCTCTTACATTGTTATCTAATGCAAACACTTTGATTCCACTGTTAAATGCAAGTGAGATAAATTCAGCTAAAAATAAGATCTATTATCACTTTGGGCCTGAATCAGAGCTACACGCAGTACATGTAGTTGATCGATCTTTGCTACTGTGCATGCGTGAAAATTCCTAAACACTCTGCATGTTCTACACAGAGTGTATGCACAAAGGCGCTGTTGTCATTGATGCACCATCTCAAAATGTCTTACAAAAGTGATGGGTGTTACTGGCTTTTTATCAGGGGATGTTTCGGCACACTCATAGAGATGCTCCATCTGAAGGGTGTGTTATGGGAGTCTTGCTGGTGTGATGGTGAAATTTGTTGTACTGTATATATGGACATTCAACCACTGACATAGGAGGCCATATTTGGACCGAGAAACTGCACGTGACATAGGGCTGGAGCAAGTTTATATGGTGCGAACAATAATGCATCTAAAGCAGAGATGTGCATCGGACCATTTTTGCAGGATTTGGATTTGGCTCTGATTCATTGTCTGGTTTTGGATTTGGACTTGCCAAACAGCCATGACTGGTTTTGGATTTAGATTTGAATTTGGATTTTCCCCCCAAAAAATTTACAAAAAAGCTAAAATCACATAATTTGGGCCTTTTTAGTGCCTACAGTATGATTAACCTCAATAACATAAATTTCCAGTTCATTTTGACCACGTCGCAGCTCACAATATTGTTTTCACCAATATTGGCCAAAGGCTGCAGTGAGTTGGCTGGTTACTAAGCGACAGAGCAGCGGCATAAACACATGGCAGTTTATGGCACATCTATGAAACATTGCCACAGCGTACTGGGATACAATGCACAGAACAGTACAAACAATGGAGCTACAGTATATATATTTATTTATTTTTTAACTCATAGCTCGGTTCAAACTGTGTAGAGTCACAGGGCTTTAAACAAAGGGCACTAAGGTAAAGCGCACCAAACAGTACAAACAATAGATCTATATATTACTTTTTTCCATTTTTGAACTTTCAGCTCAGTTCAAACTGCGTGGATCACAGGGCTTATAAATGTATGTGAACAAAGCTCACTAGGGTAAAGCGCACCAAACAGTACAAACAATAGAAATATATATCATTTTTATTTCTCTTACATCCTAGGGGATACTGGGAATCCAATTTAGTACCATGGGGTATAGATGTGTCCACTTGGAGCCATGGGCACTATAGAAGTTTGATTGTGTGTGCTGGCTCCTCCCTCTATACCCCTCCTACCAGACTCAGTTTAGAAAATGTGCCCGGGGGAGCCAGTCACGTCACTGGAAGCTCATGAAGAGTTTTCTACATTTATTTTTAAAGTCTGTTATTTTCAGGCAGGACTGGATGGCACCAGCCTGCCTGATTCGTTGGACTTAGGGGGGGGGGGATGGCCCAACCCCGCTAAGGGTTAATGGTCCCATTCCCCACTGACAGGATGCTAGCTCCTGAGGGAACTATTCACAAGCCCCACCACGGCGAGCGTACATTCCCACAGCAAGCCACCACCCCTAACAGAGCCAGAAGAATGAAGAGTGGTGAGTACTAAGCCGGTGTCCCAGTTAGCGGGTCGCCAGCCATTATGGAGATGCATGGCTTCTACATGGGGTGGACTGAGTCTCCTGGCTAAGTACACTGTAGTGTACACAGTACCCAGACTGACACTACAGCCATAAAAGGGGAATGTCTCCATTTTATGCACACAGACAATAAAAGCCAGTATGAAGAAGAGCCGGAAGACCGTGCACCATTGAAGGGGCGGGGCTTCACTATGAGCAGATCCAGCAGCTCACAAGCACCATTTTCCCTACTGCAGCTGACACAGATGCTGACTGACAGGGATGCACAGCTCCATCGGCAAGCCTCGGCGTTACCAGAGGGTTATAGTAGGATGGAGCGGTTTACTAGTGTACTAAGGGGGTCATTCCGAGTTGTTCGCTAGCTGTTTTCGTTCGCAGCGCAGCGATTAGGTAAAAAATCAGCACTTCTGCGTATGCGGTGCAATGCGCACGCGTGATGTACTTTCATAAAAGCCGATGCAGTTTCACACAAGGTCTAGCGATGCATTTCAGTCGCACTGCTGGCCGCAGAGTTATTGACAGGAAGTGGGTGTTTCTGGGAGGTAACTGACCATTTTCAGGGAAAGAGTGTAAAAACGCAGGCGTGTCAGATACAAACGCAGGCATGCCTGGGGAAACGCATGCGTGGCTGGCCGAACGCAGGGCGTGTTCATGGCAGCAAAACAGGAACTAAATAGTCTAAAGTGATCGCAAGCTAGGAGTAGGTCTAAAGCTGCTCAGAAACTGTGCAATGTTTTTTTGCAACAGCGCTGCGATCCTTTCGTTCGCACTTCTGCTAAGCTAAAATACACTCCCAGAGGGCGGCGGCTTAGCATTTGCATGGCTGCTAAAAGCAGCTAGCAAGCGAACAACTCGGAAAGAGGGCCTAAGTCCCTAATCTAGGTACTTAGTCTGCGACCCGGCTAAGCTTGGCATTAGCGATAAGGACGCCGTGTGCTGGTTCCATACTCTCTCTGTGTCTCTCTGGAAGGGCTCTTTGTGGGTTAATTGTGCTTTTAACCTTTTACTGTGTGTGTGCTGTCACTACTGCAGTACTGTATGTCAGGCAAAGAGTGTGTTTCATGTAAGGCACAGTGTTCCTCTTCTCCAGGGGATTTACTTGTGTGTACTCAGTGTAGTATACTTAAGGCAGTCTGTGGCTGAGTTTCTAAAAAAAGAACTCAGTACCCAGACCAGCATCTCAGTCCTCTACCGTTTGTCTGCAAAAAACGTACTGTAGCCCAGATCCTGCATTCAGACTCTGATAGTGAAGGGTCAGAAATGGAGGATGGTGAGGTGGACATGGAGGTAGGGGAGGGCACTCTGTCACAGGGTGTCGAGGCTCTCATAGAGCCTATCAGAGAAATTCTAAATATCCCTGATAAGGTGACAGAGGAGAGTGAGGAATCTTACTTTAATATTAAGAAAAATCCTCAGCTACATTTCCTGTGTCAAAGGAACTAAATACCCTGTTTGAAGAACCGTAGGTTAATCCAGATAAGACATTTTAAATAACTGGGTGATTGTTATCATCTTTTCCGTTTCTTCCCGAGGATAGGAAAAAATGGGAAAATCCACCGATGGTGGATGCGTCAGTCTCCAGGCTCTTGTGTAAAATTGTATTACCTGTCCCTGGTGCAGCCTCCCTAAAAGATGTGGATGATCGCAAGATTGAGACTACACTCAAATCTTTGTATACTGCTGCCGGGTGCCCCAGAGGCCCACTATAGCATGTGGGTGGATTACAAGAGCCATTGCTAAATGGTGAGGTAATTTAATTGAGGGGTTAGATACCTTACCTCAAGAGGAAATTGTTTTACTCCTGCAACATAAACAAGACTCTGCAAACTTTATGGTGGAAGCCATAAAATAGGTTTGCTTAACGCACGTACTACAGCTATGGCAGCGCCTGCATGCAGAGCGTTATGGCTATGTCAGTGGACTGCTGATGCAGACTCCAGGAAAGGAGTGGAAGGCCTGCCTTTCACAGGATAGGCCTTATTTGGAGATTAACTCGACAAATGGATCTCCCAAGCTACTGTGGGTAAGTCCACATACCTACCTTCTGCAGCTCCGCCAGCTAGGAAAGCCTACTCAGGACCTAATCTACAGTCCTTTCGGACTGCCAAGTTTAGGGGCAAGGCCATAGGTTCTTCTACCACCACCAGAGGTGCTAGAGGTAAACCACGCAAACCAGTAACTGCTGGTTCACAGGAACAGGGCTCAAGCTCTGCTTCCTCAAAACCTTCTGCATGATGGTGGACCGCAATGCCTAGAAGACAGGTGAGTGGGAGCCCGGCTAAGATTCTTCAGTCACATCTGCACAGGATCGTGCTAGGATCCCTGGGTCAAAGACCTTATATCCCAGGGCTACAGACTGAAGTTCCAGGAGCTCCCACCTCACAGATTCTTTTTTTGAACAGGCAAATATTCTATTAACTTCTTTTAGGGAATGTGGGTATCCAGAAAACATTTTACAAAAAGCTCTTACGGAGGTTTCTGATTTAGTTAGAAACACACTCCTAGAATATCGTCCTAAGAAATACAAGTATGATAATAATGAAGATAAAAGTTCCTCCTTCATATGTAGATACAATAGTTGTGCTGGACAGATTCGAAATATAGTAAATAGAAATTTTAAAATCTTGAAACATGATAGAATTTTGGTGGAGATACTCCCTCCGGCCCCACAAATAGTGTACAGAAAGAATATGTCATTGAAAAACCTCCTAGCTCAGAGTCTTTTGAAGAGAATAGATAATGGTAATATTACTAGGAAACAAGAACAAGGATCGGAATGGTTGACAAAGAAACCATTAGGTTTCTTTCATTGTGGCAAGAACAAATGCCAAATGTGTTCTTATATGCCTAGGAAAACATTGTCCATTGAATTACCAACTACTAAAAAAGATGTACATACAATTAAATCATTTATTAACTGTGACTCCTCATATATTATATATCTTCTTTGGTGTAGTTGCCATCTATACTATGTTGGCCGTACCACTAGGAAACTTAGAACCAGATTCATGGAACACAAAAGAAATATTGTTAAGGGTTATCTAAAACATAGTGTCTCACGTCACTTCCATTCTGTACACCAAGGAGATCCTAGGTGTCTCTCTATTTTAGCATTGGAACAAGTGGCTCCCACTACTAGAGGTGGAGATAGATTCTCAATTTTATGCAAAAGAGAAATTTATTGGATGCTCCAATTTAATTCTGTACACCTGACTGGTTTGAACGAAACAATGGAATTAAATGTAGTTCTCTAATTGCCTCATCATTTGAATTTGGACTTGGTTGTTCCCACCCTCTCTTTTCCTTCCCTCTCCTCTACCTGTAGGGTTCCATTGTGTTATTCTCATCTACTGTTGTAAATATTTTATGTTCTTAAGAACTTTCTGCATTACTAAGAAAACCCTGGCTAAAGGCCAGATGACTAAATAAATAATGGCTATATACTGATCCATTCTCTGTATGAAAAGGTTGTTTGAGAATTGTTTGAAGTTCTGCTTCTGTTTATCTATATGATTTCTCTTGTTATTATTTTTTATTGATGGGATTCATAAGAATGTATTTATACATTACATCCAGGACCTCTATACTTCAGTATAATGTTTATTAAATATTTGTTGTCTACGAACCAGGACTGGTGGTGTGGGCTACCTCTGCATCCAGTTGGTACAGGTGACAACTCTGTGTCACCTGTATGTGTTCTTCCACAGCCCTGGAGGCTTCCACACACGCCTGTGACGGGATAGAGGTCTATCCCTGTCAGCTCGGCATGGGCGAGTGGTCATTTGGACATCCTCCTAATGACATGGAATCTCCTGCATTGCGGGAGTCAATCCACGGCTGTGTGGACACCCAATATGGGTGGTGGGGCACCTTTCCACTAGTCCTGGTTGTATATATCGTGTATAGTGAAAATGACTGTTATTTAGTTTATACTGATTGTATCTGAGGTTGCATAGCAACAACATTATGTACAACTATATGAATCTCCCATTGGTTATAGCCCCTTCTTCCTCCCCGTGCACGTGACCGGGACTGATCACGTGCGGGATTTAATATAGTCCCTATTGGTTGCCTAGTAAGCACTTTCTCCATATACAACCTCTTTGCGGCTCCCCGTGTCTCTGGCCATGTGACACAGGGGGGTGACGTCAATGCGCATTACGAAGATCTGGGTACTAGTTGCTTAGCAACTACAAACTCCTCAAATTTATACTCTATTGGTTAAGTTCAAAAAAATCCGGTCCACGTGACCCGGAAGAAACACGCAATGTGTTCTACGGGATCCCGCTGGCGGGTATAGCCGCCTCTAGATGAGACGGATACTTCATTAGCCACTTATGTGATTAACATTACGGAGGTGCCCTGTCCCCTGGTAAGTGAACGATTTAGGATATACCAGGAGGATAATCACAATTACAAGCGATTCATTCCTCATCTGTAGGTGAGTCACATGACTACTTTGACCTCTGACCCCTCATGCTATTTAAATGAATCTTATTTCTATATAAGAAATAAAAAGTTGGTTTCTGTGAATTTCAATGTAGGTTTGCCTCCTAATCAGTCTTAAATCCATATTTATTATACAGTATAAAGCAGTTTATTTTACTAATACTGTGGATGAATGAATTAAATGGTTGTACCACACCTGATGGGCATCAGGTTGTTAAAGGGGTTTAAATAGATCCCACATTCAGACTGAGCTTTACTTCTAATGAAGCTAGGTGACAGTGCCTAGGGAAACGCGTTAAGTGCCAAGCTGCCATCACCACATGCGCTCCACTTCACGAGGATCCAGATATGGACTTTTAATCTATTTATTCCTTGCCTTTGGAACTTTCTTTGTGGGACTGCACTATTATAGCACTGATTGGAGAGACCCAGCTTTTGCTTAATCATCACAGCTTGCCTGCTGTTAATTCCCAAGCACCTGGAGGACTCCATCGCCATGGGTAACATCAGCTGTATCTAAACATCATTATTCCCCAGGGAACTTTATCCTTTAGTCTGGGATCCCATGTGGACACACACCAGCAGCTATTTTTATTTGGTTCTCAGTTTTTATTCATGCCCAATTTTAAGCTTTTAAGTGTTATGGTACATTTACTGTCTAGTGAATAAATTGTTTACATATTTTAATTCATCCATGTTTGTTTATTAATATTGGAGAAACATCAACCAGCACCAGTACACTCCTCTTTTTTGCAGCATTGTTCTTGGGACTGACAATCCCTTACTTGCAGCAGTGACAGCGCGTCTGGGCCTTGCATTTCTATTCTTCAAATCAGGCTTACCAGTTTCACAAGAGGCGAGAGTAAACTTACATGACGCCATTCAAAAACTGTTACAGACCCAGGTTATACTTCCAGTTCCACCTCATCTACAAACAAAGGGTTACTATTCCAGCTTGTTTGTAGTACCGAAACCGGATGGTTTGGTAAGACCGATTCTGAACCTCAAGTCATTGAACCCGTACTTACGAGTGTTCAAATTCAAGATGGAGACGCTGAGAGCAGTGAATTCAGGTCTGGAGGAGGGGGAATTCCTATCGTCTCTGGATGTCAAAGATATGTACCTTCATTTCCTGATCTGGCCACCTCATAAGGCTTATCTATGATTGCACTGCAGGACTGTCACTACCAGTTTCAGGCCCTGCCATTTGGTCTCTCCAGGGCACCGAGGGTGTTCACCAAAGTGATGGCAGAGATGATGATGTTGCTCCGCAGACAGGGAGTGAACATAGTTCCATACCTGGATGATCTTCTGATAAAGGCACCGTCCAGGGTACAGCTGTTGGAGAACATTGCCCTCTCAACCAGACTACTCCTGGATCATGGGTGGATTCTGAACCTACCAAAATCTCACCTAGAACCAATGCAGAGGCTTCATTTCCTGTGAATGATACTGGACGCAGAGTCTCAGAAAGTGTTCCTTCCCTTGGAAAAGTCAATGGTAATCCAGTCGATGGTTCGGGCCGCCTTGAACCCGACCCGAATCTCAGTGCATCACTGCATACGCCTTCTGGGGAAAATTGTTGCTTCTTATGAAGCAATTTAGTACGGAAGGTTTCATGCGAGGCCCTTCTAGCTGGATCTGGTGGACAATGGTTGGATTCGTCTGTCACCAAAAGCCAGGATCTCCCTCCTGTGGTGGCTACAGACTTCTCACTTAGTCGAGAGTCGGAAGTTCGGAATTCAGAATTGGATTCTTCTTACCACAGACTCAAGACTCAGAGGTTGTGGAGCAGTTACCCAGGGGGTACAGTTTCAGGGAAGATGGTCAAGTCAGGAAGTGGTCCTTCCAATAAACATCCTGGAACTCAGGGCTATCTACAATGCCCTTCTGCAGGTCTCATCTCTTCTTCAGAATTAGGCCATTCAGGTCCAGTCAGACAATGTGACGGCGGTAACGTACATAAACTTACAGGGCGGAACGAAAAGCAGAGCCGCAATGGCAGAGGTGTTTTCTCTGGGCAGAAAAACACGCCATGTTATTATCTGTGATATTCATTCTGGGAGTAGACAACTGGGAAGCAGACTTCCTCAGCAGACACAACCTGCACCCAGGGGAATGGGGCCTCCACCTGGAGGTGTTCCGGTGGTTAATATGTCGGTGGGGGTGTCCACAAATCGACATGATGGCCTCTAGACTCAACAAGAAGCTCAAGCGGTATTGTTCCAGGTCGAGGGACCCGCAGGCAGTAGCGGTAGACGCCCTGACAACTCTGTGGGTTTACCAGCTGGGGTATGTGTTTCCTCCCATTCCTCTGATCCCAAGAATTATAAAAAGAATAAAAAGGGAAAAGGTTCAAGCAATCCTCATTGATCCAGACTGGCCAGGAAGGGCCTACTATGCGGATCTTCTTGCGATGCTGATCAAAGATCTGTGGCCTCTGCTTCTTCGAGAGGATTTTCTGCAGCAGAGCCTGTTCATAAATCAAGACTTACCATGGCTATGTTTAACGGCATGGAAGTTGAACGGCTGATTGTATCCTGGAGAGGGATTCCTAACAAGGTCATCCCGACTATGATCCAAGCCAGAAAGCAAGTCACGTCAAAACATTACATCGGATCTGGAAGAAATATGTCTCTTGGTGTGAGAGCAGACAATATTCTATGGTGGAATTTCATCTGGGATGTTTCCTGCTTTTTCTGCAGTTGGATGTGGATGTGGGCCTATGCCTAGGCTCCATAAAAGTTCAGATTTCGGCCATGTCTATTTTCTTTCAGAAACAATTGTCTTCTCTCCCTGAGGTTCAGACATTCTTGAAAGGTGTTCTTCACATCCATCCTCCCTTTGTGCCTCCATCGGCACCTTGGGATCTCAATTTGGTTCTGACTTTCCTCCAATGAGTCTAGTTTGAACCGCAACAGGAGGTAGACGTAAAGTATCTTACACGGAAGACCGTTACGCTGTTGGCCTTGGCTTCGGCAAGGCACTTGTCGGATCTGGGGGCGTTGTCTCACAAAGGCCCTTACTTTATTTTCCATGAGGACAGAGCTGAACTCAGGACTCATCAGCAATTCCTTCATAAGGCGGTGTCGGCGTTTCATATCAACCAGTCAGTTGTGGTCCCAGTTGTTACTGACACCTCTGCTACTTCAAAGTCCTTGGCTGTTGTAAGGGCTTTGAAGGTATATGTAAAGCAAACTGCTTGTCACAGGAAATCGAACTCGCTGTTTGTTTTATATGATGCCAACAAGATTGGGTGTCCTGCTTCAAAGCAGTCAATTGCTCGCTGGATCAGGCTCACTATCCAGCTTGCTTATTCTGTACAGGCCCACTCTACTAGGTCGATGGGTTCCTCTTGGGTGACTTCCTGGGGTGTCTCGGCTTTACAGCTCTGCCGAGCAGCTACTTGGTCAAGTTCAAACACGTTTGCTAAGTTTTACAAGTTCGATACCTTGGCCTCTGAGGACCTTCAGTTTGGTCAATCAGTTCTGCAGGAACCTCAGCGCTCTCCCACCCAGTTTGGGAGTTTTGGTACATCTCCATGGTACTAAATTGGATTCCCAGTATTCCCTAGGACATACGAGAAAATAGGATTTTAATTACCTACTGGTAAATCCTTTTCTCGTAGTCCGTAGGGGATACTGGGCGCCCGCCCAGTGCTTCGTTTTTCCTGCACAGTTACTTGTTTAAGTACTGTTGTTTAGTTCAGCTATTGCTGTTCCTGTTTCAAGTTTGGTTAGCATGGCTTTCCTCTTGTTCTGGTTGTGCTGGTTCGAATTCTCACCAATTTCCTTTTCTATATCCTTCTCTCAAAGTATGTCCATCTCCTCGGGCACAGTTTCCTAGACTGAGTCTGGTAGGAGTGGCATAGAAGGAGGAGCCAGCACACACAATCAAACTTCTATAGTGCACATGGCTCCAAGTGGACCCATCTTTACCCCATGGTACTAAATTGGGTACCCTATGGACTACGAGAAAATAATTTACCGGTAGGTAATTAAAATCCTATTTTTTCTGTTTTTTTTTTTTTTACTTCCAGCACATTCAAATTGTGTGGATCACAGGGCTTATAGATGCACGTGAACAAAGCGCACTAGGGTAAAGCGCACCAAAAAGTACAGTTTGCAGCAGAGTACAGCACAGCATACAGCAGCTTGCACCCTATATAGTCATTATACAGAGCACAGCCACTTGTGAGTCTGGATACAGCACAGCCAATATAGCAGAGTATAGCGCAGCATTCAGCAGCGTGCAGTTTGCTCCATACACAGTCACTATAGAGCACAGCCACTTGTGAGACTCTGGATATAGCATAGCTAATACAGCAGCATATAGCCCAGCATGCAGCAGTGTGCCCCCATACAAAGTCATTATAGAGCATAGCCACTTGTGAGACTCTGGACATAGCACAGTCAATACAGCAGAGTATAGCACAGCAAATAGCAGTATGCCCCCATACACTGTTACTTTAGAGCACAGCCACTTGTGAGACTCTGAACACAACACAACCAGGGCCGGCGCTACCATTAGGCAGATTTAGGCAGCCTCCTATGGGCGCTGGCCACTGGAGGGCGGTAAACTCCTTCTGAATCGGTTTGACTTAAAAAGTATGTTGTTGTGCTGGGCTAGCTTAGTGGCAGTCGAGGCGCAGGTCTGGCCAGCCGCAGCCTTCACTATTGGTCACCTTATCCTCCAGCCAGGGCTGCCTAGGTAACTGTGTTTGCCATGCCCCCTCTGCTGACGGACCTCAGAAACAAATACCTGGGCAGGCAGCAAGCAGGAACAGCTGCGTCTCCCGCTTACCTCTGCAGCCACATTGGCAATAGCTCAGCCAGGCAGGCTGCGGTGAGGGAGCGCCTTTCAGTCTCACCACAGGACAGCTGATGGGACTACAGAATGCTAGCATAATATGAGGGAGACTGCACATGAGACTGCAACTTCAAGTACCTAAGAACAAGGTCCCACGCACAGGAAAGGGATAGAGAGGGGACTACTACTGAAGAGAACAGTAATCACATTAGAAGGTATGTGGTGCATGCACCAAGAGTTTTACAGCGGTACATACCAGCTACTTTAACCTTTAAAAGCAGCCCTCCACTGTGAGCGAACCTCCTTAGGACACAATTATCCAATGAAAACAGAAGAAATCGCCCTAAAATAGCACTTTTCAAGAGAACTTTACATGATCATTGTTTTCTATCTTATGAACTGCCAGACATGATAGAAAGATAGATAGATAGATAGATAGATAGATAGATAGATAGATAGATAGAATTTAGCAATAATTTTGCAATAATAATTTTTGCGGCACTCTGGAGACTTGAAAAGATGTGAATTGATGGTGTACTTAATTCATACACCACTATTTCACGTCTTTTCAAGTCTCCAGAGTGCCGCATTATTGCAAAATGGTATTGTATGGACGGGTAATTTGATCCATTGGGAAAGCACCGGAGCCCATTACTTGAATCTACTTTTATATGAGTGCCATGCTATTGTGCTATATTTACATTTTTGTGCCAGTACAGGCACATATTTTTGTTTTATGCGTCAGCCATCTAATTACAGCTGGTGCACTGGCACACAGCCTGTCAGCCATGTGAGAGAAAACGACTCCGTAATTTTGAATCTGGAGCCATCCGCAAGCCAACTGGAGCTCATGGACCGGCAACCAATTATAATGTGGCATAATGTGTAAGGGCATTACTGTTGTGTGGCATAATGTTATAAGGGGCATTACTGTGTGTGTCATAATTTGTAAGTGGCATTACTGTGTGGCAAAATGTATAGTGGGCATTATTGTGTGGCAAAATGTATAGGCGGCATTACTGTATGGCATAATGTGTTAAGGGGCATTACTATGTGTGTCATAATGTGTAAGGGGCATTACTGTGTGGCATAATGTATAGGGGCATTACTGTATGACATAATGGGTGGTATTCAAATTATATATCATGCCCAATCTGCTTTAAAAAAATATCCTTGTTATCGTGAATATAGTGCCCATAATAATCAGGTTTAGCTGTGTAAAGGGTTGTGTGCCGCGCTACCCCGGGGTAGCGAGCTGAAATAATGATACCACGCCCCGAGGGTAAAAACAGAACGGGTGTGGAAGGGTGTGAAAAGAATTGAATACCGCCCAATGTGTTATAAGGGGCAGTACTACTGTGTGGCAGTACATGAATGGGCTCTGGCGGAATGTGAATGGGCTCTGTGTGGCTGAACTTGAATGGGTTCTTCTGTGTGGTTTAACGTTAATGGGCTCTGCTGTGGTTTAACATGAATAAGTGGCACTGCTGTGTGACATAACCTGTATAAGGGGGGGGAGGGTAGGCTTAAGATTTGCCTAGGCTGCCGAGAATCCTTGCACCAGCCTGGTCAATACCAATAGAGCAGAGTACAGCTCAGCAAACAGCAGTGTGCATTAGACTGAAATGGCGCCAAGTCCCAACTGCAGTGCCTTATAATCCAGGCCCAGCGAGAATCCGATGCCGGGAGGAGGACGTTCGGACTCGACGAGGGATCCGAGTCTAGCATGTACACCCGAGTTGTGGCTGGACTCGGATTCCCAATGTTCAGAGCAGTCTGAATTCCTTGGAACCTGCACCGCTAATCTCTAATCTAAAAACATATTAATAGTAATGTCAGCATCTAGGGACACTGAGAGTGGGCTTCTCCATCATTGCACATTTGGACACATGGATGTACACCAGGGATGTGCTTTGTAGCGGTATATGCATGAAGTCACAGGTGGACAATGCCAATAGATGCAGCTGCTACTACGTCTCCATCCACTTCTGAATCAGAACCTTTATGTGTCCATGGCTATTTCCGTTCATAATTGTATTTGCTGAGAACTGCTTGTTTAATTTTAGTAAATTCAAAGCATGTTACCAATCTTTTGGGATGCAGTCTCCATGTCAACATCCACAATGTCGACACCACATTGTTGACAGTTATGATATCAACAACTACAGAATATTGACAAGTTCATATTGTTGACTCTGAAGCCGAAACTTACTATCATGTGACCACCAGACCAGAAGAATCAGCTGAAACCCCTGGAGAGCTGAATAGCAGGTAAGTGAACACTGCACTGAGAGTGAGACACATTCTGATCAACTCGATATTTCATGCTGCACATCTACATTATGACCATGTCAACATTCTCAGGATGAATGTTGGCAAATTATTCTGAATCGCATTCAATTATTCGACCCACTAATTTTTATGTGATCAGTACTAAATCCTGCTGGTCGGGATCCCAGCGGTCGAAATACCAACACCGGAATCCCGACCACACAATCCCGACAGGGGTGGCGAATGGACACCCACGGAGGGAGAATATGTCGGGATTGTGCCGGTCGGGATTCCGGCGTCAGTATTTCGACCGCCGGGATTCCGTCCGGCGGGATCTTCACCGCATCCCATTTTTATAGACCATTCATTTCAGTGGAACTATGTGTTACGTAGGAAAAGGCTAAAGACATAATTGGAGCTGGTAACTTTCCATTAAAATTTAATTATGTGTAATCAAAGTAAGGGGCTCCCAGAACTCCCCTTCATTGCCAGCCAAGCACATCACAAATAAAGTAGGAAATCACGTGCTATTGACAGAGCAACTAAAGTTGCATACGTATTTACCAATCTGCCATCTGATATGTCTGGAATCATAGTCATTTGAATATGCCTGCCCGCTTGTGACGTCATACACACAGGCAGATGTACCAATGTATCTGGATTATATATTGGCATCAGCTGTCATGCAGGGCCAACCTGATATGCACGTGAATTATGTCATTCACAGGCATATAGAGTATACACACTGGCCGCCATATACACGTGCTAGCGATATATCGTCTTTCAATAAACTATATAATGACCAGTGTGCCCCCAGCCTAAGGGGAGTCTCAGTAAATTGAGATCAGCCTCATTCTGCTGGACTTGTATAGTGCGGACGAGGTTGCGTCAGCTGTTTTTGTTTTTATTTCCTGTGGATTTGCCTTTAAATGATAGAATTATAGAATTTTAGAAAGGTCTGATTTACAGTAGATTGACTTTTTCCCTATTGGATTAAAAGATGTGATTTGTTTTTACTGTTTGGATTACAAATTCAGGACATTTAACTTTTGGCTTTAAGAATGCAAGAATTTCATTGTATTAAAGGATTCAAGAATTCCCTTTGGATTATCACAGTGTAAGAAAGTGGTGTTTGATGTTATCGAGCAGGTTTTATTTAGTGTTTATTTTTACAAATATTTTTGATACTTGACTTTTTTATTCTATACTTGTATAAAATTGCCATTTCCATTATAATTGGATGGAAAGTTGCTACTAATTTTGCAGAACCACATTGACATGAATAGGTTATTAAAATGAATGAGAGAAGATCAGTACTAGATGAGTCGGACACACTGGAAAATGGATTCAAATGCATTCTGCAATAAACCATTGGTATACTTCTTGTGTACCCAGGGGCATAGTCAGAAATTTGTGGGCCCCATAGCAACATTTTGAAGGGGCCCCAATGCTTCTAGAGAGATACTTCTCTGCAGCAGTTGTTAATTGTATGCCCTATAATAAGGCCCTAGTTCATTTTCTGAACCTTAGTAGTGCCTTATTTAATGTTATGCCCCATAGTAGTGCCCTAGTTTCTTTTATGAATCGCAGTAATGCTTAAGTTCATCCTATGTCACATTTCAGAACTGCCAGTACAACACATTATGCTACACAGTACCCCCAATTCATATTATGATATATAGTGCTTCCCGTTTATATTGTGCCTCATTACAGTGCCCCGGTTCATATTATATAACATTAAAATGCCCTCCAGTTAATTTTATACCACACTACAATGAGCAGGTCCAGGGGCATACCTAGATATATTGCAGGCCCCAAGGAAAAAGTTTGAAAGGACCCCTACGTACCACCCAATTGCAAAAAATGTATATAACGCATGTAACTTTGACAGGGAAGGTGGGCCACTCTCAGCTCTGGGCCCCATAGCAGCTGCACTGCCTGCACCTATGGTAGCTACGCCCTTGTGTGTATCACATATCAAGCACATAACTTTTATATGCATTTTTACATAGGGTTTGCACAAATATTGTGTTATGCAAATGGTACACAGGTAACTGGCCTTACGGTTACATTTCCGTAAGTGAATGTTTAGCCGTTTCTGCAACATTAAAGTGTGACTAATTGCCAGTGAAAAGAGTTATCACGATGGTTCTAAATGATAACAGCTGGTTGCCTGCCAAGGTTTAATATAATAAATGCATTAAGTGTAAAGGACCTAAGAATGATTAGGTATTCTGTGAAAGGCATTACTACTTAATTTCAACCATAAAGCAGAGAAAAAAGTATTCAGCAATATGTTCCATATTTATATTAAATTACTTAAAAATATTAATTCATTTAGTCATACGAACATGCATCTCAAGACTAATTTTGAGCAGCTGCTAATTATTTTGCTAGTATGTGCATGCAAAATCTAGCAGAACATAGAAACTATGCATACTGTACATAGTAATAACAATCAAACCATAAGGTCCGGTGCTGCAGAGTTGGAAAGCTAACCATGGTACGTCTGTGCTGCCTACAAAATATTCTGATATAATTTCATTATTTGTGGAAAATGTAAATAACAATCTGCATATATACAGCAAATTTTATGTTACAAGTGACTAATAGTGCAATGTTAAATGGGTAACACCCTATAAAGTGCTAAAGTAATAGAGATGATTAGATTCAACAATTTAACTTACTCTTGTCATCTTCGGTCATATGGCCACCATAATAGCCAAGGTACATAAAATGAGAAGACAAAATGGATATTGCTCTAATGTGGATGTGGAATGCCGGTGGGAAGGGGGAGTGGGGGTGGGTTCAATCGCAACAAGACCCTTGCGGGCTCAGTGACATAGCTACATCCCCTCCAATATCACTGTGAGTAAATTAGGAACCAAACAGTCCCAAAACAGAGTAAAAAAATTAGTCTTCACCAAAAAAAATGTCGGTGTTAAGTTAACACAGTTTAATTCACTTAAAAAAACAACTAGCAGGTAACACACATACAGGAAATAAAAGTTTTAAAAGTTTATCTGTCCATGGAGAGAGTCCAAGGTACAGAGTAGGCCTAATGCGTTTTGTCCTATTGCAAAGACTTCATCAAGGGGAACAATCTGCTAAGGTCTAGCCCGTCTCCAACATGCATGCACAGTGGGAGCTACAGTATGATGCCTATGCTCCAATGGCTCCTACAGCAGATAGCAATGGGACAGACCTTAGCTAGAAGACCGCACTGCTCAGGGAAAAGGTTAAGTATATACAGTAGGGAAGGGGCAGGACAGAGCAGGAGGTTGGGTGGGACAGAACAGGGTGAGTACTGAAGTTGTTAATAACATTGGTAAGGTTTTTATTTTTATTAATATACATGTTATTCAAGAACAATTGTAGAAATTCCAGGTATGGAATTCAAGGTTGTGTATAATTAGTTTTGTCAAAATAAGTATTATTATTATTATTATTATTATTATATTTTAAAACCACAGGCACCATTTTCTCACCTGCTACTAATATACTATCCTCATCATTTTGACCAAGTGATTTTGAATATTGATTCTCCAGCATATCTAATGAACAGGATACAAAAATTTAATTTCTGAACATTTTAAATGTGTAAAATGTTAAACATGGTAAAAGGTGCATTTATCCATTTTGTTTTCTTGTGATATCACACACTTAGTTTTTAAATGTTTTAATATACAACTTAATGTGTGAATGTTTTTAGTCAGTAGAATCTTTTGTAAGTACAGTATTTTTGCTACAGGTTGAGTATCCCATATCCGGAATGCTCGGGGCCAGGAGCATTCCGGATATGGGAATATTTCCGGATAACAGATTACCTGTTATCTGTATGGGTTTCGGGGATCCAGCGAGTCGGCAGGGGGGGCCGCCGTGAGCCCAGCACGACGGTGAGGGTCCCGGGGAACTGGCACATCAGTGGGGGAGTCCGAGGGGTCAGCGGCGGGTACTGGGAGTCAGCGGCGGTGAGGGAATGGCTGCAAAGCCACTCCCCCACCTGTCTGTGATTGGCCGCAGACTCCAGTGACGTCATGACGCCGGCCGCGTCATGATGTCACTACAGGACTGAAATATTCCGGTTTTCTGAATATTTCGGTTAACGGGTGTCCGGATAACGGATACCCGACCTGTATTTCATTTTAGACAAATCCTAAAATATACATGTAGTATATCCTTCGATGAAGTTACATATGTTATTTGAGTGTGTTAAGTCTGTGCTCTTCTAAATAAATCCATTGTAAAATTGCTAAATATCGTCATCTCAGGTGTTTTGTTTAATCCCAAAATTAGCACTGGTAAAGCAAAACATGCAGTGGTACTTTTTTAATATCATTGAAATATGGGCCTAATTCAGATCTGAACACAGCAGCAAATTTGTTAGCTAATGGGCAAAACCATGGGGGTCATTCAGATCTGATCGCTGCTGTGCGTTTTCGCACAGCGGCGATCAGATCCGAACTGCACATGCGTATGCACTGCAATGCACAGGCATGTCGCACGGCTGCAAAGGGCATCGGCGCCCTGCGACGGGATTGTGCGAAGGACCCATTCACACGGGGGTTCGCAAGGAGATTGACAGGAAGAGGCCGTTTGTTGGTGGCAACTGACCGTTTTCAGGGAGTGTCCGGAAAAACGTAGGCGGGCTCAGGTGTTTTCAGGGAGGATGTCTGACGTCCGCTCCGGCCCCGATCATCAGGATTCTATCGCACAGGAAGAGAAAGTCCTGGGCTGTGCAGAGACTGCACAAAATCAGTTTGTGCAGCTCTGCTATACATGCAATCGCACACTTGCACATACTCCCCCTGTCGGCAGCGACTATCTGATCACAGTACTGCAAAAATCACTGCCCAGCGATCAGATCTGAATTACCCCCCATGTGCACTGCAGGGGAGGCAGATATAACATGCGCAGAGAGAGTTAGATTTGGGTGTGTTGTGTTCAAACTGAAATCTAAATTGCAGTGTAAAAATAAAGCAGCCAGTATTTACCCTGCACAGAAACAAAATAACACACCCAAATCTAACTCTGTCTGCAAATGTTATATCTAGAGATGAGCGGGTTCGGTTCCTCTGAATCCGAACCCGCCCGAACTTCAGGTTTTTTACACGGGTCCGAGCAGGCTCGGATCTTCCCGCCTTGCTCGGCTAACCCGAGCGCGCCCGAACGTCATCATCACGCTGTCGGATTCTCGCGAGGCTCGGATTCTATCGCGAGACTCGGATTCTATATAAGGAGCCGCGCGTCGCCGCCATTTTCACACGTGCATTGAGAGTCATAGGGAGAGGACGTGGCTGGCGTCCTCTCCGTTTAGAGAAGAAAGAGACACAGTATTTTGGGGAGCATTATTAGGAGGAGTACTACTATACTGTATACTACTATACTACTTGCTGAAGTGATATTTATAGATTAGATAATAGATAGTGTGACTGTAAGTGTATTATCTGACTTGTGGGGGAGACACTGACAGTGGGGAGCAGTTAGAGTCTGAGAGCAGGACTCAGGAGTACATATAACGTACAGTGCACACTTTTGCTGCCAGAGTCAGTGCCACACTGCCATTGTTGTGACCACACTGACCACCAGTATAATAATATATTTTGTGATTGTCTGCTTAGGCCTCGGAGTACTAGTTGCAAGTTGCAACGTGACCTGAAGTGACCACCAGTTTAATAATCAATCACCACCAGTTTAATATATATATATATATATTTCTCTAACGTCCTAAGTGGATGCTGGGGACTCCGTAAGGACCATGGGGAATAGCGGCTCCGCAGGAGACTGGGCACATCTAAAGAAAGCTTTAGGACTATCTGGTGTGCACTGGCTCCTCCCCCTATGACCCTCCTCCAAGCCTCAGTTAGATCTCTGTGCCCGAACGAGAAGAGTGCACACTAGGGGCTCTCCTGAGCTTCTTAGTGAAAGTTTTAGTTTAGGTTTTTTATTTTCAGTGAGACCTGCTGGCAACAGGCTCACTGCATCGAGGGACTAAGGGGAGAAGAAGCGAACTCACCTGCGTGCAGAGTGGATTGGGCTTCTTAGGCTACTGGACATTAGCTCCAGAGGGACGATCACAGGCCCAGCCATGGATGGGTCCCAGAGCCGCGCCGCCGGCCCCCTTACAGAGCCAGAAGACAGAAGAGGTCCGGAAAATCGGCGGCAGAAGACATCCTGTCTTCACCAAGGTAGCGCACAGCACTGCAGCTGTGCGCCATTGCTCCTCAGCACACTTCACACTTCGGTCACTGAGGGTGCAGGGCGCTAGGGGGGGGCGCCCTGAGCAGCAATAAAAACACCTTGGCTGGCGAAAATACATCACATATAGCCCCCAGGGCTATATGGATGAATTTTAACCCCTGCCAGAATCCATAAAAAAGCAGGAGAAAAGTCCGCGAAAAAGGGGCGGAGCCTATCTCCTCAGCACACTGGCGCCATTTTCCCTCACAGCTCAGTTGGAGGGAAGCTCCCCTGGCTCTCCCCTGCAGTCACTACACTACAGAAAGGGTTAAAAAAGAGAGGGGGGGCACTAATTAGGCGCAGTATTAACAATACAGCAGCTATAAGGGGAAAAACACTTATATAAGGTTATCCCTGTATATATATAGCGCTTTGGTGTGTGCTGGCAAACTCTCCCTCTATCTCCCCAAAGGGCTAGTGGGGTCCTGTCCTCTATCAGAGCATTCCCTGTGTGTGTGCTGTATGTCGGTACGTTTGTGTCGACATGTATGAGGAGAAAAATGATGTGGAGACGGAGCAGATTGCCTGTAATAGTGATGTCACCCCCTAGGGGGTCGACACCTGAGTGGATGAACTGTTGGAAGGAATTACGTGACAGTGTCAGCTCTGTATAAAAGACAGTGGTTGACATGAGACAGCCGGCTACTCAGCTTGTGCCTGTCCAGACGTCTCATAGGCCGTCAGGGGCTCTAAAGCGCCCGTTACCTCAGATGGCAGATATAGACGCCGACACGGATACTGACTCCAGTGTCGACGGTGAAGAGACAAATGTGACTTCCAGTAGGGCCACACGTTACATGATTGAGGCAATGAAAAATGTTTTACACATTTCTGATAATACGAGTACCACCAAAAAGGGGTATTATGTTCGGTGAGGAAAAACTACCTGTAGTTTTCCTGAATCTGAGAAATTAAATGAGGTGTGTGATGATGCGTGGTTTTCCCCCGATAACAACTGATAATTTCTAAAATGTTATTGGCATTATATCCTTTCCCGCCAGAGGTTAGGGTGCGTTGGGAAACACCCCCTAGGGTGGATAAAGCGCTCACACGCTTGTAAGGGCTCTACCCTCTCCTGAGATGGCCGCCCTTAAGGATCCTGCTGATAGAAAGCAGGAGGGTATCCTAAAATGTATTTACACACATACTGGTGTTATACTGCGACCAGCAATCGCCTCAGCCTGGATGTGCAGTGCTGGGTTGGCGTGGTCGGATTCCCTGACTGAAAATATTGATACCCTAGATAGGGACAGTATATTTTTGCCTATAGAGCATTTAAAAGATGCATTTCTATATATGCGTGATGCACAGCGGAATATTTGCCGACTGGCATCAAGTCTAAGTGCGTTGTCCATTTCTACCAGTAGAGGGTTATGGACACGTCAGTGGTCAGGTGATGCGTATTCCAAACGGCATTTGGAAGTATTGCCTTAATAAGGGGAGGAGTTATTTGGGGTCGGTCTTATAGACCTGGTGGCCACGGCAACAGCTGGGAAATCCACGTTTGTACCCCAGGTCGCCTCTCAACATGAGAAGACGCCGTATTATCAGGCGCAGTCTTTTCGTGGACAAGCGGGCAAAATGTTCCTCATTTCTGCCCCGTGACAGAGGGAGAGGAAAAAGGCTGCAGAAATCAGCCAGTTCCCAGGAACAGAAACCCTCTCCCGCCTCTGCCAAGCCCTCAGTATGACGCTGGGGCTTTACAAGCAGAATCAGGCACGGTGGGGGGCCCATCTCAATGAATTTCAGCGCGCAGTGGGCTCACTCGCAAGTAGACCCCTGGATCCTTCAGGTGATATCTCAGGGGTACAAATTAGAATTCGAGACGTCTCCCCCTCGCCGTTTTCCTAAAGTCGGCTTTACCGATGTCTCCTTCTGACAGGGAGACAGTTTTGGAAGCCATTCACAAGCTGTATTCCCAGCAGGTGATAATCAAGGTACCCCTCCTGCAACAGGGAACGGGGTATTATTCCACACTGTTGTGGTACCGAAGCCGGATGGCTCGGTGAGACCGATTCTAAATCTAAAATCTTTGAACACTTACATACAGAGGTTCAAATTCAAGATTGAGTCACTCAGAGCAGTGATTGCGAACCTGGAAGAAGGGGACTACATGATGTCTCGGGACATCAAGGATGCTTACCTTCATGTCAAAATTTACCCTTCTCACCAAGGGTACCTCAGGTTTATGGTACAGAACTGTCACTATCAGTTCAGACGCTGCCGTATGGATGGTCCACGGCACCCCGGGTCTTTACCAAGGTAATGGCCGAAATGATGATATTCCTTCGAAGGAAGGGAATTTTAGTTATCCCTTACTTGGACGATTCCCTGATAAGGGTAAGATCCAGGGAACAGTTGGAGGTCGTTGTAGCACTATCTCAGGTAGTGTTGCGGCAGCACGATTGGATTCTCAATATTCCAAAATCGCAGCTGGTTCCGACGACTTGTCTTCGGTTCCTAGGGATGATCCTGGACACAGTCCAGAAAAAGGTGTTTCTCCCGGAGGGGAAAGACAGGGAGTTATCCGAGCTAGTCAGGAACCTCCTAAAACCGAGCCAAGTCTCAGTGCATCAATGCACAAGGGTTCTGGGTAAAATGGTGGCTTCCTACGAAGCAATCCCATTCGGCAGATTCCACGCAAGAACTTTCCAGTGGGACCTGCTGGACAAATGGTCCGGGTCGCATCTTCAGATGCATCAGCGGATAACCCTGTCACCAAGGACAAGGGTGTCCCTCCTGTGGTGGTTGCAGAGTGCTCATCTTCTAGAGGGCCGCAGATTCGGCATTCAGGACTGGGTCCTGGTGACCACGGATGCCAGCCTGCGAGGCTGGGGAGCAGTCACACAGGGAAGGAATATCCAGGGCTTATGGTCAAGCCTGGAGACATCACTTCACATAAATATCCTGAAGCTAAGGGCCATTTACAATGCTCTAAGCTTAGCAAGACCTCTGCTTCAAGGTCAGCCGGTGTTGATCCAGTCGGACAACATCACGGCAGTCACCCACGTAAACAGACAGGGTGGCACAAGAAGCAGGAGGGCAATGGCAGAAGCTGCAAGGATTCTTCGCTGGGTGGAAAATCATGTGATAGCACTGTCAGCAGTATTCATTCCGGGAGTGGACAACTGGGAAGCAGACTTCCTCAGCACGACCTCCACCCGGGAGAGTGGGGACTTCACCCAGAAGTCTTCCACATGATTATAAACCGTTGGGAAAAACTCGACAGGTATTGCGCCAGGTCAAGGGACCCTCAGGCAATAGCTGTAGACGCTCTGGTAACACCGTGGGTGTACCAGTCAGTGTATGTGTTCCCTCCTCTGCCTCTCATACCCAAGGTACTGAGATTGATAAGATGGAGAGGAGTAAGCACTATATTCGTGGCTCCGGATTGGCCAAGAAGGACTTGGTAACCGGAACTTCAAGAGATGCTCACGGAGGATCCGTGGCCTCTACCTCTAAGAAGGGACCTGCTCCAACAAGGACCCTGTCTGTTCCAAGACTTACCGCGGCTGCGTTTGACGGCATGGCGGTTGAACGCCGGATCCTGAAGGAAAAAAGGCATTCCGGATGAAGTCATCCCTATCCTGATCAAAGCCAGGAAGGATGTAACCGCAAAACATTATCACCGCATTTGGCGAAAATATGTTGCGTGGTGCGAAGCCAGTAAGGCCCGACGGAGGAAATTCAACTGGGTCGATTCCTACATTTCCTGCAAACAGGAGTGTCTATGGGCCTGAAATTGGGGTCCATTAAGGTTCAAATTTCGGCCCTGTCAATTTTCTTCCAAAAAGAACTAGCTTCAGTCCCTGAAGTTCAGACGTTTGTAAAAGGGGTACTGCATATACAGCCTCCTTTTGTGCCTCCAGTGGCACTTTGGGATCTCAATGTAGTTTTTTGGGTTCCAAAAGTCACATTGGTTTGAACCACTTAAATCTGTGGAGTTAAAATATCTCACATGGAAAGTGGTCATGCTGTTGGCCCTGGCCTGGGCCAGGCGCGTGTCAGAATTGGCGGCATTATCCTGTAAAAGCCCTTATCTGATTTTCCATTCGGACAGGGCGGAATTGAGGACTCGTCCTCAGTTTCTCCCTAAGGTGGTTTCAGCGTTTCACCTGAACCAACCTATTGTGGTGCCTGCGGCTACTAGGGACTTGGAGGACTCCAAGTTGCTAGACGTTGTCAGGGCCCTGAAAATATATGTTTCCAGGACGGCTGGAGTCAGAAAATCTGACTCGCTGTTTATCCTGTATGCACCCAACAAGCTGGGTGCTCCTGCTTCTAAGCAGACTATTGCTCGTTGGATTTGTAGTACAATTCAGCTTGCACATTCTGTGGCAGGCCTGTCACAGCCAAAAATCTGTAAATGCCCACTCCACAAGGAAGGTGGGATCATCTTGGGCGGCTGCCCGAGGGGTCTCGGCTTTACAACTTTGCCGAGCAGCTACTTGGTCAGGAGCAAATACGTTTGTAAAATTCTACAAAATTGATACCCTGGCTGAGGAGGACCTGGAGTTCTCTCAATTGGTGCTGCAGAGTCATCCGCACTCTCCCGCCCGTTTGGGAGCTTTGGTATAATCCCCATGGTCCTTACGGAGTCCCCAGCATCCACTTAGGACGTTAGAGAAAATAAGAATTTACTTACCGATAATTCTATTTCTCGTAGTCCGTAGTGGATGCTGGGCGCCCATCCCAAGTGCGGATTGTCTGCAATACTGGTACATAGTTAGTGTTACCAAAAAATCGGGTTATTGCTGTAGTGAGCCATCTTTTCTAGAGGCTCCTCTGTTATCATGCTGTTAACTGGGTTCAGATCACAAGTTGTACAGTGTGATTGGTGTGGCTGGTATGAGTCTTACCCGGGATTCAAAATCCTTCCTTATTGTGTACGCTCGTCCGGGCACAGTATCCTAACTGAGGCTTGGAGGAGGGTCATAGGGGGAGGAGCCAGTGCACACCAGATAGTCCTAAAGCTTTCTTTAGATGTGCCCAGTCTCCTGCGGAGCCGCTATTCCCCATGGTCCTTACGGAGTCCCCAGCATCCACTACGGACTACGAGAAATAGAATTATCGGTAAGTAAATTCTTATTATATATATAATAATATATAATATATATATATAATATTGTATACCACCTACCCGTGGTTTTTTTTTTTTCATTCTTCTTTATACATACTACTATAGTAGCTTACTGTAGCAGTCTGCGGTGCTGTGCTGACCTGACAGTGTCCAGCAGGTCCGTCATCAGTCATTACATAATAAATATATATAGTACCTGTCCGGCTGCAGTACTAGTGATATTATATTGATTTCATCTCATTATCAATAATTTATCATCCAGTCTAGACTCTATATTAGCAGCAGACACAGTACGTTAGTCCACGGCTGTAGCTACCTCTGTGTCGGCACTCGGCAGTCCATCCATAATTGTATACCACCTACCCGTGGTTTTTTTTTTTCTTTCTTCTTTGTACATACTACTATAGAGTATAGTAGCTTACTGTAGCAGTCTGCGGTGCTGCTGAGCTGACAGTGTCCAGCAGGTCCGTCATCAGTCATCATTACCTAATAAATATATTATCTACCTGTCCGGCTGCAGTACTAGTGATATTATATATACATACATATATATATTGATTTCATCTCATTATCAATCATCCAGTCTATATTAGCAGCAGACACAGTACGTTAGTCCACGGCTGTAGCTACCTCTGTGTCGGCACTCGGCAGTCCATCCATAATTGTATACCACCTACCCGTGGTTTTTTTTTTCTTTCTTCTTTGTACATACTACTATAGTATAGTAGCTTACTGTAGCAGTCTGCGGTGCTGCTGAGCTGACAGTGTCCAGCAGGTCCGTCATCAGTCATCATTACCTAATAAATATATTATCTACCTGTCCGGCTGCAGTACTAGTGATATTATATATACATACATATATATATATATTGATTTCATCTCATTATCAATCATCCAGTCTATATTAGCAGCAGACACAGTACGTTAGTCCACGGCTGTAGCTACCTCTGTGTCGGCACTCGGCAGTCCATCCATAATTGTATACCACCTACCCGTGGTTTTTTTTTTTCTTTCTTCTTTGTACATACTACTATAGTATAGTAGCTTACTGTAGCAGTCTGCGGTGCTGCTGAGCTGACAGTGTCCAGCAGGTCCGTCATCAGTCATCATTACCTAATAAATATATTATCTACCTGTCCGGCTGCAGTACTAGTGATATTATATATACATACATATATATATATATATTGATTTCATCTCATTATCATCCAGTCTATATTAGCAGCAGACACAGTACGGTAGTCCACGGCTGTAGCTACCTCTGTGTCGGCACTCGGCAGTCCATCCATAATTGTATACCACCTACCCGTGGTTTTTTTTTTCTTTCTTCTTTGTACATACTACTATAGTATAGTAGCTTACTGTAGCAGTCTGCGGTGCTGCTGAGCTGACAGTGTCCAGCAGGTCCGTCATCAGTCATCATTACCTAATAAATATATTATCTACCTGTCCGGCTGCAGTACTAGTGATATTATATATACATACATATATATATTGATTTCATCTCATTATCAATCATCCAGTCTATATTAGCAGCAGACACAGTACGTTAGTCCACGGCTGTAGCTACCTCTGTGTCGGCACTCGGCAGTCCATCCATAATTGTATACCACCTACCCGTGGTTTTTTTTTTTCTTTCTTCTTTGTACATACTACTATAGTATAGTAGCTTACTGTAGCAGTCTGCGGTGCTGCTGAGCTGACAGTGTCCAGCAGGTCCGTCATCAGTCATCATTACCTAATAAATATATTATCTACCTGTCCGGCTGCAGTACTAGTGATATTATATATACATACATATATATATATTGATTTCATCTCATTATCATTCAGTCTATATTAGCAGCAGACACAGTACGGTAGTCCACGGCTGTAGCTACCTCTGTGTCGGCACTCGGCAGTCCATCCATAATTGTATACCACCTACCCGTGGTTTTTTTTTTCTTTCTTCTTTGTACATACTACTATAGTATAGTAGCTTACTGTAGCAGTCTGCGGTGCTGCTGAGCTGACAGTGTCCAGCAGGTCCGTCATCAGTCATCATTACCTAATAAATATATTATCTACCTGTCCGGCTGCAGTACTAGTGATATTATATATACATACATATATATATATATTGATTTCATCTCATTATCATCCAGTCTATATTAGCAGCAGACACAGTACGGTAGTCCACGGCTGTAGCTACCTCTGTGTCGGCACTCGGCAGTCCATCCATAAGTATACTAGTATCCATCCATCTCCATTGTTTACCTGAGGTGCCTTTTAGTTGTGCCTATTAAAATATGGAGAACAAAAATGTTGAGGTTCCAAAATTAGGGAAAGATCAAGATCCACTTCCACCTCGTGCTGAAGCTGCTGCCACTAGTCATGGCCGAGACGATGAAATGCCAGCAACGTCGTCTGCCAAGGCCGATGCCCAATGTCATAGTACAGAGCATGTAAAATCCAAAACACCAAATATCAGTAAAAAAAGGACTCCAAAACCTAAAATAAAATTGTCGGAGGAGAAGCGTAAACTTGCCAATATGCCATTTACCACACGGAGTGGCAAGGAACGGCTGAGGCCCTGGCCTATGTTCATGGCTAGTGGTTCAGCTTCACATGAGGATGGAAGCACTCAGCCTCTCGCTAGAAAACTGAAAAGACTCAAGCTGGCAAAAGCACCGCAAAGAACTGTGCGTTCTTCGAAATCCCAAATCCACAAGGAGAGTCCAATTGTGTCGGTTGCGATGCCTGACCTTCCCAACACTGGACGTGAAGAGCATGCGCCTTCCACCATTTGCACGCCCCCTGCAAGTGCTGGAAGGAGCACCCCCAGTCCAGTTCCTGATAGTCAGATTGAAGATGTCAGTGTTGAAGTACACCAGGATGAGGAGGATATGGGTGTTGCTGGCGCTGGGGAGGAAATTGACCAGGAGGATTCTGATGGTGAGGTGGTTTGTTTAAGTCAGGCACCCGGGGAGACACCTGTTGTCCGTGGGAGGAATAGGGCCATTGACATGCCTGGTCAAAATACAAAAAAAATCAGCTCTTCGGTGTGGAAGTATTTCACCAGAAATGCGGACAACATTTGTCAAGCCGTGTGTTGCCTTTGTCAAGCTGTAATAAGTAGGGGTAAGGACGTTAACCACCTCGGAACATCCTCCCTTATACGTAACCTGCAGCGCATTCATAATAAGTCAGTGACAAGTTCAAAAACTTTGGGTGACAGCGGAAGCAGTCCACTGACCAGTAAATCCCTTCCTCTTGTAACCAAGCTCACGCAAACCACCCCACCAACTCCCTCAGTGTCAATTTCCTCCTTACCCAGGAATGCCAATAGTCCTGCAGGCCATGTCACTGGCAATTCTGACGAGTCCTCTCCTGCCTGGGATTCCTCCGATGCATCCTTGAGTGTAATGCCTACTGCTGCTGGCGCTGCTGTTGTTGCTGCTGGGAGTCGATCGTCATCCCAGAGGGGAAGTCGTAAGCCCACTTGTACTACTTCCAGTAAGCAATTGACTGTCCAACAGTCCTTTGCGAGGAAGATGAAATATCACAGCAGTCATCCTGCTGCAAAGCGGATAACTGAGGCCTTGACAACTATGTTGGTGTTAGACGTGCGTCCGGTATCCGCCGTTAGTTCACAGGGAACTAGACAATTTATTGAGGCAGTGTGCCCCCGTTACCAAATACCATCTAGGTTCCACTTCTCTAGGCAGGCGATACCGAGAATGTACACGGACGTCAGAAAAAGACTCACCAGTGTCCTAAAAAATGCAGTTGTACCCAATGTCCACTTAACCACGGACATGTGGACAAGTGGAGCAGGGCAGGGTCAGGACTATATGACTGTGACAGCCCACTGGGTAGATGTATGGACTCCCGCCGCAAGAACAGCAGCGGCGGCACCAGTAGCAGCATCTCGCAAACGCCAACTCTTTCCTAGGCATGCTACGCTTTGTATCACCGCTTTCCAGAATACGCACACAGCTGAAAACCTCTTACGGCAACTGAGGAAGATCATCGCGGAATGGCTTACCCCAATTGGACTCTCCTGTGGATTTGTGGCATCGGACAACGCCAGCAATATTGTGTGTGCATTAAATATGGGCAAATTCCAGCACGTCCCATGTTTTGCACATACCTTGAATTTGGTGGTGCAGAATTTTTAAAAAAACGACAGGGGCGTGCAAGAGATGCTGTCGGTGGCCAGAAGAATTGCGGGACACTTTCGGCGTACAGGCACCACGTACAGAAGACTGGAGCACCACCAAAAACTACTGAACCTGCCCTGCCATCATCTGAAGCAAGAAGTGGTAACGAGGTGGAATTCAACCCTCTATATGCTTCAGAGGTTGGAGGAGCAGCAAAAGGCCATTCAAGCCTATACAATTGAGCACGATATAGGAGGTGGAATGCACCTGTCTCAAGCGCAGTGGAGAATGATTTCAACGTTGTGCAAGGTTCTGATGCCCTTTGAACTTGCCACACGTGAAGTCAGTTCAGACACTGCCAGCCTGAGTCAGGTCATTCCCCTCATCAGGCTTTTGCAGAAGAAGCTGGAGACATTGAAGGAGGAGCTAACACGGAGCGATTCCGCTAGGCATGTGGGACTTGTGGATGGAGCCCTTAATTCGCTTAACAAGGATTCACGGGTGGTCAATCTGTTGAAATCAGAGCACTACATTTTGGCCACCGTGCTCGATCCTAGATTTAAAGCATACCTTGGATCTCTCTTTCCGGCAGACACAAGTCTGCTGGGGTTGAAAGACCTGCTGGTGACAAAATTGTCAAGTCAAGCGGAACGCGACCTGTCAACATCTCCTCCTTCACATTCTCCCGCAACTGGGGGTGCGAGGAAAAGGCTCAGAATTCCGAGCCCACCCACTGGCGGTGATGCAGGGCAGTCTGGAGCGACTGCTGATGCTGACATCTGGTCCGGACTGAAGGACCTGACAACGATTACGGACATGTCGTCTACTGTCACTGCATATGATTCTCTCACCATTGAAAGAATGGTGGAGGATTATATGAGTGACCGCATCCAAGTAGGCACGTCACACAGTCCGTACTTATACTGGCAGGAAAAAGAGGCAATTTGGAGGCCCTTGCACAAACTGGCTTTATTCTACCTAAGTTGCCCTCCCACAAGTGTGTACTCCGAAAGAGTGTTTAGTGCCACCGCTCACCTTGTCAGCAATCGGCGTACGAGGTTACATCCAGAAAATGTGGAGAAGATGATGTTCATTAAAATGAATTATAATCAATTCCTCCGTGGAGACATTGACCAGCAGCAATTGCCTCCACAAAGTACACAGGGAGCTGAGATGGTGGATTCCAGTGGGGACGAATTGATAATCTGTGAGGAGGGGGATGTACACGGTGATATATCGGAGGATGATGATGAGGTGGACATCTTGCCTCTGTAGAGCCAGTTTGTGCAAGGAGAGATTAATTGCTTCTTTTTTGGTGGGGGTCCAAACCAACCCGTCATTTCAGTCACAGTCGTGTGGCAGACCCTGTCACTGAAATGATGGGTTGGTTAAAGTGTGCATGTCCTGTTTATACAACATAAGGGTGGGTGGGAGGGCCCAAGGACAATTCCATCTTGCACCTCTTTTTTCTTTCATTTTTCTTTGCGTCATGTGCTGTTTGTGGAATGTTTTTTGGAAGGGCCATCCTGCGTGACACTGCAGTGCCACTCCTAGATGGGCCCGGTGTTTGTGTCGGCCACTAGGGTCGCTTATCTTACTCACACAGCTACCTCATTGCGCCTCTTTTTTTCTTTGCGTCATGTGCTGTTTGGGGAGGGTTTTTTGGAAGGGCCATCCTGCGTGACACTGCAGTGCCACTCCTAGATGGGCACGGTGTTTGTGTCGGCCACTAGGGTCGCTTATCTTACTCACACAGCTACCTCATTGCGCCTCTTTTTTCTTTGCGTCATGTGCTGTTTGGGGAGGGTTTTTTGGAAGGGCCATCCTGCGTGACACTGCAGTGCCACTCCTAGATGGGCACGGTGTTTGTGTCGGCCACTAGGGTCGCTTATCTTACTCACACAGCTACCTCATTGCGCCTCTTTTTTTCTTTGCGTCATGTGCTGTTTGGGGAGGGTTTTTTGGAAGGGCCATCCTGCGTGACACTGCAGTGCCACTCCTAGATGGGCCCGGTGTTTGTGTCGGCCACTAGGGTCGCTTATCTTACTCACACATCTACCTCATTGCGCCTCTTTTTTTCTTTGCGTCATGTGCTGTTTGGGGAGGGTTTTTTGGAAGGGCCATCCTGCGTGACACTGCAGTGCCACTCCTAGATGGGCACGGTGTTTGTGTCGGCCACTAGGGTCGCTTATCTTACTCACACAGCTACCTCATTGCGCCTCTTTTTTTCTTTGCGTCATGTGCTGTTTGGGGAGGGTTGTTTGGAAGGGCCATCCTGCGTGACACTGCAGTGCCACTCCTAGATGGGCACGGTGTTTGTGTCGGCCACTAGGGTCGCTTATCTTACTCACACAGCTACCTCATTGCGCCTCTTTTTTTCTTTGCGTCATGTGCTGTTTGGGGAGTGTTTTTTGGAAGGGCCATCCTGCGTGACACTGCAGTGCCACTCCTAGATGGGCACGGTGTTTGTGTCGGCCACTAGGGTCGCTTAGCTTAGTCATCCAGCGACCTAGGTGCAAATTTTAGGACTAAAAATAATATTGTGAGGTGTGAGGTATTCAGAATAGACTGAAAATGAGTGGAAATTATGGTTTTTGAGGTTAATAATACTTTGGGATCAAAATGACCCCCAAATTCTATGATTTAAGCTGTTTTTTAGTGTTTTTTAAAAAAAACACCCGAATCCAAAACACACCCGAATCCGACAAAAAAAATTCGGTGAGGTTTTGCCAAAACGCGGTCGAACCCAAAACACGGCCGCGGAACCGAACCCAAAACCAAAACACAAAACCCGAAAAATTTCAAGTGCACATCTCTAGTTATATCTGCCCCCCCCCCCCCTGCAGTGCACATGGTCATACCTCCCAACTTTGTCCCCTTTGAAAGCGGGACACACGCTCCCGAAAAAGGGCGTGGCCTAAGTAAAAAGGGGTCTGGCTTTGCGGGAGGACCCGCGATCGCGAGCCACGCCACGTTTTTGTCACTGAGGGGGCATGCCCAGCGCTCTGTGAGCCGCTGGCATGCCCCCTCTCCCTCTGACTTCAGTGAATAGACGCTGTGCGCATGCGCACAGCGTCTGTTCACCGCTGCTCTGCTAAGCAGGGCAGCGACAGACAGCCTCCCAACTGCCCCCCCCCCCACCGCGGGACACTGCGGCCCTCGGGTGGGACAGCGGGACAGTCCCCAAAAAACGGGACTGTCCCGCGAAAATCGGGACAGTTGGGAGGTATGCACATGGTTATGCCCAATTGCTAACAAACTTGCTGCTGCAATCAGATCTGAATTAGGCCCTATATATTTCCTGATTATACACACCAAGATCGCCACTTAGTAAATGTAACCCTATGTATCTGCCTGATGTTTCTATGGGGGTCATTCCGACCTGATTGTAGCTGTGCTAAATTTAGCACAGCTACGATCATCTTCCCTGACATGTGGGGGGACGCCCAGCACAGGTCTAGTCCGCCCCGCATGTCAGGCCGCCCCCCCCCCCACAAGTACAAAAGCATCGCACAGCGGCGATGCTTTTGTACTTGTAGAGTAACTCCCAGCCAGTGCAGCTTTTGCGGCTTGCCGGGAGCTTCTCGTCGCTCCCCAGCTCGCAGCAGCTGCATGTGACATCCCGCAGCTGCTGCAGCCCGTCCCCCACACGGTCCGACCATGCAAGCGTTGGCCAGACCACGCCCACAAAATGGCTGCCAAACGTCACCCACTCCCGCCCAGCGACCACCTCTGCCTGTCAATCAGCCGTCGGCTGTCAGTCGGCACATGCGCAGTTCTGACCTAAACGCTGCACTGCGAAGAACTGCAGCGAGCGTTCAGGTCAGAATGACTCCCTATGTTTCATGTTTCACAAAATCAAAATTTCCTTGTTCCTTTTACATATTCTTGTTTTACTAATCTGAATGATATGTAATCTGTGCATGCAGCTCATGTATTGCCTTGAGATACTGTACAAAACATAAACATTTTCTATTTTATTTTTGTGATTTAATGTTAAGTTGGGTGTATGTTTGTATGTAATTATGTGTTTTTTAATGTGTATATATTTTGTTTTTATCTAGATATTAAATCAGCTCCTTTCAAAATTTGGTTTTCAGTGCAAATTAAGAGTGAAGCTGCTCCACCAGAAAGAACCATAGATGTATCCTGCCCTGTTTTAGTGAGTAAATACCTTTTGGTTTCATACAGTATTTTATAGGTTTTCTGTTTAATTATACACTATTACAAGAAGTACATATCTAGAAATAAGCATCACTCAAGAATAGCAGCAAATACGGGGATAAGGGGCCAAATGTAATAGGGTCAGAGTTTGTGAGTGCGGAATAAACTTGCACCTTTTCTCACATTAAAAGATGTGAGTTTGTCCTTCAACTTGCCTGATGTAATAGCCTGCGAGTTTCTAAGCTTAGTGCTATTACCATGTGCGATGTAAGGCAGCTTGTTTTTGCTAGAAAACTTGCACCTTGTAATGTGACTTTTATTAAAAGGTGCGTGTTTTGACAGAAGCATGCACAGAACAGTGAAAATAGTTAAAATTAAATACAATGTATATACACTGCTCAAAAAAATAAAGGGAACACTAAAATAACACACCCTAGATCTGAATGAATGAAATATTCTTATTAAATAATTTGTTCTTTACATAGTTGAATGTGCTGACAACAAAATCACACAAAAATTATCAATGGAAATCAAATTTATTAACCCATGGAGGTCTGGATTTGGAGTCACACTCAAAATTAAAGTGGAAAAACACACTACAGGCTGATCAAACTTTGATGGAATGTCCTTAAAACAAGTAAAAATGAGGCTCAGTAGTGTGTGTGGCCTCCACGTGCCTGTATGACCTCCCTACAACCCAGACAAGTGGCTCAGGTTATGCAGCTCATCCAGGATGGCACATCAGTGCGAGCTGTGGCAAGAAGGTTTGCTGTGTCTGTCAGCATAGTGTCCAGAGCATGGAGGCGCGACCAGGAGACAGGCCAGTACATCAGGAGATGTGGAGGAGGCCGTAGGAGGGCAACAACCCAGCAGCAGGACCGCTACCTCCGCCTTTGTGCAAGGAGGAACAGGAGGAGCACTGCCAGAGCCCTGCAAAATGACCTCCAGCAAGCCACAAATGTGCATGTGTCTACTCAAACAATCAGAAACAGACTCCATGAGGGTGGTATGAGGGCCCGACATCCACAGGTGGGGGTTGTGCTTACAGCCCAACACCGTGCAGGACGTTTGGCATTTGCCAGAGAACACCAAGATTGGCAATTGGCATTGTCTTGCATTAGGAGGAACACAGGGCCAACCGCACCAGCATATGGTCTCACAAGGGGTCTGAGGATCTCATCTTAGTACCTAATGGCAGTCAGGCTACCTCTGACGAGCACATGGAGGGCTGTGCGGCCCCCCAAAGAAATGCCACCCCACACCATTACTGAGCCACTGCCAAACCGGTCATGCTGGAGGATGTTGCAGGCAGCAGAACATTCTCCTTGGCATCTCCAGACTCTGTCACGTCTGTCACATGTGCTCAGTGAGAACCTGCTTTCATCTGTGAAGAGCACAGGGCGCCAGTGGCGAATTTGCCAATCTTGGTGTTCTCTGGCAAATGCCAAACGTCCTGCATGGTGTTGGGCTGTAAGCACAACCCCCACCTGTGGACGTCGGGCCCTCATACCACCCTCATGAAGTCTGTTTCTGATCGTTTGAGTAGACACATGCACATTTGTGGCTTGCTGGAGTTCATTTTGCAGGGCTCTTGCAGTGCTCCTCCTGTTCCTCCTTGCACAAAGGCTGAGGTAGCGGTCCTGCTGCTGGGTTGTTGCCCTCCTACGGCCTCCCCCACGTCTCCTGATGTACTGGCCTGTCTCCTGGTAGCGCCTCCATGCTCTGGACACTACGCTGACAGACACAACAAACCTTCTTGCCACAGCTCGCATTGATGTGCCATCCTGGATGAGCTGCACTACCTGAGCCACTTGTGTGGGTTGTAGGGAGGTCATACAGGCACGTGGAGGCCACACACACTACTGAGCCTCATTTTGACTTGTTTTAAGGACATTACATCAAAGTTGGATCAGCCTATAGTGTGTTTTTCCACTTTAATTTTGAGTGTGACTCCAAATCCAGACCTCTATGGGTTAATAAATTTGATTTCCATTGATCATTTTTGTTTGATTTTGTTGCCAGCACATTCAACTATGTAAAGAACAAAGTATTTAATAAGAATATTTCATTCATTCAGATCTAGGATGTGTTATTTTAGTGTTCCCTTTATTTTTTGAGCAGTGTATATATATATATATATATATGTATATATATGTGTGCAATACCCTCCCCCCTCCTCCAATCCCAAAAGTATAGCCACCCCTGGGCTCTTTATGCTAGTCCTGGTTGAAAAAATACAGGAGAATGAATGACTGTAGTCCCCCCTGTATTTTAACAACCAGCACCGGACTCTTGGATTATACAGGGAAAAGAAGACGTAGGGGTCCCACATATTTTTTAATACTAGCACCGGGCTATACTAACTACTGTAGGGAGGTAATGCCACAGCCAGGGGACACATTTATATTGGTCCCGGCGGCTGTAGTATTACCCCCCCCCCCCCCCCCCCCCAAATAGTCAGCACAGGCTGGAGATTCCTGGGGGAGTGTGGACGTACCCATTAAAGGTGTACTCCCCTCCAGGGCACCCAAGGCCAGGGCTGAAGCCCATAGCTATCCCTGGCACTCTTTAGCAGTGTGTGCCGAGTTGATAGCATTAAAGTGTAAAGTTAAAATAAAATTGTATTTTACCAAAGAACCACAGGTCCCAGCATGCGTGCTTGCAGAACCACAAGTATCAGTATGTGGGGCATTCGAGAGCCTGTTGGTACCTGTAGTTCGAATGTAAAAGAAATATTAAAATAAAGATGGTACATACACACCATAGTAAGTACAATTTTAATAAAGCAAACATGCACACTCATAAACACACTCACATATATTCTCACACATACTTACATGCATCCCCAGTTGCCCTTCACATCCTCTTCTCCAGTAGAAATCCATATCACCTGTAAAACAATCATTACTCACTTAGTCCAGTGTAGATTGGTCATCTTCATTCCAGTAGGCATCCCGGGGGTTAAAAAGAATCCAGAAAGAGTTGGGGCTGTTTATGATTTAGGGGAGGTTGGAGGGGGGCTGCACATCATTTTTTTAAAAACTTTTAACTCTTTTTAATTTTAACAGACAGAAGCATCTGATCTGTGCATGCTCCTGTCAAACTTGCCAGCCAGAAGCTGGTCTATTTTATTGTGGGGGGGTTTTGGGTAATGTTTTAGGTGGGAGTTTACAACTATTACATGGCCAAGTTGTAGGTGTGCAATGGCAAAATATCTGGATGCGAATTTTGCCATTGTGAGTTTTAGGATTCCATTTTTGCAAAAACATGCAAGTTTAGCGCAAGAGTCACACATTTAAAAAAACTCAGACAATTATACTTGGCCCAAGATCTCCTGACCTGGGCCCTCATTCCGAGTTGTTCGCTCGCAAGGCGATTTTAGCAGTATTGCACACGCTAAGCCGCCGCCTACTGGGAGTGAATCTTAGCTTCTTAAAATTGCGAACGACGTATTCGCAATATTGCGATTACAAACTTCTTAGCAGTTTCAGAGTAGCTTCAGACTTACTCGGCATCTGCGATCAGTTCAGTGCTTGTCGTTCCTGGGTTGACGTCACAAACACTCCCAGCGTTCGCCCAGACACTCCTCCGTTTCTCCAGCCACTCCCGCGTTTTTTCCGGAAATGGTAGCGTTTTTTCCTACACGCCCATAAAACGGCCTGTTTCCGCCCAGTAACACCCATTTCCTGTCAATCACATTACGATCGCCGGAGCGAAGAAAAAGCCGTGAGTAAAAATACTATCTTCATTGCAAAATTACTTGGCGCAGTCGCAGTGCGGACATTACGCATGCGCACTAAGCGGAAATTCACTGCGATGCGATGAAATTTACCGAGCGAACGACTCGGAATGACCTCCCTAGAAATAATAATGTTTGCTAGAATTACTCTAATTAATAACCATGAGTTACTTTTGGAAACTTTGAATTTAAATATGAAATTATAGAAAAATACTATGGTACAAGGTGGAAACATCAACAGTAGGGCATTATGCTACGTACTGTACCACATAAATTATTTATACCGTATGCATAATAAGCACTTACATACCATGCCTAGAAATCTTATATATTCCAAAGTTTTATTTAGTTGTAGTAATTGTCTTACACTTAATATTATAAAAATGTTTACTAATTTTCAGTAAATGATTTGGAACATTAAAAGTATATAAATTGCCAGCAGGATTTCCAATGTGTTTTCACACTAGATATACTGTAGATACTTTAGTAATGGAAAGATATTTGATAGATTTAGAAATAAAAAGGAATAGTTGTATTTTCACAATAATATTTACTATATTTACTAAGAGTTGTGATGAAATAAATACACACCTACGCCAATTACATCTCTAGACAAATTCAGTGGTGTAGTCAAAGGTGGAGCAGGGGGAACAATCACTTCCCCTGCTGACAAAATGGTAAAATGGTGCATATTTATATATATATATATATATATATATATATATATTGGCCGGGCACCTTAGCAGCAGCTGTACCTGGCTCCTGGCAGCATCATGGACATGATGTAATTGTGATGCTGCCTGGCAAAGAAAAGAAACGAGAAATGAGAAGAGAACAAGAAGGCAGTAAGATGTAAGTTAATTACATACAGGATGTGGAGTGGGCTGTGGGGGTATACAGGACAGTATGAAAGATAGTGGTGGAGGTATGCATGATAGTATGGAACCTAGAAATAGGGATGTGGAGGGTATTATGGAACGTAGATATGGGTGTGTGGGGGGCAGTATATAACAGAGATGGGGGTGTACCGGGCAGTATGGAATATGGATATAAAAGTCTGGGGGGGGGGGTAGTCGGGATAAGAGATGGGATTGTGTGGGGAAGGATTGACCATAGAGATGGGCGTGGGTGGCAATTTGGAACATGTGATGAGAAAATTATATTTCTGTACCTGCGGTATTGGGGCTATTTTTCCATCTTTTCTCTCCCTCCTGTCAAAAACTACATACATTACTGGGCATGTTGCATACTGATGTAGTGACCAGCAATGATCTTCTTGTTGCACTCAAATTACTAGCATTCATCAAAATAATATACCCAGCAAACCATCACTATCATAATTACAGTACAACTTAAACATTTTTCTCATAATAGATTCCTTACTTGACCCTGATTTTTGCCTTGTCACAATTTAAATTTTGTGTTCTTGTTCTTAAGTATATGTTGTTGTATGTGTGGCATATCTGCACCTAGATAGTTTGACATACATTACCAAGCTAAAATGATTGATAAGTATTGATTTCCTTTGCCTCCAATGTTTCTAAGCTCCAGGTCAACACTGCTGAAAACCCATGTACTGTAGATCAGGAATGCTATCAAATATTCACAATCATTATCACTTGCTTGTAATTTGAGTATCTGGTCCTGCACTGCCAACTAAACTTTTGCCTATCATGCGCTGGCACTGTACAGTACCTCGTACATTCTTTTTTTTTTTCACTTTTACTACTGACCTTGCTTAACTTTGTGTATTTTTGTAAAATGTGGCTTCAAATTTCCCAGTAGGTTTAATGTTATTGCTTGTATTTCTTGTCTTATCAGACTTTTCACTCAGCGTCTAAATAACTGAGAACATTGACTTCTCCTTCCAACTGATTATTTTTCTCTAAAGACCTATCACATTTCATAACAGTGCGGCATTTTGTCCTCCATTTACTCTGCCCAGATTTGCATATGTAACTACAGTCATATTTCATCCTGATTCCAAGGAGCTTTTGGCAAAGGTGACATTTTACATTCAAATTAGGAAGGTGGGGGCAGTAGTTCTATAATGTTAATCACTTTGTTTGTGTTGTTAGAACCTTGCAGTTTTCATTCTGTACATCAAATATACAAGTGATAACATAAGAGACACTTTTCACGAAAGAGGTTTTGTTGCATTTCTTCGATTAAAAAACCCTAAAACATGTTATTGCTGTGAATAGTGGTGATAGCAGATTACTTTTATTGGGGCAGAACATTTTCAGGTTGGAATATAATTAAATACAAAGTACAAATTAAATACGAAACATGATATTTTTCCTTTTGTAAAAGCCATGGTAAACTTCTTGACTGCTGTAGTCCAAATGGAAGTGTCAATTAAGTTATCTAAATAGATGGCTGCAATTGTATTTAATATTGCCAAACTGGTAATTGAAGAGTCTTTACTCTAGAGATGAGGGGGTTCGGTTCTCAGAGAACCGAACCCTACCGAATTCTGCCTTCCGAGTCCGGATCCGAGCCCGACTCGGGTTTTCCCGCCTGACTCGGAAACCCGAACGCGGAAAAACGTCATCATCCCGCTGAAACGTCATCATCCCGCTGACGGATTCTCGCGGGATTTTGATTCCATATTAGGAGCTGCGCGTAGTGGCCATTTTCACTCCAGTCTCGGAGAGTGTATACAGAGGACATGTCCTCAGTGTTCAGTGTCTGTGTGATGGGGCGGGAAAGTGGGGTAGCAAGTGTTGTCCAGTCCAGTATAGTCACTCAGTGTATTGTGCTGCATCAGTCCAGGCAGTCACAGTGTTGGTGTTCTCTGCTGCCATATATCCAGTGTAGCTGTATGAAGTGGTGCTGTGTTGTGCAGACCAGTGGTAGTGTCCTGTGTCATCAGTAAGTCCAGTGACGATATACGCTGCTGCTATATGTCCACTGCTGCAGTATAATAATTATAACAACAACGTGTTGTGCTGCATCAGACCAGTGGTAGTGTCTTGTGTCAACAGTAATTCCAGTGATGATATACGCTGCTGCTATATGTCCACTGCTGCAGTATAATAATTATAACAACAACCTGTTGTGCTGCATCAGACGAGTGGTAGTGTCCTGTCTCATCAGTAATTCCAGTCATTCCTGTGACGCATATTGTCTCATATAACTCCCAAAAAATAATGGAGAACAAAAATTTTGAGGAGAAAATAAGGAAAGATCAAGAAGAACCACTTCCTCCTAGTGCTGAAGCTACTGCCACTAGCCATGAGATAGACGATGAAATGCAGTCAATGTCGTCTGCCAAGGCCGATGCCCAATGTGATAGTAGAGGGCGTGTAAAATCCAAAAAGCCAAAGTTCAGTAAAAAGAACCAAAAAAAGAAATTTAAATCGTCTGAGGTGAAAAGTAAACTTGCCAATATGCAATTTACGACACGGAGTGGCAAGTGGTTCAGCTTCACATGACGATGGAAGTCCTCATCCTCCCGCTAGAAAAATTAAAAGTGTTAAGCTGGAAAGAGCAAAGAAATCAACTGTGCGCTCTGAGATGGTATCACAAATCCCCAAGGAGAGTACAAGTGTGTCGGCAGTTGCGATGCCTGACCTTCCCAACACTGGACGGAAAGAGGTGGCTCCTTCCACCATTTGCACGCCCCCTGCAAGTGCTGGAAGCAGCACCCACAGTCCAGTTCCTTATATTCAAATTGAAGATGTCACTGTTGAAGTACACCAGGATGAGGATATGGGTGTTGCTGGCGCTGAGGAGAAAATTGACAATGAGTATTCTGATGGTGATGTGGTCTGTTTAAGTCAGGTACCGGGGGAGGCACCTGTTGTCCTTGGGACGAAGGAGCCCATTGTGATGCCTGGGCAAACTACCAAAAACCCACCTCTTTGGTGTGGAATTATTTCTCCACAAATCCGGACAACAGGTGTCAAGCCATCTGTTGCCTCTGTCAATCTGTAATAAGCAGGGGTAAGGATGTTAACCACCTAGGAACATCCTCCCTTATACGTCACCTGCTGCACCTTCATCAGAAGTCAGTGTCAAGTTCTGAAACTTTGGGTAAGAGCGTAAGCAGTACACTGACACCTAAACCCCTTCTTCCTCCTTTACCCAAGCTCCTGCAAGCCACACCACCAACTCCCTCAATGTCAACTTCCTCCTCAGTCAGGAATGTCCGTCGTCCTGCAGGCCATGTCACTGTCAAGACTGAGGAGTCCTCTCCTAACCGGGATTCCTCCGTAGGACCCTTGAGTGTTACGCCTGCTATTGCTGCCGCTGCTGTTGTTGCTGCTGGGAGTCGATCGTCATCCCAGAGGGGAAGTCGGAAGACCACTTGTACTACTTCAACTAAGCAATTGACTGTCCAACAGTCCTTTGTGAGGAAGATGAAATATGACAGCAGTCATCCTTTTGCAAAATGGATAACTGAGGCCTTGACAGCTATGTTGGTGTTAGAGGTGCATCTGGTATCCACCATTAGTTCAGTGACACTTAGCGATTTGATGGAGATAGTGTGTCCCTGGTATCAAATCCCATCTAGGTTCCACTTCTCTAGGCAGGCGATGCCGAGAATGTACACAGACGTCAGAAAAAGAGTCACCAGTGTCCTACAAAATGCAGTTGTATCCAGTGTCCACTTAACCACAGACATGCGGAAAATTGGAACAGGGCAGACTAAGGACTATATGACTGTAACAGCCCACTAGGTAGATGTATGGCCTCCCGCAGTGACACCAGTAGCAACATCTTGCAAACGCCAACTCGTTCCTAGGCAGGCTACGCTATGTATCACCGCTTTTCATAACAGGCACACAGCTGACAACCTCTTACAGAAACTGAGGAACATCATCGCAGAATGGCTTACCCCAATTGGACTCTCCTGGGGATTTGTGATATCGGACAACGCCACCAATATTGTGCGTGCATTACATGTGGGCAAATTCCAGCATGTCCCATGTTTTGCACATACAATTAATTTTGGTGGTCCAGAATTTTTTGAAAAATAAGAGGGGTGTGCAGGAGATGCTGTCGGTGGCCAAAAACATTGCGGGACACTTTCGGCATTCTGCCACTGTGTGCCGAAGACTGGAGCGCTAGCAAACACTCATGAACCTGCCCCACCATTAACTGAAGCAAGAGGTGGTAACGAGGTGGATTTCAACACTCTATATGCCTCAGAGGATGGAGGAGCAGCAAAAGGCCATTCAAGCTTATACATCCACCTACGATATAGGCAAAGGAGGGGGAATGCACCTGACTCAAGCGCAGTGGAGAATAATTTCCGTCTTGTCCAACCCTTGGAACTTACCACACGTGAAGTCAGTTCAGACACTGCCAGCTTGAGTCAGGTCATTCCCCTCATCAGGCTTTTACAGAAGCAGCGGGATAAATTGAAGGAGGAGCTAAGATGGAGTGATTCTGCAAAGTATGTGGGACTTGTGGATGGAGCCCTTCATTTGCTTTGCCAGGATTCAAGGGTGGTCAATATGTTGAAATCAGAGCACTACATTTTGGCCACTGTGATCGATTCTAAGTTTAAAGCCTACGTTGCATCTCTCTTTTCAGCAGACACAAGTGTGCAGAGGTACAAAGACCTGCTGGTTAGTAAATTGTCAACTCAAGCGGAACGTGACCCGTCAAATGCTCCTCCTTCAATTTCTCCCGCCTCCGGGGCTGCAAAGAAAAGGATAAGATTTCCTAGCCCACACGCTGGTGGTGATGCAGGGCAGTCAGTAGCGAAAGCTGACATCTGGTCTGGACTGAAGGACCTGCCAACGATTACTGACATGTCTACTGTCACTGCATATGATTCTGTCACCATTGAAAGAATGGTGGAGGATTATATGAGTGACAGCATCCAAGTAGGCATGTCACACAGTCCGTACGTATACTGGCAGGAAAAAGAGGCAATTTGGAGGCCCTTGCACAAACTGGCTTTATTTTACCTAAGTTGCCCCCCCCCTCCAGTGTGTACTCCGAAAGAGTATTTAGTGCAGCCGGTAACCTTGTCAGCGATCAGCGTAGAAGGTTACTTCCACTAAATGTGGAGAAGATGATGTGCAGCAAAATGAATTATAAAGTCCTCCGGGAAGACCTTTACCAGCAATTGCCTCCAGAAAGTACACAGGGACCTGTGATGGTGGATTCCAGTGGGGACGAATTAATACTCAGTGAGGAGGATGTATACGGTGAAAGGGGTGAGGAATCGGAGGATGATGATGAGGTGGACATCTTGCCTCTGTAGAGCCAGTTTGTGCGAGGAGAGATTGATTGCTTCTTTTTTGGTGGGGGCCCAAACAAACCAGTCATTTCAGCCACAGTCGTGTGGCAGACCCTGTCGCTGAAATGATTGGTTTGTTAAAGTGTGCATGTCCTGTTTATACAACATAATGGTGGGTGGGAGGGCCCAAGGACAATTCCATTTTGCACCTCTTTTTCTTCTTTGCATCATGTGTTGTTTGGGGACTAGTTTTTTAAGTGCCATCCTGTCTGTAACTGCAGTGCCACTCCTAGATGGGCCAGGTGTTTGTGCCGCACACTTGTGTCGCTTAGCTTGGCCATCCAGCTACCTCATTGCACCTCTTTTTCTTCTTTGCATCATGTGCTGTTTGGGGGCGTATTTTTTAAATCTGCCATCCTTTCTGCCACTGCATTGCCACTCCTATATGGGCCAGGTGTTTGTGCCGCACACTTGTGTCGCTTAGCTTAGTCATACAGCTACCTCATTGCACCTCTTTTTCTTCTTTGCATCATGTGCTGTTTGGGGCGTATTTTTTAAATCTGCCATCCTGTCAGTAACTGCAGTTCTACTCTTAGATTGGCCAGGTGTTTGTGCCGCACACTTGTGTCACTTAGCTTGGCCATCCAGCTACCTAATTGCACCTCTCTTTCTTCTTTGCATCATGTGCTGTTTGGGGACTAGTTTTTGAATAGTGCCATCTTGTCTGCAACTACAGTGCCACTCCTAGATGGGCCAGGTGTTTGTGCCGCACACTTGTGTCGCTTAGCTTAGTCATACAGCCTCCTCGGTGCAACTTTTAGGCCTAAAAACAATATTGTGAGGTGTGAGGTGTTCAGAATAGATTGGAAATTAGTGGAAATTATTGTTATTGAGGTTAATAATACTGTAGGAGCAAAATTACCCCCAAATTCTGTGATTTTTAGCTGTTTTTATGTGTTTTTTTTTAAATCATCCAGATCCAAAATCAAACCCAAAACATGATAGGGTGATTTTGGCAAAACCAAGCCAAAACCAAAACACGAAAATGGAATTAGAACCAAAACCAAAACACAAAACACGAAAAGTGCCTGCCGCACATCTCTACAATCAGCCAATTAGAAGCAACTGTATAGTGTTGCTGTTAGTCACCACCATTATTTCATATCTCTGCATCAGCCTTCTAGCTTCTGCAACAGATATGCTTCCGATATACTATATCTACTGCAGCATTCACTTCTAATTAAAGATGTGCGCCTGGCTATTTTTCGGGTTTTGGTGGTTTTTTGTGTGTTTTGGATTGGATTTTGCTATAACCGCCCTTATGTGTTTTGGTTTTTTTTTTTAATCATGAAAACAGCTAAAATCACACACTTTGGGGGTGATTTTGTTCCTACAGTATTATTAACCTCAATAGCATTCATTTCCACTAATTTCCAGACTATTTTGAAAACCTAACAGCTCAGAATATCGTTTTTATCCAGTTTAGGCCAAAAGGTTGCACCAAGGTAGCTGGATGACTAAGCTATGCAACAGAAGTGAGTGGCACAAACACCTGGCACATCTAGGAGTGGCACTGCACACTGCAATGGCAGACAGGATGGCAGTTTTATAAACTATGCCCAAAAAATGCTCCAAAGAGCACATAACACAAAGAAATAAGATGAAAGATGGAAATGTCCTTGGGCCCTGCCACCCACCCTTATGATGTAGATTTTAAACTGGACATGCACAGTTTAACAAACCAGTCATTTCAGTGACAGGGACCGTCACTTGTGGCTGAAATGATTGGTTTGTTTGGTCCCCCACAAAAATTTTTTTTAGAAGGACTTCCTCCATTAAGTAATTACTCTGAAGATGTTGATGATGAGGTGTTAATTACATTATAATCTTGTACAATAAATTTCATGTCTTCACCGCAAATATCGTAACCTGGAGGAGGTGCCTACATGGCTAACGTTCCTACCTCTACTAAATTTGGCCTCATCAATGAAGCAGATGTTTTCATAAACATTGTCAGGATTGGGGTAAAAATAATCCCACACCCAAGAGGTAGCTTTTTTGGTCTTATGCCCTTGCATCGCAATGGCTTTCTTTTTATCACGGTCAACAACTGCAGCCACCGGTAGCTAACTTACACAAATAACATCATCATCAACATCCTCACTGTCAGATAGTACACACATATCCCCCTCATCCTGTCCCACTTCCACACATGAATCCTTAATTTGTATTATGTCCTCCTCAGATTCATCCTCCTCCTCATCAGATTCATCACCATTATTTCTCTAACGTCCTAAGTGGATGCTGGGGACTCCGTAAGGACCATGGGGATTAGCGGCTCCGCAGGAGACTGGGCACAACTAAAGAAAGCTTTAGGACTACCTGGTGTGCACTGGCTCCTCCCACTAAGACCCTCCTCCAGACCTCAGTTAGATTCTTGTGCCCGGCTGAGCTGGATGCACACTAGGGGCTCTCCTGAGCTCCTAGAAAGAAAGTATATTTAGGTTTTTTATTTTACAGTGAGATCTGCTGGCAACAGACTCACTGCAGCGAGGGACTAAGGGGAGAAGAAGCGAACCTACCTAACAGGTGGTAGTTTGGGCTTCTTAGGCTACTGGACACCATTAGCTCCAGAGGGATCGACCGCAGGACCCGACCTTGGTGTTCGTTCCCGGAGCCGCGCCGCCGTCCCCCTTACAGAGCCAGAAGCATGAAGAGTCCAGAAAATCGGCGGCAGAAGACTTCGGTCTTCACCAAGGTAGCGCACAGCACTGCAGCTGTGCGCCATTGTTCCTCATGTACACCTCACACTCCGGTCACTGATGGGTGCAGGGCGCTGGGGGGGGGGGGGCGCCCTGAGGGCAATATATGACACCTTGGCTGGCAAATCTACATCATATATAGTCCTAGAGGCTATATAGATGTAAAATTACCCCTGCCAGTATTCCAGAAAAAGCGGGAGAAAGTCAGTTGGAAAAGGGGCGGGGCTTCTCCCTCAGCACACTGGCGCCATTTTCTCTTCACAGTGCAGCTGGAAGACAGCTCCCCAGGCTCTCCCCTGTAGTTTTCAGGCTCAAAGGGTTAATAAGAGAGGGGGGGGGGCACTAAATTTAGGCGCAATATATGTATACAAGCAGCTATTTGGGGAAAAATCACTCAGTTATAGTGTTAATCCCTGCATTATATAGCACTTTGGTGTGTGCTGGCATACTCTCTCTCTGTCTCCCCAAAGGACTTTGTGGGGTCCTGTCCTCAGTCAGAGCATTCCCTGTGTGTGTGCGGTGTGTCGGTACGGCTGTGTCGACATGTTGGATGAGGAAGGTTACATGGAGGCGGAGCAGAGGCCGATAAATGGGATGTTGCCCCCTGTGGGGCCGACACCAGAGTGGATGGATAGGTGGAAGGTATTAACCGACAGTGTCAACTCCTTACATAAAAGGCTGGATGACGTAACAGCTGTGGGACAGCCGGCTTCTCAGCCCGCACCTGCCCAGGCGTCTCAAAGGCCATCAGGGGCTCAAAAAAAAAACGCCCGTTACCTCAGATGGCAGACACAGATGTCGACACGGAGTCTGACTCCAGTGTCGACGAGGTTGAGACATATACACAATCCACTAGGAACATCCGTTACATGATCTCGGCAATGAAAAATGTGTTACGCATTTTCTGACATGAACCCAAGTACCACATGAAAGGGGTTTTATTTTTGGGGAGAAAAAGCAGCCAGTGTTTTATTCCCCCATCAGATGAATGAATGAAGTGGGTAAAGAAACGTGGTTTCCCCCGATAAGAAACTGGTAATTTCTAAAAAGTTACTGATGGCGTACCCTTTCCCGCCAGAGGATAGGTCACGTTAGGAGATATCCCTTAGGGTGGATAAGGCGCTCACACGTTTGTCAAAAGGTGGCACTGCCGTCTTAGGATACGGCCACCTTGAAGGAACCTGCTGATAAAAAGCAGGAGGCGATCCTGAAGTCTGTATTTACACACTCAGGTTATATACTGAAACCTGCAATAGCCTCAGCATAAATAGTGCTGCTGCAGCGTGGTCTGATACCCTGTCAGATAATATTAATACGCTAAGACAGGGATAATATTTTGCTAACATTGAGCATATTTAAGACGTCGTCTTATATATAAAGGATGCACAGAGGGATATTTGCCGGCTGGCATCCACAATTAATGCAATGTCCATTCTGCCAGGAGGGTATTAGAAACCCGGCAGTGGACAGGTGATGCTGCATTTAAAAGGCACATGGAGATTCTGCCTTATAAGGGTGAGGAATTGTTTGGGGATGGTCTCTGGGACCTCGTATCCACAGCAACAGCTGGGAAGAAAAAATTTTACCTCAGGTTTCCTCACAAAAGCCTAAGAAAGCACCGTATTTTCAGGTACAGTCCTTTCGGCTTCAGAAAAGCAAGCGGGTCAAAGGCGCTTCCTTTCTGCACAGAGACAAGGGAAGAAGGAAAAAGCTGCACCAGTCAGCCAGTTCCCAGGATCAAATATCTTCCCTCGCTTCCTCTGAGTCCACCGCATGATGCTGGGGCTCCACAGGTGGAGACAGGTGCGGTGGGGGCGCGTCTCGGGAACTGCAGGGACCAGTGGGCTTGCCCACAGGTGGATCCCTAGGTTCTGCAAGTAGTATCACAGGGATACAGGCTGGAGTTCAAGACGACTCCCCCTCGCCGTTGCCTCACATCAGCCTTGCCTGCTGCCCTCGGAGAAAGGTAGTACTGGCGGCAATTCACAAGCTGTACTTCCAGCAGGTGAAATCAAGGTACCCCTCCTTCAACAAGGCCGGGGTTACTATTCCAAAATGTTGTGGTACCGAAACCAGATGGTTCGGTGAGACCCATTCTAAAATTGAAATCCTTGAACACTTATATACGAAGGTTCAAGTTCAAAATGGAATCGCTCAGGGCGATTATTGCAAGCCTGGAAAATTTCAGGGTATCACTGGACATCAAGGATACTTACCTGCATGTCCCTATTTACCCTCTTCACCAGGTGTACCTCAAAATTGTGGTACAGGATTGTCATTACCAATTCCAGACGTTGCCGTTGGTCTGTCCCCGGCACCGAGGGTATTTACCAAGGTAATGGCCGAAGTACTTATCCCGTACTTGGACGATCTCCTTATTAAGGCGAGGTCCAGGGAGCAGTTGTTCGTCGGAGTAGCACTATCTCGGGAAGTGCTACAACAGCACGGCTGGAGTCTGAATATTCCAAAGTCGCAGCTGGTTCCTACGACGCGTCTACTGTTCCTGGGTATGGTTCTGGACACAGAACAGGATAAATAGGGTTTCTCCCGGAGGAGAAGTCCAAGGAGTTGGCGTCTCTAGACGGAGACCTCCTAATACAAATACAGGTATCGGTGCTTCAATGCACGCGAGCCTTGGGAAAGATGGTAGCTTCTTACGAAGAATTTCCATTCGCCAAGTCCCATGCAAGGATCTTCCAGTGGGATCTGTTGGACAAGTGGTCCGGGTCGCATCCTCAGATGCATCGGCGGATAACCCTGTCTCCAAGGGCCAGAGTGTCGCTGTGGTGGTGACTGCAGAGTGCTCATCTTCTAGGGGGCCGCAGATTCGGCATACAGGACTGGGTCCTGGTGACCACGGATGCCAGCCTTCAAGGCTGGGGGGCAGTCACACAGGGAAGAAACTTCCAAGGCCTATGGAAAAGTCAGGAGACTTCCCTACACATAAATGTTCCGGAACTATGGGCCATTTACAATGCCCTAAGTCAGGCTAGACCCCTGCTTCAACACCGGCCGGTGCTGATCCAGTCAGACAACATCACGGCGGTCGCTCATGTAAACCGACAGGGCGGCACAAGAAGTAGGATGGCGATGGCAGAAGCCACAAGGATTCTCAGATGGGCGGAAAATCATGTGTTAGCACTGTCAACAGTGTTCATTCCCAGAGTGGACATCTGAGAAGCAGACTTTCTCAGCAGACACGACCTCCACCCGGGAGAGTGGGGACTTCATCCAGAAGTCTTCCAAATGATTGTACATCGTGGGGAAAGGCCACAGGTAGACAGGATGGCATCCCGCCTCAACAAAAAGCTACAAAGATATTGCGCCAGGTCAAGGGACCCTCAGGCGATAGCTGTGGATGCTCTGGTAACACCGTGGGTGTACCAGTCGGTGTATGTGTTCCCTTCTCTGCCTCTCATACCCAGGGTAATGAGAATAATAAGAAGGAGAGGAGTAAGAACTATACTCATTGTTCCGGGTGGCCAAGAAGAGCTTGGTACCGAGATCTCCAAGAAATGATCTCAGAGGACCCATGGCCTCTGCCGCTCAGACAGGACCTGCTGCAGCAGGGGGCCTGTCTGTTCCAAGACGTACCGCGGCTGCGTTTGACGGCATGGCGGTTGAACGCCGGATCCTGAAGGAAAAAGGCATTCCGGAGGAAGTTATCCCTATGCTATTTAAAGCTAGGAAAGAAGTGAACGCAAACCATTATCACCGCATATGGCGGAAATATGTTGCGTGCTGTGAGGCCAGTAAGGCCCCAAAGGAGGAATTTCAGCTAGGTTGATTTCTGCACTTCCTACAAGTCAGAGGTGACTATGGGCCTAAAATTGGGTTCCATTAAGGTCCAGATTTTGGCTCTATCGATTTTCTTCCAAAATAGAACTGGCTTCACTGCCTGAAGTTCAGACTTTTGTTAAGGGAGTGCTGCATAGTCAGCCCCCGTTTGTGCCTCCAGTGGCACCGTGGGATCTCAACGTGGTGTTGGATTTCCTGAAGTTGCATTGGGTTGAGCCACTTAAATCCGTGGAGCTACAATACCTCACGTGGAAAGTGGTCATGCTGTGGGCCTTGGCGTCGGCCAGGCGTGTATCAGAATTGGCGGCTTTGTCAAAAGCTCTTATCTGTATTTTATATGGATAAGGCGGAATTGAGGACTCGTTCCCAATTCCTTCCTAAGGTGGTAGCAGTTTTTCATGTGAACCAACCTATTGTGGTGCCTGCGGCTACTTGGGACTTGGAGGATTCCAAGTTTCTGGACGTAGTCAGGGCCCTGAAAAGTATATGTTTCCAGGACGGCTGGAGTCAGGAAAACTGACTCGCTATTTATCCTGTATGCACCCAACAAGCTGGGTGCTCCTGCTTCTAAGGAGACTATGGCTCGCTGGATCTGTAGCACGATTCAACTTGCACATTCTGCGGCTGGACTGCCGCACCCTAAATCTGTGAAAGCCCATTCCACTAGGAAAGTGGGCTCTTCTTGGGCGGCTGCCCGAGGGGTCTCGGCTTTACAAATTTGCCGAGCTGTTACTTGGTCGGGTTCAAACACTCTTGCAAGAGTCTACAAGTTTGATACGCTGGCTGAGGAGGACCTAGAGTTTGCTCATTCGGTGCTGCAGAGTCATCCGCACTCTCCCGCCTGTTTGGGAGCTTTTGTATAATCCCCATGGTCCTTACGGAGTCCCCAGCATCCACTAGGACGTCAGAGAAAATAAGAATTTACTTACCGATAATTCTATTTCTCGTAGTCCGTAGTGGATGCTGGGCGCCCATCCCAAGTGCGGATTGTCTGCAATACTTGTATATAGTTATTGCCTAACTAAAGGGTTATTGTTGAGCCATCTGTTGAGAGGCTCAGTTGTTATCATACTGTTAACTGGGTATAGTATCAGGAGTTATACGGTGTGATTGGTGTGGCTGGTATGAGTCTTACCCGGGATTCAAAATCCTTCCTTATTGTGTCAGCTCTTCCGGGCACAGTATCCTAACTGAGGTCTGGAGGAGGGTCTTAGTGGGAGGAGCCAGTGCACACCAGGTAGTCCTAAAGCTTTCTTTAGTTGTGCCCAGTCTCCTGTGGAGCCGCTAATCCCCATGGTCCTTACGGAGTCCCCAGCATCCACTACGGACTACGAGAAATAGATTTACCGGTGAGTAAAATCTTATTTACTGCTCCCCACATGTGCAGATGGTTCAGAAATGATGGAAGAAGGTGAAAGAGGCTTCTCTGTGAGGACAGTGTGAGAAATGTCAGCTGACATGGATACCCCTAAATGTTCCTCAATAATGTTTGATTATCTAATTCTGAATGTACAGTTTGTCTTACTGCTTCAGCAGCTAACTTTACTTTTGATTTTTTTTCTTTACCACTCTAAAATTAAATGATTTTACGTATCCTGACTTAAGCCCTCTATGCCCCTGGGCATCTGCCTTAGCAGATGACGTTGACGGACTTGACTAGTAGCAGCAGCTTCAGTACTAGTAATAGCCTCCATTTCTATCAACACAAAGTAGGGTTGATCTTCACTGACAGTGTTTCACAAATGAGTCAGAAATATATATAATAATTACACACTGTGGTTGACTTCACCAGGAGTGTCACACAAATGAGTCAGAAATGTATATAATAATAATTACACACTGCGGTTGACTTCACCGACAGCGTCGCACAATATGAGTAGGAAATAATATACTGCGGTCTAACTGGCAGTGTCACAGTACTTATGAAAATAAAAAATATTGTATAGTACACTGGGGTACAGCAAAAACAATATATATATATATATATATATATATATATTATAATTTTAGGCTTTTTGTTTTTAGCTTTTATTATTTTAATTTTACACTGGGGCAGAGCAACCCTGTTTCAGATACAGCAGACAGAGAGAGCAATAATTATTCAAATAGAGCAGAAAGAGCACCCCTTTTTTAGATACCGCAGACAGAGCACCCTTTTTTCAGATACCGCAGACAGAGAGCACCCTTTTTTCAGATACGGCAGAGAGATCATCCCTTTTTCAGATACAGCAGACACAGAGAACCCCCTTTTCAGATACAGTAGACAGAGAGCACCCCCTTTTTCAGATACAGCAGAGAGAGCACCCCTTTTTCAGATAGAGCAGACAGAGAGCACCTTTTTTTCAGTTACAACAGGCTGAAAGCACCCCTCTTTCAGATACAGCAGGCAGAGAAAGTACCGCTTTTTTCAGACACAGCAGACAGCACTCGTTTTTTCAGACACAGCAGACAGAGAGCACCCCTTTTTCAGATACAGCAGATAGAGAGCACCCCTTTTTCAGATACAGCAGACAGAGAGCACCCATTTTCAGATACAGCAGAGAGAGCACCCCTTTTTCAGATACCTCAGAGAGAGGGAGAGCACCCCTTTTTCAGATACAGCAGACAGAGCACCCCTTTTTTAGATACAGTGGAGAGAACACCCCTTTTTCAGATACTGCAGACAAAGAGAGCCCCCCTTTTTCAGATACAGCAGACAGAGAGAGCACCCTTTTTCAGATACAGCAGACAAAAACTTTATAGAGACAGTTGGGCATACATTTTCAGTACTGTATGTATCTTCTAAAAATAAAGTTGCTGTATGTGCAACACTAAGCAGGGGCTAGGTGCAGCAGTGAAGTGTGCCATCCAAACTGAATGGCCGCAGACCACATACACACACTGATTACTGTCAGTGTATGTCACTGAAAGTCAACTCACATTGCGGTGATCCTGGCGGGCAGCCTCAGACCATATGCACACACTAATTACTGTCAATGTATGTCACTGAAAGTCAATCAACTCACTTTGCGGCGATCCTGGGGTATGGCCTGCCGATATAATCATGATGCGAGTTGTGCAACTTTTCAGTGACGTACACTAACAGCAGTAAGTCTTTGTGTGGTTCACAGTCACCTGGACAGCCCAGGTGACTGTGAACCACACAGCATATTCAGCATTTCTGTCATCCACTTTGTGATGACATTAATGCTGAATATTCTGGAGGCAGGGCTTGCCAGCAGGCAGCCGGCAATGGTGTAATGTGGATGGAGCAAGCAGGACATGGTCCCCACAGGAAACAAATAAAATATATTCTTTGACCTAGTTTACCATAGAAGACTCTCCTGATCTGTTGGTAGCAGAAGACTAGAGACAGAGGAGCTCCAAGTTCCTCCCTCTCCCTCAGCCATTGGCGGCACTGATACCAGCAGTGGCTGTAGCCTCAGTTTCTGCAGGAACAGGTATGGTGGGTGACAGAGTGAGAGAGTCTGTGGGGACAGGTGTTGTGGGTAAGAGTGCACATTTGACTGCTCCTCTGTATGAGAACATGGTTTATTGGGCAGCAGGTAAGAGCATGAATATGATTGTTGTTGAAACCCCATAACCCAGCACATGTAGCGCCACCCTGCCAGAATATCTATCTATCTATCTATCTATCTATCTATCTATCTATCTATCTATCTATCTATCTATCTATCTATCTATCTATCTATCACTGACTCACTGACTCATCATGAAAACTCCGGAACCATGAGGACTAGGAACTTGAAATTTGGACAGTAGCTTTGTTTTGTGACGTAGGCAAAAGCGGTGAAATGCATTTTTTTAAATTGTTCATTATTTCTTAATCCACATAAGATTTAGATTTGGTTTTTGCATACAAACGTTAACAGATTAAGTGCATAAGTGTGTATATATTTTTAGCAGCATGTTAATCTAGGTTTAAAAACAATTGTTTTTTATCGTTTCTTTCACCGACATTCAGTTGATTTTTGTTTCATTTTAAATTGGAGGATTGTTAGTGGCTTCTTTAGCATCCCCCCGGAAACTGTCTTCATTCTGAGAATTCCTCTGATCCCATCAGACTATCATTTCCAGGTCAAACAGCTGCAGTTCCCGGTAAAGCTCTGCTACGCCATGGCTATTACCAAAGCTCAGGGGCAGAGTTTGAAAGTGGCTGGTGTGGATCTGAGGTGGGACTGCTTCTCCCATGGCCAGTTGTACAGTATGTTGCCTTTTCCATAGTCAGCTCTCTGTCAGCCTGGCCATTCTCCAATCTGAAGGAAAGACTAAAAATGTAGTTCACCAGGAAGTCCTTCAAAATGAAAGTTACATGCATGGAAATGCTTGAAATTCTGTAGCGAAACATGGGTATTCAGTTAGCATCTCTCTCTCTCTCTCTCTCTCTATATATATATATATATATATATATATATATATATATATAGTGCATCCGGAAAGTATTCACAGCCCTTCACTTTTTCTACATTTTGTTATGCTACAGCCTTATTCCAAAATGAAATAAATTAATTTTTCCCCTCAAAATTCTACACACAATAGCCCATAATGTCAACGTGAGAAAAGTTTTTTTGAGACTTATGCAAATGTATTACAAATAAAAAAAATAAGAAATCACATGTAGGTAAGTATTCACAGCGTTTGCCATGAAGCTCAGAATTGAGCTCAGGTGCATCCTGTTTCCACTGATCATCCTTGAGATGTTCCTACAGCAGGGATGGGGAACCTTCGGTCCTCCAGCTGCTGTTGAACTACACATCCCAGCATGCCTTGCAACAGTTTTAGCATGGCCAAATAGCAAAACTGTAGCAAGGCATGCTGGTATGTGTAGTTCAACAACAGCTGGAGGGCCGAAGGTTCCCCATCCCTGTCCTACAGCTTAATTGGAGTCCATTTGTGGTAAATTCAGTTGATTGGACATGATTTGGAAAGGCAAACACCTGTCAATATAAGGTCCCACACTTGACAGTGCATGTTTGAGCATAAACCAAGCATGAAGGAATTGTCTGTAGACTTCCAAGACAGGAAAAATATCTTCTGCTTTGAAGGTCCCAATGAGCACAGTGGCCTCCATCTTCCGTAAATGTAAGAAGTCCGGAGCCACCAGGACTCTTCCTAAAGCTGGCTGGCCATCTAAACTGAGCAATCAGGGGAGAAGGGCCCTAGTCAGGGAGGTGACCAAGAACCCGATGGTCACTCTGAGCTACAGCATTCCTCTGTGGAGAGAGGAGAAGCTTCCTGATGGACAGCCATCTCTGCAGCAATCCACCAATCAGACCTGTATGGTAGAGTGGCCAGATGGAAGCCACTCCTTAGTAAAAAGCATATGGCAGCCAGCCTGGAATTTGCCAAAATGCACCTGAAGGACTCTCAGACAATGAGAAACAAAATTTTCTGATCTGATGAGACAAAGATTGAACTCTTTGGCATGAATGCCAGGTGTCAAGTTTGGATGTACCCAGGCACCACTCATTACCAGGCCAATACCATTCCTCCAGTGAAGCATGGTGGTGGCAGCATTATAGTGTGGGGATGTTTTTCAGCAGCAGGAACTGGGAGACTAGTAAGGATAGAGGAAAAGATAAATCCAGCAATGTACAGAGCCATCCTGAATGAAAACCTGCTCCAGAGCGCTCTTGGCCTCAGACTGGAGTAACGGTTCATGTATCAGCAGGACAACAACCCTAAGCACACAGCCAAGGTATCAAAGGAGTAGCTTCAGGACAACTCTGTGAATGTCCTTGAGTGGCCCAGCCAGAGCCCAGACTTGAATCCGATTGAACATCTCTGGAGAGATCTGAAAATGGCTGTGCACCGGTGCTTCCCATCAAACCTGATGGAATTTGAGAGGTGCTGCAAAGAGGAATGGGCGAAACTGGCCAAAGATAGGTGTACCAAGCTTGTAGCATCATATTCAAAAAGACTTGAGGCTGTAATTGCAGCCAAAGGTGCATCAACAAAGTATTGAACAAAGGCTGTGCATACTTACGTACATGTGATTTCCTAGTTTTTTATTTTTAATAAAATAACAAAAATCTCAAAAAAAACTTTTTTCATGTTGTCATTATGGGTTATTGTGTGTAGAATTTTGAGGGAAAAACTGAATTTATTCCATTTTGGAACAAAGCTGTTACATAACAAAATGTGGAAAAAGCGAAGCACTGTGAATACTTTTCATATTCATATATATAAATGAGGTGACTGTAAGAAAGCTGACCCTACCCACAGGCGTAAACTAAGGGATGTAAACGTGACATGGGGGACATGGGTTGGGTAAAGAAAGTCACAGGGATAATAGGGGCAGGCTAAAGGTAGCACCGAGAGCACAGAGGTGAGGTGAGGGCGACACAGGGTGCATTTATTATCTAGGAAAGGATCATACAGTAGGTATTTTTTTTCTTAATTGCAAATAAGCCTCACATCCTGGTCCTACCCTCTTTAGCAAAATTCGGTATTGGAGAGGGTGGGGTGAGAGTGCGCCATAGCATAGACATGCTCCGAGCGCCATAGCTCAGTGTTATAACTGTGACCCTAAGGTCTCTATGTCCAGACAGAAATCAGCTAGGGCTTATTCAATACCCGTAATCACATGACAGCTCATTCAGTATTCCTGAGCCCATGACAATGTTTTACGACTATGGGCCTAATTCAGATCTGATCGCAGCAGCAATTCCCATTAGAGAAAAAAATTGCTGCTGTGATCAGGTCTGAATTAGGCCCTATGTTAATATGATTTACCCCTCACTTTAATGATGCTTAAAGTTAGCATTTCATTTATGTAAAAAAAATACCATTAATAGTAAACAACTTTTGATATCTAATCAATCTTGATCATGTAACCAAATTAATGTTATACAGTACTTTATTAATTTATATAACTCTGCAAATTAACACTAATCTCCCCTCACATCCATTCAAAATAAGAATATGCAATTAGTGTTACCAGTACATATCTCAACAAGTGCTTTACATCATGTCCTACATATGCGTTCCTAGTGCATCTGTCTTGAAAAAGCTTCCTGTTTTTGTCACAGATGCATGTCTAGAAAATGCAGACTGGGTCCATTGATGTACAGAAGTAAATTTTATTTGGTATATACTTAGGCATCTACAGTATACAGCACTTGCATTTTAACATTGTTAATAACGCATTGTAAAAGCCTGCATGTATGGAGCCGTGCACGCTCTCTAGTTACCTGATGGTAGGCAATCCATAGAACATTTTCCTATCTGTATTCTTTTTGTATTCCGGTTCTCAGGTTTTAGTAACTTGTGTGTATATATATATATATATATATACTATCCGTATACACCGGCACTCAGCAAAGCCAACAAATATGCCCAGGTGCCTTCCAAGTATAAACCCAAGCAAGGGTCTAAATAGTCACAGTGAACAGAGGCGGCACTCTCAGGACTTGCAGTCGTAGTTCAAATAAAGAAATAACAGCTACAACATAGCTCTGTCGATTAACGTTTCGATTTATAGCAAAACCGTCATCAGAATCATATAACACATATTACAAACAAGACATACTTACATAACCTCGTGTCCCCCCGTCAGGAAGCCGCCAGCGCCGCGCCGTCTCCCGAGTCTGTGACGTCACACATGCGACGCGCGCCCTCCGGCGCGCTCAGGTGACCGCCCGGCGTCATGGCAACCTGATAAACAAATACACATACCAGTGAACAAAACATAAAAACAACAGCAATCGAGTATACTGGCATAATCAGGGGTTAAGGTAACCATCCTATATTAATAATGCCTACACCAATGCAGCACAGTCTACGAATGTATAAATGAGCTGTAGCTAATACAGGAGAAAACATATAATTAGAAATGAAAAAACAGGGCATGTACCTAGATCAGAGAACAGCATACTGAGAATCAGAGCCAAAAAAGATAAACCATGGCATAAACAGACAGCTATATTACAGAAAGCAGCTTAATGGTAACATCTCATTTAAGCCACGCGGAGAGACTGTGTCCAGCCGGTGAATCCACCGCGATTCTCTCTGCAGCAGTGCCCTGTGTCTGTCACCCCCCCGCAATCTCTTGGGTGCTTGATCTATAATTTTATAGCGTAAGGTGCTAAGCCCGTGATTGAGTGCCTTAAAGTGCCGGGCCACCGGCTGACTATGTACTCCCGTCTGGTCAAAAGCCTGTCTTATGGCGGACCTATGTAGCGCCATCCGTTCCTTAAATTGCCTTGTGGTCTTCCCCACATAGAGGAGACCACAAGGACAGCGTATAATATAAATGACAAATGTGCTGGAGCACGTCAACACTTGTCGGATGTCACACCTCACGCCCGTCTGTGGGTGCGGAAAGGAGCTCCCCGTCTCCATATAGCTACATGTGGTGCACCCGGTGCACCTATAGCATCCTGGTTTTCTAGTCATAAAATTAATGGGGATCCTGTCTTGAAAGGAAGAGATGTCGTTCTTAACCAGCCAATCCTTCAGGTTGCGGTCCCTAGCAAAGCTGGGCATAATAGTGGCATTGCGGAGACACGACAGGTCCTTGTCCGCAGTCACTATTGGCCACAATCTTTTGGCCAATAGTGGCCAATAGTGACTGCGGACAAGGACCTGTCGTGTCTCCGCAATGCCACTATTATGCCCAGCTTTGCTAGGGACCGCAACCTGAAGGATTGGCTGGTTAAGAACGACATCTCTTCCTTTCAAGACAGGATCCCCATTAATTTTATGACTAGAAAACCAGGATGCTATAGGTGCACCGGGTGCACCACATGTAGCTATATGGAGACGGGGAGCTCCTTTCCGCACCCACAGACGGGCGTGAGGTGTGACATCCGACAAGTGTTGACGTGCTCCAGCACATTTGTCATTTATATTATACGCTGTCCTTGTGGTCTCCTCTATGTGGGGAAGACCACAAGGCAATTTAAGGAACGGATGGCGCTACATAGGTCCGCCATAAGACAGGCTTTTGACCAGACGGGAGTACATAGTCAGCCGGTGGCCCGGCACTTTAAGGCACTCAATCACGGGCTTAGCACCTTACGCTATAAAATTATAGATCAAGCACCCAAGAGATTGCGGGGGGGTGACAGACACAGGGCACTGCTGCAGAGAGAATCGCGGTGGATTCACCGGCTGGACACAGTCTCTCCGCGTGGCTTAAATGAGATGTTACCATTAAGCTGCTTTCTGTAATATAGCTGTCTGTTTATGCCATGGTTTATCTTTTTTGGCTCTGATTCTCAGTATGCTGTTCTCTGATCTAGGTACATGCCCTGTTGTTTCATTTCTAATTATATGTTTTCTCCTGTATTAGCTACAGCTCATTTATACATTCGTAGACTGTGCTGCATTGGTGTAGGCATTATTAATATAGGATGGTTACCTTAACCCCTGATTATGCCAGTATACTCGATTGCTGTTGTTTTTATGTTTTGTTCACTGGTATGTGTATTTGTTTATCAGGTTGCCATGACGCCGGGCGGTCACCTGAGCGCGCCGGAGGGCGCGCGTCGCATGTGTGACGTCACAGACTCGGGAGACGGCGCGGCGCTGGCGGCTTCCTGACGGGGGGACACGAGGTTATGTAAGTATGTCTTGTTTGTAATATGTGTTATATGATTCTGATGACGGTTTTGCTATAAATCGAAACGTTAATCGACAGAGCTATGTTGTAGCTGTTATTTCTTTATTTGAACTACGACTGCAAGTCCTGAGAGTGCCGCCTCTGTTCACTGTGACTATATATATATATATGTATATATACACATATACATATATACATATACATATACATATATATATATATATATATATATATAGTTCCCAATGTAAGTCCAGTTTATTCGGTGGTGCCTTTTACATTTTTTTGGGAGCTGGTGAGCCTTGATATGCCGTTCATATTCTCTTTCCATGTCAGAAATATTAATGAATCTTTAGTGCTCAATGTGCCGTTTCACTTTTATTTGTCTATCAAGCCATGTTGTATTTTCTTCTGCCTCCTCACACTGTCAGTTCTCTAGACATTGAGTTAATTCATATGGATGGAAATCCTTTTCTAGCAATCCCCAAGGCTCTAATGCATTGCTGGGCAGCTGGGCACAATGATGGTATAGAAAGAACAGGCACACCCACGAGGTATATAAAAAGTAAAGCTAGTAACAGCACGTCTATACATCATGTTTGGTCCCCTGAGGAAAGTGTCATTTCTAGGTAAAGTAAGACATTCTCTAGATGGTGAGCTTTGACAAGTCAAAAGCTTTTTCTCATCTCTGTCATCTAGTAATTGTATTTCTCCAAATGCTGAATATTAAGTATTAAGAGCTTTAATAGTGTATGACAATAGCATGAAAGTTAAAACTTTAGGGGAATGATTCATACTACTTATTAGACTTTTGAGAGAGAGATTTTTTTCTACCTCTGGGAAAGATGAAAAACCTCAAAAAAAGTCAAAATGACCGTGAAAATTGAAGCTGATCACATACTCTGCAATATTGCTGGTGATGTTGGGAAGGTGATCCTATACTGTAGCTCTGCATTTGTGGCTCCAAACCGAGCATGTGGCACAATAATAAACTATTCTAAATCAATCATCTGATAATCTCCTATATAATAGCCCACAGTAACTGTGTGTATAACACTGAGCGTGGCTAGGAGCTCTCATTGGGTTAGCAGCAGGTCTATCACACCCAGTCCACAGCTGATTGGGCGACAAATGCCCTCCCACACAGGTTACATCCAATGGGAGGCTCTGCCCTTTGGCTGCTGTGTGTTCCCAGAGCAGGATTAACAATGGGGCTGATGGAGCTGCAGCTCCAGGTCCACACCCCAAAATAGGCCCACTGCATCTGCAGCAACATACCCTCCAACAATGTACACATAATAATCAGTACAAATTTGAAAAGTGGGTGTGGCCATGGGTAAAGTTGTGTGGCCACGCCCCTTTTCGTATACTTTTAATTGAAGTTTGGAGAGCCAAAAATCGGTACAGACCATAAAAAAGGTACTGTACCTGCCAAAAAGGTACAGTTGGAGGGTATGCC